>NC_062545.1:124151689-124776689 GCF_016906955.1 Phacochoerus africanus | reverse complement strand
ATGAGAATTATGAAAAAAATCCTTGAAAGTGAGAAGACTACCTTCTAGGAAGCAAGTTGCTGCTAATTTCATTTGAGCCCCAAAGTGTGGTTATCCAACTCTATTTTCCACTGTATTATTTATAATATCCAGTTATCTCCCCCTCTAAAGCTGCAAAACTCTTCTTCCCTAAGAAATACTTTCAATAATTTATAAGGACAAAATGACTAACAAGCAGTAGAACATCTTTCTGAAAATACATTTCCAATCTGATAGTTTATGCCTTGCAATCATCTTGTGGAAAAATTGTGTCCAAGGTCAATGACCACATGCAGGAATAAGACATTTAATGCCCTGGCAAGGATGGGGTGTAGGAACCTCTAACTGGGATGCTCACATTCAGATTTCTCTTTCTTCCCTCTGCCAAACAGAACTAAGGGGTTTCTACTTAATCCTCATGAATTTGACAAGTATCAGTGTTCATATTAGCTTACTGTCTGATATTCTTTGAAGTGGAACTCCCTTGAGTTTTTTGTTCTGTTTTGGTTTTGCTTTTTAGGGCCACACCCAAGGCATATGGAAGTTTCCAAGCCAGTGGGTGAATTGGAGCTATACCTGCTAGCCTACACCACAGCCACAACATTGCCAGATCTGAGCTGCATCTGTGACCTGCACCACAGCTCACAGCAACACCAGATCCTTAACCCACTGAGAGAGGCCAGGGATGGAACCCACATCCTCATGGATACTATTTGGGTTCATTACCAATGAGCCACAGTGAGAACTCCCTCCCTTGAGGTTTTTTTTTGTCTTTTTTGGGGTCACACCCATGGCATATGGAGCTTCCCAGGCTACAGGTCAAATTGAAGCTGTAGCTCCCAGACTACACCACAGCCACAGCAATGCTGGATCTGAGCCTCATGTGTAACCTACACCACAGCTCGTGGCAACACTGGATCCTTAAACCACTGAGCGAGGCCAGGGATGGAACCTGCGTCCTCATGGGTACTAGTCAGTTTTGTTTCTGCTCAGCCATGAAGGGAAATCCTCTCCCTTAAGTTTTGAGTAAAGAAATCACCTTTGCAGTGAGAGAGCTTTCATGATGTCAAAGCAGTGAGAGACCCCATAACGAAGAACTGTAGCATGGAATAGCACATAGGTCCAGGGGAGAACCACAGCTTTCGAACCAACACACATGCGGTATTCTGGGCTTCTTGGAATGTAGGAAGCCAGCAGCAGAAGCCTTTCCCATAAAGTATTTAAGAGCAAAAGCCACACAGGACCAGATAACATACAAGGAGTGAGGAGAGTGGCAGGTGGGGAACAGTGATGGTACCTACCTATTGTCCTGCCTTGTTCTAGACAATTCTCGTATACACTGCTGCACTTGGAGTTTCCAGGCTGTACAAATAACAAATTGTGAGACATTTACAAACATAATATATGTTCATAAACTTCAAACAAAAAACAAGACAATGATAAAGCTCCCAGCAGAATTTAGTAGATGACCTCACTTTCTGACACAGGAAGCAGCTGACAGGTGAGAGAAGGCAACTGAGATTTGAGGTGGGGAATATAGACTCCTTTCCTAGCACACTGTTTTGGAGCTGCAGAAGTGGGTCTGATTAGGGTAGGGGGTCGTAAATGTAAGTTCTGCATACTGAGTGTTATCCCTTCTGCTTGGGAGGTCACACTCCAGAACTCAATCCAAGCACAGGCAGAAGTGTAATTTCCAGGACACTGGTATAAACACTGGCCATTTAGCAAATCTCTATCCAGCATAAATTAGCAGATTGCAGCCCTGTTCTACCAAGGCTTGCACCAGGCTCACTTTTCATCCTTGAAAATCTCATGCTACCAAAGGCTTCAGTTATGCCTTGTACACATAGCTCTCTTCAGTAATGGTAGGGGATCCACTGATGCCTTTGAGAAGGGAAATGTCTCTGCTTGAGAAAGATTAATCCAGCAGTAACATGCAGGATGGTTGAAGGGAATAAAACTGGAAACAAGGAAGGCACTTTCAGAATCATCTGGGCAAGTGAGGACCAGAATTTAGGAAGATGCAATAGGAATGACAAATGTTGGGCAGCTTCAAGATATTTTCATGGTAGGATCCTAGGTCTTGAAGACTGGGGCCAAGTGTAAGAAAAATAGAAACCTGTAAGTTAGTGAAAGAGGAGGAGTGCCATTAATAAACATGAATACCTCTGGATAGGAATCTGGCTTGGAATCAAAGTAAAATGCTGAGTTTAACCTTGATATAAACAGACAATGTACTGCTTGTGGCATTATAGCTGGAGAGGAAGGTAAAAGCTGAAGACAGAGAAGCTGGAGTGTGTGCACAAGTGGCACGCGAGAGAAGAAACCAAAGCCAAGGGCAAAGTTTTGGAAAGGTATTCCATGGTGGTAAGGCAGGGGCTTGGGCTCGCAGGAAAAGGGATGTAAGAAAAGGAGATATCTTTCAGGTATAATATGAAAGATGTAACTTCCCTTGAAATGCATCAAATTAAGATGGATTAACAGAGGGTAGATAGCTACTTAGGATGGCAGAAAAAATAGAGTAAAATGATAATTATAGCATCTAGGTGGTGAGTATGTGAGTGCTCACTGTAATTCTTCCAACTTTACTAATAATAAAATGTTGGAAAACATGAAAAAAAGAAAGCAAAACAGCAACTAGAGATGTAGAAGGAGAATGAGAAACTAACGAAGAGGTCTAAAAAAAAGAAGAGGCAGCCAACAGGTATCTCATGCTGTAGACAGATTCAGAATATTGAAGAAGGAAAAAGGTTTAACAGCTAACGCCATTGGCGATTAAAAAAATCTGTGACCATTGTAAAAGAAATGTCTCTTAAGGTGTCAGGCAGAGTTCAGATTTTGGAAGTGTTAGTGCAGATGGGAATACAGAATTGAAGACAGTGTTTTCTAGAAGCATGTGGACCAAAGGAAGATGAGAGGGAGATGGGACAAGTTTACTTGCAGACAGATGTGAAAGAACCAGTAGGCAGAAAATAAAGATTGAGATAGAGGTTGACAGATGGAATACAGAGATGGCAGGAGCAGATGGGATCAGGAGCTCAGGGGAAAGATTAGCTATGGAAACAGTAGCTGAGGAAGAGAACCAAGAAGACAGGAAGACTTGGAGATGGGAAAGGGTGAAGTTGAAGATAACATGTTGGATCATCCTAGTCTCCCCAGTGAAGTAAGATGTGAGGTCATCTGCAGAGGGTGAGGTCCGGACATTGGGAGTAAAAATTATATAGCATAGTCTCCCACCATGATTCACTCTGTGGCTCTGTGTCGAAAAAGATGATACTTTCTCTCAACTAGTATTTGGAAATCCTCAAATTAGGTCCTCCAGTGATAAGCACAGCAGGGCACTGCTAGTTCCAATGGCAATAAAACATTACTTACCAAATAGCACAACTTTTCACACCGTATGGGGCAGTAAGCCATTTTTTCTGTGGCTTGAACTCTGACCCGCACATCGGACACACCCCCTGCAGGTGGCTGCTTCCCTGGGATTTCATTGTAATACTCATGAGCTTCTTTCTCCTCAGCATGGCCATCAATATGCATCTCCTCACTGTAAAGAAAGAAGAATTCCCAAGAGGCTGGGTGGGAATCCAAATGCTGTAGGGGATGCAGAGGGAGCAGAATCATGCAAACTGTCCCGAAAAACTGTGCATTCGTGGTCTAAGTTCATAGCTGTGCCTCAGTGATGTCAAATATCTGGACGAAAGCAACCAGATGGTTGAATTGTTTAGCTTTCTGTAGACAATTAAAGTTGGATAGGCCAACAAAAATGCCAAGGGTGATGCTTTTGTGTCTTCCCTCAGCGATAAAATATGTATATACACACATATACATGAACTCCCTGAATGTAAGTTGTTTTTGTCAATAGGATAAAAATACAAAGTTTTCCTGGGTATCTCCAGCACACTTTGATTGTACCATTTCGGAAATGTTTTACTCAAAGAAAATTTAGATATTGGTCAGAGGGCCTGGTCCAGTTTAGGAAACCAACATGAAAAAAATACAAGAGCTATGGCCAGCTATCTTGTCTGCACAAATCTGGATTATATGAAATTTATAAAGAAATGTTAAAACCATCTGTGGCAAGTGGGTAGATTTATGTAAACATGCATTGTTTTAAAAATTCAAAAGGGTAAAAAAACAAACAAACAAACAAAAAAAACCCCAACAGATTTCCATTCCAAATTGGAATTAGAAAAGGTTTCTTATGAAAAAGAATAAATCAAGTCCATTTGAACTGAACCGATTCCACAGAAAACCCACAGAGTTTTGTTGGGTTCATTACATGTCAACAAAGTGAAAGCACTAAGATGTAAGTGCTACCCTAGGAAAAAATCTAACATCAAGGCTTGCTGGTTGGTAGCCCCTCTCCTTTCGTACCCTAGACCACCTCATAGAGGAACATTTCCAAACACTGTATTTGTTAATACACAAAATGACACATTAGGGGGGTTTCAGAAATGCATTTCAAAATGCCCAAGTTTTGTTTTTCGGGCGGGAAGTCTGCAAGCCAGGGGCCTCACTGCATTCCACATGCTGTGCAGTCTGACAGGCCTGAAAGGGTTCGGCTTTCATGGTGGACTTTCTGTACGGTCAACAGAACAACCAGCTCCCTGGGTCATGTGGAGTTCCACCCCCGCCACAGCTTAACTGGACCTGATCTACTTGCACTGCAGACCCGCAAACTAATGGGGATTCCTGCTATAGACATTTGATTTTCATCATTTTTGCCCTTCTTCCTTAATTTTTTAAAACTGATAAGGAAGGGGTCTGGGGTTGAAATGAACCTGAGAAAAGTGTTGATGCTCATCATTTTACGACACTATCTCATTAATTCATAGCTCTGAATAGCATCAGAGAAACAGGGTCAGCCCCTTCTCGCTTTTAGTTTTTCCTTTCATTCTGTTACAAGGCAGGAGGATCTATCTGGACAAATATGAATGGAAGAAAAATAAAAATGTCACGAGTTTGCACTGAAACTGTACCTATACATAAGAAAAAAATTTACTAAATTTCATTAGTCAATTTAAAATGACACATCGGGGGAGTTCCCATCGTGGCGCAGTGGAAACGAATCCAACTAGGAACCGTGAGTGTTCGGGTTCGATCCCTGGCCTTGCTCAGTGGGTTTAGGATCTGGCATTGCCGTGAGCTGTGGTGTTGGTCACAGACACAGCTTGGATCTGGCGTTGCCATGGCTGCGGTGTAGGCCAACAACTACAGCTCTGATTATACCCCTAGCCTGGGAACGTCCATATGCTGCTGGTGTGGCCCTAAAAGGACAAAAGACAAAAAAAATTTTTTTAAATTTTAAATGTCAAATTGGGAGTTCCCATCATGGCTCAGCAGTAATGCACCTGGTTAGTATCCATGAGGATTTGGGTTCGATCCCTAGCCTCAATCAGCGGGTTAAGAATCCGGGGTTGCCATGAGCTGTCGTCTAAGCCACAGACATGGCTCAGATCCCGAGTTGCTGTGGCTGTGGTGTAGGCAGGCACCTGCAGCTCCAATTCGATCCCTAGCCTGGGAACTTACATATGCCACGGGTGTGGCCCTAAGAAGACTGAAATGAAATGAAATGAAATGTACTATTCACCTTAAAAAAATTTTGGTAAGTCAAATAATTATAGAACTCTTGGCTGACCTTTCGCAAGAAGTATTCATAGAGGGATTTTTCAAATACTGTTTAAACCGGAGTTCAAAAGCCTGCCCTATGGTGCTTATGACGTCTTGGGCCATTCCGCTGCGGCATTCCAATATGTGGCAGGCTGCAGGAGGACATACCAAAAAAGTGACAATAAATTTTCAGTAAGAGAAAATTATATAAAGTCAAAATACTTCTAGACTATGAAATGGTAACAATAAAAGGAAATAGGTTTACAAGCTATCTTCAGCTCTGAAATGACAGAAAGAATACTTCCTATTTCATATGTGTCAAAAAGAAGAAACATTCATGTTTGACAACCAAATACCTCAAAATACTTACAAATTTTGGTCTTAAGGCAGGTAGTTGAGGCCTACATTTTAACAGAGGTGGACTGATTTTGACTAATAGTGTGACTCAAGTTCAGTGTCAGCACCTGGATTCAATACAAAAGATGCTTAGGGCAGCAACCTGGAGGGAAGATGAGGTTTGCATCTTATCTTTGTACAACCTTTGTGGTATATACAGATGATTGAAAAAAGCATAACTTTCTAAACCTCCCCCGACAAAATGGGGAATGAGCCACTGGTGAAGATAGGGGCATTAGCGTAGCCCCTCCTCTAGCTGGCCCCTCTCCCTGTCACTGCTGCTAGAAAGTAGTGATAGTACAGTAACCCCTGTCTTTGAAATCCTACTAAAGAACTGTCTCCAACAAGCATCTAAATCAGGAACTCATGAAGATGACATTACCGGAAGATATTCAAATTTTGTTTGGTATTGCTGTTTTATGGCCATGCCCATTGTATGTGGAAGTACCCAGGGCAGGGATCAAACCAGAGCCACCACAGCAACCAGAGCCAAAGCTGTGACAACGCCTAATCCTTAACCTGCTGTACCACGAGGGAATGCCCAGAGGATATTAATATTTTTATTAGACACTTCCTTTGAGAAGCAGTGAGTGGAAAGGGCTGGTTTTCACTAGCAAATTAAAGAAATTGTAGAGGGCAGCTGACAGAACATCACAAAGGAATTCGCAAATCTGCTGCTGCTGCATAAAAACCAGAGCTTGTATTCAGGGACTATAAATTACTCTCCTCATCGTATGGAGCATAAGTTGCCTTGGCTAGAGTATGGTACCATGCTTAGGCCTTACAATATGAAGATTTAATGGAATTTTAAGTTTCATAAGGATGGCTTAGAAAGAGTTGTAAGGATGACTTAAAGATAGAAACAATAAGTCTCAAGAGAAGATTTCTAAAAATTTATTGGTTTGTATAGCCTGAAGAATTGCAGGATGAGGAAAAGCAGAATAATGGTTCAATATATAAGAATATTATTTTTTTTTAAAAAAACCTATCAGATATTCTCTGAGAATAGGAAAGGATTAACAGAGTGCACAGGGAATTAGAGTCAATCCCAAGGAAGCTGTTGAACTGTGGGAGCTGTGGAACCAACATGGGAACATTTTACTAAAAGGGACACCTGAGGAGAGGAGAGATCCCTGTCCAGGTGGAATCATTCAACTGACTGAAGCATGATTTTAGCCTTTGTGTTGTCTTGGAAAGAATCCTGCATTTTTTTAAAGTAAAAAGCAATTCAATCACATCTAATCGAATTTGCAGAGCCAATAACAGTTGGTTAAGAGTCCCCTCTGTGGCTCAGCGGTAACGAACCTGACTAGTACCCATGAGGACAAGGGTTGGATCCCTGGCCTCACTCAGTGGGTTAAGAATCTGGCGTTGCTGTGAGCTGTGGTGTAAGTCGCAGGCACAGCTGGGATCCTATGTTCTGTGGCTGTGGCATAGGCTGGCAGCTGTAGCTCTGATTCAACCCCTAGTGTGCAAACCTCCATATATGGCAGGTACAGCCCTAAAAAGCAAAATAAAAAAACAAAAGCAAAAAACAAACAAACAAACAAAACCCAGTAGTTGTAGTATAACCTACAATGACGTTTCCTCAATTTATGTTGATAATCATCTCAAGGGATCTCAGATAATTCTCATATCAGAATTAGTTGGACATTTTTTAAAGACTATATCTCTGAACTTTTGGAAGGGATGTCTGGTGGGGAAGGGCAGGCAGAGCACTAAGGTGTCAAATCTCCAAGAGTTATTTATCATTTCTTATGAGTTTGTCCCTTTAAAGAAGCAACCAGGATCCTGAAACAGACTTAGGAGCTAATTATAATTTTGAAAATTCAGTTAAGAGTATCTATACATTTATATCCCTTTTACCAAAGAAATAATGTTTGGTCTGTCTTTGGACCATCATTGTATGTTGTCCCTTCTTTTCCTCTATACTAGTTTCACACAGTGACCAATGCACAGAAGGTATTTTAAAAACATGTTGAATAAATAAATGCCAGTTTCTCTGAATCACACCAATAACTCTGTGTTAATATATATATATTTTTTTGGCCACATCTGTAGCATATGGAAGTTTCTGGGCCAAGGACTGAAAAATCTGAGCTGCAGCTGCAACCTATGCCATAGCTGCAGCAACACCAAATCCTTAGCCCACTGCTCCAGGCCAGGGATTGAATTCCCACCTAAACAGCAACCCAAGTGGGTCCTCAACCCACTGGGGAACCCACAGCAGGAACTCACTGTCTTCAATTTTGCTGAAGTGAGACCCACAGGGAGCACCCATGATGGGGTAAGTTCTCACAATCACTAAGGGGTCCAAATAACTGCTTGGGTTGTTTGTGGAAATGGTTTCCTTCTTGGTCCAGCCTCATATCCTTAAACCTACAAAGCAGCCTTGGAGATGTGTCTCTGGTGGAGCCAAAAGAGTTGTGTTATATTATGATCAGAAAAGGTAATTCACTTGAGTTATTTTTTTTCAGCTCATAAATTCCTGGTCCAATTAAAATGGAAGTCAAGACCAGAAGTCATACCAAAATGGAAACAATTTTTATAATTTCATTTCCTCTTAGGATCAAGGAGATGTCTTGATATTAACATTGAAAAGATAATGAGAGGCAGGAAATTCAAACATAATAAAGAAATAAATAAGAAAAACCAAAGTGTACCTCCCATGAGAGACACGAGAGAACTAAGATGTCTGAAAGAGCTCTGTAACAATCCAAGTTCAAGTTCCAATTATGCCACAATTGACATGAATAAGGCAACTCTACAGTAAAGTCCTCACCTCCCAAGACAGAGCCCTGCATGATGTGTGAAGTCCCTTCTTGCTTTCAAGAAACCCTACCCTTCCTCAGTTGCAGCAGCTTAAAGCCTGTGAAGAGCAAGGCAGGGCACCTGGGCACACAGGAATGAATTAGTGAGTCAACCAAACCCACCAAATGTCCTCTAAAACTGCTCACCTACTTCTAAAGTGTTCTATTTCTCTCAGCTTTTCTGATGCTGGTACTGGAGGTTTTGGTCCTGTTCCTGGGCTGATGCTATCAATAAAGTTTTCTGTTTTGCTTTATTACTGTCGTATTACCTTTTTTGGATTAAACAGGAAGAGAAAGGAAAAACAGTGGTGTCCATCTCCGTGAAACAACTGGACAAGAAACCTGACCTATGCAGGTGTCCTGTTCAGCTTCACCACCTTCAAGGAACACATGCATTTTTGTGGTGCTCTCACTGTCATTCACAAGGGTCTCTTTGAAAAGGCTCTTTGTTCTTTTTTAGATTGGTCATGGGCCAGAATAAGAACAGGCTTTGAATCACATACAAATATGTCCATTTCCCAGTGCCAGACCCATCTCAAAAAGCTCAGATAAGCACCAGCTTGGCCAAACACTGCCCAACCTTTAGCTAATGGGAAGAAAGAAAGACAAGCATATAAAAAGTCCCACTTCCCAAAAAAGAAATTGACTTTCCAATGACATGACAATTTTGCTTTGATCTCCAAGTCTGGACTCAGACACAGACCTGGGTTCTTTTCATTCTGCCTTGTAGCCAAAGAGACCCACACTAGTTTTGTGTATCAGGTACGATATTAAGTAGAATTTAAAAGAATCTTAGATTCATATTCTTCTGTCTTTTTCCATTTGGCTTCCTAATTGGATAGTCTCGGACAAGAAGCTGAGAACAATTCGTAGATAATTACAAGCCCTTCTTTATTGTTTTATATTTGTTTTAAGTAGATCATCTTTGTTGTTGTTATTGTTCTTTTGTTTTTGTTTCTGGTTTTTATTTTTCATTAGAAAATTAGAAATTCAAAAGTGCAGATTCTCAGGTCAACCACCAGATGGTGCTGTGGGATTGAAGCACAGAGTCTACCACTGCTTAGGGAGAAACCAGCCTGAAGAAGCTAGCCAGCAGTTAGTTCACAGTTAACCAATGTCACTAGGATGCCAGTACATGTATTTCATAACCATAAAAACACTTTTACTGGAACTTACCTTTTCTACAGAAAAGGCCTTTTATAAAATGAAGAGTTCACTAAAAGTTCCCAGAGAAGATGGAAAGAGCAGCACCTCCCCTGACCTGAACACACTGATGCAAAAAGTGAATCAAGCAGACAGGAGAGAGTGGGAGCATTCAGGCTTATTAGCATGAAGCCTGGGCTCCCCTGCCTGTCAGCCAATGACGTGGTGCTTCCCAAGGTGCCAGTGGCATTTTCCACCTACATCCCCTTAACTCCTCTTCAGTCTGAGACATTCCCGGGTATCTTCTTCCAGAGAAACTTGCTCTTCCTCATGTCTTAGTTTTCTCCCATACCCTGAGACCCTCAGCCCTCTTCTTTCTGGGTTCCTCCTTCAGTGATCTCACTCACCCTTAGGGCTAAGAAACTGCAGTTTTTTTGAGTCTGCACCAGAAGGCCAGTATCTCTCCCCAGCCCCCATCCACCCCTTGGCTTCTCTTTACTGAACATTTTCCCCTGGGTGAACCAAACTCACCAGGCAATTTATAACACTGTCTTTCTGGTTTCGCTACTTATTGTATTTATTCAAGGATTTAGAACATTCTTTTCCTTTTACAAATGTAGTAAATATTCATTACAGGAGTTTCAGAAAATAGACTCTAAAAAATATCCAAGAAAGAGTACATACTATTAACATTTTGGCATATGTTTTTCCAGTCTTTTTTCCAAAAAATTACCTGCAATCCTACTATACATATTGTTTCTTTCTCTCTCTCTCTCTCTTTTTTTTTGGCTGCACCTACGACATACAAAAATTCCCAGGCCAGGGATCAGACTCATGCCACAGCAGTGGTCTGAGCCACAGCAGTGACAATGCTGGATCCTTAACCTGCTAGGCCACCAGGGAACTGCTACACATTGTTTCATAATCTGCTTTTTGCTTTTTGCATTTAATAACACTGTGAGTATTTTCCCCATGTCATTATTTACTCTTCTATAACACTAGTTTAATTGCTGAATGGTAGTACAGGCTATGGATTCATTTAAATAATTTGATACTTATGAATATTTAACTTTCTTCTTCCTATTATATAAATAACATATGACAGTGATGTTTATTGCTCAATCCTCATGCACGTTCTACTGCCTTAGAAGTAAAACTGCTGGCTCGGAAGTGTTTACATTTTTTAAAGTTTTGACGCAAATTGTCAAACTGCTCTCTAAAACATTTGGATCTACACACCTACCAGCAGGCTTCAAGTTATTACTACACTAAACCATATTTTACCTTTTATCACTGTTGGAAATTTAAAGACAAAATATGATCTCTAATTTTAATTTGTGTTTCACTGATCACTAGTTAAGGCAAAACTTTTTTTAATGTTTCTTGGTGACTTGTAATCTTCTTTTATGATTGTAAGCTCCAGGCCCGAGTGAGTCCAGGTGCTTACAGACTGGATGAGTTTAGTAAAATCACCTTTTTTCAATACTAGCATTTGCTTCTATTAAAAGGGAGTAACACTAGTTAAGCACTGGGTTAAGAATTCAACTGCGGTGGCTTGGGTCACCAGGGTGACATGGGTTTGACCTTTGGCTCAGCCCAGTGGATTAAAGGATTCAGTGTTGCTGCAGCTGCAGTGTAGGTCACAGTTGTGGTTCTGATTCAATCCCTGGCCCTGGAACTTCCATATGCCACAAGTCGGGCGATAAAAGTAAAAAACAAAACAAAAAAAGGAGTAAGATAAATTAATACCAACTTCACAGGATAGTTGTAAGGATGAAATGAGATAATGCAGACTAAATATTCCTGACAAAGCCTGACATGTGACCAGCATGCAATAAATAACTTCTGGTTCTTATTTCTCTACTGGGTTGTATGTTTTTCCTGTTTATAAAAAACCCCTGTTTCTTTAGTGGCACATCACTCTAAATCACTCCAGACAATAATAACATTGGTTGTCATTTATTGTATACTTACTATGATCCAGGCATTGAGATATATGTATTGCATATATATCTCATTAAATCCTCAGGATCATCTGATGTCTATTTCCTTTTTTTTTTTTTTTTTTTTTTTTTGTCTTTTTAGGGCTGCATCTTTGGCATATGGAACCTCCTGGCCTAGGGGTCTAACCAGAGTTGTAGCTGCCAGCCTAAACCACAGCAACAGCAATGCCCAAGAAAATGACCCTATGTTTCTAAGTCATCTAACAACTAGACTGACCTGCTTCCCTGAAGAAGAAAGAAAGATGAGACAAGAGAGGCTTCCCCTGTAGTGTCTCAGTTAGTCCTCCCAACAATACCTGCACGTAGATGTTATCACTCCCACTTAAAGAAACTGAGGGGCAGGATGGAAAACAACTCAGCTGAGGTCTCCGGTGAGATGGGGGAAGAATTATGATCTCCACCCAGTCTAACTCCTCCATCTTTCTTACTTCCTCTCCACAGGCTGGGGACTAAAGAAGGAAAACACTGAAATCACCTGAACTGTTTCTGAGTCTGTTCTCTTCTGAACTCTCACATTCCGTTCAGGAGCTCAGTCAACATTTCTCATAAATGCTTTTGCAGATTCCTTGCTGTGATCTCTGAGGGTCCCCTGAAGCATATTAGTGCTGATGAATTACTCAGGCCCCAGAACAGGAGATTTCAAAGTGAATGAGTTGCTTCATAAATTTCTCTGCCTCTCTTAGTTCATCGAAGCAAGTGGGGAACTTTGCCCAGACTGTGGGTCTTGCTGGGCCATTACCCTCAACAGCCAGCTTTCATCTCTGCACTCCTCCCACGGCTTACCGAAGGGTCACGACATGCTTGAGATGTTCAGTGACTGATGGCAAAGTTACTAAACATCTAGATTGCCTGATCTCTTTGTTCTTCCTTTTATCCTGTCCCTTCCAGGTTGAGATGAAGGCCTTTGTTGCCAGAGGCCTTCCCCAAAATAGCATACAGTCATTCTTTAGGGAAGCTTGGGATTGATTAAAAGAGGCTGCTCTCTGGCATCCTTTGCTGTGCTCCACCCCTACTCCTCCTCCCCTTCACTAGTTCCTACCTCTCCTACCCACTCTCTGACCAATATCCATTCTTCATTATGTAGTTATTAGAGTATATTTTAATGGAGTATTGCATAGCATTGGTCACCTGTTTCCTCTTTCCATCTCATCGAGACACGTTCTCTTGACCAGTGTTTACTGAGCATCTACTATGTTCCAGGTCCTATGCCAGGGCATAGTTTCATTTCTGATGATCACAATAGCTTTCCTGCCTTACATTTTTCTCTGAATCCATCTACTTTACCTGCTGCCAATACAACCTTCCTAGATCTCTGCTTCGTAAACAGCTTTCTCCATCCATCTGCCCACAGGATGGAGTCCATAGTTATTAGCTCTCCCCTATGTGCCCTGTAGATGCTTTTTTGACTTTTTCCCTCTCCATAGACAATCTCTTCTAGTAAGAGTGTTTTATTCATTTGCTTCCAGTATGCCATGCACATTTCTACCTCTGTGTCCTATGGCTCTCCAAATTTCCAAGTTCCACTCCACGTGTACTTCATAAGTGTTTGAGGTAAAAAACATGTTACCCCTGGGATGACAGACGATGCTGCCCAACTCACAGGCTCTGGTTAAGGAGGAGAAGCAACCTAACATTCATTCCTAAGAGAAGTCTCAATGTCACGGAGTCAGGGATGAGAAGCAACACTAAGAATGTCTGTCTATAGAGGTCCAATGACCTCAGGCACTTCAGGCCCTTGATCGAAGGTGTGGCTTAAAGGTGAATATCTTGGGCAGCCTTGCTAAATCCTGGGATGAGAGAGCTAATCAATGCATTCTTCCATTCACTCAATTATTCAACAAAAATAGTTACTGAGCATCTCCCATGTGTAAGACATTGTGATGGGTGTTTGGGAAACAACAATGAATAAGATAAACAGGTTCCTGACCTCCTGGAGCTTTTAGTAGAAAGGACAGATGCTAAACACATCAATAAAGTAACAAAAACGTGGGATAAGTGTCAATAGAAGAGAAATGAAATGTTATAACACAGCAGGGTGGGGTATAGTACTGGAGATGATAGGCTACCCGTCAAAGAAGGTCTCTCTGAAGAAGAGACATTTAAACTGAGATCCAAGAGATGAGAAAGAGGCACACACTCAAAGTGACGAGCCAGGCTCTTGAACAGCAAGTGCACAAGTTCAATACATTTAAACACACACATTAATGTCCGCACGTGTGCACACATACACCAAGGCCATGCAGACCAACGACCTCACTGGTTTGGGTCTTATGTGTAATTCATTTGTCCACTGGAGATGTGTCAGCCAGCCCCATCTATCATAACCAAAACGTCTTCTCTTTCATTTATACAAATAGATGATAAGCTCTTTGGTTTATGGGTCTCTCAAATGACTGGGATTTAAATCCCACCTATATATTTTCTCTACTTTGCTCTACTAGCAGAGCTATTTCTTTCAAACTCGAATTTACACAGTATTTCAAGATCCCCAATATAGCACTCTAGTGATCCTTGTCATACTGTATACTAAAAATAATTGCTTGTTACTTTTTAAAAGTGGTATATAGCACTTTTATATAGCTCTTAAGAAAATCTAGAAGTTGCTTTCCATACCTCGTTGATTAACTGGATCTTTAGCTACGTAGGCAACATAGTCTGTAGTATCCTATAAAAAAAGGGAAAAATGTTTGCATTTAAAATGAATGGACTGTCCTGTTGAAAGAAAAGAGTACATTTAGGACATGATACTCAGGCAAGGACTTCCACTAAAGTTTCTGTTTAAAGAGAAAAGAGGAGTTCCTGTCGTGGCTCAGAAGAAACGAGTCTGACTACATCTGTGAGAACACAGGTTTGATCCCTGGCCTCGTTCAGTGGGTTAAGGATCTGGCATTGCTGTGAGCTGTGGTGTAGGTTGCAGAAATGGCTTGAATCTGGCATTGCTGTGGCTGTGGTGTAGGATGGCAGCTACAGCTCTGATCTGACCCCTAGCCTAGGAACCTCCATATGTTACCGGTGTGGCCCTAGAAAGACAAATAAATAAATAAATAAAGAGAAAAGGAAAGCATCCTAGGAGGGAATATAAACAAATATACACTATATATTTAGCAACTGTGGAGTCCACGTTCTCTGTTCCTTGGGGAGAGAATTTGAAAATTAAAAATTTAGAGGCAAACTATGAATAAAAGAGAATGCAGGTAGGGAATATGTTAGGACAAATATATTCTTTTTTAAAAATGGTAAGGGATTATAATGCTCTTCTGTGTCAAAAGTTGAAACAACAGGGGTTCTGCAGTCACAACAGTGCCATAAACTGGGACGTGGTACCATGGTTTCCTAGTTGTCCAATACCACATACATCAGAAAATAAGGTGATAAAAGAGACATGGATTTTGTGGCTGTTAGCTTGCTTAAGGGTAGTGAAATTTGACTTAAAGAATAATAAAGCAAAAATACAAGGCATATATTTGATCAATAGGTAGAAAGGATAGATGGTTTTTGAAAAAGAGAACCCATAAAAAAAACCTAACGAGTTCAAAAAAAGGAGATGTGCTGCTGACTTCATAAAAACCAACAAACAAAAAGCTACTTGGTAATTCTGACTTTTACTGAAAAGAGTACGGTGATGAATGATAAGATTTTAATATTTAAAGATGCTTTTTGTTATCTTAGTTCTCAGGGAAAAAAATACACACAATGTCATTTGCAGATTAGAAGGGTGACTCTCTAGAGGGAAGATGCAATCAACTGGCAGGAAATAAAAGCCCATGTTTGTAATACCCTCAAGGACAATCACTTAATAACCCACAATGAATCACACAGGAAGCGGATCTCAGGGTCAGCATAACTTGTCTGCAGTTATTTTAAAAAATAACAGACACCTAAGTAAATCTCTCTTATGCAAAAAGATAAAAGATTTAAAGTATCTTGTGAATAAATAAGGACATATATATGAGCCTTACATTATACAATCTAGAAGCAAAGCCACCATTGCAGAAGACTTGGCTGCTAATTTTGAAGGTAAAAAGATGGTGTGATTCCAGCAGTGCTAGCGGCTATATTAGCTGATGGGAAAGAAATGGTGGGACCACTCCAGACCTCATTTTCCTCATCTTCAAAAGAGTCTCCAACATTCTTACAGTCCTAAAATTCAATAACTAGAAATATCCAGGAGAATTTAGAGAATGTTAAAAAGGAAAGCACAAATAGTGGGGAGGGGTACAACAAATGTGTTTAATTTTGAAATAATCATAAGGCATTCTTGAGATGCAGAAATCACATATAGACATAGAAGCATTACCAAGAAGGAAAAGAGAGAACTGCTTTGGAGAAGAGAGTCAAAGCAAGGGTAAGTGAGGTCAAGAGGTGAGGCGGAACACCCAGTATTTTTTAAACTCTGGAGAGAATATGGTAGAAACAAGGGTTCTTCAATAGGCCACAGAGAATTTCAGCTTCCTTCTCAGTTAGCTGTGACATTGTAAATTATCTCAATGAAATGTCCTAAGAAAATACTGGAGGTGGGATCAAGATAGCAGAAGAGTAATAAAATGTGGTGCGCACCTTCTCCCACAAACACATTAAAAAAAAATCCACACAGAACATCTACTGAATGCTGACAGAAGACCTTAAACCTCCAAAAAGGGCAAGAAATCTTCCACATAACTGTGTAGAACAAAAGGGAAAAAAGAGAGAGAGAAAGAAAGGAATTAGGACAAGACTAGCACTCCTGAAAGGGAGCTGTTAAAGAGGAAAGGAACCCACACCCTGGGAAGCCACCTAACAGATGAGATTAGCTGAGATGGACAGACCTCAAAGCTGCAGAGAAAAGTGCAGCAGCTGGACCGGGGAGGGCAAAGAAAGAGAGAGAACTGCTCAGACTATCAGTAATACCTCCCAGGGCACCATAGCCTGAGATACTCAGAAGGGTGCTGGGTGCTGAGACTCAAGCTCTGGAGGTCAGTTCAGGGAAATAAGACTAGGGTTGGCTGTGTGGAGACAGCCTGGGGCTAGGGAGCAGTGCACCAAAGGCTAGAGAGTGGAACACCATACCCAAGGGAACCCAGGAGGAGGTCTGAGCCCAGAGGAGAAGCAAGGCACCACTGTTAGGGAGGGAAAAAGAAGGAGGGGCAGACCACCATAGGAACATCTTTATCTGCACACATGTGGACTCTCAGAGGGCAGGGCTATGGATGGTGAGGCACCTTTTGCCCAGGGTATGGGGCCCCCCTTGTGTGGTCTACAGGTGGTGGGGGTAAACCACTGCAGTCATCTCAGACTTCAGAGGTGGGTATGGCCTGCCACCACTAGGGGTTCATAAACAGGTACCACCTATGGCCCTAGTCACCTCAGAGATTGGCACAGAGGAGGACACTGCAACTGAGCACCACCCATTGTTGCTCTCACTGCCCTGGGAATACACATGCCCTATCGCTGCCACTGCCAAACAATCAGGGTGCTGCATACACCTGCCTGAGGGTCACTGCCACATCCCAGTATCCTGCAACTAAGAGCAGTCTGCACCACCTTCCCATGGGTCCTTGCCACCATTAAGGGCCCAGAAACCAGGCACTGGCTACTAATCCTGCCCATTGCCTCCATCTCCCTGGAAGAACACAAAGCACCCTATCAAGGGGATAACAGTCACCACACACCAAGGAAAGAGACAACAAGCATCCGAACAAAAAGGAGCCCTCACATCAAAAATAAATAGTAAGCCCTCACAAAATACGCAGGGGCACTCTCACATATAAATAGCCCTCCAAGGCTACAGTAGTTGTTTTCCCTAAACTCATAGAATAAGAAAAATAAAAGCCAAATGAAAATGCTCAGGAACCATTCCCAGTTAAAAGAACAGGAAAATTTCCCTGAAGGAGCAAACAATGAAAGAGACCTCTGCAGTCTAAGAGACACCAAGTTCCAAAAGGAGATATTAAAAATACTGAAGGAATTAAGAGCAAATATCAAGAAATTAGAACAGATACGAATAGTAATACAGATTATTTTAGAAACAAACTATAAAATATGAGGAGGAGCCAAGAAAAATTAGAAAATTCATTTGCAGAGATGCAAGCTGAGTTAAAGGCACTGAACAACGGAATGAATAATGCAGAGGAATGAATTAGTGACTTGGAAGACAGAATAATGGAAATCACCCAATCAGGACAGCAGACAGAAAACCAAATGAAAAAACATGAGATCAATATCAAAGATCAAAGGGATAATATAAAGCAGACAAATCCACACATAATAGGGATACCATAGGAGAAGAAAAAGAAGAGATTGAAAATTTATTTGAAGGAGTTCCCATCATGGCTCAGTGGTTAACAAACCCAACAAATACCCATGAGGACATGGATTCAATCCCTGGCCTTGCTCAGTGGGTCAAGGATCCAGTGTTGCTGTGAGCTGTGGTGAAGGTCACAGACACAGTTCAGATCCCGCATTACTGTGGCTGTGGCATAGGCCAGCAGCTACAGCCCCAATTTGATCCCTAGCCTGGGAACCTCCACATGCCATGGATATGGTCCTAAAAAGACACACACAAAAAAAAAGAAAGAAAGAAAGAAAGAAAGAAAGAAAGAAAGAAAGAAAGAAAGAAAGAAAGAAAGAAAGAAAGAAAGAACGAAAAAATATATTTGAAGAAATTATCACCGAAAACTTTCCAAATCTAAAGGAAACAGATATCAAGATACAGGAAGTACGGATGGCCTTAAACAAGTTGAACCCAAGCAGGCCCACACCAAGACAAATTATAATAAAAATAGCAAAAGTTAAAGATATAGAGAGGATTCTAAAGGCAGCAAGAGAAAAACAAAGAGTTAATTATAAGGGAGTCACCATAAGGCTACCAGCTGATTTCTCTACAGAAACATTACAGGCCACAAGAGAGAGGCAAGATATAATCAAAGTACTAAAAGGGGAAAATTTGCAGCCTAGAATACTCTACCCAGCAAGAATATCATTTAAAATAGAAGGAGAGGGGTGTTCCCATCATGGTGAAGCAGAAACTAATGCGACTAGGAACCACGAGGTTGTGGGTTCAATCCCTGGCCTTGCTCAGTGGGTTAAGGTTCCAGTGTTGCCATTAGCTGTGGTGTAGGTCACAGACATGGCTCAGATCTGGCATTGCTGTGGCTCTGGCGTAGGCCAGCAGCAGCAGCTCTAATTAGACCCCTAGCCTGGGAACCTCCATATGCCACAGGTATGGCCCTAAAAAGACAAAAAAAAATACATAAAAATAAAATAAAATAGAAGGAGAAATAAAGGATTTCTCTAACAAACAAAAACTAAGAGTACAGCAATACTATTCCAAAAGAAATACTGAAAGGGCTCCTCTAAACAAAAAAGTAGTAAGAAGAAATAGCATGGAGGAAATCACAGTTAGAAAATAATCACTTAAATAAGCCAATATACAGATCTAAAAGGAAAAAATAAACCCTACTGTAAAAGCAACAATAAACACAAGGAACAGCAAAAGGATCAACATGAAGATGTTAAAAAAGGACATCTAAATCATAAAATGTGGGCAAGGAAAGAAAGAAAATCTAGACTCCTATTTCTAGAATGTGATTGAGCCTATATGACCATCAGGCTAAAGCAAGCAGATAGAGGAAAGGGTTCACATACTTGAAAAACAGGACAATCGCAAATTAAAACCAAAAATACATTCACAAAAACTAAAAAGAAGAGGACACGAGCATAAAATAAAAGGAAATCATCCAACCAAAAAAAAGAAAGGAACAAAGGAAAAACACAGAGTCAACTGGAAAGCAGGTTTAAATTGGCAATCAACACATATTCATCAATAACTACCTTAAATGTCAATGGACTGCATGCTCCAACCAAAAGACACAGAGTGGAAGAATGGATTAAAAAAAACAAGAGCCCACAATATGCTGCCTAAGAGACTCACTATAGGACAAAAGACACATATAAATTGATAGTGAGGGAATTGAAAAAGACATTTCACTTGAAAGGAAAAGACAGGAAAGTGGGAGTTGCAATACTCATATCAGACAAAATAGACTTTAAAATGAAGGTCATAAAGAAAGACAGAGAAAAAATACTATTTAATGATAAAAAGATCCATTCAAGAAGAGGATATTACACTTATCAATATACATGCCCCTAATAATAGGTGCACCCTAAAACACACAGCAAATACTAACAGAGGTAAAAAGAGAAGTTGATGGGAATACAGCAATAGTGGAAAACTTCAGCATCCCATTCACATCAATGGACAGATCTTCTAGACAGAAAATCAGTAAGGCAACAGAGGTCCTAAATGACACAATAAAAAGTTAGATTTAATTGATATTTTCAAAACATAACCCCAAAATATCAGAATACACATTCTTTTCAAGTGCACATGGAATATTCTCTAAGACTGACTACATATTGGGACACAAAAATAACCTCAACATATTTAAGACTATAGAAATTATTTCAAGTATCTTCTCTGACCACAATGGCATGAAACTAGAAATCAACCACAGGAAAAGAAATGAGAAAAATGACTACATGGAGACTAAACAACATACTACTAAAAACCAATGGGTCAATGAGGAAATAAAAAGGGAAATTTTAAAATGACTCAAAATAAATGATAATTAAAACACAACCACTCAAAAATCTATGAGATGCCACAAAAGCAGTGCTTAGAGGGAAATTCATAGTGATACAGACCTTCCTCAAAAAAGAAGAAATAGCTCAAATTGACAACTTAATCTACCACCTAAAAGAATTCTAAGAAGAAGAACAAACAAAACCTTAAGTCGGCAGAAGGAAGGAAATCATAAAGATCATAGAGGAAATCAATAAAATAAGAGATTCAAAAAAAAAAAAACAGAAAAGATCAATAAAACCAAGAGCTGGTTTTTTGAAAGGGTAAACAAAATTGACAAACCTCTGGCTAAACTCACCAAAAAAAGGAGAGAAAGAACTCAAACAAAATAAGAAATGGAAAAGGAAAAATCTCAATGGATACTGCAGAAATACAAAATACCATAAGAGAATACTATGAGCAATTATATGCCAACAAATTTGACAAGCTAGAAGAAATGGACAACTTTCTCGAGAAATACAGCCCTCCAAAACTCAATCAAGAAGAAATGGATCAATTGAACAGACCGATCACTAGATACGAAGTTGAAAATGTAATAAAAACACTTCCCACAAACAAAAGTCTAGGACCAGATGGCTTCACAGGAGAATTCTACCAAACATACAAAGTAGAACTTAAAGCCACCCTTCTTACACTTTTCCAAAAGATTTAAGAAGAAGGAATAATCCCAAAGACGTTCATGAAGTCACCATCACCTTAATACCAAAACCGGACAAAGATACTACCAAAAAGGAAAATTGTAGGCCAATATCTTTGATGAATATAGGTGCAAAAATCCTCAACAAAATTTTAGCCAACCAAATCCAACAGCATATAAAAAAGATCATAAACCATGAGCAAGTGGAATTCATACCAAGTTCACAAGGATGGTTCAACAAATGCAAATCAATCAATATCATACACCACATTAACAACAGAAAAGTCAAAATCCACATGATCATCTCAATAGATGCAGAAAAAGCATTTGACAAAATCCAACATCCATTCATGATAAAAACTATTACCAAAGTGGGTATAGAGGCAACATAACTTAACATAATCAAAGCTAGTTATGACAAACCCACAGCAAATATAATACTCAATGGAGAAAAGCTGAAGACCTTCCCACTAAAATCTAGAACAAGACAAAGATGCCAACTCTCACCATTTTTATTCAACATAGTATTGAATAAAATAGCCACAGCAATCAGACAAACAAAAGAAATGAAAGACATCCAAACTGGAACATAAGAGGTAAAACGGTCACTGTATGCAGATGACATGATACTGTATATAGAAAACCCTAAGGACTCCACACAAAAACTACTCGAACTGATCAACAAATTCAGCAAAGTAGCAGGACACAAGATTAACATTCAGAAATTGGTTTCATTTCCATATGCTAACAATGAAATACTAGGAAAGGAATATAAAAATATAATACCTTTTAAAATCACACTCCCAAAAATTAAATACCTAGGAATAAATCTGACCAAGGAAGTGAAGGACTTATATGCTGAGAACTATAAAACATTAATCAAGGAAATTAAAGAGGATTCAAAGAAATAGAAAGATATCCCATGCTCATCAGTTGGAGGAATTAATACTGTAAAAATGGCCATACTACCCAAAGCAATCTACAGATTCAATGAAATACCTATCAAATTACCCATGACATTTTCCATAAACTAAAACAAATAATCCCAAAATTTATATGGAACTATTAAAGACTCAGAACTGCCACACAATCCTGAGGAACAAAAACCAAGCAGGAGCCATAACTCTCCCAGACTTCAGGCAATATTACAAAGATACAGTAATCAAGCAATGTGGTACTGATACCAAAATGGACATACAGACCCATGAAACAGAATGGAGAACCCAGAAATAAACCCAGACACCTGGGTCAATTAATCTTCGATAAAGGAGGCAAGAATATAAAATGGGGAAAAGACAGTCTCTTCAGCAAATGGTGCTGGGAAAATTGAACAGCTTCATGTAAATCAATGAAACTAGAACACACCCTTACTTCATGAAAAAGAAGAAAACAACAACCTCAAAATGGCTTAAAGACTGAAACATAAGACAAGACACCATAAAAATTTAGAAGAAAACATAGGCAAAACATTCTCTGACATCAACCTTACAAATGTTTTCTTAGGTAAGTCTACCAAAGCAATAGACATAAAAACAAAAATAAACCAGTGCGACCTAATCAAATCTATAACTTCTGCACAGCAAAAGAAATCATTAAAAAAAAGAGAGACAACTTAAGGGATAGGAGAAAATAGTTTCAAAAGACACAACCGTCAAGGGCTTAATCTCCAAAATCTACAAACAACTCATACAACTCAACAGCAAAAAAATCAACAACCCAATTGAAAAATGGGCAAAAGTCCTGAAGAGACATTTCTCCAAAGAAACACGTACAGATGGCCAATGGGCAAATGAAAAAATGCTCAACTTCACTATTTATTAGAGAAATGCAAATCAAAACTACAATGAAGTATCACTTCACACCACCATTAGTAAGTTCACAAATAACAAATGCTGGAGAGGGTGTGGAGAAAAGGGAATCCTCCTACACCGTTGGTGGTAATTTAAATCGTACAACCACTGTGGAAAACATTATGGAGATACCTCAGAAAACTAAATATAGAACTACCATATGATCCAGCAAACCCACTCCTGGGCATATATCCAGACAAAACCTTCACTGAAAAAGATACATGCACCCCTGTGTTTATTGAAGCACTATTCACAATAGCCAAGACATGCAAACAACCTAAATGTCCACTGACAGATGAATCGATTAAGAAGATGTGGTACATATACACAATGGAATACTACTCAGCCATAAAAATGAACAAGATAATGCCATTTGTAGCAATATGGATGGAACTTGAGATTTTCAAACTAAGTGAAGCAAGTCAGAAAAAGAAAGAAAAATACCATATGATATCACTTATATATGGAATCTAATATATGGCACAAATGAGTCTATCTATAAAACAGTGAATTATGTCAGAAAGAGAAAGACAAACACCATATGATACCACTTATATCTGGAATCTAATATATGGCACAAATAAACCTGTCTACAGAAAAGAAACAAACTCACTTACATGGAGAACAGATTTGTGGTTGCCAAGAGAAAGAGGGAGAAAGTGGGATGGACTGGGAGTTTGGGGTTAGTAGACACAAACTGTTGCATTTGGTATGAATAACCATGAGATTCTGCTGTATAGCACAGGGAACTATATCTAATCACTTGTGATTGAACATGAGGATAATGTGAAAAAAAGAATGTATATATGTATAACTGGGTCACTTTTCTGTACAGCAGAAATTGACAGAACATTGTAAATCAACCATAATAAAATTTTTTTTTAAAAAAAGAAAGAAAACACTGACATGCGTTAGCAATAACGGCGACAGTTACCTCTTATCATTCTGTGCCAGGCACTGGGCTAGCAGCTTACATGTCCCATTTCACTTAATTCTCATAAAAGGGTGAAGCAAGGGTGGTCATTCCCCATTTTACAGGTGAAGACTCTGAAGCTTAGAGAGTTTAAATAAATCGTGTCTACTTGACTCTGGAGAATGTCACTCCACCATCTTGCCTCTCTGACCTGAGGGAAAACCTTCATTTGGGACTAATGCCAATGCTTATAGGTGCTCTACTTTTCTATTTTAAACTAGCAGATTTTCTCCCCAGCTGCAGAGAGCAGAGGGGTACTATTCAATTCAGTAGGTATAAATTTTTCCGCAGTGCCTACAAATTCCTTATTGTTTGTTTCTGGTAGGGGCAGAGCTTTGGTTGGTTGAAAGAACTAAAGAAGGAAAGACACTGAAAAAGAACTAGGATTCTAGAGAACAGTGATGGACACAGGGCAAATGAGGATGTTTATATCAATTCTAAAAAGACAACAACACTTGAAACTTAAAAGGGGAAATTTAGGGCGAACGGTGAAAATTATTTTTCACATTACTCTTACAGAACTCATTATTTTTATTTTATTTATTTATTTATTTGGCCTCACTCCAGGCATGCAGAAGTTCCCGGGCCAGGGATCAAACCCGCACCATAGCATTAACTGCTAGATCACCAGAGAACTCCTAGAACTCATTATTTTAAATTGCTTAAGGAAAGTATTCAAATTCCTTCATGGATATTCCAGCTATAATGGGTTAGGAAGAGATGTGATAGCGCTGGCCTTTTCAGGCTGGTAGTCGACTCTCTTAGCTACCATACATATCCCTTGGGATTACTGCTGAGACCAGATTACAAGGCTGGATGGAGGGCGGACACAGAGGAGGTACAGATATGGAGGGCTCATAGTAAGTTATACATAGATATTCAACTTGGTGAAAGATAGGGCCCCTAACCCCTGTGTTGTCTGAGCATCAGTTATACATTTGTAGGTACAAGAAAAATGTCACAAAGTTACCGAGGGGCAAAATCCTCCTCCTGCTTCCTCAATTTAAATAGATTTGTTTCTTGGTGAGTCACAGGCTTCCTAGCTTCAGTGGCCCTCACTCTCTGCTCAGGTCCAGAAGTGATGCAGATAGAGGTCAGGAAAGGACCCTCCACTGTACAAGGAGGGCTTGGAGGGAAAGCACCTGCTCAGTCCTGAACAACTCACAGGAAATGAGCACAACACGGCCTTTTGGGAGGGAGGGAGGAACTACAAGTTCTCTCTCCTGGTTGCTCATTTCAGGTTATACTTAGCTTCTTTGGTTGACAAAGAATGGCAAACAGGGCTCTTCTCATACGACAAATCCAATTGATTAGCAGGATCTGGCTGGAATTCTGTGCTGAAAAAGGTTCTGAGGGAGGACTGTATGATATATTTGTGTTTTTTATGAGCTTGCTGTCATCTACAAGAAGCTTCTCAGATGATAACTCCATGGCTAATAATACAACTGAGTATTATTAGTTTATCTTCTAATCCAAATACTTGAAAAACCAGTACCAGGAAATATTTTTTCAAAAGCAAATTTTGATTACCTGCTACATGCAGCTATTTACAAACTATAATAAGATATTTGGGAAGATATGTCATGGTTAATATGTTTTATATGGAAGTTCTTTTAAGTCTCACATACAGAACTTTCATGAATTCATACTTACTGGATCCCCTCCAGAGGCAAATGAAATAGACTGCATATGATGATTTGCAATAATCTGGAAAACACAAACAAATTAAACATGTATAAGGCTATAAACTAATTACACCTAATTACCTACTGTGTGACAGTAATGTACATACATTTATTTGTTTTTTCTTTGCCTGCGCAGCATCCCTTTGGAAACCACTCCAGCCACGTTCCCTATTAATCTCATTTAAACCATGAGATCCTGGTGAGATTGATATACCCATCTCATTGGCCCTCTCCTTGCAGGTGGACACATGACCCAGGCTTAGCCAGTCAGAAAACACCATCCCCCTGGATACAGCAAAGTCAATCAACATCTCTGGGGAAGAACTAAGATGAATAATGGGAGAAAATGCATCTCTCCTTGCCATTTAAGACCTTAATATAAGCCCCAAAATACTAGGAGCTATCTTTTGCTAACACATGGGAAAAAGAAACTTTCCCTCTGGAGAACACCTGAGTTGAGAGTTAAAAACTGTAAAAAGTCAGGGGGGTAATATCTGTTTCATTACTTCAACCAAGACATTTTCCCTTCCCTTTATGTTTTTAGGTATTTTTTTTCTATTTTACTTATTTTTACATAAGTTAGTTTGAATTGGGTTTCAGTCATTTGCCACAAAAAGTATTCTTACTAAGGGACTAACACGAAGATTTTCAATATGAAGGAAGACTATCCAAGAGAACTTCATTAGTTAGCCAAAAAGGGGGTGTCTCTTACTTGATTGATATTCTAGGTTTGCTTGTTTGGAAATCACAGTGTAAAGACCAACTTGCAGAGATGTATTTTGTCATACTGTTTTGAAGGCTCATTAAAATAATCATACACTGAAAGTTCCCCTATGGTACAGCGGGTTAAAGATCTAGCATTGCTGCAACTGTGGCACAGGCCACAATGGCAGCATGGGTTTGATCTCTGGCCTGGAAACTGCCACATGCCATGGATGCAGCCAAAAATAAATAAATTTTAAAAAGTAAAAGAAGAGAGTTTATTTTTTTCGTTTGTTTGTTTTTGTCTTTTTAGGGCTGCACCTGTGGCATATGGAGGTTCCAGGCTAGGGGTCCAATCAGAGCTGCAGCCGCCGGCCTACACCAGAGCTACAGCAACTTGGCGTCTGAGTTGTGTCTGCGACCTTCACCACAGCTCACAGCAATGCTGGATCCTCAACCCACTGAACGAGGCCAGGGATGGAACCCACGTCCTCATGGATGCTAGTCAGGTTTGTTAACCACCGAGCCATGGCAGGAATTCCCAGAGAGTTCATCTTTAGAAAAACAAAACTTATGCACTGATTGGCTAATTCTGTCTTCAGATTTGCTTAACAGAATCTACTAAAGCTGCTAATATAAGATGACCAAGCAAGGGAGCTTATATAAGATGACCATCCCTGTGGTGCAGCAGAAATGAATTTGACTAGGAACTATGAGGTTGAGGGTTTGATCCTTGGCCTTCCTCAGTGGGTTAAGGATCTGGCGTTGACGTGAGCTGTGGTGTAGGTCACAGACACGGATCAGATCTGGCACGGCTGTGGCTGTGGTGCAGGCTGGCAACTGTAGCTCTGATTTGACCCCTAGCCTGGGGCCCTCCATGTGCTGTGGGTGTGGTGCAAAAAGTTGTGTAAATACAAAAAAGCTTCTCAAGAAAGCTAATTATTGCCTCATTCATTATAACCCCAATGATGATCAAACAATGGATTACTACAGAGCAACAACATATTTCTTGGGCAAAAATAGCTAGGCACAAAGATTGTATACTGCATAGTTAAACTAATAGAAAGTTCAAAAACAGGCAAAATTATTTCATTCTGGTTGAAATCAGGACAGTGGTGACTTTTGGGACAAAGGAAGAGAAAGGAAGTGGTTTTCTGGGATCCTCAAAATGGTGTTCCTTGATCTGAGTTGAAGTTACACAAATATATTCATTTTGTGATAATCAAGATACACCATCATGATTTGTACACTTTTTTATATTTATGCTTTCTGTTACTTCTATTTCAGTTAAAGGTGATTAGTAAAAACAAAGTCAATATGCAAAGATCAATGTCATTTCCATATATCAGCAATAGCCAATATATGGGGAGGTACATTTTACAAGAGAACCAAAGTATAAAACTAATGAGAATCACATAAGACTTTTTGGAAAACTTCATTGAAGGGTATAAGGAAGTCCTGAACAAGCAGAAAGACATATATCACCTTTATGGATGAAAGACAGTATTATAAATATGTCAATTCTCCCCCAAAACTAATCTATAAATTCCATGCATTCCAATGAAAATTCCACCAATGTCATTCAGGGAACTTTTCAAACTACTTGTAAAATTCACATGAAAGAATAAATGTGCAAAAAGAGCTGAGGCAGTTTTTTAAAGAACAAAGAGATAAGATTTTCCTCATTAGCAAGACATAAAACTATAGAAATTCATTAGTCTACAAAGTCTAAAAACAGATTCACATTTTTGTGGTCTTTTAGTCTATGATAAATGTGGCACCAAAGAGCAGAAAAAAGGACAAATGGTTAAATTAGTGCAGTTAGCTGAATTAGCTACATACATGGAAAACATATATAAATAAAGCCTATCCTCATATTATTTATATAAATAAATGTTTGATCCATAAAGGATTTATACAAAGGTCTTTTGTTAGAGGACAGATAAAAGATTATGCTTATGACCTTTGAGATAGGTAAATAGAAAGAAATAAGACAAACAGGAAAGAAATCCTTAAATCTGATTACATGAAAATTCACTTTTAAACTTTTATGTAAGAAAAGAGCCCTGAGAATGTAAATTGGTACAACCACTATGGAATACAGCATGGAGGTTCCTCAAAAAACTAAAATTAAAACTAATATATGATCCAGTAATCCCACTCCTGGGCGACATGCTTCCCAATGTTCATAGCGGAACTATTCACAATAGCCAAGACATAAAAGCAACCTAGATGTCTACTGCCTGATGAATGAATAAAGATACAATAGAATATTACTCAGATATCAAAAAGAATGAAATAATGCCATTTGCAGCAACGTGGATGATCCTAGAGATTATCATACTGAGGTAAGTTAGACAGAGAAAGACAAACATATGATATCACTTATATACGAACTCTAAAAAAATGATAAAAAAATGAGCTTATTTACAAAACAGAAACAAACTCACAGACTTCGAAAACAAAGTTATAGTTACCAAAGGGGAAAGATGGGGGGAGGGATGGATTGGTGGTTTGGGATTGGCATATGGACACAATTGTATATGAAATGGATGGTCACTGGAGACCTGCTGTATAGCACAGGGAACTCTACTCAATATTCTGTGATAACCTATATGGGAAAAGAATCTGAAAAAGAAAGGATATGTTTATATGTACAATTGAACCACTGTGCTATACAGCAGAAATTAACACAACGTTATATATCAACTACGCTTCAATAAAACATGTTTTAAAAGACCGTTGAAACAAGAAACAAGAGGCAGGGCGAAAATGTTTGCAACACGTGAAACAAAGTATTCATACACTGGGAGTTCCCGTCGTGGAGTAGTGGTTAACGAAGCCGACTAGGAACCATGAGGTTGCGGGTTCCGTCCCTGCCCTTGCTCAGTGGGTTAACGATCCGGCGTTGCCCTGAGCTGTGGTGTAGGTTGCAGACGCGGCTCGGATCCTGCGTTGCTGTGGCTCTGGCGTAGGCCGGTGGCTACAGCTCTGATTCAACCCCTAGCCTGGGAACCTCCATATGCCGCTGGAGCGGCCCAAGAAATAGCAACAACAACAAAAAGACAAAAAAAAAAAAACCAAAAAAACAAACTATTCATACACTGAGTTTATAAGAAATTCCTACATCAATAAGAAAAATAAACAAACCTAAAATAAGACCATGTAATTTTCAGAAGTAATACATATGTTCACTTGGAAAGATAATTTCCAAGTAATAAGACTATGAAAAATAAAATAATACACCTTTAAGTGATAAAATTGTTAACAATCAACAAAATAATGTGTGCCAAGGGTGTGGATATTCTCAAACACGGCTGGCTAAAGCCTAAATTCGCACAGCAACTTTGAAGAGCAATTTGACATTTATTAAAACTAAAGGATGAGGAGTTCCCGTCGTGGCACAGTGGTTAACGAATCCGACTTCGAACCATGATGTTGCGGGTTCGGTCCCTGCCCTTGCTCAGTGGGTTAACGATCCGGCGTTGCCCTGAGCTGTGGTGTAGGTTGCAGACGCGGCTCGGATCCTGCGTTGCTGTGGCTCTGGCGTAGGCTGGCGGCCACAGCTCTGATTAGACCCCTAGCCTGGGAACCTCCATATGCCGCTGGAGCGGCCCAAGAAATAGCAAAAAGACAAAAAAAAATTATAAAATTTTTTGTGCATTGTTAGGTCATTTGTAGCATTGCTATACAAGTAGCATACTAGGAAAAACACATGTCTGTGGACACTAACACTGCTAAATCTTCAAGACATTGCTGAGGGCTTTTTCGTTTCCTTGTTTTGAAAGTTGAAGACAATTATGCTAAGATATGTAAAAAGAAAAAAAAAAAGACTTTTCCACGAAGACATAGATCCACGTAAATGCAAAGAAAGGGGGGGGGAGGGAATTTAAAGAATACACACCGAATTGCTAACAGTGTAAGGTTATGTCTCCTGCAAAAAGAAACAGGAGCAAGTATTTCTTCTATTTATTTTTTCTTTGTAGAACACCTTTAATATGTTTATTTGTGCATTTAACTTTTTTAATATTAGAGATGGATGGATCAATTATTAATATATTGCTCTGTGGTTGAGAACATCTTTTGCTTTGGAGGTGCAGATTTAGCAGTCATTAGCGCCTAGAAAAAGGTAGTTAAAACCTAGGAGCAGATGTGATTGCCTAGGGATGGGGGAAGGAGGAGGAGCGAAAGCGGAGGGAGGAAGGAGGAAGGCAATGAGCAGGAGGGTTAAGGGGTGTTACAGAAGACGTGTAAAGTGTTTTCAAGATTACAGCATCAGAAGCAGAACGACTAAGTAAGGCAGGAGCTAAGCAATGCTCTCGTTTGTAAGTGTATTTAGTTTGAAAGGACCAAGGTCCCGTAAGTCCCCAGGAGCGAACAGCTAGCGGTTGCCGACTGAGCAGTGCGCCAAGCAGGAGGGGATGTCTGGGGGTCGCGCACACGCTCAAGGTCACGCAAGCCCACGGCGTGTGCGCAAGCGCACAACCGCGCGGCCGCGTAGCCCAGATCTTGCAGAAAACGCTTGGCGAGAGGTCTAGCCGCTTGCACAATGTCGGAAATGCACGAGCTGTCCGAGCTTTATGAGGAGAGCAATGACCTGCAGATGGATGTGATGCCCGGCGAGAGCGACCTTCCGCAAATGGAGGTAGGCAGCGGGAGCCGCGGGCCGTCCCCGAACCCCTCCCGCTCCGGGGCCCCGCCACAGCTGGAGGAGGAAGGCCCAATGGAGGAGGAGGCGGCCCAGCCAATGGCGGAGCCGCAGGGGCAGCGAGGCCTCGCTAACCGGCCCAACCCTGGGGAGCGCCCGGGCCAGATCGCGGGCCCTGATTTCGAGAGCGAGGACGAGGGCGAGGAATTTGATGACTGGGAGGACGACTACGACTATCCGGAAGAGGAGCAGCTGAGTGGTGCGGGCTACAGAGTCTCAGCGGCCCTGGAAGAAGCCAACAAGATGTTTCTGAGGACCTCCAGAGCGAGAGAAGCAGCTCTGGGGGGCGGGTTTCAGATGCATTATGAGAAGACCCCGTTCGATCAGTTGGCTTTTATCGAGGAGCTTTTTTCACTTATGGTTGTCAATCGTCTGACCGAAGAACTCGGCTGTGATGAGATTATTGATAGAGAGTAGTTGTTAAATGCTGTGAAGAGAGGAGGAAACTACTTGAGGAGAGACCCAACAACATTCCAGTCTCTTGGGTTCATTCCGAATAGTTCCGTGCCAATGAAACACTTGATCCAAAAGAAAAAATGGGGGGGAGGGGGCAGTGTAGACTAGGAAAGTGACTTCACAGTTATGGGAAAGGAAGAAAATTGTTAAAGGAAAAGGATCTCAGTACTGTTAAAACCTGTTTTCAAGAATGTCGTGAAACACTTGTTTCTTTGACTCTGTTACTGATCTAGATTAATTTCCTTGCATTGGGGAAAGTATCTTTCACATTTCCGGATGGCTTTGCAAGAAAAACCAAGACACATGGCCGGTACAAGAGCCCACTGATGTTAATCATATGAGAAAAAGTAACTAATTTATCCAACTTTGGACACCACATGTCTGAGTTATTTGGACTGAAAGCATACTGAAGATGTCATTTTGTGATTCATCTAAGCCAAGCTGTAGTTATCCAAAGGCTAAATTTTTAGTGAAAGGTAAATTGAGTATTCTTCAGTATTGCAAAAGAATAATTGAGCCCCCAAAGAAATGTGTATCATGTGTGCTATATCTTAAAGTGTGTTTCCAAGAGCATCTGAGATATTGTTTGTACATATATTTTGATCATTTATAACACTACTGTAATCTTGAATTCAAGAAAATTTACCGTCTTGACCATTTTTAAAAGTCAAAAATTAAGACGTCCTTAAAGTTTCAAACTAAGAATGTCAAAGTACAAAGAAAACTAACATCCTTATATACTAGAGAAATTTTCTGTTTTACTTGCTCTTTGTTTTTCATGTAACTTTACAGGCAAAAGACTTTGGTTGTACTTCATAATATAAGAACTGTTAACTGAAAACTGTCAAGTAAAAGGAGAGCCCTACATCTACAAAAGACTTTATGAACAATTATGCTGTCAGCCCTTAAGGGTTTTAAACCTGCCCAGAAATTCACCTCAGTATCTGAAGTTTTTCCTCTGTCTCCTCCTCTAATTAAGCTTGTTATTGGTTATGCACCAGCATTCCAGATAATAAAAATTTCTTGTTCTGTGTATTTTGGCTAATGGTATTGCATACATACTTTCTCTAATTCTACTTTTTATTGTATTATATACTACTTTAATGTATGGGCGCAACCACTTTATGATTTAAATTTAACCACTAAAAAAAAAAAAAAAACAAAAAGGGAAAGTTCTCTAGCTTCACATACCTGATTTACAAATTAATTGGTGGAAATTAAACTTAGTAAATTCCCATAAGAGAATTGACCAACCTGGGACAACCTACCAAATCAATAAGCATATTGCTGAAGTTCTGTGAGTAGCAGTCAGAAGGCTGTGCCCAGTGAAAAAGTACCAGATGTTTTTGCTCCATTATGGCAGTAAAGGACACAGCCAATACAACACGACCACTCAGAGCCTACTTATGTTACAGTTATCCTGTCTTTCAGGGAAGGGGGTTCTTCTGTGTAAATTACAGAACTAGCAAGTAAGGATGATCATAATTCAAACACTAGCATGGGAGCAGAGATGGGGAAAGAGGTTAAACAGTGGCACTCAAATGTCTTTACTACTTCTCCCATGGCTTACTTTCATTGCATATTGACACTGCTTGTAGATGCAGTCTTAAGAGTTGGGGAGATAATTGCTTGTGGGATATGAATTAACAGTACGCTGGAAAAAGAATAAAATGGGTTGAGTACACATGAACTGACTAGTTGCATTTACCTCCAGATAAAGATGCCAGGAAATAGGTTCAGAAAAAAATGTACAAACTGGGAAGTGTTCCTCTGTTTCTCTTAGAGACTGAGTTGGGAGGAAGGGGATGGGGGGGACCACTCCCTGCTGGGTTTGAAGGCTTATTTAGGGGAGAAAGACCTAGACTCTGCAACTCACTCCTCTGATGATTGGTTTGTTGGTCTTAAAAATAGGCAGTAACCTGAGTGATCACTGAAATTAACACTTGTTAATATTTACCGAAGATAGAAAATGGTAATATTTTTCAATGTTAACAGTTACACACAGATTCAAATCTGTCCTCCAATCCTTACTAGCTCTGCAACTGAGTAAATTAATCTCTCTGCCTCAGGATCCCAAACTAAGAACAAGAATAACTGCATGGAACTTACAAACTGAGGATTTAATGAAGATATACATATCTATATATAAATAGATAAACTAAAGAAGAGAGTTCTGGGGAAATTCTAATCCTGGTTCTTTGATGGGGGGAGAGGGTGGGATGTGGAATGGTGAGAGAGAACTCAGAGAAATTCATGAGTGTGTAGTGTGATCTGGAGACAGCTTTTGTGGTCTATGAACATTTACTATAAATATTCGCTTAAATCAAATGGCCCACATTGGCTGCCCTCAAGAACACAGATCTGTTTTGTTTAGCTTATGCTTATAGTTTTAATTTCTTTTTTTATTTTTTAAGGGCTGTACCCATAGCACATGGAGGTTCAAAGCTATGGGTCAAATATGAGCTGTAGCTGCCAGCCACAGCCATAGCAAAGTGGGATCCTTAACGCACTGAGCAAGGCCAGGGTTCCAAACTGCATCCTCATGGATACTAATCAGATTCATTTCCACTGAGCCACATTGGGAACTCCTTAATTTCTTAATTAAAGACCAACATCTCATAATCTAGAGAGAGGCAACAAAACTCCCAGTGTGAACCATCTTAGAAGTTACGGTGGGGGGCATTATTTGTATTTATCTTAGAACTTCAAAGGTAGTTTTCTTTAAGGAGCATTTACTGATAAGTCATTTTTCTCATGCTACATCCCTAAGGTCACTTCTCTGCTGCCTCTATACCTGGAACATTTTAATTGCCCTTTTGTTGGGATATATTAACAGCCAGAGTTTAACATCCAGAATGGCACATCTTTTTAATGTGGCCATTTCCCCCAGTCTGCAGACTAATTCAAAAAATTTTATTTATTTATTTATTTTTTAGGGCTGCACCCGAGGCATATGGAGGTTTCCAGGCTAAGGGTCGAATTGGAGCTACAGCTGCCAGCCTACACCACAGCCACAGCAACACAGGATCCGAGCTGTACCTGCGACCTGCACCACAGCTCACAGCAACGCCGGATCCTTAACCCACTAAGCGAGGCCAGGGATCGAACCCACAACCCCATGGTTCCTAGTCAGATTCCTTTCCGCTGTGCCACGATGGGAACTCCATCAAAATTATTTTTAATAATCAGATTCTAAGGCTGAAATCAGTGAGATCCTAACTTTGGTCCCCACTCTGGCAGAGGATTGAACCCAAGCCATTCCATACCACAGGGCAAAAAAGATGTGAGCCACCCCAAAAGCACCTCTTTGCTCTAATTATTGGTGGAAGCCACCCATGCCCAGTGACCCAGGGATGTGTGGAAAAACAGCTCTAATTGCATTGGCCTGGAAAAGGAGGGGGGGGAGGAGAGAAGAGATGCTAAGAATAACTTATGCCCCCTACATACATAAAACACAATCCTATTTTTCCTAAACTCCCCATTCACTTCAGTTACCCCCTGGAAAGAGCCATTTTTTAAAAAATGCTTACTGGATTTTGCACATAAAACTCTCACCGTGATGGCTCTGGTTCACCTACTCTTCCTATCTACAAAACCCTGAGCTAAATCTAGGGCTCCTATACTAAATGAACTCTTTCAACTACAAGCATTAAACATGCCTGGTACCACTCACATGTGTGAAAAATAAAAATAAGTCCTATGTATACAAATGTCTTGAGCTCAAAGCATCTGAAAGATAATGGATGTTCCACCTTCCACCCAGATAGGCTGCATCTTCTAAGTACAGCCCCAAATGTTCTGCTGTCATTACATCAATGTCATCACCTCTCTTGGAAAACCAATCATGACTAGGCCAGACAGGAATCTATTTTAAACTGTTTCATATTAAATATTTCCCTCTATGGTGTTTTATACTACTGTGTAAGCAGTGTATTTTATTCTGCTTTTGAATTTGGAAAAGAAAGCAGCCCTGAAAACCACAAGTGAATCTTTTGTACCAAAAGAAAAAAAGGAAGTCAAAATACATATAACTACTTATATGTAACTGACAAATTTTTTTTTTTTTTGGTCTTTTTAGGGCCGCACCCATAGCATATGGAGGTTCCCAGGCTACGGATCGAATCAGAGCTGTAGCCTCTGGCCTACACCAACAGCCACAGCAACGCCATATCTGAGCCACATCTGCGACCACCACAGCTCATGGCAACACTGGATCTTTAACCCACTAAGTGAGGCCAAGGATGGAACCTGAGTCCTCATAGATGCTAGTCAGATTCGTTTCCACTGAGCCACGATGGGAACGCCCTGTAACTGACAATTTTATAATTTTACATACCACAATATGCTTTCCCTGCTAAGTATTTCACAGTATATGAAAAAGCATCAAGGAAGAAAATTTGAGTAAATAACAATAATAGGTAACATGGGACCAGCACTGTGCTGAGTGATTTACATCTATGACTTTACCTAATCTTCTAAATAACCCTGTGAGACACATACTATTGTTAAATCCATCTTCTCAGAAAGTCTATGAATAAGAACTATAATTCTCATTTCACTGATGAGGAAAACTGAGTGTAAGGGTAACTTGCTTATTAGTGGCAAAGCCAGGTTTCCAACCTACATGAGACCTCAAAGCCTCTTAGTGTTTTATCATTGCCAAGTACACACTAGAACTTCCATGAGTGGAACAGCACTCAGATCACTGCAATCAGACCAAGACAAATTATACTCTAATATACATAAATAATCTGATATAAGGAATTTAGTTTAAAAAATTATTTAAGAGAGTGTCCTCGTTTAAAGTACACATTTAGCCCAATGCCTGTATATCTTTTTTTTCCTTTTCTTTTTTAGGGCCATACCACCAGCATATGGAAGTTCCCAGGCTAGGGGCAAAATCGGACCTACGGCTGCCAGCCTATACCACAGCCACAGCAACACGGGATCCGAGCCACATCTGCAACCTACACCACAGCTCATGGCAACCCTGGATCCCAGACCCACTGGGTGAGGCCAGGGATATAACCCACATGTTCATGGATACTAGTCAAATTCATTTCCACTGAGCCACAACAGGAACTCCCTGCCTGTATATCTTTTATATTTGCTTCAGTAATGCTGTTCTTTGAGAAAGAAAGTTCACAGAACTGGGGCACTCTATAGCATCATAAATCATCAAAGATGAAAAAACTGTTTATGCAATAACACTGAGAAGGCTTTTTGGCCTTAATGGTTGGGAGAAAATGTTTTCTGCTTAAATTTGTTAGCTAGAACATTAACCCTAACATCACCCTTCCCTCTGTCCTTCATCTGCATTCCCAGTCCAACACAGAGTCTGTTAATTCTGACAACAGAATTGCTTTTCCTTTTTTTTTTTGTCTTTTTGCCATTTCTCGGGCCATTCCCGAGGCATATGGAGGTTCCAAGGCTAGGGGTCAAATCGGAGCTGTAGCCGCCAGCCTACGCGAGAGCCACAGCAATGCGGAATCTGAGCCGCATCTGCGACTTACACCACAGCTCACGGCAACACTGCATCCTTAACCCACGGAGCAAGGCCAGGGATCAAACCCGCAACCTCATGGTTCCTAGTTGGATTCATTAACCACTGTGCCACGACGGGAACTCCATGAATTGCTTTTCCTTTAGGGAAGGGTGGTGGAAAGTAATGAATGACTGACTCAAGGATATTCCAAATGGTATATTTACCATGTTCTTTGCACCTTCATTCTTATTACAAAGCCAATTAGGCAGCGCAAGTATGCAGGCAGTTAAATATGCCAGTGATGGATTAGTAATACTGTTGTTCTAATTGTTGTTATGCATAAATCCTTGCCAGATTTTTTTTTTCTCTCATGTCTTGCTAAGTTTTAGGCACACTGTCTGAAACTTTATTCTCTATTGTGCTCAGGCTGTTCTAGAAAAATAGATGATATGTTAAACTATAAATGACATTCATGATCTTACCTGTTGGTTGTCAAGATTCATCAATGTGAGGCTGCATGTGGAGATGGTCAGTTTTATATTCATTCCCGAAAACTGAAGATTACTTTTGCCCAGAACTGTTGATAGGAACTTAGCTGGAGGCTTTAAAAATAACAAAACAACACTCTAAGTTATGTTTGTTACAGAACAAATATTGATGTTTTTTAAATGTTAAAAATGAGCCAAGGCCCACATTCTTCCTCTCTACTTTAAATAAATCAAATGAGATGGAATGCTTTTTTAACTAAAAACTTAAAAAAAAATTGGAATGCAGCAAATCCTTGAGTAAGTAGGTGTGAAATTTGAGCCCTCAGACCTTTCCCCATACTTTCTACTCTCCCAAAATGTTAGGAATAGGAGCTTGCTTTGTATAAAAGGAATTCCCATGAGAGTTTGGACTAGCTTAATTCTCAACTCCTTTTGAATACCACAAGTATGAAAAAAAGTTGCTATCTAGGTTTCTTGTGATGATTAAGAGTACAAGGAGATCGCTTGTGCCACAGCAGGCTAAGGATCCAGTGTTGTCACCTGGATCACTGCTATGGTATGGGTTCAATTCCTGACCCAGGAAATTCACATGCTGTGGACGGGGCCAAAAAATAAAAAGTTAAAGGGTGCAAAAAACACAATATACCAAAACTTAAGAGATACAGTGTAAGTGATGCTTTTATAGCTATAAGACTATAATTTATAGCTATAAACATACACAAAAAGAGAAAAATCAACAATCTAAACTTTAGAGTTTAAGGAACTCAAAAAAATTAACAAATTAAACCCAAAGCTAGTAGAAGGAAATAAATAATAAAGATTAGAGCAGAGACAAATGATAGAGACTAGAAAATCAGTAGAGGAAATCAATGAAACCAAAGGTTGGTTCTTTGAAAAGATCAACAAAAAAATGACAAGCCTTTAGCTAGAAAAGCTAACAAAAAAAAGAAGAGTCAAATTAGTATGTCAACAAATTGGATTACCTAGATGAAATGGACAAATTTCTAGAAACGAATACCTACCAAAACTAAATCATGAAGAAACAGTCTGGATAGACCTATAACTAGTCAAAACAGGGGAGGGGGAGAGGGAAGAAGGAAAGAAGAAAGGGAGGAAGGAAAAAATAATTGTTGGCAAGGATATGGAGACAGTGAAACACGTGTACACTATTGATAGGAAAGTACAATGGTAAAACTACCAAGGATAACAGTATGATAGTTCCCCAGAAAATTAAAAATAGAACTACCATATCATCCAGCAATTCAACTTCTTGTTATATATGCAAAAGAATTGAAAGTAAGGATTTGAAGAGATACTTGTGTATCCATGTTCACAGAAGCATTATTCACAACAGTTAAAACATGGAAGTAACCCAAGTGTCCATCAACAAGTGAATAGATGAGCAAAATGTGATATATATACACACAATTAAATATTATTCAGTCTTAACAAGGAAGGGAATTTTTGACATATGCTACAGCATGGATGAACCTTGAGGACATTATGTGAAGTAATGTGAAATAAGCCAGTCCCAATAAGACAAATACTATAGGATTCCACTTATATGAGGTACTCAGAATAGGAAAAATCATAGAGACAGAAAGCAGAATGGTGGTTGTCAAGGGCTGAAGAGAGGGCAGGAATGAGAAGTTGTTGTCTAAAGGGTATAGACTTTCTGTTTTGCAAGATAAAAAGAGTTATGGGGCTACTCCCATTAATTTTCTTAACTAGATTGTGTGAAATAACTTCATTGCTTAATGCGAAATTACAAAGTTAGGGCTTAGGGGAAATGAGCTTTTTAGAAGCAAATTATTCTAAGCATATTCTGTTCTTCAAATAAATGTCTTTAAAAAAGAGTTATGGGGATAGATGGGGTGATGATTGAACAACAATATAAATGTACTTAATATCACTGAACTATACACTCAAAAATGGTTACAATGGGGAGTTCCTGTTGTGGGCACTGGAAACTGGTATACATGAGGGTGCAGGTTCCATCCCTGGCCTCCTCAGTGGGTTGGGGATCCACCACTGAGCTGTGGTGTAAGCCAGCAGCTACAGCTCTGATTCGATCCCTAGGCTATGGACTTCCATGTGCCATGGGTGCAGCCCTAAAAAAGAAAAAATCTTCAGGAAAAAATGGTTATTACTATGATAAGTTTAATATGTATTTTACTACAATTTTTCAGATTAGGAGGAAGAAGAATAGAAAGACTATAAAGTGCATGGAAGAGTCCCTGGCATGTAATAAGTACTCAGTAAATGCTAGCTATCAAAGGAAATTAACTCAAAAATTTCTTGTTTTCTTTATATGTGTAATTTCTGATAAGATGAGAGGGTGGTTGCCATTGTTTTATTTTGCTTTGGAGTGTGAACACCCACTACTCCTGAAATGAGAAAGTCTTAAGTGAATAAGCCTATTTGTTGGGATCATCCAGTTGGAATATCCTATTCACAGAGGTTATGAGAAGGCAAAAGGAGGCCAGAGGCTACAGAGAGACGAGGGGTTCCACAGAAGAAACTAGAAATGGGGAGTTCTAATAGAATTCTAGAATTCAAGGGCTGTTTATCAGTTTCCCATACCATGTGGCTCATTTGAGTCACTCTGGGTGACAATGGGTTCAACCCTGTGCAAAATAATGAACAACAATAAAAAATAAGTCAAGGTGGTACAGAAATAGAGCAGTAAACTGGGACTCTGAAAACCTGACTTCTACAGCTGGCGCTAATCAGCACTGACCAAGTGACTCAAGGTAAGTCCCTTCTCTGAGCCACAGTTGAGCAGCTGGCAAAGTGAGAGGGTTAGACCAGAAGATCTCTAAAAATTCCTCTCCTCTTAAATGGCCTACAAGTCTACAATTTATACAGTTATCCTAAGAGACTTTGTACCTCCCCTTTGGACTTTTCAAACCAACTAAATGTTCTAGGGTTAATAGCTCAATAGCAAAAATACTACATTATCATTTAAAGCCTAATGTAAGCTAGATACTGATTCAGGCACTTTGTACACATCATTTCATTTAATTCTTACACAATTCTATAAAGTAAGTGCTATTAGCCAAGACATGGAAACAACCTAAATGTCCATGACAGATGAATGGATTAAGAAGATGTGGTATATATACATAATGGAATATTACTCAGCCATAAAAAAGATCAAAATAATGCCATTTGCAGCAACATGGATGGAACTGGAGACTCTCATACTAAGTGAAGTAAGTCAGAAAGAGAAAGGCAAATACTATATGATATCATTTATATTTGGAATCTAATATATGGCACAAATGAACCTTTCCACAGAAAAGAAACTCATGGACTTGGAAAACAGACTTGTGGTTGCCAAGGGGAGGGAGAGGGTTGGGGATGGACTGGGAATTTGGGGTTAACAGATGAAAACTGTTGCCTTTGGAATGGATAAGCAATGAGATCCTGCTGTGTAGCACTGGGAAGTATATCTAGTCACTTATGATGGGACATGATGGAGGATAATGTAAGAAAAAGAATTAATATATTTATGTGTGACTGGGTCATCTTGCTGTATAGTAGAAAACTGACAGAACACTGTAAACTAGCTATAATGGAAAACAATAAAAATTATTTTTAAAAAGATGTGGAAAAAAAATTTTTTTTTAAGTAAGCGCTATTTTCTCCCATCTTACAGATGAGGAAATCAAGAGCCCAAAAGGTGAAATGACTTGTCCAAGATCACATAGTTAGTTGGTGGCAAAGGCAGCATTTAAATCCAAGTCTAACATCAAATCTTGTGCATTCTTTCAGCATGGAAAGCTCTTTCTTCTCGTGTATTATCCCACCTCTACCAGCACCTATGTTTCCATTTGAAAATAGACCAAAGAGTCTTAAAAGTCTAAAATGCTAAAAATGCAGAATGCACGCATTATAAAGTAATGAAACGGGAAGGTATCAACACTGCTCATCTGGTTCAACAACTTAACTTTACGGGAACAAAAACGGAGTCTTGGAGAGATGAGATATGCTCAAAGGCAAGTAAAGACCCAGCTCTGCAACCAGACTGTCTGACTTGAAAAGAGCCGGGTGCTTTCTCCACTCTGTCACTCCAGGCACCGCCATTTCAGACTGTCTGGCAAGCCGGAAAAATGTGAGGAACAAGAACAACGTCGAGTGCATCTGTGATATCATGCCAACTACTCAAGGCTATTCTGGACCTTGGGTCATGCGGTGGAATGAACCAACAACTCTTTTGATACTATCTTTCCCATAGTTAGGGTAACATAAAACAAGAAAACCACGTCAATATTTACCTTTCGCTTTTTAATGGCTCCATTTGCCCCAGGAACAGCTTCACACAGGCGACTTATTGCTTCCCTACAGAACAAAACCATATAAAGGCTCAGCTACCATCAAACACACAGTAAATGTTCAATAAATGTTAGCAAGTATTATGGCCAAAATGCACACTCCCACCAGGATGAGTCTGACATAAATGACCCTCCCCCACTCCCATGGGACAAAACACCAAGCTCAGTCTCTCTGCAGCTCAAATGCAAGAAAATTCAGCAACATTCCAATACTGAAAAATTGCTTTACAATAAGGAATCCTTCTATTCACCTTATTTGTCTCTTTTTTCATTCGGCTTTTGAGGTTTGGTTCTTAGCATTGTTAATTTCTAATCAAAAAGGAGGGTTGGAACTATTGTCTGGAAATCCTTCACAGTTTTACCCTCAGCAAAATCCTCTCTGCCCTGTTAGGAATAAAAAGCTTCATAGTATCTCAGCACTAAAGACAACTAAAAACAAAAGAATCCAGTGTTAGAGGAAGTTGAAAAGGATCAGGAGAGAATTGAACTTCAAGGTGGTCTCAAATGGAATCTTATTGACTAAGTTGCTGCTACAAGCCATTGAGCTTTCATGTAATTTCGCAGAAGAAAAGAAAATCAATAACAAATTTCCTCCTTTGTTTATTTTTCTGCCCTTACTATATATTGCACTTCCTGAGAGAAAAGCACTGCTGAAAGAGGTAGTTGTTCCTTAATGGAAGTGGTGAACAAACTGGCGCCCTCCTCTCCAGAAATGCAGTTATAACTAAGAGCTTTTGTCTCTGGGACTCAGCATTCATAACCACCCAAGCTTTCACTGGGCGTAATTTGAACCTTTGCCTTGTGGCTTTTGACACACATATTAAACTTTTCACAAAGCAAATGGAAATCTCTAAGCTCCTTCCCGGATCCACTGGACATCATTGTTTAAATCAGTACACAGTATTCACACGCACGCATGCGCGCGCGCGCACACACACACACACACACACATTGTATTGCAGTCTTTATATATATTAGATTTCAAGAAAACATCTTCTATGAGCTGTTTTTGATCCCGAAGGAAGGGAGGAACAGAAAGAGGAATGCAGACCTATTAAAGACATATATACATTTTATATCTCTTTCTATATATAATATATAATAAATATAGCAGTGCAGAGTTATGTTCTCAACATAATTACTTGCAAACAATGAATAGCATGGCTTTTCAGTTTAGCATATTTCCTCAGAATTTTATATTTATTGTTTCTCTAGAATTCCAACCTGGTCTTCTGGAGTCAAAGAGGACAACTCAGAATTGGGCTGTTTTGTTTGACTGGTTGATTGATGCTTTCAGTCATTTAATGAATAGTTGAGAATTGTCTAATTGATCCCAATTGGCCTCTGATGTTGCCAAAATCACCAGTCCAGGCACCTGACTACGTTGTTGGTATTTAACAAAGAGCTGTTATAGGAAAGGTGTTATTAGATCATCTGTTCTATGAGAGCCAGTTGGGATACCTGGGTTTAAAAAACTCCTTGTAAATGGTTTGAAATAAAAGTAGAAACAACGATGGGCATTGATGCTACTGAATATAGTAACAATAATAGTGATTATTCGAAGTTGTTACTTTTATGTAACACCTATAGTTTAATAAAGTGCTTTTCCAGGCATTGTTTTCTTGATTCTCAATCCAACTATCACTGTCTTTTAACAAAAAGTAAGGTTGGAGTTTCAGTTGTGGCTCAGCGGAAGCAAATCTGACTAGCATCCATGCAGGTTCGATCCGCAGCCGTGCTCAGTGGGTTAACGATCCGGCGTTGCCGTGACCTGTGGTGTAGGTCACAGATCCCGCGTTGCTGTGGCTCTGGCATAGGCCGGCAGCTACAGCTCTGATTGGACCCCTAGCCTGGGAACCTCCATATGCCATGGGAGCGGCCCTAGAAAAGGCAAAAAGACCCCCCACACACACACACACACAAAAAAAAGACGGTAAATTTTATGTTATGTGTATTTTACCATAATAGAAAAAACATTAAAAATAAAGTAGTTGTTAATTTTTTTTGACTTGAGAACCCTGAGAGTCATAGGTTTCTCTCCAATAAAAGGCCTATTTGTACAAATGCTTCTATTCAATCATAGAGGGTCCACCTCTCCCCACCCCAAACCCCTCAGCACACTCCTGGAAAACCTGACTCTTTGGAATCCATAGATACCAGGTTAGGAAACACTGCTTTAAAATAACCACTCAAATTCTGCTTTCTTTGCTGCTATCAGTGTGAACAAATCTGAAAACCCTGTCAGGGAAGACTAGCAAAGTCAATGCTTTAGGATTAGCAAAGTCAATGCTTTAGGTGGAGGGTGTGGCTGGAAAAGTATTGAAAGTACTATTTGTTCTTAAAAATGTTACGGTTAGTCTCTTGGTACTAGTCTGAGGGGAAGAAAAGATCGTTGTGGAGAAAGGCAACAAATTTGAGCACATGGTAACCCTTTTGGAGCTGGGGACCACAGACATTCTCCAGCGAGCAAACATTCAGCAAAAGTCCTCCCTTAGAGGAGCAGGACTTTTCAGAGGCTAAATGGCTAAAGCTTTCCATCCTGGGAGCCCGTATGAGAAAGAAAGAGCTCCACAGCATCAACAGTGGTCACTTTGTTTATTGTTTTGCCACATGAGAGGGAAGGGGAGAAGCAAGCTGATGTAAGAGAATGAAAATGCAGTTAAGGATTTGCTTTTAAGCATATAAAAAAAAAAGATATTTTGTCTCTCTTAACAGAGTTCAAACTAATAACTCAAACAAAGCCACCTTTCTTCATCAACTCCCCGGCTGCTACAGTACTTAAATTATAATTTTTCTGTGTTTTTAACCCTTAAACAGTTAAGCTCCTCTGGAAACAATGTTCTCTAATTTTTGTTTTTTGTTTGTTTGTTTTCATTTGGAAGGCAATATCCTAATCAAGACAGAATGGACCATTTAAGGGAGGGTGGGGACCTGTGGGACAGATTGTTTCTAGTCAATGTCAAAACTCAGTTCTTCAGTAAATAAGCCAGAAAATGGGTAACATGAAACCAGGCAAAGGGCCCATCATGGCAGTTAAAGGCAACTCTTCCCACCTACTCACACACACACACACGCTCCAGTTTGTGCAGCCAAACAGAAATGAGAATAAACTTTAATCCCAGCAAGAGCCTGTCCAAAATAAAATTCAAAAATACATAGCCAAAATAAAGTCACAAGGGATTTTCCCTTACTTTTTTATCTCCAACATGAATCCTTAAAGAAATCAGTTCACAGTGTCAGAGGGACAAGTCTCAATGTAAATATCTCAAACTTGAAAGTCTCAAAGTGCCTTCTTACTGATGAATGAGGGGACTTGTGAGTAATTCAGACCCCACAGCAGTGGGGTATTATGTTCCGATTGTTCTAGGGAAACTAGTACCTGCTTTTTTGAAATCTTTGCCTTCCGAACATCAAGGCTCAGTGATGTATGTGTTCAATTTCATTCAGCTTGGTGAAATCAAAGACATCCAAGAATGTGTGCAAGCCTCAGACAGGACACTTTAGAACATGAGCCTACCTCCATGGTGATAAGCACACAATGAATACAGTGAATGCCCCTAGACCAGCGGAAAATGGAAAGCCTCAAACACTCTTTGTGCCATTATCAAGAGGCATCACCCATGCACTCTGAAAGGGTGGATACAGCCCATAAAATAGATCCTTTCATTTTAGAAATGGGCACTTTGGGTCCCAGGATAGTCAAGTCAAAACTTTCAGTACTGCCCCCAGCATTACTCTCACATGGACTTATCTTACTACTCGGTTCAACCTGGATTCCATTTAAAATCTGATTATAAAGTACATTTGCAATTCTACCCAGCTCAAGCAACCACAAAACACAGCTTGTTCTGTCTACTCTGTGATTCTGCCCTTTGGCTCTGATGCAAAGGCTGACCCATCAACTGCACTTAAAGGAAGTGAAGGACCATCCTATCCCCAGGATGGCAGCTCCCCTGCAAGTCTCCCCCAGTAAAGAGAGATGAAGTGCTGATTTTCTCCCCTCCCCACAAGGATTTCCCATAACAGGATCACATTTCAAAATGCAAAAAGGAGTTCCCATTGCAGCTCAGCGGGTTAAGAACACCACTACTATCCATGAGGATGTGGGTTTGATCTCTAGCCTCCCTCAGTGGGTTAAGTATCAGGCGTTGCTGTGAGCTGTGGTGTAGGTCGCAGACTTGTCTCAGACCCCGTGTTGCTGTAGCTGTGGCATAGGCTGGCAGCTGTAGCTCTGATTCAACCCCTAGTCTGGGAGCTTCCATATGCCACAGGTGCAGCCCTAAAAAGAAAAAAAAATGCAAACGCTTACATCCCCAAACTGATGGCTTACATCCCTTCAAATATGAAATGACAATAGAGCAATGAGGTTGATTTCACACAAAATTCAGTGAAATTTGTAAATCCAAAAGACTGTTCTCCTTTACATTGGAACAAACTATAACAACTTTGTTCTATACAAAATATTCTAAAATATTATGAAGGCGTGTCTTTTGAAGTTAAAAAGACCATTGTATGATTGTACCGATCATACAATGTGGTCACTTCAGAATCAAAACTCAAGCTTTAAAAAACCAAAACAGAGCCATTAAATCACCCAACTTTCTTCACCACATTTCACTTCAAATGATCTTTATCTACTTCCAAAAATAAGGCTTATCTTCAAAAAAAGGAAGATTTGTTTGGTACCATTTAAGATACTTAAAACAGTTTTCCATAAAGGTATCTATAATGCTAAGCAAGACAGCAATGAGTGGAATGTGTGTTGACTTCTACCACTGTTTAAAAAATATATAACTCTGTTTTTTTTATGGGCCATTTGGCATATATATTGTAGGTTTTATCTGGTAAGTCCATTAAAAAAAAATGAGTTTGCGCCTCTGGAAGGACTCAGTAACTGGCCTAGTGAGTTGAGTCCACAGGTGAAACAACTTTGGCCTGTACATCTGCTAATTCACCGGTATAGCCATTTAGGTAAGTGGTGATCAAACTGCAAAGTTCTAAAGAGTCAACTGGTTAAAAATGCAGATTCCTGGGACTCTTCCTAGAGATTCTGATTCTCTAAGTCTGCATTTAACAGCCTCTGAGATGATTCTGGAGCAGATCAGTGCAAAGACCACACAGCCAATTAAAACTTCAACTTCAACTCACTGCACAGGACGCTTGGATCTGTGCTCTGCAGCTTCAACCTGCTGTTGTGTTTGTGGCGGCTAAGGAATTAGGTCACCTGCTCCCAACAGCTACAGTAGGGAAGGCTACACCACCTGCACATTTGATGATGTTCCATTTTGCGGGAAATTTATATTCAACTTAGTCACTCAATATGCTGGGATCAATATTTGGTGTAATCCTGCCTCTTCCTTCTGTCCCCTTCCTTCTATCCCCTTTATCCCTGGTTATCTCCTTCCCAGAGGGCATCTGGAGGTCCTGAACATCTCTGCTCACTTGACCTCCTGCACATATGGATGGTGATAAGTGACCTGTATTCTCTCTCCTCTGGCAGCCAGGATGCCGAGAGTCCTAGACTATCCACACCTCAAAATGCCTTCAGGCTCTAGGTAATGGTTCTCAATCTTGGCTGCACACTGGAGAAACACTGGGGCCAGGGGGGCAGGTGTTGTTTTAATAAACCCTGATGACTGGGACTTGTCTCCAGACATTCTGATTTAATGCGAGAGGGTGGGCCTGATGACTGGGAGTTTCAAAGCTCCCTCAAGTGTTTTCAACAGAGAGTCAGGTTGGGAATCTCTCTCCATAGCAGTGGTCAGCATGCCTTTTTCACAAAGGGTGAAAATGCTAGGCTTTCTGAGCCATCCTGACTGTTGCAACAACTCAGCTCTCCAGCTGTAGCTTGAAAAGCAGCCCCAGATGATACGTAAATGAATGGGCATGCTTATGTGACAATAATACATATGGACACAAATGTGAATCCCATAGGATTTCGACGTCACAAAATATTCTTTTTTTTATTTTTCCTCCCAGCTGTTTAAAAAAGTCAAAAAACCATTCATTCTTGGCCCAAATGTGGCAAAATCAAAATTGAATAGCAGGTAGATTTGGCTATGGTTTGCTGACCCTTCTTACGGTGCGAACCAGAAATGAACAAGAGGCCTTGGGGTCATAGTCACTTACTAGCTTGTGCATGGCAGAAAAACTGTTAGAACACAATCTTTTAATCTTTCAAAGATTATTTATTGGTCCTTTGGACTTGCCCAGTATCTTGGTACAGAAAGCTGGGTTTTATAAGAGATGAGTCTTCTATGTAAATATAAGGATTATGGAACTCCTTTTACATACTGCTCATTATCATCCTCTATTCTTTGTCTTTCCTACCAGCATTTAGTGAAGGAGCAGGGAACAGAATTTTTTTTTTAATATCAACTAAGTGTCATTAAGTGACATGATATCACATGCATGATTCAGTACAAAGCATTTGGGGGAATATAGAAATAAACACAAGTGCAAAATTACAGTAAATGTTAAAAGGGGAAAAGTGGAGGGCTTTAATTAGCTATACCTCTTCTGTGATGATAGAGTGAAGAAAGCCTAGTTGAGTGGGCTCTGCAATCGGACAGCCAGAATTCAAAATCTAGCAGTCTCCTACAGGAGTTATGATGTGGAACACATTCTTTAAGCTTTCTATGTCTCAGTTTATTAAAATTATAAAGTGGAAATAATAATAGTGCTTTGAACATTGCCTCAGTACATGTTAGCCACTATTATTGCCTTATCCTTAAAATGTCTATCTCCTTTGAGAACTGGGTCTAACCTGCTTTTTACAATGCCTAGGACCCGGCAAACTTTCAGCAGTTAAAAGTGGAATGATATAGATAGTATGTTGTAGAAGAGGCCCAGTTATGTCTATTATGCAAATAGTAATGGATAGTCCAAGTTTCTATAAAGGCAGAATGCCTATCTGATTTTCTTTAGATACCCCATGGCACCTAGTAGGTGGCCCTGGATAAACTGAATGCTCATTATGCAAATATTTAGGCAGCTCTCTGTCATTGAAACAAAGCATGGATCTTGTCCCCCTATATAACCCAGATCCTCCTTTAGAACAGAGGTACTCATTGTCCCCATTGCTGGAATGTTCACTGCTAATGGCTCAGGGCTGACTGTCTTCTCCAGCTCTGTCCTCTTCTCAAGGCACTTACCTTGTCCACAGGTACATCCCTCTCCAGAGGCAGCAGGCAACAATGGCAGAGGTCAATTCAGGATTTGCAGCCTGGGCCCTCTGCCCATGAGACCTGCTGAGGCCTCTGTTGAGCCAGCATCACTATGTAAGCCTCCTACCCCCCACCCCATCACGTCCAGTTCTGCATCCTTCACGCCCTCACCCGCTGATTTTGAGAGCCCTCCCAGGAAACCTTTTGCAATCAACTCTCCATCCCAGAGACTCTTTCTAGATCCAGCCTAAGTCCTGCTAATGAGCTGCTGCCAGAATTATGCTCCTTTACTTTGGCATAAACACTTACTAGAGGATGTCTTTCCTTTTTAAGAATCTGTGTTGTCACAGCTAACAGTGGAAAAAAAAAAAATCAATTTCAGAGAAAATCCTCCTAAGTGGCTCAGATGATCTGGATCAAAAAGATCTACCTTCTTATTGTTCAAACATGTGAAAAAATTTGGAGCTCCCACTGTGGCGCAATAGGATCAGCAGTATCTTGGGAGCACTGGGACACAGGTTCGATCTCCAGCCTGGCACAGTAGGTTAAGGATCCCACGGCTGAGGCTTGGATCTGATCCCTGACCTGGGACCTCCATATGCTGTGGGGCAGCAAAACAAAACAAAACAACTTTAAAATGCACATTTTCCTAGAGGAGTTGCAGCCCTCACAAACTCCAACTCATGTTTAAGTATAGGCTTCAGGGCCTGCCTAATGGAATTTCACACTTTTCCTAAGGAAATTACTGATAGGAAATGGAACCAATCTGCCTGGCAGGTGGAATGATGCGCCAACTGTCCTGCATTTCCTTTGGCCTTTCAGGCTGAGATTAGTTTTTAATGAATTTTCAGTGCTCCCATCTAGCTTGCTTTTCCTAAAAGGAACTGTATCATTGATTTTTCTAGAGAGAGATTTATACATATATACACATACATGTATCAGAATTAAAACTTGCCTCCCTGGCATTTCCTAGGCTTTGCCTTTTTCTCTTTTTAAAAACAAAAATAAACAACAATAAACAGCCTCAGGATGCTTTTTGGGATTTTCTGGAGAATCATCTTTTCAAAAATAAAGGATTTCCATATGATCTGTAGTCTACCTGGGGACCTCATTTTGAAACCACTGGATAGGGTTCCCTTACACCTGTGGTTCTCAAAGTGTGGTCCTCTGATCACTGGCATGACCAACACCTGGAAACTTGTTAGACGTGCAAATTCCTAAATCAAAACTCTGGGAGTGGAGCCCAACATTCTGTCTTTTAACAAGCACTCCAGGTGATTGATTCCCTCATGTGCTAAAGTTGGAGAACCACTGTCTGGAACAATTTTGTTTCCTTAGTGGAGGTCAGAAGGCATCCTCACCTACGTGTTTATGAGCATCTTTATGAAGGTCCTTCCAGACAGAACTTACAAACAGGAGATCTGCTATCTTGAACTCAGGCCAAATTCCAACCTGAGGTTTAGATGTTTCTTGATTTTATCACTTCTGGCTTTCAGTGTTTTCCTGAGTTCTGTTCCTTAAAATTCTCTCAGTTAAATTGAGAAATAGTACACAAGGGCCAGAAAGACCTGGTTTCTGGTTCCACAACTGAATTTGCTAGGGGAGTTTCACAATTTCTTTAAATCTCAGTATCCTCGTGGGCAAAACGGGATTAACAGTAGTATCTTTAATAAATGTTAACTTTTATGACGATAACAATGCTGGTGACAGTAGCTATTAATTAAAAATAAACTCTGCAGACTGCTTGCTAGTAGTTGAATACTATGTTTGAATCCCTGAACTAGAAAGGGGTTGAAGTGCAGCCAGTTCCATCTAGATCAAGAAATCCTTCTCTTCATCTGAATCAACTTCTTGGACTCCAAGGCTCTCTGAACCAAACTGAGTATCTTCAGTGAATTTATTTTCATTTCTTTGTCAATAATGTGTACGAATGGTGTCCATGTGTCAGACACTCTACCACAGAGCCAGGGACCTGACCCAACTGTCTCAGAGCTCCTCGTTCTGAAATTTGGCCTAGTTCAGGATGCCACATTCTGTGTTTGTAGCTTGTCTAGGTCTTTTCTGCTTTTCTCTGACTACTAGCAGTGATTATGGAGCCTTCAAGACCTCCCAAGTTATTTCTAGATCTGTGATCTAGGCTAGAGAAGCCCTGAAACCGCTCTGTTAATCAATAAATATTTGTTGATGCAACTATGTCCCAATCACTGTGGCTCTGCAACCTACCAAGCCCATGAACTAGCCTTCCAGGGAGAATCTAAATCCCAAAGATGATGGATGATGAAGCCCTTGTGATTGTCCCACTGAAAAAAAGGACCAGAGGGACCCAATCCCTTCTAGGTCATACACACTCTGGGCTTTCTCGGGAGGTTCCTATGCAACTCAGCATTGGTGTTTCCACAAGCAATGGATCAAAAGGCCTATTCTACTTGCATTGTTAAATGATTCAAACCAAGAGCTGACCACTGTGTCTATCCAATCAAAATTAGAAACCCAGTCTCTTGGTCCTGGAGACATTTACACAGGAGTATAGTTGAAAATGCTTGAGCTGTGACAAACCTTCAATACAAACTACTAAAGGAAACCAAAAAGGGTTACAAAAGGAAATACTGGAATGCATTCTCATCTGGCCCTGCCTGGGGAAAAAAGTACTGGAGAAAGCTACTTCATTGAGCAATCAAAGCTAAAAATACCGGGTCACCCCAAAATATAGAGGCATTAATATTCATGCATTTTAAGCTCTAAATTAATTTCTTTCTCTTCAAACATCTTGAGGCCATCCACTACCATCCATACCTAGACATGGACAGATAACTAAGCACTCTCACTTAGGCTGTGTATATTGCCTGTTAGAGAGACAGTGTGTGTATATCTGTAAGTTTCTATAGATTCATTTGGATACATTAGCTGGCCCTGATTTTAGCCACAACATATTTTTAGAAACCATTTCATAAAGTGGATCATATTTTCCATGGGAAAAATACTATAATTGAGAATTTCATTCTGGACCAAGGATTTCTTGGCAGATCAAATATAGATACTATAAATAGCCTGTTGTAGAACAAAACTAACGCCCATTTTATAAACCTCTATAAATATCTAAAACACTAAAATAATTCCCTAAGGCCTATTAAAAAGGCATCAACATATACAATACCTATACATGTAGTCTCAAAGTTTCTTAAAATATCCAAATACCACACAAACCTAGAGCTCAATTGAATATGTTCTAAAATTAATGCACTAACTATAATAATATTAAATATTTGATTAATAATTTTGTAAACCTTCAATTTTAGTGAAACATTTAAGGGACGATTTAAATATTCCCAGTCTTTTCTTTCTTTCTTTTTTTAAAAGATTTTCAGAGAAATTGATTTATGGTTTTCTTTTCCCTTTGTGGTAGAAATCTTTTTTTTTCTTTCTTTCCTTTTTTTTTTTTTTTTTTTGCTTCACTTACTACCTCTCTTTTACAAACTGCTTTTTCCTCCTCCCAGTAACTGCCCTTCTCAATATATGAGTATTACAGAACTACCATATGTCCACAATGCAACTGTCCTGGCCAAAAATAACCGGGCCCCAGTCACTGTCTTTTTGGGAAATTTGATATTTGGAACTGAGAAAACCAGAGATGAGAGGGCTCTGAATACCTGCAGCTGAGACTTCCGGAGCCCTGAATCTATCAGTTTAATTGTTCACTGCTTCTCAGCTTCCATGACCTGCCCCAATATCCTTTCAAGAAATCCCCCTTTTGGCTTAAGCCAGGTAGTCGTTTTTTGCTACTTAAAGCCCAAAGTCTTTTAGAAAATATACCTATGGCAAGCAGAGGCACTTAAAATTATTTCTGCCACCTTAAAGTTCGGGTCAAAGTAAATACTAGTCATACTTAACGACCTAGAAAATGTGCACGATAAATGATAAAAACATGTTACCAATTAATTCGCACTACAGAATCTCACTTTTTGTTTTTAAACACAACTGAAAAAATTTTATACCAAACTGTTACCCTTGGTTACTTCCAGTGATTTGTCTGATTTTTCTTTTATTTTTACCCTGTCCCACAATTCCCATAATAAGCCATATTTAATTTTTTAATCAGAAAAAAAAAAAAGAATAGTGACAAAACGTAGAGTCAGATGTCCCACAGTGGCCTGACATCCGTGATGGTGATGGTTCTGTGTTGTTCTCCCACTTAAGAAGTGATGTTTAAAGATGAATCAGACTTGCCTTTATTGTCCGAATTATCTCCCACCATCTTAGTCTATTCACAGCTATAAGAGTAGTTACCTAGCTTCAAACCAAAGCAATGTCACTATGAAGCATTAAGCCCTATAAGAGTACCTGGGTTTGAGTCCAGTGAAAGAGCTGTGTGGTCTTGGGATAGCCACTTACTTTTTCTTAGCCTGAGCTTCTCCTGCTCAACATGGAAAATTACAGTACCCTTAGTTCATAAGAGAGCATGGCTCTGAGATAGTGAGACAAACATTAGTTATTGTTAACTACTCTCTCTTTCTGTCCTGCAGCAGCCCTCTTGGCCAGTGTGGATTTTGGTTGGGCTTTCTGGTCAAGAAATTAGAAGAGGCCACTGGGCATTCCTTGGCTATGGAACCTTCTGGAAACAGGCCCTGATGCTTCATCTGTCCTTCTCTAACTGGCTTTGCATCCTTTCAGTAAAACAAAATTAACTTATACAGCAGTGACTGCTCAAAAAATACAACTCAACTAGTGACTAATACCTTTTTAAAATTGTGGTAAAACATTTATAACATAAAATTTACCATTTTAGGAGCTCCCATCGTAATTTAGTGGTAATGAACCCAACTAGGATCCATGAGGATGTGGGTTCAATCCCTGGCCTCACTCAGTGGATTAAGGATCCAGCATTGCTGTGAGCTATGGTATAGGTTGCAGCCATTGCTGGGATCCTGCATTGCTGCGGCTGTGGTATAGGCTGGCAGCTACAGTTCTGATTCAACCCCTAGCCTAGGAACTTCCATATGCTGCAGGTGTGACCCTAAAAAATTGATTGACTGATTAGTTAATTTTTAATTAAAAAATAAAATTTCATTAATTTTTAATTAAAAATTACCATTTTAAGTATACAGTTCAGTAACATTAAGTACATTCACAGTGTTGTCTGACCATCACCACCATCCTTCTCCAGGGCTTTTTCACCTTTCCAAACTGAAACTCTATACCCCTCAAGCACTAACCCCCTCCCCACTAACCTCTGGCAACCACCTTCTGTCTCTGGATCTGACTACTCTAGGCACTTCATATAAGTGAAATCGTACAGTATTTGTCTTTTTGTGACTGTCTTACTTAGTGTAATGTCCTCAAGGTTTACAGTGGTCAGACTCCAAATTTTGTATGTTGAATGGTGACAGTACTAGTAAGTAGAGCCTTTGGTAGGTAATTAGGTCACAAGGGTAGGGCCTTCATAAAGGAGATTAGTGCCATTATAAAAGAGATACCACAGAGCTCCCTGGCTCCTTCTACAACATGGAGATACAGTAAGTCAGCCATCCAGAAAAGGACCCCCACCTGACCATGTTGGAAACTTGATCTCAGACATCCAAACTGCAGAGCTGTAAGAAGTCAGGTCTGTTGTTTATAAGCTACCCAATATGTGGTAGTCCATTACAGCAGCAGGAATGGACCAAGACAAGGTTTATCCATGCTGTAGCATGTGTCAGATTTCCTTTTTCTTTTCAGCTCTCTTGAAGTATAATTGACAAATAAAATCATAATATATTTAAAGTATACAACATGATAGTTTGATAGATGTACACATTGTGAAAGAATCCCCACAATCAAGTTAATTAGTATATCCATCAGCTCACATATTCACTTCTCTGTGTGAGAATGCTTAAAATCTACTCTCTTAGCAAATTTCAATTGTACAAGATAGTATTATCAACTATGTAGTCACTATGTTATACATTAGATCATAAGACCTTAATCATCTTATAACTGCAAGTTTGTTCTCTTTAACCATTATGTCCCCATTTTCCCCACCTTCCCCCCATCACCATTCTACTCTGTTGCTACGAGTTGGGCTTTAAAAAAAAAAATTCCACATATAAGTGATATCATGCACAATCAGTCTTTCTCTGTCTGGCATTTCATTTAGCATAATGCCCTCTAGGTTCATCTATGTTGTCACAACTGGCAAGATTTCCTTCTTTTTTAAGGCTAAGATTCCTTTGTATGTATATACCATGCTTTTTTTCATCCATTCATCCATCAGTGGATACTTGGGTTGCTTCTACCTTCTGCTATGAACATGGGTGTACAAATATCTGTACCTGCTTTCAATTCTTTTAGATACATACACAAAAACAGAATTGTTGAATCATATGCTAATTCTATTTTTAATTTTTTAGGAACTGCCATACAGTTTTTCATAGCAGCTTCATCATTTTACATCACAACCAGCAATGCAGAGTCTCAGTTTCTCTGCAACCTTGCCAACATTTACTTTCTGCTTTGTTGTTTTTGTTTTCATTTTTAAATAACAGCCATCCCAATAAGTGTGAAGTACTATCTCATTATGGTTTTTATTTGCATTTCCCTGATGATTAGTGGTGTTAAGCATCTTTTCACGTGCTTGTTATCCATTAATATGTCTTCTTTGGAGAAATGTCTATTCAGGTCCTTTGCCCAGTTTTTTTTTGTTTGTTTGTTTGTTTGTTTTTGTCTTTTTTTGTTGTTGTTGCTATTTCTTGGGCCGCTCCCGAGGCATATGGAGGTTCCCAGGCTAGGGGTTGAACTGGCCTACACCAGAGCCACAGCAACTCGGGATCCGAGCCACGTCTGCAACCTACACCACAGCTCACGGCAACGCCAGATCTTTGCCCAGTTTTTAAGAGGGTTGTTTATTTTTATTCTTGAGTTGCAGGATTTCCCTCTATATTCTAGATATCACCCCCTCATCACATATATGATTTACAAAATATTTTTTCCATTTTATGGGTTGCCTTAGTAACTGTACAATTTAACCTTACCTGTGTTAATTAAAATAGTAACTATGTCTGCATGTGAGAGACATTGTGCTACTGACTCTTAGCAAAAGGAGCCCTTGACTTTCACACTTTCTCTCTGTGTATTTGACTCTGTGTCAGAACCCTTCCCAATTGCATGGGAATACTTTTTAAATGACTGTATATTTGAAGACTTCTAAAAGGAATTTAATTGGCTATTTCTTCTCAGATATCTGAAAAGCGAGATCTCAGTCCTAAAGAGGTTTTGAGGTTCTTCCAATCCAAAAACATGGTATAACTTTCTATTTGTTTTTTTGTTTTTTTTTTCTGTCTTTTGTCTTTTTGTTGTTGTTGTTGTTGTTGTTGTTGCTATTTCTTGGGCCGCTCCAGCGGCATATGGAGGTTCCCAGGCTAGGGGTTGAATCAGAGCTGTAGCCACCGGCCTACGCCAGAGCCACAGCAACGCAGGATCCGAGCCGTGTCTGCAACCTACACCACAGCTCACGGCAACACTGGATCGTTAACCCACTGAGCAAGGGCAGGGACCGAACCCGCAACCTCATGGTTCCTAGTCGGATTCGTTAACCACTGCGCCACGACGGGAACTCCCTGTTTGTGTCTTTTTAAAATATCTTTCATCAGTGTCTTACAGTTTTCAGAGTATATGACTTTTGTCTCTTCAGATAGCTTTTGTTTTGTTTTATTTTGTTTATTGTCTTTTTAGGGCCACACCTGTGGCGTATGGAGGTTCCCAGGCAAAGGGTCAAATTGGAGCCACAGCTGCCAGCCACAGCCACAGCAATGCCAGATCTGAGCCATGTCTGTGACCTATACCACAGCTCATGGCAATGGTGGACCCTTAACCCACTGAGCAAGGCCAAGGATTGAACTCGCTTTCTCATGGATCTTAGTTGGGTTCGTTAACCACTGAGCCATGAGGGGAACTCCTCAGATAGGTTTTTGCTAGGTATTTTATTCTTTTGGATGTAGCAGGTAAATGGGATGTTTCCTTCATTTCTCTTTCTGAGCTTTTTTTTTTTTTCCTGTCTTTTTAGGACCGCTGTGGCCTACACCACAGCCACAGCAACACTGGATCCGAGCCATGTCTGCAACCTACACCACAGCTCACAGCAACATCAGATCCTTAACCCACTGAATGAGGCCAGGGATCAAACCTGTGTTCACATGGATGCTAGCAGATTCATTTCTGCTGAGCCATGATGGGAACTCCTGAGCTCCTGTTATTAGTATGTAGAAATGCAGTGATCCTGCAATCCTTTTCCTGGGCATATGTCCAGAAAAAAACATAATTCAAAAAGATGCACACAGATGGGATTAAGACAGTGGAATACAAAGACTGGAGCTCACCTTCTCCTATAAAAACAACAGAATTACAACCAAATGCTGAAAACCTTAAACCAAATCGACTGGAAACTTTCAAAAAGATATTTACTCCAGAAGAAAAAGAGGAGGCCACATCAAGACTTAGGAGGGGTAATTGTGTGATATAAGAAACCCCATACCTGCCAGGTGGGAAGCCCACAGATTGGAAAGTAACAGTATCACAGAGAATCACCTACAGGAGTGAGAGTTCTGAGCCCCAGGTCAAGTCCCCACACCTGGGGATCTGGTATTGGGAGAAAGAGCCCCCAGAGCATCTGGCATTGAAGGCCAGTGGGCTTGTGTGCAGGTGCTCCAAGGGACTGGGGGAAAATGAGACCCCTTTCTTAAAAAGGTCCACACAAGCTTTCATGGACACTGGGTCCCAGGGCAAAGTAGAGGCTCCAAAGGAATCTGGGTCAGACCTGACTGCAGTTCTTGGAGTATCTCCTAGGAAAAAAAGGGGTGACTGTAGCTCATTGTGGGGGAAGGACATAGGAGGCAAAGCTCTTAGGAATATTCACCAGCACGCCTTTCTCTGGAGGTGGCCATTTTGGGAAAATCTGGCCCCACCCATCAGGGCTGAGAAGCCCCAGGTGAAACAATAATCCAGGTGGAATCATAGCCCTGCACATCAGTAATCAGACTGCCTAAAGACCCTCCAGGTACACAGCCTCATCTAATATCACACAGAGACAAAGCCCCACCCACCAGAGGGAGGTACAGGTCACTCCCATCAGGAAGCCTACAGCAAGCCCCTGTACCAACTTCGGCCACAAGGGGGACAGACATCAGAAGTAAGAGAGGCTACAATTCTACTGTCTGCAAAAAGGACACCACACCAAAAACCTATAAAAATGAAAAGGCAGAGAACTATAACTCAGATAAGGGAGGAAGAAAACATCCCAGAAAAACAGGTAGGTGATCTGGAGATTATCAGCCTCCAGGAAAAAAACTTTAAACTGATGATGCTGAAGATGATGCAAGATACTGTAAATAAACTGGAGGCAAAGATGGATAATTTACAGCAAAGACTGAGCAAAGAAACATGAGATTTAAAACTTAAGCAAGCAGAAACACAAAATACAATAATTAAAATAAAAATTCATTAGAAGCAGCCAACAGCAGAATACAGGAGCAGGAGAATGAATAAGCAAGGTGGAGGACAGATTAGTGGAAATCACTCATGTGGAATAGAGAGAAAAAAGATTGAAAAGAAGTGAAGAGCATCTCAGACAAGTCTGGGACAATGTTAAACACACCAACATCCATATTATAGGGGTGTGATAAGGAGAAGAGAGAGAGAAAGGGACCGAAAAAATATTCAAAGAGATAATAGCCAAAAATTTTCCTAACATGGAAAAGAAACCACTCATTCAAATCCAGGAAGCACAATGAGTACCACTATATAAAATAAACCCAAGGAAGAACGCCCCGAGACACATATTAATCAAACTGACCAAAATTAAAGACAAAGAGAAAATACTGAAAGCAGCTAAGGAAAAGAAGCAAGTAACATACAAGGGAACCCTGATAAGGTTATCTGCAAATTTTTCAGCAGAAACTCTGCAGGTCAGAAGGGAGTGGCATGATATACTTAATGTGATGAAAAGAAAAAACCTCCAACCAAGATTACTTTACCCAGCAAGGCTCTCATTTAGATTTGAAGGAAAAACCAAAAGCTTTATAGATAAGCAAAAGCTAAGAGAATTCAGCAACACTAAACCAGCTTTTTTTTGTGTGTGTGTGTCTTTTTTTTGCCTTTTCTAGGGCTGCTCCTGTGGTATATGGAGGTTCCCAGGCTAGGGGTCTAATTGGAGCTGTATCCACTGGCCCATGCCAGAGCCACAGCAATGCAGGATCTGAGCTGCGTCTGCAACCTACACCACAGCTCACAGCAATGCTGGATCCTTAACCCACTAAGCAAGGTCAGGGATCGAACCAGAAACATCATGGTTCCTAGTCGGATTCATTAACCACTGAGCCATGACGGGAACTCCAACACTAAACCAGCCTTAAAACAAATACAAAAGGAACTCCTCTAGGCAGAAAAGAAAAGGCCACAACCAGAAACAAAACTACCACAAATAACAAGGCTCATCAGGAAAGGCATATATACAGTAAATATAGGAAATCATCCGTGCACAATTAGGCTACCAAAATCAGAAATAGTAAGAAGAGGAGGGTACCAATGCAGGACACTGGAGATGCACTTGCAATTAAGAGCTCAACAAATTAAAACAATCTCGTATATAGGAGTTCCCGTCGTGGCACAGCGGAAATGAATCTGACTAGGAACAATGAGGCTGTAGGTTTGATCCCTGGCTTTGCTCAGTGGGTTGAGGATCTGGCTTTGCCATGAGCTGTGGTGTAGGCTGCAGACATGGCTTGGATCTGGCATTGCTGTGGTTCTGGCGTAAGCTGAAGCAACAGCTCTGATTAGACCCCTAACCTCCATATGCCACGGGTGCGGCCCTAAAATGGCAAAAGACAAAAAAAAAATGCAAAACACACAAACACATGGAGACTAAACAACATGCTACTAAACAACCAATGGATCATTGAATAAAGCAAAGAGGAAATTAAAAAAATACATAGAAGCAAATGACAACAAAGAGACAATAGTCCAAAACCTATGGGGTGCAGCAAAAGCCATTCTAAGAGGAAAGTTTATAGCAATACAAGCCTACCTGAGGAAACAAGAAAAAGCTCAAATAAACAAGCTAATTTTACATCTAAAGCAGCTAGAGAGAGAAGAACAGACAAGACCTAAAGTTAGCAGAAGGAAAGAAATCATAAAGATCAGAGCAGAAATCAATGAAATAGAAACAAAGAAAACCATGGAAAAGATCAATGAAACGAAAAACTGGTTCTTTGAAAAGATCAACAAAATTGATAAGCATTTAGCCAGATTTATCAAGAAAAAAAGACAGAGGACTCAAATCAATAAAACAGAAATGGAAAAGGAGATGTTACAACAGACATCACAGAAATACAAAGGAAAAGTACAATCTTCCAAGACTAAACCAAGACAAAATAGAAAAGATGAATGGACCAATCACAAGTACTAAAATTGAAACTATGATTAAAAAACTTCCAACAAACAAAAGTCCAGGACAAGATGGCTTCACAGGAGAATTCTATTGAACATTTAGAGAAAAGCTAACACCTATCCTTCTGAAAATATTCCAAAAAACTGTACAGGAAGGAACACTCCCAAACTCATTCAATGAGGCCTCCATCACCCTGATACCAAAACCAGACAAAGACACCATAAAAAAAGAAAATTACAGGCCAATTTCACTGATGAACATCAATGCAAAAATCCGCAAAAAACCACATCCAACAATTCATTAAAAAAGGATTGTACAACATGATCAAGTGGGATTTATCCCAGGGATGCAAGGATTCTTCAATACCTGCAAATCAATTGTATGATACACCACATTAACAAAGTGAAGCATAAAAACCATATTATCCTCTCAATAGATGCAGAAAAAGCCTTTGACAAAATCCAACACTGATCTCTGATTAAAAAAAAAAAAAAACCTTCAGAAAGTGGGCATAGAGGGAACCTACCTCAACATAATAAAGGCCATATATGACAAACCCAGAGCTAACGTCATTCTCAGAAGTGAAAAGCTGAAAGAATTCCCACTGGGATAAGGAACAAGACAAGGATGTCCTCTCTCCCACTACTCTTCAACATAGTTTTGGAAGTCCTAGCCACAACAATCAGAGAAGAAAAAGAAATAAAAGGAAGCCAAATTGGAAAGGAAGAAGTAAAACTATCACTGTTTGCAGATGACATGATACTATACCTAGAGAATCCTAAAGACTCTACCAGAAAACTGTTAGAGCTCATCCACGAATTTGGCAAAGTTGCAAGATACAAAATTAACACACAGAAAGTGACTGCATTTCTATATACTAACAATGAAAGATCAGAAAGAGAAATTAGGGAAGCAATCCCATTTACCAGCACATCCAAAAGAATAAAATACTTAGGAATAAACCTACCTAAAGAGACAAAAGACCTGTCCTCTGAAAACTCTAAGATGCTGATGAAAGAAATAAAGATGATACAAACAGATGGAAAGACATACAATGCTCTTAGATTGGAAGGGTCAATATTATCAAAATGACCATACTACCCAAGGCAATCTACAGATTCAATAATCCCTATCAAGTTACCAAGAACATTTTTCACAGAACTCGAACAAAATATTTTAAAGTTTGTTTGGAAGCACAAAAGACCCAGAATAGCCAAAGACATCCTGAAAAAGAAAAATACAGCTGGAAGAATCAGGCTCCTGGATTTCAGACTATACTACAAAGCAACAATCATCAAAACCATATGGTACTGGCACAAAGACAGAAATATAGATCAGTGGAACAGCATAGAAAACCCAGAATTAAACCCACGCACCTACAGCCTATGGCAAAGGAGGCAAGAATATACAATGGCAAAAAGACAGCTTGTTCAATAAGTGGTGCTGAGAAAACTGGACTGCCACATGGAAAAATATGAAATTAGAACACTCCCTAACACCATACACAAAAATAAGCTCAAAATGGATTAAAGACCTAGATATAAGACCAGACACTATAAAACTCTTGGAGGAAAACATAGGCCAAACACTCTCTGACATAAATGACAGCAACATCTTCTCAGATCCACCTCTTAGAGTAATGACAATAAAAACAAAAATAAACAAATGGGGCCTAATCAAACTTCAAAGTTTCTGCACAGCAAAGGAAACCCTAAACAAAACAAAAAGACAACCCACAGAATGGGAGAAAATCTTTGCAAATGAATCAACTGACAAGAGACTCATCTCCAAAATTTAGAAACACCTTTTGCAGCTCCATACTAAAAAAACAAACAACCCCATCAAAAAATGGGCAGAAGATCTAAACAGACAGTTCTCCAAAGAAGACATGCAGATGGCCCAAAAACACATGAAAAGATGTTCAACATCACTCATTATTAGAGAAATGCAAATCAAAACCACTCTGAGGTACCACCTTACACCAGCCAGAATGGCCATCATCAAAAAGTCTACAAACAGTAAGTGCTGGAGAGGGTGTGAAGAAAAAGGAACCTTATTACACTGTTGGTGGGATTGCAATTGCTGCAACCACTGTGGAAAACAGTATGGAGATTCCTCAGAAAACTCAAAATAGAATTACCATTTGATCCAGCCACCCCACTCCTGAGCATCTATCCAGAGAAAACCATGACTTGCAAAGACACATGTGCTCCAATGTTCATTGCAGCAGTCTATACAATAGTCAAGACATGGAAACAACCTAAATTCCCATCGGCAGAGGAGTGTATAAAGAAGTTGTGGTACGTATACACAATGGAATACTACTCATCCATTAAAAGGAAAGTAATAATGGCATTTTTAGCAACATGGATGGACCTAGAAATTATCATGCTAAGTGAAGTCAGTCAGTGAGATACCAATATCATATGCTATCAGTTACATGTGGAATCTAAAGAAAGGACACAATGAAATTCTTTGCAGAACAGATACTGACTCACAGATTTGAAAACTTAGGTTTTCCAAATGAGAAAGGTTGTGGGGTGGGGAGATACACTGGGGGTTTGGGATTGAAACGCTGTAAAATTGGGTTGTGATGATTGTTGAAAAACTATAAATGTAATAAAACTTATTGAGTAATAAAAAAAAAAGAAAAGAAAGCCAAAAAAAGTGGGAAAAACTCTCCAAAAATTCATTGAGTAAATAAAAATAAATAAATAAACACAATCAATAATAATAATAAAAAGATACACACACCCCAATGTTCTTTGCAGTACTTTCACAGTAGCCAAGACAGCTAAGCAACTTAAGTGTCCACTGACAGATAAATGGATAAAGAAGATTGGTACGTATATACAATGGAATAATACTCAGCCATAAAAGGAATGAAATAATGCCATTTGCAGAAATATGGATGGACATAGAATTATCATACTAAGTGAAGTAAGCCAGACAGGAGAAAGATAAATGCATGATATTGATTATATGTGGAATCTAAAATACGACACAAATGAACATATCTACAAAACACAAACAGACTCACAGACACAGAAAACAAATTAATGGTTACCAAAGGGAGGAGAGGATAGGGATAAATTAGGAGCTTGAGATTAACATATACACACTAGTATATATAAATAGATAACAAACAAGCACCTACTATATAGTACAGGGAACAAACTCTACTCAGTATCTTATAATAACCTATAAATAGAAGAGAATATTAAAGAAAAGTATGTATATCTGAACCACTTTGCTGTACTCCTGAAACTAACACAACATTGTAAATCAATGATATTGAATAAAATTTTTTTAAAAAACAGGTTGCGAGGAACTGGGAGCAGGGCAGCTTGAAATTGGCAGAGGTAGTCACTGCTCACAGGCTCACATAACACACCACATGAAACTGGGCACTACAAGTGGGAGAGGAAGTCCTTCCATTTACAGCAGTACCTGTCGAGGATTTGACTGCTATGTCTTGTTCTAACTGTTCTCAGCAGCTGATAAGGACATAAGCCTTGACCCTGAGATCCCAGACCCTTTCTGGGGTCTTCACATTCTTTCCTGACCAATGAACACTGAAACTTGTTTTATCCAACCATGTACATTCCATCTTAGCAAGCGCTCATTTTCAATTCTTAGCATGACCACTATGAACTAGGACTCTAAAACTGCTGATGTTTTTTCTTCTTACTACTCTTCTCAATAAATGTCTTCATTAGGGAAATGTTTCCTTGCCTGACGAGTTAATAGACCCAGCCCCTTATCCCCACACTGGGGTCTTTACTTTGTGTGCTGTGTGGGCTGCAGTTCCTCTCCTCACTCCATGGCCTCACAAGTCAACACAGAGCCCGCACACCATTTGCTGAACAGTAACTCCCAGAGACACACACACTTCTCTACCAACCAATCACATTCCTACATTCCTCAAGAAATTTAGGTAAATGCCAGCCTGTTTTCAAACAGAGGGATTTTTTTTTTTTTTTTTTTTTTTGGCCATACCCCAGCATATGGAAGTTCCTGGGCCAGGGACTGAATCTAAGATGCAGCTGCAACCTACACCACAGCTGGGGCAATGCAGGATCCTTAACCCACTGCACAACAACAGGAACTCCAAGACATCTTAATTTAGCGTGCAGATATTTGACCTTTACAGAATACTTTCCCTCCTAATGTTCACATTTCTTACAAACCTCATGCACAGGCCTTTATGTGAATATTCAGCTGCATCCTGGACCTGCTTTGCATCTAATGGTTGCTAACATACATACATAAGTATGCATGTGTCTCTGCAGAACTGCCTTTAATGTCCTGTTGAAGCCAAAGAATAAGAATTTCAAGATAGTGAATTAAATTTGCAGAATCATGGCTCAGGAGAAATAACATTACAAACAGGAAATTAGTCCAATTACAATATTCTCTGAATTATGATCTCTACTTCCTTGCTGCTTTACCTAGTACTCATCACCCAATCAGCCTGCTTACTCTCTACAGCAGCAGTTCCAAAAAACCCTACTCAGGGCTTTCTTCCCCCATGGAATGGAATGGGTCTGGTAAATAAGCCCCTTATAATCAATTTTAAAAAAATGAATCTGAAGCCAGGACCCCAAAAGGAAGAGTACTCACCACCTGCTCACTAACAGCTTCTATCTTCCTTCAAAGACTGCCCTCCCCAACAACCGCCCCAGGGATGGCCATCAGGAATGAGGCTAGCCCACCATGAACCACTGCCTCCCAGCTGTCCTGGAGCCTGGTGTGGACAAATCGTGTTCTGGGTGCTTTATGCTTAGCCTGGCTGATTCTATTACCAACTATAAGTATACGTAAGACAATAAATACAGGAAGAAGAGTAAGACCATGATCTGGAGGTCTCCCAAACCAGCAGTCTGCCCTGGCTCCTTGGGATAAATTATGTCCTGTGGTTTTGAACTAAATGTCCCCTCCATATTTCCTATGGATTTCTGTCCTTCAGAGTTGAAAACCAAACCCTGCCTCATCAGCTCCACTTACTGGGTTTACCCTGATGTACAATTCATTCCTCCTTTGGTATCAGAGGCAAGTTTCCACCTAGACACAAAGGAGGCATCCTTACAGGGAAGATTTTTTCTTCTTTTCATGATGAGGATGCTTATGCAAGTGAGGGAGTGGGTTTTATATTTTAGTGACATGAGTTCTAGTGTATGTCTCAGAACAAATACATTTTTTGTTTTATTTTTGTTTAAAAAATCATAATGAGTGGTAACTAGGCTTATCATGGTGATCATTTTGAAGTGTACAGAAATATCAAATCATGATGCGGTATACCAGGAATTAACAGAGTGTTGCAGGTAAATTACACTTTAAAAGCAAACAAGCTAAACTCATTAAAAAGATCAGATTTGTGGTTACAAGAGGCAGGGGGGGTGGGCAGGGGTGGTCAAAGGTACAAACTCCCAGTTATAAGATAAATAAGTACAAGGGATGCAATGTACAACATGATAAATATAATTAACACTGCTGTATTTCTATATGGAAGTTAAGACAGTAGATCCTAAGAGTTCTCATCACAAGGAAACAATTTTTTTTTCTATTTCTTTAATTTTGTATCTATATGAGATGATAGATGTCCATTAAACTTATTGTGTAATCATTTCATGATTGATATGTCAAATCATTATGCTTGTATACCTTAAACATAATCAGTGCTATATGTCAATTATATATCTCAATACAAGTGGAAGAAAAAATGAATTGTGAAAGAATAATCTTAAGAAATTAAAGAAAGAATAGCATAAAATAAACTTAAAACAAAAAGGTGGAAATATATACTTAAGATAAAGGTGAACTAAATGAATTAGAAAACCCCAAATCAAGTAGATTTGAATAATAAAACTAAACCTGGTTCTTTCAAAAAAGGACTAAAACAAACAAACCTCTGGCAAATGTGATTTTAAAAGATTGCACAAACAAATTAGAAAAGGATTTCCCGTCGGGGCTCCATTGTTAACAAACCCAACTAGTATTCATGAGGCTGTGGGTTGGATCCCTGACCTTGCTCAGTGGGTTAAGGATCCAGCATTGCCACGAGCTGTGGTGTAGGTTGCAGACACAGCTCGGATCCCGCGTTGCTGTGTCTGTGGCGTAGGCCAGAGGCTACAGCTCCAATTCGACCTCTAGCCTGAGAACCCCCATATGCCATAGGTGCAGTCCTAAAAAAGACAAAAAATAAAGGAAAAAATAAAAGAAATATAAAAGAGAGCATAATCACATACACACAGGATATTTGAAATTTAGATGAGAATATGGCCCACATCGTGTGATAAATTTGAAAAAAAATGTAGATAAAATGCCAAATATGGGGGTAAAATTATCTAAAGCATTTTACCAAAGGACAGAAAATTTGAAAAGACCAATAAAAAGGAAGATTTGACAATGGAGGTAAAAATCTAACAGGCTCAGACAATTGTTTGGGCTAGTTCCAAAGACTTTCCAAATAGCAGATAATTCCAATATTATTTAAATTGCCACAGAGCACAGAAAATATGGAAAGGTTCTGAAGTCATTCTTATGAGGCTAACCTATTCCCCAAACCAAAACTACATAAGTATAGTTCAAGAAAGAAAACTCATTTATAATAAGGATGTAAGAATTCGAGATAAAATATAAGTTGTATATAACTGCTATCTATGATGATCTGACAATTAAGAAGGGTTTATAGCAGGAATTCAATGATTGTCCCCTATCATGAAATGTATTAATGCACTTCTCTAAGATAAAAAACTAAAGGGAAAATATCACATAAACATCATGACATATTAAAATAGCGGCAAAGAGCAAAGTTTCTATACTCTGGCAGCCTTGGCCTAAAGTTCCATCTTGACACCTATTAGCTGTGTGACCTTGGGCAAGCTACTTAATTTAAATTTCCTTTCCTCATTTGTAAAATGAGAGTTTTTAATGGAGATTAAATGAGATAATCCCAGTAAAAGCTTTGAATAAATTAAAATTATGATGAGAACATTTTTAAAGGAGAGAGAAATGACTGTCATCCTTAGTATGATTTTCATTTTCCCTTTCTATTATTTCCTTTTGATACTGTTTTCCAGACATTTTGAAGACCATTGTGACTGTGAACCTTTGTTTTCCTAATGATCTTGTTTCTCTTTTCTGTCATGACAAACCTCTTCCTTTTCCTTTTGCATGAACACTAGATTACTAAAAATTAAGATCTAGTCCTAAATCAGTTAAGTGAATAAATGCCTGGGTGAGAATTAGGGGAGGAACAATAGTAAAAGCCACTCAAAGAGTTCTCCAGGGACTAATTCTGGAGTCAAAGTAGAAAAGTGTGATGAGAGTTTTGGAAAGGGTGTAATCCGGGGAGTTGCTGACAAAGTACATGGTATCCTTGTCCTTTTATGTGCCCCTGCTCTGTTTGAGTATTTTCTGTGTTCTAGGCCCTGTGGATTCAGCCCTCAAACAATTAATAGAAAGGCCCCTCAGAAAGACATGAATTTGACTTCATCCATCTCTTTCAAATGCCGACCCAACTTTTGCATCTTTACTGTGGCTCCTCCTTTATTACCAGAAACCTCATGTTGATATCTCTCTATGATCTGGAACAATGTACTAACCAGTAGAAAGACAATGAGATCAATTACCATAGGTAGGACATCAGCCTGAATACACCTGTTTGTATCTGCAGTGGCAAATAGCTATATTAGTTTATCAGCATTCACACCTCATTGACCTTCCACTTGATGGTCAATGTCAAAAGATAGCTGTGGCCACACAAAATAAAGTTCTTTCTTTTAGCATTCCAAGTGGTTCACTGAATTTTTTTCTTGGATTATGAGTTCAGTAAAACTCTATGAATCTGTGAAATTCAAACTGTGAACATTCTAAAACCTGATTCAACAGTTATATATTAATAATATCCAAAACAACTGGTAATCAAGCAACTTGAATAGTGGCTTAACATGAAAATACACATAAGTTGAGAGAAGAAAAGAGGAGATAAAGAAGGAAAAACTGGAAGAGAAAGAGGAAGAATAAATATTTGTGAAGTATGGTGGGAATTGGAGGTTTTAGGGAACATGAGTCACCCTCAAGTTTCCACAAATCTGTCCAGTGCACGGTCTGCCATGTCTGCATCTCATACCGACACACCTGTAAGGAACAATATCCAGATCCTACTACAGATACTTTCTCTTGAATGTATACATTAGTCATGAACAGAATCTCACTGCAGAGAAAAAATAGTCTTTTACCATTTAATACACAATAGGAAAATACAGACTGACAAATTCACAAAGATTTTTTTAAAATAAATATTAACAAAAAAAATAGATACCAAGTTGGCAGGGAGGAATCAACCAGTACAGCTCTTCTGCAGAACAGTCTAGTGACTCATATCTAAAGCCTTCAAAATATTATACTGTTTGACCTAGTGACAGACTTTGAAGACATTATGCTAAGTGAAATAAACCAGGCACAGGAGGACAAATAATACATAATTCCACCTATGTGAATACACATAGTAGTCATATTCACAGAAACAGAAAGTAGGGTGGTCGTTGCCAGGGGCTGGGGGATGAGAGAATGAGGAGGTTTTTTTTTTTTTAATTTAATGTAATTTAATTATTTATTTATTTTGCTTTTTAGGGCCACACCTGTGGCATATGGAAGTTCCCAGGCTAGGGTCAAATTGAAGCTACAGCTGCCATCCTACACCACAGCCACAGCAATGTGGGCTCTGAGCCATGTCTGTGACCTACACCACAGCTCATGGCAACACCAGATCCTTAACCCATTGAGCAGGGCCAAGGATCAAACCTGCATCCTTGTGGATCTTAGTTGAGTTCATTGCCACTGAGCCACAACAGGAATGCCCCAAGGACTCATTATTTTTAATGAGAACAGAGTTTCAATTTGAGACAATGACAAAGTTCTGGAGGTGGATGGTAGTGGTGAGGGTCATACAACAATGTAAACATATTTTACGCCATTGAACCGTACATTTAAAAACGATTAAGGAGTTCCCGTCGTGGTGCAGTGGTTAACGAATCCGACTAGGAACCATGAGGTTGCAGGTTCGGTACCTGCCCTTGCTCAGTGGGTTAACGATCGGGCGTTGCCGTGAGCTGTGGTGTAGGCTGCAGACGCGGCTCAGGTCCTGGTGTAGGCCGGTGGCTACGGCTCCGATTCGACCCCTAGCCTGGGAACCTCCATATGCCGTGGGAGCGGCCCAAAGAAATAGCAAAAAGACAAAAAAATAAAAATAAAAAAAATAATAATAATAATAAACAATTAAAATGGTAAATTTTATATTATGCATATTTTACCATAATTTTAAAATGCTTGTGAATGTTTAGCAACAAGAAAATGGTCAACATGGGAGAAACAGATCCAAAGATTTTTCAGATTTTCCACAAGAATCACTGTACACTCATGTATGGAAGAAAAGATCAGAAAAGTATTTTGAAGCACAAAATGTTAGTAGATATCATCTCCAGGTTAGATTACAAGTGATTTTCTTTTTCATGCTTATCTGTATTTTCCAAATGTTCTAAGTGAACACACAGTATTTTTAAAGATAGAAAGTAAAATAAAATTTAAAAGCCTACTGCCTACATCTCTATTCTCTTACTCTGCTTTATTATTATAGTCATGGCACATATTACTACCTGATAGTATATCTTATATTTATTTGTTTTCTTGCCATAGCCTCGTTCCCCAGCTAGAATGGCAGTTCCATGAGGTCAGAGGCTTCTGTGTCCTTAATTCTAGGGGAGTTTTAGGCACTTAATGAGCACTCCATAGTGTTAGAGTGAAGGAGAATGAGTCAATGAATGAGTGGATGAGGGAATGAACAGAAAATCACATCATCAGGTAAGGACACTGACACTCCTTTTTCCTGTGCCCCCAGTCTAGGCACCTGGGGTTGCAACCCTCTTTCTCCCAATTCCAACCTGCTCAGGACTGGAGGAGGTATTTTCTTTAGATTAAGGATCATCAGAATGAACTAAACCTGAAATGTGTTCCAAGTAGGGCTAAGAGGGTAGGAAGTAGTCTAGAAACTCTGTCGCTTAGATACTGGAAGGGCTCGAGCATGAGGAGAACTGGGCTTGAAGGGGGGTAAGAAGATTTAAAAGGGAGGGAAAACAAAGCCATTTTCAAGTCCTGGAAGATAGTCAGGTAGAGTCATGCATTTATTCCATACATATCCACTGAGCTTCTTCCAGGTGCCAAGAACTGCGGAACCAAGAATACAGAGAAAAAAAAGAATTTGATTTCATCTGTTTGACTCCTGAGAGAATACCAAGGATGGGTAAGAAATTTGGAAAGACAGATCTAAAGCATCATAAACAAGAGAGTCCGCAACAGCATTTCTTAAAGTTCATTTCATGGGACCCTAGAGATACATGGGGTGTTTATTAACATCACATGAAAAAAAAAAAAAAAAAAAGGATTCTTGGGCCAAATTCATTTAGAAAATCTTGAGGTAAAGTTAGTATTTTTAAAACTATGGCACAGGAGTTCCCATTGTGGCTCAGTGGGTTAAGAACCCGACTAGTACCCATGCGGACACAGGTTGATCCCTGGCCTTGCTCAATGCCTCCCACATTGCTGTGGTTGTGCTGTAGGCCCACAGCTGTAGCTCAGATTGGACCCCTAGTCTGGGAACTTCCATATGCCCATAGGTGAGGCCCTACAAACACAAAATAAAAACTACTGCATAGGATGTCTCAGGGTCTTTAGCACACCATTATAAAAACTGTGACACTTGTAGAGAGCATCAAACCTTTAGATCATGTGTACATTTTCTCTGGGCCTTGAATTCCATGGGATGAGCATTAGGAAAAGTTAACCTCTCTTCATAATGGGAACATCCCCCTAGGAAACAGTGGCCTGCAACTATGGAGGCAGATGGACACTGCGGCTTGCCCCTGAGACCCACACTGGCACCACATCCCACAGATGCCCATCCTCATTCTGAATCACTTATATCGATCCAGGGCTCTCGCCTCACAGTTTTCCCAGTTACCAGTATCAGCACTCAATTAGCCCCCTTCCCCCTCTTGCTTTGAACTTGGCCTCAATGAACCATGCCTTTTGCTTCCTGCTCCTGACTTGTGCTCTATGTAATGATTCTGGTTCTTTCACTAAGCTGCCTGGAGCCACCCTGGGTAAGTCTCCCCCTGGTTCAGCTCTTCCATTCACTTCATTGTAGGTAGAGGAGGTAGACCCTGACAAGGAGTTAAGCAGCTTCTCTTGTCAGGGATCCTACAGATGGGGAGAGAGTAGGCTTCCTGATGTGGAAAGTTCTTCCCTGTTCTTATTTTCAGCTATTTCTTCAACAGGTATGAGATCCTATTAAGTTCTATTTCTAAACATAATATTAAATACTTTTAGTATCTGGGGTACGAGCTATCTCTATGACTGCATCATCTGAGTCCACATATGCAATGCAGATGCTCAGTCGCACAATGGGGAAATCCTTCACATGATAAGGCAAAGTCACTCATCTAAGGTCACTGGTTGTGTTCTACCCTCCAGCCATATGAACAAAAACCAATGGTGCCTTTGAAACTTTGTATGAAACTCCTGCAGGGAGAAGCTCTTGTGACTACAGTCCTCGAGTTTGTCCTCTTTTTGTTCTCTTACCTTGTAACTTGGGTTCTCATTCCAAAATCCAGTGACCTCATTGATTGCAGCACTTCAATACAGCCCATGTACTGGAATAAAAAAAAAAAAAAACAAGTAGGGAAAAAATAAAAATAAAGATAGCTCTTAGCTTCAGAGTGATTTCCTAGGAAACACCTTAAATTAGCTCCTGATATCAAATTTCATTTGCACACTCAGTCCACCATTGATGTTTCTCACCATTAGGGGACCCACGCTTCAAGCTTCAATTCAGTTACAAAACATCAGCTAAATCCAAACTATGAGATCAGGAATACAACTGTCCTCCCACCAGGAATACAGCTGACAAAAGTGAGCTTAGTGCTTAAAAACTTGGGCTCTGGAGCCAGAATATGAATCCTGGCTCTGTCAGTTATTAGTTATGGAACCTCAGCAAGTTACTCGACTTCTCTGTATCTCAGTTTTGTCACTTGCAGCATAGGGATGTAATTAGAATTTTATAGAGTTAAATTACTTTCTATAGGTGTCCTAAGAGCAGTGCCGGGTACATACATTGCTCAAGTATTAGAGGAAGCAAAAGTAAATGTGAGACATAATATAGGAACATCAAATCTTCCAGGGAGATAAAATTAGCATATAAATGCAAATAATACAGGATTTAGTAATATCAGAAGATCTTACTTTTTTTTTTCAAGATCATTTATTAAGAGGATTCAAGAAAAAAGGGGGGAGGGCAAGTCCTATACTGGGAATGAATAAATTCAGCTTGAACATGGACCATTGGAAAAGGCACTGTGATTTATAATGCAAAAAGGTGTGTATCTAATGTGGCAGCCATGGGAGCCGTGTCAGGCTGCTGGAAAGGGAGCAATGGGATTGGTCTGTGTTTGAAGAGCCTTACGTCAACAGCAGAATGAAGGTGGCTTAATAGTGAGGGAATAAGTGAGAATGCTCTTGTCAAGAGGGAAGTCATGATAGCTCATACCGAGAAGGAGTAGTGGTGGTAGGAAGCGGGGGACGGGTTCAAGTGACATCACGGAAATAGATACTACACGATTCAGCTGTTGATTTGATCTAGAGAATAAGAAGGATGAGTCAAGGATGACTCAGACATTTCCAGCCAGGGTAGCAGAGGGAATAGTGATTTCATTAACAGAAACAGGAAAGCCAGGACAGGGGGAGATGAGCTGGTTTGGGATCCGCCAACTGAAAGACTTTTGTGGGGTATCAGAAAATAACAAGCTGCCAGTTGAAAAGTGGATTCTGGAATTGTGAAGGGGCATTAAACCTAGGGATGCAGACTTAGTAGGTTTCTGTGTAGCTTTGCCAGGGGAGGCAGTGGGAGTAATCCTCTTAGCTAAGCCTCAGTTGATGAGGGAGAACATTTCTCAGAGAATGAGCTCTGAAATGTTATGAGAGCCAAGGGTACTGATGGAAAGTGATCTGTCGGTGCCTTGGAAATGATAGGCTTCCTGTTCAGCTTTCCCCTGGAAGCCCTCCAGCCTCCCTCGGCTTGGAAATGGCAAAGGCACTGTGTAGAGATGACAGGAGCTGAGGGGTTCCTCCCTGGGTGCTTCTTATAGTATTTCTCAGAGAATTCTGTAGATTCTGCATCCTCAGAACAGGTGAGTGCACCAAGGTTGCCTGGAGAAGGGTGTGGGGCAGAGTGTGCTGGCTGCGACAATTGCCTGGCAGGTTTCAGGTGGATTCCTTCTCATCACATTCCTCCTGGGGGCCCTAGTCTTGACAAGAAACAATTTTTTTGAATATTTCATTCTGTCCCAATCTCACTTAACATCCCAAGGACTGAGTACCTCAAAGAAGTAAGTGATGTCTACAGACTTTTGTTCAATAAACCCTAAGACTTATTAGGAATGGAAAGCTAGATGTAGGCAGTGTGATAGTAAGCCCATCTCAAAACTGTCATAAAAAGAGGTCCCAAGGGTCCAAGCTCCATGTTGAGGGTAGATTTTTTTTAATTCTTTTTTTTTTGGCCACACCCACAGCATGTAGAAGTTCCTGGGCCAGGGATCGAACCTACACCACCACAGCAGTGACAACACAGTCTTCTTAATTGGTAGGCCAACAAGGAACTCTGAGGGTGGACTGAAAAGAAAGTTTTCCCCTCCTCACTGGCTGCTTGGCTTTACTTGCCTTTCAGGGTCTCCTTCCATTCCAGAACTTAGCTCCTGCTCTCCGATTTCCTGCACCCCTCACCCTGGAAAGAATGGACTCCCCACATAGGTTGAGGAAGAGATATGGACTATTCCTCCTATTCTCCCCCCACCCCCATTGCCAGGAAGTTTTGTTGGTGCAGAGATGGGCATCATCTTTTCCTTCAGCTACAAATCTTCTATTTAAGACCAGAAGATACAGCCTATCCAGGTAGAGTTTTTGAAAATGTGACCAAGAACCTCCGGTTTTCATAGTCAGCCAGAGTGATTTTTCAAAAATGAATATCAGGCCATGTTCCTCATTGCTTTAAACCCTCCGCATTTATCATCAGAACAAACTCATTACCATAAACACCTAAGCCCTGTGTTTTCTGGCCCTTGTTTACCTCTCCAGCTCTGTGTCACTCTCCCCTCGTGCATTTTGCTGCCATGATGGCCTGCCTTCTCCCCCATGAATACACCCAACTATTTCCAAACCCAGGGCCTTTGCACTTGCTGTTCCTGTTCCGACACTGCCAGCTCTGCCTAGCTCTGCCCCCGTTGCTCTGCAGGACTGACTCCTTTTGGTCCTTCAGGTTTTCATTCAAATGTCACTGCCTCAGAGGCCCCTCCTATCACTCCTCATCACAGCCTCCCACTTGTCACCTTCATGCCACAGACTGATTATCAGGTTTGCTTGTTAATTCATTTATTACTTGTCTTCATTCCCTGGGCTGTAAGCATTGTAAGAGTAAGACAATGATCACAACTGTATTTCCAACACCTGCCCAGTGCATGGACCACAGCAAACACTCAGCAAATACTGGATGAAAGAGTGAAGAAAGCTTCTACTGTTCAGCTCTGACAGTGCCTTTAAAATGAGCAGAGGGAGGTGAAGGTCTGAGGGTTCTATCCATCCCAGGGGATGGGTCAGGAGTGCAGGAGAACTGAGGACTCAGGAAGAGACTCAGAAAAACCTTGGGACAGGATGGAATCCACAAGTCAGGAAGGTTTCTGGATGTCTTTGTTGTTTCCTCCATGTTTGTTATTTTTATCACTCCCCCATCTGAGAAACTGGCAACACACAACCCAATCAAGCAGGTTTGTATGAAGGGGAAGGGAGGGAGAATGTGCCAGACTCCTCAGGTGTTCCAGGGGTTGGGGTGAGGCTGGGGAGGGCCCTGAGATAAAGTCAATGGTGGGGACTTTCACAGGAGAGGAGAGGAAAGGAGGCTGCGTGTCTGATCAGGAGGGGAAAAGAGGGGGAAAAAAAATAATCAGATAGGACAGAGATGCCCCTAGGCTCAACAGCCTTGTGAGGGAGAGTGTCAAAGGGGCAGTTCTCAGCACAATGAAGGGAATCACCAATGGTGGGATTCTGGTTCTCAAGGAGTGAAACATGGGAGAGCAAGACCAGGAGAGAGGTAATCTTCCAAGATTTTGTTCTTAATCACACTTCTGGCGGTAACTACCTCACCCCTTCCTTCTAAGGCAGCCTGGGACATGCTTCCCATCCGCTCCCCTTCCCTGAAACCTCTGTTTAGCTTTACACACTTGTCTGTCAGTGGAGGCACTCCTTCCAGCAGCCTTCCTGTGGCAAACTGAAGGCTCTAGAGAAACCGTGAGTCATGGACTGAGGTGACAATGAGCCCATACCCTGTCTACCCTGGGCAATGTGAAGGGAGAAAATCCCATGCCTGATTTTTTCCACAACAGCCCTGGAGCCCAGGTACAGCTGTGGCCTTCCCACTGACTCCTTTTACTCCAGCCCATCCCACTCAGAAACCAGTGCTGTGAAGGAGCAGGAAGGGGTAGAGCCTAAAATGCATCTATCCAGGTTTTGCTGAGGTACTTGCAGACTGCACAAGCCAAGGGGGCTGAATGTCCAGGTCTGAGGGAGGACTGAATTTAGCTTGTTGATTTCAGCATAAACAGAGGATGATAATACCTCTCATTCATTTATTAAAGGTAGATCTGCATAAGACATGATCTCTGATCTTAAGAAGCCCAGCCACATGACGATAGGACAACCATGGCAGAGATGATTTATCTTTTCTTTCTATGAGGTCAGTCATTGTTGTTCATTCCATTTAATAGATGAAGAAATTAAGGCCTATTAAAAGCAAGTGCCTGGCTCAGTTTCATGTATTCAGTGGTCTGAATCAGGGCTTATTCTAGACGACACAGGCCATTTCTGGGACCCTAAGTGTCAGCCTTGTAGGACAAGGAAAGCAAAAAGAGAAGCAGTTCATCCAGCTGCTCCCACAGACTCTTCCTTTGGTCTACCCATATGGGGAAGAAGGTGACAAGGCTGGGGGTGAGAGCAGGCATGAATCTTTGCTCCTCTGGGGCCTTTAGGGGGTGACACATAAGGCAGAAGGCACTCCCTAATTCCTGTACCTGTGATGAGGAAAGGACACTGAAGACCTTTATTAGAGGCATCCGGGGTGGTGAGAACGTGGCAGAGCTCAAACAACCTTCCCATTCAGCACCTGACAGATGCCTCACCCAGCTCCCAGCTCATGCACTCCTTTCATGCCTCAAGGCAGTCATAATATTTTTGTACTGTCTGAGCTTCAACCACTTGCTTCTAGGGAGAGGTGAACAGCCTATTCATGGCCTGTGTGTCTTGGGCTTTGCATTCCAGAGAAGAAATTACTGGGGTTTTCAGAGAAAAGGAATGAGGGCTAGCTTATGGGAACTTTTCACCCAGAGCATGTCACAGAATGATGACTTTGAAAGACCTAAAGAAAAAGATTCTTACATCCTCAGAAAGAATATCTGCAGGACATATAAGAAGCTGTTAACAAAGAACCTATCTACAAAACAGAAAAAGACTCACAGACATAGAGAACAGACTTGTGGGAGGGTGGGGGATGGTGGCAGAAGAATGGACTGGGAGTTTAGGATTAGTAGATGCAAAATACTACATATAATGGATAAACAACAAATTTCACTTACTGTATGGCACAGGGAACTATATTCAATACCCTGAGATAAACCATAATGGAAAAGAATACGAAAAAGAGTATATATAACTGAATCACTTTATACAGCATAAATTAACACATTTTAAATCAACTATACTTTAATTAAAAAAAAAAAAACCTGTTAACAGTGGTTACCTCTGGATTTTTTTCCTTGCTCCCTTATCTGAGTCATAATTCTCTGCCTTTTCATCTTGTATAGATTTTTGGTGTGGTCTTCTTTTTGCAGACAATAGAGTTGTAGCCTTTCTTGCTTCTGATGTCTGCCCCCCTGGTAGCTGAAATTGGTTGGCTCATACTCTTACTTTAAAACAAATTTGATTTCCATTTTTCCCAATTTAAATTTCCTTTTTTGTTCAGAGTTTATCTCCCAGCTGCTGAGCTCTGTGGGTGGGGACCAAGAGTGGTTACCTCTGGGAATAGAAGAGAGGCAGCTTTTTACTTTTGACTTTATATTTTTGTATTATATTAAAAAAAAAAAGTAGATGGGGAGTTCCTGTCATGGCACAGTGGAAATGAATCTGACTAGGAACCATGAGGTTGCGGGTTTGATCCCTGGCCTCACGCAGTGGGTTAAGGACCTAGTGTTGCTGTGAGCTGTGGTGTGGATCACAGATGCAGCTCAAATCCTGTCTTGCTGTGGCTGTAGTGTAGGCTGGCAGCTGTAGCTCTGATTCGACCCCTAGCCTGGGAAACTCCATATGCCTTGGGTACGGCCCTAAAAAGCAAAAATAAAATATAATAAAAAAATAAGTAGATGGTATTATTCTAAAGTTTAAAAAAATTAAACAAAGCCTACCATTTAACCTCCTGGAGTCACAATGCATTAGTTACTAAGTAGGGTTAAATCCCTTTTTTCCATGGCATAGTCTTTTCCTTAGGATGTGCCTGCCCCTGAGCTAGGAGTATGGAGGAATCTCGTTCAAGAGAAAGTTTAAGACATTGGCCCTGCACTTCATAAGCCAAGAAGGAATGACACTTTGAAACAATCAGGACAATGAAGAACAGTATATCAAGTATGATATGACAAGGATCTGACCTTCAGGCAATAAATGTTCAACAGTGGTTGAGGCCACCAATGTAACCTGAAGACACTGCAGGATTTTTCTGCCACCTCAAAATAACATCTTATCTTCCCTATTAAAAAAAAAAAAAAAAAAAGGAGGGAGTGGGGAGAGGACATTTTCTTCCTGACCTGGGGACACTGTCTCCACCTCCTTACTTTTCACTCATGCTTCAACTCGCTGCAATAGTTTCTGGTCTCAAGATTCTAGTAATACTGCCTGAGCAAACCAACGATTTCCTCATCCACTCTAGCAAACTCTTCTAGTCTCTGGTTCCCCTGTCTAGGGCATGTATTGCCAACCTCTAGCTACCTCCTTCCCTTTCCTCTGAACCTCTCTCCTTTCTTGGTTTTCTTAAGAATGTTCTCTGGTTCCCCATCTCTATCCTCAGACTACTCCTTTTCAGTCTCCTTTGCTGGTTCTTCCCCCTCCCCTTTTCTTTAAACAATGTCCCTTCTGTCACTCTATCCCATTGGATCGCAACTTTGACTGCATATAAAAACCACCAGGGCTTTGTCAGTTGCATCACTTGAACTATTTTCTCCCATTCTGTAGGCTGTCTTTTTTTTTTTTTTTATGGTTTCCTTTGTTGTGCAAAGCCTTGTCAGTTTGATTAGGTCCCGTTGGTTTATTTTTACTTTTATTCGGTTGCCCTGGGAGACTGACCTAAGAAAACATTTTTAAGGTTGATGTCAGAGAATGTTTCGCCTATGTTCTCTTCTAGGAGTGTGATGGTATCTTGTCTTATGTTTAAGTCTTTAAGTCATCTTGAGTTTATCTGTGTGTGTGGTATGAGGGTGTGTTCCATTTTCATTGATTTACATGTGGCTGTCCAGTTTTCTCAGCACCAGGTGATGAAGAGACTGTCTTTTCCCCATTTTATATTCTTGCCTCCTTTGTCAAAGATTAATTGACCATAAGTGTCTGGGTTTATTTCTGGGTTCCTATTCTGTTCCATTGGTCTGTATGTCCATTTTGGTACCAGTACCACATTGCTTGATTACTGTATCTTTGTAATATTGCCTGAACTCTGGGAGAGTTATGGCTCCTGCTTGGTTTTTGTTCCTCAGGATTGTTTGGCAATTCTGGGTCTTTTATGGTTCCATGTAAATTTTTGTATGATCTGTTCTAGTTCTGTGAAAAATGTCATGGATAATTTGATAGGTATTTCACTGAATCTGTAGATTGCTTTAGGTAGTATGGCCATTTTTACAATATTAATTCCTCCAACAGAGGAGCATGGAATATCTTTCTGTTTCTTTGAATCCTCTTTAATTTCCTTGATTAATGTTTTATAGTTCTCAGCATATAAGTCTTTCACCTCCTTGGTCAGGTTTATTCCTAGGTATTTAATTTTTGGGAGAGTGATTTTAAAAGGTATTGTATTTTTATATTCCTTTCCTAGTATTTCATTGTTAGTATATGGAAATGAAACCAATTTCTGAATGTTAATCTTGTGTCCTGCTACTTTGCTGAATTTGTTGGTCAGTTCGAGTAGTTTTTGTGTGGAGTCTTTAGAGTTTTCAATATATAGTATCATGTCATCTGCAAAGAGTGACAATTACCTCTTCTCTTCCTATTTGGATACTTTTTATTTCTTCAGTTTGTCTGACTGCTATGGCTAGGACTTCCAATACTATGTTGAATAAAAGTGGTGAGAGTGGGCATCCTTGTCTTGTTCCAGTTTTTAGTGTGAAGGCTTTCAGCTTTTCTCCATTGAGTATTATATTTGCTGTGGGTTTTTCATGAATGGCTTTGATTATGTTAAGGTTATGTTGCCTCTATATCCACTTGGGTAAGAGTTTTTACCATGAATGGATATTGGACTTTGTCAAATGCTTTTTCTGCATCTATTGAGATGATCATGTAGTTTTTTACTTTTCTTTTGTTAAAGTGATGTATGACATTGATTGATTTGTGTATGTTGAACCACCCTTATGAATGATTGAATGAGATGAATCCCACTTGCTCGTGGTGTATGATGTTTTTTCTGAAGCAACTGACAAGGGCCCTCAATCTTTAAAATATACAAACAACTTATACAACTCAACAGCAAAAAAACCAACAATCCAATTTAAAAATGGGCAAAAGACCAGAATATACATTTCTCCAAGGAAGATATACAGATGGCCAACAAGCACATGAAAAAATGCTCAACATCACTCATTATTACAGAAATGCAAGTCAAAACTATTATGAGATACCACCTCACACCTGTCAGAATGATCATCATTAACAAATCCACAAATAACAAATGCTGGAGAGGATGTGGAGAAAAGGGAACGCTCCTACACCATTGGTGGGAATGTAAACTGGTACAACCACTATTGAAAACAGTATGGAGGTACCTCAGAAAACTAAATCTAGAACTACAATATGACCCAGCAATCCTACTCTTGGGCATATATCTGGACAAAACTTTCCTTGAAAAAGATACATGCACCCATATGTTCATTGCAGTGCTATTCACAATAGCCAAGACATGGAAACAATCTAAATATCCATCCACAGATGAATGGATTAAGAAGATGTGGTATATATATACAATGGAATACTACTTAGCAATAAAAAGAACAAAATAATGCCATTTGCAGCAACATGGATGGAACTAGTGACTCTCATACTAAGTGAAGTCAGAAAGAGAAAGACAAATACCGTATGATATCACTTATATCTGGAATCTAATATATGGCACAAATGAAGCTTTCCACACACACACACACACAGAAAAACTCATGGACTTGGAGAAAAGACTTGTGGTTGCCAAGGGGGAAGGGGATGGAGAGGGATGGACTGGGAATCTGGGGTTAAGAGATGCAAACTATTGCATTTGGAATGGATAAGCAATGAAATTCTGCTGTATAGCACTGGGAACCATATCTGGTCACTGGTGATGGAGCATGATGGTGGATAATGTGAGAAAAAGAATGTATATGTGTGTGTGTGAGAGAGAGAGAGACTGGGTCACTTTGCTGTACAGTAGAAAATTGACAGAACACTGTAAACCAACTTAAATAGAAAAAATAAAAATCATCATTAAAAAAAACACCAGGGAAGCTAAAAAATTCTAGTTCCCAAGTTTTACCTCAATCCAATAAAATCAATCTCTACCATGTACCTTTCTTTGCCTTCAATTATTACCTGGGTGCTGATGACACACAGATTTTCAACCCAAGCCCTCTCCCATGTTGCAGATCTGAATATTCACATGAATATTCCACTTTCATCTCAGATTCAATATATCCAAATTATTCCTCAACTTACCTTTCTGATCTTAGCCAATAGTATCACTATCTACCTAGTTACATAAACCAGATAACAACTCTTCCCTTTCTTTCAAACCCATCATCCAGTCAAGGGCCATGCCCCATCAAGTCAATCATCTTTCATATCTGCCCTGTCTCCGCCTTCAACTCCTGTGCCCTACCCTCAACTCCGCACCCTGCTCCAACTTTAACTACCCTCATTTAGGCACCCTCTATCTCTCAACTGCAATAGAGTGGACTCATAACATATACAAGTTCAGGGTGCTAAATACAATTATTATATCCATTTGGCTGGCAGAAAGTAAGAAATCAGTGCCTTTGTTCAGCCCTCAACCCTCAACCCTACTCCTCAAACTTGACTTTGACCTCAACTGCCCCAGGGAAAGGACACTGCTCTGTAAATGCAAACGGAAATACAAGCCATTGATTCTGACCCTTGATGGTACAGGAGCACAGGTGTTGGAGATTTTAGAGATTTCCCAGTGTATTCTTTTCTATACCCGAGTTCTACCCTAGTGCTGAATTTAGAACATAACCCCCTTAAGAAAGAATCTCTGATGTTTCACCCTCTGAATCTTCCTTTCCCACTGCAGCTAGCACCTTAGTGAAATGGAGGTCCATGATATAACTCCATCCTTTGCAGCTCATTTCCATTTGAAACCCTTACAGCCTCCCTCCTCTGACTTCATAAAGCAGAGCTTCTCAAACTTTTGGGAACTTCAGAGTCATCAGGGAAACTTAAATGGCAGAATTTTTAAAAACAGATTCCTGGGGCCCTGAAAGATTCTGCTTCAGTAGGTCTGGGAGACTGCTTTTTAATAATCACTCATGAATTCCACTACAGGTGGGCCAAAGACTACGTTTTGGAGAAAACATCAATATTCAGGAAAAGATCCTACCTTCTTAACTTGATGGACAAAGTCCCCAGCTATCATCATTCAAATTCCCTTCCATGAAACCTCTCCTCTTTTCCTCCTTTCTTATCTGCAGGCTTGTCCGCTCCTTTCTCTGGACCCTCCTCTATACACTGTATGGATGTCCAGGAGACCGTTCAGTTCATAAAACATTAACTGTCCATATGGCTTTTTTTGGTCAATGTGTCTGAATCTCTGATGGAATAGGAATGATATCTGTTTCTTCTTTATAGCCTCAGTTTTGAGCCTAGCTCACTAATGTTCTTAAGATAAATGAGTAAAATATGGCTTGAATAAAGTTTAAGAAAAAGAGGATGTGTGTATGTAAAAAACATATTAAAGACTTAGATAATATTAATCCTTTTTTTTCCAAACTGAATCTCATCTAACTTAGACTTCCCACAAGAATAATCATAAAGTCAAAAATGCTTAATAATTAAGATATAATGAATGAATTGATCCAGACAGGAGAAAGTAGCCAGATATAGGCATATCTGGAACAAAATGGCCTACAAGAAATACAAAATCCAAACTACTCACTCCAGCCCCTTATTACTATTTGGGAATTCAGATCTGATTTTTCAAAAGTCAGAAATAAGAATTTATTTATGAATTTTCCTAAATTTTAAAACCTAGAGGTGAGAATAAATACTCCAAAGATTAAATTTTTAAAAGTTCATTTACAATAGAATCTAGAATAACACAATGCTGATTAATAAATTTAACAAAATAAATTCAAAATTTATACTTTGAAAACTATAAAACCAGATCCCAAGTTGCTGTGGCTGCGGCTGGCAGCTGCAGTTCCTATTCCACCCCTAGTGTGGGAACTTCCATATGCCACAGGTTTGGCCCTAAAAAGCAAAACAAACAAACAAAATAAAACAAAACAAACAAAAAATTACAAAATATTGTTGAAAAATTCAAGAAGACCAAGATAAGTGAAAAGAGATTCCATGTTCATGGATCTAAAGACTCAATGTAAATCCAAAATGATTTACTGATTTAGATCAATTCCTTGCAAAATACCAGATGGCTATTTTTCGGAAATTGACAAGCTGATCCTAAAACTCACATTGAAATTCAAGAGACCCAGAATAGCCAACACAATCATGAAAAAGAGCAAGTTTGGAGGACTCACATGACCCAATTTCAAAAATTTCTACACAGACACCCAACTGAAATAGGGATGGTATTGGCATAAAGAAAGACATATATATATCAATGGAATAGAATCGAGAGTCCAAAAATAAACCCTTACATTTGCTGTCACCAAAATAATTAAGAAACAGAGGACACCAAAACAATTAAAGTGGAGAAAGAGCCATGTTTTCAAAAATGGTGCGAGAAATTTAATATCAAAAGAATGAAATCACACACAAAAGAATGAAATTAGACTATTTCATACTTTATAAAAAATAAATTCAAAATGGAACTAAGACCTACACACAAGAGTTAGTATCATAAAACTCTTAAAAGAAAATAGGCAAAAATCATCAGGACCATGGCTATGACACCAAAAGTACAAACAAATAAAAAACAGATAAATTGAATTTCATAAAAATTAAATACTTATGAGCTTCAAGGGATACTATCAAGAAAATGAAAAGACCACCCAAAGAATGGGAGACGATGTTTGCAAATGATTTATCTTATAAGGGACTTGCATCTAGAACACATAAAGAACACTTACCACTCAATAATAAAAAGACTAATAACCCAACTTTTAAATGAACAAATGATCTGAATAGACATTTCGCTAAAGAAAATATACAAATGGCCAATAAACACATGAAAAACTGCCCAACGTCATTCATCACGAAGGAATTGCACATCAAAACCATTTTGCACTCACTGGAAAAAATTTAACAAGCAAACAAACTGATAATAGCAAGTGTTGACAGAGATGTGAACTACTACCAAGTGACAATAACAACAATAGCAATAGGCTAAACAAATATTATCTGCAGGCAGTGTGTGACCCTGATATAAACTATTCAGGAAATACATGTGAATAGATGAATAATAAATTTATGAATGAGGTTTCAGAACCCATTACATTTTTTTGGAAACTTCAGCACCCTTGAGGCAGAGTTCCTTGCTCTTCCTTCAGGCTCCCAGAACATTTTGGTCATACCCCAAGGTTGTACTCACCCAGGGGTGCTGCAATTGGTCTGTTTAAATGTCTACACCTGCCCTCTTCTAGACTGAGGACTTCTCAAGGGCAAGGAGTGAGTCTTAGTCATCATTATCCCCAGCACCTCTTACAGGGCAATAAATGATTTATTTGAATGAAGTAGCCAATAAATGATGTTCAGGAAGTCTCAAAATAGCCTGTATCCTAACTGGACCATCTGTAATGTGTTCCTTCTTGAAGAGGTATATTGCCAGTTAAAGTAATCCTGACGTGAAGCAAGTCAAAGCCCTCCTTGTGCCACATTGGAGTTGGACTGTGCATCCTGAGAGAAGGGAATGGGCAGTCCTTCTCCTTCTAGTGTAGCACCAACCTAATGAAAACCTGGAGGGGAAAAACCAAAGAGGGGAACTCCACCTCTGGGATGGGGAGCAACACTGGGGAGGAAGTTTAGAGGGAGTTCAGTAAGACAGGTGTCAATGGAAGAGGCACAAGTGGTCTTGGCACACACTGTCTTTTCTTCTTTTTTTTTCATTGAACTATAGTTGGTTTGCTATACTGTGTTAGTTTCAAGTGTACAGCTTCAGATTTTTTTCCATTATCGGTTATCACAAGACATTGAATACAGTTCCCAATACATTAAATGCTTGTTGTTCATCTACTTTATACACGGTGATGGGTAGGTATTACCCCCAACCTCTTAATTTATCCCTCCCCCTCCTTTGTCCCCTTTGAGTACCCAAGTTTGTTTTCTATGTCTGGGAGTCTGTTAACATTGCCTTTTCTTAGATGATCTTACAGAATCTCTGACACTTCCCATCCAAGAGCACAGGGCTGCTGGCACCTTTCCTCCCTCCACCATTCTCTGTCCTCTTGTATTTGCTGTTCTTCGGAGCACTTACTGTTGACAGCATTAAGTATTTATTCATTGTCTGCCTCCCACACTAGAAGGTTAGTAGCAGAGAGCAGGACTGCTCTATCCCTAACACCTAGAATACTGTCTGGCACACAGTAGACCCTCAAAATAAACTTTGGTTGATTAAATCAAACAGCTTTTTAAAAATCCAAACATCTAACCTGATGAAAACTCTTTCTACTCCAGGGTTCAAAAGCCTGAAAATCTGGATATGGTCATTCATGCCCACTTGGGTCTTTGCCACCAGGTAATTTCAACCTTCTGAGTCTTTAAAGCTTACTTTGAAATCTTCTAAAGTAAGTTGTATGTTCTGCTTGTCCTTCCAAAAGCAAGATCTCTCTCTCTCCAGGGTTCCTGCCCAAGCCACGGCAAGCTATGAAGGGCACAAAGCCTGTCACTCTGGCCCAAATCCTCACCTTCTATGCTCTTTCTCTGCTAGGTAGACTTCTCTGCCCGCAGCAGATGAAGAGACCTAAATTTTTAAGGTCCATTCCTAGCCCCTATAAGGCATGCAGAACTGATAACATCTTAAGTATAATTTCCTGGGAAATTGCAGGATTAAATAAGGGCAGGGTTTTTTCGTTTGTTTGTTTGTTTAATGGCTGTATCCACAGCATATGGAAGTTCCCGGGCCAGGGACTGAATCCAAACTGCCACTTCAACCTATGCTGGATCCTTTAACCCACTGCACCAGGAAGGGGATTGAACATACCCAAGCTACCGGAGCCACTGCGGTTGGATTCTTAATCCACTGAGCCACTGCACCACTGTGGAAACCCCAATAAGGGAATTTTTAAGTTAATTCAGAAGAAAAGTTTCTCTTTGACAGTGGACAACCCAGGATCTTGGCAAAACCATGTCTTGAAGGTCAGAAGCCCAAGTAAACAATAAAGACCTTGGTCTGGCTGGTGCTCTGGGGACACACTAATATGCCAGGGTACAGACTGTATGTAAGTGTGCAAAGACAACTTTCAATTCATCTGAGAAAGGGTGGTGGTTGACTGTGGGCAAGGAAAGCATGACAACCATCTGCATCACACTAGGCGACTGTGCAGCGCCTCATGCCAACAGTCCTACTCGCTTTGGAAATCCCTTACACACGGGCATTTTTTTTAACTAAGAGAGGTTTCATCTCTGCCTACAGACCTCAGCACAGACACAGTCTTTCAGCTTGAGGTCATCTCTGCAGCAAAAATCACACAGAGAGCATTTGGAGGGCAATGACCTCTCCTAGGAATCGCTTTACACCCACGTCTTAGGAGACACGAGTGGCTCTTTCTGTGGCTGGGCACAGCCAGAAAAGCCATCCTGTGTGATCATACACTTTTGCATAAACAGAGATTTATACCATCTGTTCTCACGGGCATTATCTCACCTGATTCTCACAGCGAAACGGTGACAGAACCAAAACAGGCTTATGAGACCCCTATTACAGATGGGAAACTGATTCTCAGGGGTTCAGTGCTCTGCTCAAGGACCACAGGGCTGTCAATGGAGAACCCAGACCTCCTGACACTTAAAGTTATGCTATTCCACATCACCTCCCTGACCTAATAGAGCTGACCATCTAAGGGGGTCCCCAGGCCCTGCATCTATAAAACATACAAGCCACTGCACAATGATCACGAACATTGACTTAAGAGACTTGGATGTGTTTCATGCTATTGATGAGGCATTTGCCGACAGCAGTTCCCCCATGGTACCTGACCCAGGTAAGAGAAGCTTCCCCTGCAGTGCCCCATGCTCCATGATGGGAAGAGTCCAAGGATATATTTAAAATGAAAATGAATTCAGAAAAGTGAACACTTCTGTATTGAAGATACTGCATTATATCTCACCCACCCACTCACCCAAACCTCTCATACTAAGTGAAGGAAATCAGAAAGAGAAAGGCAAATACCACATGATATCACTTACATCTGGAATCTAATATGTGGCACAAATGAACCTACCTACAGAAAAGAAACAAACTCATGGATATGGAGAACAGACTTGTGGTTGCCAAGGGAGAGGGGGAGGGAGTGGGATAGACTGGGAGTTTGGGGTTAATAGATGCAAACTATTACATTTGGAGTGGATAAGCAATGAGGCCCTGCTGTATAGCACAGGGAATTATATCCAATCACTTGTGATGGAACATGAGGGAGGATAATGTAAGAAAAAGAGTGTGTATATGTATATATAACTGGGTCACTTTGCTGTACATCAGAAATTGACAGAACACTGTATATCAACTATAATCAAAATAAAAAAAAAAAGAAAATGAATTCAGGAAAGTGAATACTTCTGGATTAAAGATACTTCCTCCACCCACTCACCCAAGCCTTCATCATATATATATTTAAATATTTTATAATATTTATAAATTATAAATGTATTTAAATATTCATAATTTTATTTTAAAATATTTTAATCATTTTAATATGTATATAAATATATTATTTTGCATAAAGAGAAAGGGTAATAAAGCCAGGCATCCTCTGTATGCGGCAGATGTTTTTATGTTCTAGAATAACTTAGAGGAACTTGCTGCATCCACCACCTAAAACAGCAAGTTCCACATCATGTTGATTACTCCTTATGTTCTTGAGAAACAAAAATTGCATCATACGAAGTTGAATCCTCCATGAAAAAATACTCTCAAGGTGCTCTTTGTAGAAACTCCTTTGGGGATGGGGTTGTACCTTATATTAAATTTTAGTGTTGTTCAGATTCAAAAGCTGCAACCAGTAGCTTTAAGCGAAAGCCTTTGTGGGAAAGAGCAAGCTTTGGCCCTGTGACCCAGCCTCCTAAATAACTTTTAAGAGAGTTTATCACTGTGTAGGTATCATCCTAGGAGATTAGGAATGCTCTCTTCTGTTGTTCCTGGAGAAGGTCTCTAAACTAGGGAACTGACCCCATAATGAAAATGAGAATTGGAATACTGGCCCTTCTCAAATTAAGTTGTCTTTGAAATAGCAATAGACTCCTCTCTCCTGGTGGACCCAGTGAAATCCCAGGCTATGTCAAAGCATAACATTTTCAGAAGAGAAGCAGCCTTAGCAGTGCTGCTTATAGGAAAAACTGCATAACTGATCCCAATGGCCATTTAATTACAGACCTGAGGTTAAAAGAGCAAGCTCTCTCTTATTCCCCAGCAGGGTCTCATTCCCCTGGACACTTTATCCTTCTCTTTTGCTTTCATTTCACACTTTCTCCACTCCTTTCTTGGCATATGCGAGAGTTAGTGCAGTTTCACAAACATTTCCAATTTTTGTCTGCCCAGAACAGAGTAGGGCTGCACTTCTCTTGCCCCTTTGAAGCTGGGTGCAACTCCTGATTTAGTGAAAGATATTCAAGCAGACTATTGCTTTGGGAGTGATTTTTTTTCACATTTCCTTGCTTTCATTGGGTGAGGCACAGAAATAAGGTTTCCCTCAGCCCATGTCCTGAGGGAGAGCCACACAGAATAGAGCTCCCAGCCAATCTGCTGTGGACACAGGGCATTGACAAGAAATAAACTTCTCTTGTATAAGCCACTGAGATGCTGGGGTTGCTTGTTAACCTAGAATGACATAGAATATCCTGACCAACATGGCACTAAGGAAAGGGGAGAAGGAACAGGCCATAGAGTCTAGGAACATGGGCTCTGGGAGTCAGGCAGACCAGGTCTGAAGCTCAACTTGGCATGTACTAGCTGTGACACCTTGGGTGAATAACCTATTTCAAGGCCTCAGTTTCCTCATCTATAAAAAAGGAACAAGAACTCATCTGTTTCATAGGGTTTTCATGAGGCTCAAAAAAGGCAGTGCAGGTGTGGTGCTGGGCACAGTGATGGAGCATGGAAAGGGCACAGCAAAAAGCAATGACAATCCTGAGGTGACAGCCTTATTCCTCCCCCTCCTCTTCAGTTCCACCTGCCTTCTCATTTGGGGAGCTGATGAATAAGCCTCAACTACTGTGAAGGGACTTCAATCAAGAGCACTCTTTATGGGAGTGTGATAAACACCAGGATGCAAGGTGCTATGGGAGCATGTAGGAGGGGCTCCAACCCAGCCTCAGGGAATCAGGGAAGATTTTTCAGAAGAAGGGTTGTTGGTGTGAGTCATGAAGGAAAACTCAGGAGAGGCTTGGGGAGGGGTTTCCAGGCAATGGGCAAGAAGAAGGGGTGCTCCAAAAGCACTCAATATTCAATATGACTAAAGTCCAGAGATGTGGCTGGAGGTATAGACAGGGACTGCAGGACATGTTACCTGCCTGCATAATGCAAAGGTCTCTTGGTGGCCAGCCTCTGGGTCCCATTTAACCTTACATCCTTAAACTCCTGAAAAGGACATGGTAAATAGTAGGCTCTCAACCAATGTTCACAGAGTGTCTGATGGTTATAACCAAATTTCAGGCCACCACATATTAAGTAATGCCAATTTCTCCTCATTCTTCCATACGTTTCCAAACATCCCTTCCACCCATCCCACTTCACAGACCCAAATAAATACAAGCTAAAAATATAGCCCAGGTCATGAATCATAAATGAGATGGAAAAGTAGTGACTCACAGCAGTTAATCTGCTTCCCAAGAGAGTGTTACTGGATGTCCTTTGCTCTGAAAGGTGAGGCAAAAAGCCAGCACCATCACTGGGCAGATACAGCTAATGTCATTCCCAGGCCTGCCGCTGGGTGCCCATCTGGTATTCTAAAGCTCCCATTCAGAGGTGCCAAGGGGCAGCAGCCCTGTGAACCCCATGCAGGTCAGCGGAGGAATGAGCCCTGGTACAGAGAATAACAAGATACTCTGGGTATGTGCTCAAGAAATGGTGTAGGCCCTGTCTGCTGTATCGATGGTCCATCGTGTCAGCTGTGGCCTTAAATTGGTTACTGCTATAGCTAAGACAACACCTTTGTAGAATGGCTTAGTGAATGACCTACCAATCTACCTGTATCCTTGTCTAATTAAGAACTTACCCTAATCTCATAGTGATGTTATATCCTGCCAACCTATAAGCCACTTAAAATGTTACATCTTTGGGTTTTTATGTCCTTATTTCTCAGTTCTGAGCATCTCCAAAAATTAAATAAAATGTACCCCACACTCCCAAATCACACAAATCTGACTCAGCCTTGAGTACTCAGGACATAGAGGTTTTTGTTAAATGAAACATATTGAAGGAATACTACATATGCACAAATGAGAACATCTTAAAATACTACCACAAAGGAGATAAACTTTAGCAGCCCCAACAAACTCTCTCTTCTATTCACTTTTCTCTACCCGACAATGTCTGCACCCATTCCCCTAGGAGACTCAAAAACCTTTAAAATTCTGCTCTTGCCCTTGCCTATCATACTGAATCCTGCCCTCAACAAGTAATCTGAAATCTTGGGTAGCAGTACATATACCTAAATTACTATTACAAACCTGGTACCACTTAATTAAGTGTTACTAGAAAAGGCCAATTGAAAAAGGCCAACATCTCTGTCATTGGTTGGCATGTTTAGTCAAGCATTACGTCCACAGTAGGAGCATCTGCATGATAGTGGTTTCTAGCTCTCTAGGACTGTAACCATGCCCAGTGTGTGGTCATGTCTGGACGCCATGGTGGCCAAAGAACCTCATTCACCACACCCTCCCTCCCAGTCAACAGCACCGAAGTCCTGCATGAATGGTCAGTTGTTCAGTTATGCTGAAACCGCAGATCACATTAGTCAGTCTCCCATTTGCTGATAAGCTGCTGAATCCATACTAGTTTTCAGCTTTTATGATGTCTCTGAAAAAGAAGTAGCCAATAATATGCCTTTGCAGAACTGCAGCCCAAATGTTAATCATCTCTCATTACACTTCTTTGTACATGAAACACAAGAGTTTTCTGTAGCTCAAGCCAGTGAATTCTGACTCCTGATAATATAACTAAAAGGATAGCAGAGCTTGAAAGGAATGTAAGGATTATCCATTTCAACCCCTCTACTTTTCATGGATTAAAAAAACTTAAGTGGCTTCTCTGATGTCACTCAGCATTTAAAGCACAGGCAGAGGAAAATCCACTAAAGACACAAAACCAAAGTCAGAAGGGTACAAGGAGAACCAGAAGAGAATGATATGGTGGACACTGAGGGACAGAGAGCTTCACAGAGGAAGAAACTGTTCTGAATTCAGGGCAGCTGAGAGGCCCAACAGGCGAGAGGCTGGAAAATGTCCATTGGAATTTGGCAACTGCTGGTCTTAACTGTGGCTTTAATGGGTTAGTATCAGTAAAGCAGAGAAGAAAAAGCCAGAGGGCGGGACATGTAGAGGGTGATCTAGAGGTGAGGAAGTAAACCAGGGAGCAGAGGGCTTCTGTTTTTATTTTCATTTTGAGAACTTTTTATTTTAACAAATGAGGAAAGATCAGCTTAGGGAAGGGGTTGCTCTAAGGATGGAACAGACTTTTGAGCACACTCATCTGAGAGAAAGGTTGACAATAACAAGAGCCTGGGAGAGAATGGTGAGATCACAGTCTTCAGGGAGGTAGACGTGGAGATGACCCATGAAATATGTAAAGCCTGATTCAAAAAAATTCCTTAAATAATGAGTCAAATTCTCCCAAGTGCCCAAATCAAATAGCTTTCAAAGTTGGAAGAAACATTTGCCCTTTTCATATGTCTGGTTACTGTTTGGAAATTCTTAAATATTCTATCAAATCATCAAGATCAAGCCTAAGTTTGCATAAGTGGAAACGCTGTTAATGTTGGAGAGCAGCACGATCCTACAACTTTAGCAACCACACTGTTGTTTCAGAATTAAATCACAGAAGCATTGTGATCAGATTCAGTCAATATTTTTTAAAAAATAAATAAAATAAAAACTTAGACTCATAAAACCTTTGCATTGGAAAAGACTATTTGTCCCCAACCCTATATTTAAGTGACTTGAACTCATGCAACAATCACAAAGCTCTGAACAAATATAGACATTTGTAACCTGTTTGCTCAAGCACACATATCAGGTTCCCAATGCCTTGAGATGACTTAAAGTGACACCTTCAGAAAGCAACTCAAATAGACTCTCAGATTCAACTTGCTTATTTTAGAGCTTGTACTGCTTTTTTTTTATCTCAACGTTTTTAGCTGAGAAGAAAGAAAAGAGAGGAGGAAGATCTGTACTTTCCTTTAAAGTCCATTCGCATGAGGTGGATCATCAGAACTACTGGTTATTATTAAATTAAGTAATGACTTTCTACAAGAATATGTAGTTCATTGTAAGAAATCAAAAAGAGAACAGGAAGTAAGATTCCAGAGGCAGGGAGAGGTGTCAATTGATAACTACTAATGATGGGAGTTTAGTTTAGGTTTGAGATTCTCATGGAAATCAAGAAGCTTCTTTCCTTCCCTAGCTACTGACTACACTCTGAACCTCCAATCGTTGCTCTGAACACCCCTGACCAATGGTACTCACACAAATGGAATCCAGGAAGAGCAGGTAACACCACCCAGATGGCTCTAGACCAGCCATTCTCAAAACACCTGAAAAGGCTCTCTGTTCATAGCATCTTTTCCTTTAACCACCTTCTGGAATTCCATATCCTCCAGAATGCCCTCTGATCCTCCCACTGAAGAACTGAGATAGACAATTCAATTATTACCAAAAATCATCCTCTCCAACAATCTTAGAGTGTAGGCTTACATTAGCCTACACTCTGGAGTGATCCAAGGCTGGCCAGCTGTAAAGTTCTGCACAGCTCTGTGTGTAACACAGTTTAATGACCTGCCTTGGTCTTGTCTATCTTAAACCATGAGCTCCTAGGAGGCCAGGGCAGAGACTCTGGGTTGTGTGTTTATTTCTTTTCCCCTTTTTCCTTTCCTTCTTTCTTCCATACTAGTAGAACCCTCAATGTACCCATCTTAAAAACTATCAATTCCTAGTTTTCTTTGAAGCCAAGAGACCAATGAGATGTTAGATAGAGTCATTGGGTAGGACTTCAGGAAAGCTACTTAAAAGGGGCTAACTAGCAAGGAGGTGCATCATTTTTGTCCTTGCCCTTCTTTCTTCCTGTTGCCTGGAAAATGGCCAGGATTGGGGCGGGGAAGGGGGGGGGTTGCTCCAGCAGCTGTACTGTAATCTTGAGTGAGTCCAAGGAAGGAAGTCATGTGTTACAAATGGCCAAAGGGAGAGAATGAAGGACCTTTATACTAAAGACTGTGGGACCACTATTTAGCCCTGGCCTACCTGCATCTGAACTTCTTTCACATCAAGCAAAAAAGTAAATCTCTGTTTTATTTAAACTCCAGTTATTTGAGTCTTTGTGATAGCCTAATCCAAAATGGCTAATCCTTTTAAATTATGCTTTGCAGATGGCAGCCAGGGAGTCAGGGTTCCTCTGCAGCTCCCTTCCTACCAAATGAGAGCTCTGTGAAAAGGTCCAGGACTAGAATCAATTCAGTAATAATTAAGTAGATTTTCCTACTAAAAAGCAAAAGTAACATTTTAATCCTTGTTATCTGAAAGTAGAATCTTTACAATAACACCTTCAATGGAAGTCTCATCCTTGACAACTTTAAATGTCCTAAATATGACTGAGAATACAGAAATAAATGCCCAAGGAGATTTTAAATTAAATGAACACTAAAGCTTATGCTTGTGTTTTTCTCTTAGAAAAGCACCTCAGTCCTTCAATCAGAGCCCATTTACTCTTGATTTAGCTACAGCTGTAAAAGGTTGCCCTCTCCAGAGTTCAGTAGCCCAAACTGAAATTTGGGTTCTGGTGAAGACAGGCTCACTGTCAAAAGCAAAGAGTGACAGCTGACTAAGAGAAGGAATCTGAAAAATTGTAAAAATGAACAAACAAAACCCAAACATATACATTTTAAAAGCCCAGTCATTGGGAGACTCAGAGTTCAGGACAACTAACCCATCACTCTCATTAGTTTCTGAGGGCAGACCCTGCACATCACCACAACTATTAGAATGGAGATTCCATTTCCACCAGAAGAAAAATGAGGTTACGCTGCAATCAATATCCACTCAGATACAGACCCAAGAAAGCTGAAAACACATGTCCACAAAAAAACTTATGCAGGAATGCTCATTGCAGCATTAGTCATGAAAACCAAAAAGTGGGAACAGCCCAAATGTCTTTCAACTAATGAAGGGATCAACAAAACATAGTATATCCAAACAATGGAATATTATTCAGCCATAAAAAGGAATGAAGTACCGACACATACTACAACATGGATGAATCTTAAACATACTATGCTAAGTGAAAGAAGTCACACACAAAGGGCCATATTATATGAAGCCATTTATATGAAATTTCCAGAATAGGCAAATACATAGACACAGAAAATAGATTAGTGGCTGCCAGGGGCTGGAGGGTGTGATGGGGAGTGACTGCTAATGGGTAAATGGCTTCTATTTGGAGTGATAAAAATGTTGTAAGACCAGACAGTGGTTATGGTTGCATAATTATGAAAATATACTAAAAGCCATTGACTTGTACACTTAAAAAGAGTGAATTTCATAGTATGTGAACTATATTTCAAAAAAACTGTTATTAAAAAAACAAAGCCCAGATGCAGAGGGAAAACATTTGGCTTTTCCCTCTCAAAAAAAATTTTTTAAATCATCTTTCAAGCACTTCTGAAGAGAAAGAAGCATATATCTTGAGAGGTTTCCATATAAAATATTTTAAGTTCCAGAAGACTGACATCTAAATGGAGAAGCTTCAATTATCTGAAAAGTTCAATGATTTACTAGTGATGTCAACTAAATGAGCTTGAGTATATCAGGATTCCTACCGGTGGTGTTCACAGCATCTGTGGGCACCTCGTTCAGAGGAAACAGTTCCCCCACGCCCCACCCCCAGCTCACTTAAACAGTTGAAGGATGACTCACAGCATTTCTGCCCTTTCACTTTTTCAGGGTTGCTCAGTGTGTGTAGGAAGCATTAGCTCACTAGCAGATGAGCCACCTCAAAACCTTTCTGGAAGTCAGCAGGGTATAAATCATAAATAAATATATTACCAGTGAGTATGCACAATACTTTCCTGGAGGCCTCCAAAATCAATACTCGCTCCTTGCCAGGAGCGAAGGGCCTCCGCCGCAGTGCCGACGTCCCACCTCATCCTTCCGCTTTCTTCTCCTCCCCCTTCCCTCTCCCCCTCCACCTCCTCCTTCTCTTCACAGCTGATAGCCTAGTTAGAAAATCCGATTCTCACATTTTCTGAAGGGAGATTTGGAAATTCACCACACATGCCAGACCAGAATCTCTTTAACTTGTGTCCCGCTGGGCTTCGCTGCATGGCTCTCTCCCCTCCGCTTTTCTACACCCTGTGAGGTCCATTCTGAACATTCCCTCTGCGAAGCACTCATCACTGATCTGGGCACCACGATGTGACCCTTGAAGTCTTAGCGTGGATGTTCACCGAATTTTGCAGGCTGTTACTGTTTGTCATGAAAGATAAAGAATTTAAGAGCTGGTGTTGAAGAAGGGTTTCTTTGTTTTTCAGTGAACAGCTTAGAGCTAGCGAGAGGGATTAAGATTTTTTTAAAAAAAACTGGATCTGAAAGGATTTTAAAGAGATACTTGAAATAACTCAGGTCCGGAGAATCCAGCATTATGTTGACAGGCATGTGTTAGCCCCTACCAGTGGTCTACCATGATGTGTGTGACAGGGAGTCAGTGGTGGGAGTGGATATGCAGTTAGAGCCACCCTAGGCATTTTAGGCATTTCTTTCAAACTTTCAGTACTTCCAAGATATTTTATTTTCAAATCAAAAATTTTTTCTAAGTATCTTTAGCCTGAACAGCAACTATAATACCCTTTCAGAAACCAAAAGAAAACCAGCATAAAAATAGTTGAGTCTCTGGTCAGGGTTTGCCTGCATCCCACCCCATAGGTTCCATTCCCAGCTAAGTACCAGGCCTCGCTGTGCTCCCCAGCAAAGCCACTCATGGGAGTGGAGAGGAGGCCTGCCCAGGAATATCCCCCACCAGTTTGCACCTTCTGTTATCTTCTCAAGGGTGATCACATACAGCCAGTTTTGACTTGTAGAAGCTAAGCTGAAGCTGAATGGTGAAAAAGAAATCAAAAGCCTAAAATGATGTCATCCTTTCTAGCCTTAAATAAGCTAGTGTATAGACTAGAATGAACCAATTGCCAGCCAAAATACCAGATGTATTCAATTCCGGTGTTAGTCTCTAATAGAAATACATCAGACAAAAACCACAGGTTTTGCTTTCTAAGACAACATACATGCTCACATTGACAGACACGCCCCCACATACTGGGATGAGCTCTGGCAAGGTGGCTCATCTTAGCCAAGTCACTTTCACTTTCCTTGGGGACATGGTCTTTCTTGATGGATCTCTGCATCCCCAGGTACAGAATAAGTGGAAGAGCATGTTCCTAGACTGCGGACTGGGATCCCCTGGGACTGAGTGCACTCTCCTCCTGGGGAGTCCAGCTTGGGGAAGGAGCTGTGCGAGTGAGGAAGGCAGCTGAAGGACCAAAGACAGCAGGCTGATCAGCACAGGGAAGGACCAGGAAGTCAGGGAACTATCTCTCAACAGAGAAACGACCAAGAATGCAGCCCCTCATCTGAGACACTGCTTGGCCACTGAGGATCAGCAGATACTGACACATGAAGGTGCCCACATTTTCCAGTCAGAGACAAAGAAAGCATGCTGCAGAACAGGTGCCTGGTATACTCTCCATCTGTACCAACAAGTATGTCTGTGTGTCTGTATACATATGCAATGCTTAGGGGAAAAGTCTGAAAGAATACCAAACAAGCTTAACAGTGGCAACTACCCCAGAGAAGAGGTGTTTACCTTCTACATTGTTTGAATTTTCCCCAAAATAAGTAATTACCTTTGACATTTCAGAAAGTACAATAAAGAAAACAATAAAGAAAAAATCAGATTAAACAAAAAGAACTCAGAAAAGTTAGTCCTCAGAGCTCTTCCTCCCTTACTCTACTCCTGACTTTTCCATTTTAAAAAAATACAAATGAAAGGAAGGATTTAGAGTTTGGGATTAGCCATGGAAACCTAATATTTATAGGATGGATAAACAACAAGGTCTTACTCTGTAGCACAAGGAACTATATTCAATATCTTCTGAAAAACCATAATGGAAAAGAATCCGAAAAAGAACATATATGTGTGTAGCTGAGTCATTTTGCTATACAGCAAAAATTAACAAAACATTGTAAATCAACTGTACTTCAATCAAGTTTTTAAAAATGCAAATGAGAGAACTTCATTCACCAAGATCCAGGAGCACTGGGCAAGTAAGAGCTAAAACATGTCCAGTTTGTTGACTATGGAAAATAGGTATATAAAGCCAAATTGCTTTTGGTGGAGCAAGAAGAACATATTTCTAATACTTCATGTTATTGCATCTGAGGGAGATATGAATTTATTTTTGTGACAAACAAAAGCTACTTAGAATAAATTACATCTACACTTGGAACAAACTTATTTTATTTATTTTTTGTCTTGTCTCTTTAGGGCCATATCCTCGGCATATGGAGGTTCCCAGGCTGCTGCTGGGAACCGGAGCTGCTGCTGCTGGCCTATACCACAGCCACAGCCACATCAGATCCAAGCCACATCTGCGACCTACACCACAGCTCATGGCAACATGAGATCCTTAACCCACTGAGTGAGGCCAGGAATCAAACCTGAAACTTCTTGGTTCCTAGTTGGATTCGTTTCCACTGCGCCATGATGGGAATTCCAAACTTACTTTATTTGTTCAGTGTTTACAAAATGCTATGGAGATGCAAAGGGAACCCTATAAAATGCAGATTGTTATGAAGAGCAAAAAAGATAAGCTGGTAAAAATGTTGACATGTTGACAATAGTGGGGGGGAACTCAACCCGTGTGTGGTTTATAAAGGGAAAGGCTTAGGGCCATAGACGAGTTTCTAAATTTAACCTTCCATCCCCAGAGATATCCCTATAGTCATGGATTCAGTTTTAACTCCTGAAAGCAGAGTCTTGAATGGGTTCTGCATGGATAGTCAGGATATCTGCTGTATTCCGAGCTGTGGTTTTTATTTCCTAGTTTGCCTTTGGACAGTCTCTATTGGAGAGTAAGTACAACAGTCTCCATTAAATGCTGTCTGCTCTTCGGGGGCAAGATGTTGTCAAGTTTAGTAGGGGAAAAAAAAGTAGAAAGGAAAACATGCTCCTTGATTACAACTGTGCAACAAAGTGTTTCTACATGATGACAAAAATTGGAGCTGTATTGTGAGACATATCAATGAACCAAGTTGCCTCACTGTTAGCACACAATACAGCAATAAAACTTGGATAACTGATTAGGTTGCCACTTAATCAATTTGCTGCAGTACTGGAATGTCCACATCTGCTGCCACTATTTAAATTGTGGACTCACCAAGAATCCCATTGTATTTGTGTCATACTTGCAAAGGGCAGCTGTAATTGCTATTGAAATCACCTCATTTAAGTAGATTCTTTTTTGGCCATGACCGCAGCATGCAGAAGTTCTGGGGCCAGGGATAAAAACTGAGCCATAGCAGCAACCCAAGCCACAGCAGTAAAAATGCCAGGTCCTTAACCCACTATGCCACTAGGGTACTCCTCATTTCAGTAGATAGTAAACAAAATGATAAAATGAGAGTGTGGATTTTTCTATTCTGTTTTGTTTTTGCTGTTTAGCGCTGCACGTGTAACATATGGAAGTTCCCAGGTGAGAGGTCAAATCAGAGCTATACCTGCTGGCCTGCACCACAGCCACAGCAACACCAGATATGAGCCACGTCTACGACCTACATCACAGCTCACAGCAATGCCAGATCCTTAACCCACTGATTGAGGCCAGGGATCAAACCTGCATCCTCATGGATACTGGTCAGTTTGTTACCATTGAGCCACAAGAGGAACACCCAGATTTTTTTTTAAGCTACAATTTCTCTGAAAATTAAGTCAAAAGCTTTGGATTTTATGAAGGTAAATTTCTTTTAAAAATAATTTTAAATTAGATGTGGATAGACAACTCTAAAAGATTTTTTAAACGAAATTGATTCTGCACTCAGATGGCTTTGACGATGCCTCTAAGAACTCACCTCACTTTAAATAAACTGAAAGGAGAAATGTAAATGAGCAACCTTGAGTAGAATTTATGCAAGAATGATGAAAGGGGATACTAATCACTATATCTATAAAACTAAGAGAAAAGGCCTTAATTCTACAATATAAAAGCACATTTATATAAGTCTAATGTAAAGGTCAGAAGTATGCATGAAACATTTCATCAGAGAAGAGGCATTCTACTGTATATACTGTATAATCTTTTTTTTTTTTTTTGCTTTAAGTAGGACTTCAAGGTCAACTTTAACTTTTTTCATTTTTTAGTTTTATTGAAGTATAGTTGATACACAATGTTGTGAAAATTTCTTCTGTACAACAAAGTGATTCAGCTATACATGTACTCATACCCATTCTCTCTCAGATGCTTTTCCCACATAGATTATCACAGAATGTCGGGTAGAGTTTTGTGTCCTATTCAGCAGGTCCCCGTTGGCCAGTCATTCCATATACCTCAGTGTGCACATGCCAATCCCAAATCCCAGTCCATCCCTTCCCTCACCTGTCCTCTTTGGTAACCATAAGTTTTCAGAGACTCTACTGTATAATCTTAAGAAATACTCTACTCTTTACCACCCTCAAAAATCACCTATATTCTCTCTGCCTCACTGGGATGACTATCAGATAAGGATGCCCAATTGCTTGGCTTGGCTCACACAGCACACCCTAGGCCTGATGCTCGTCCAACACCCCCCCCCAGCCCCTCCTCCTGCATGGCACCTCCCTCTCATCTAGATGACTCTCTGTGACTCAAGCTCTACAGGTGGGAAATTCAAACTCTTACTTCCCCTCTCAACTCTGCTTCTCCTCCTCTGATCGTCTGTGTCATCTATTGGCGGGTCCTCCCACCCCATCCCAAGCCTTTTACCTCAAAACCTCAGGCAGGTTGGATTGGAAACTGCCCTCCCTCTTTGCCAACCCCATCACATTTTTCCTCCACAATGTCTCTTCCAGTGTTTCTTTACTTCACTCCTTCTACCTAGACTCTAACATAAATACTTCTCACCTTCATTACTGCTATAGTAGCCTTCAAATGGGCTTCCCCACCTCAGTAATTCTGTTCTCCAGCACAAATGAATCTTCGTGACTTGTCTTAAACATCAAAATGCCTCAGCCATGTATATATATATATATTTGTCTTTTCAGGGCCACACCCACGGCATATGGAGGTTCTCGGGCTAGGGGTCGAATAGGAGCTGTAGCCACTGGTCTACACCACAGACATAGCAATGTCAGATCCAAGCCACGTCTGCAACCTACACCACAGCTCATAGCAACTCTGGATCCTTAACCCACTGATTGAGGCCAGGGATTGAACCTGCATCTTCATGGATACTAGTCAGATTCATTTCCGCTGAGTCATGATGGGAACTCCCCTTCAGCTTGCTATTTAAAGACTGCTCTATATAATCCAGCTCAAATCTCAGTTTACTCTCCACCAATTTTTCCCAAGCAGCCTCTACTCTAGCTAAATTGAAACCAGTGCTCTCTCTTGTATATAACCTGTATTTCCCTACCTATGTCTCCTCCACCTGGAATACTCCCCCCCAACTTTTTTTTGTAATCCCCGTGGTTAGACTTCTATCCAACATTTAGGGACCATCTCAAATGCCATCTCTCTTGGGATCCTTCCCTGACCACCCAGCTAGATGTTGTCTCTGCTTTAAGAGTTCAGTATGCTGATGCATCTCACTATTTTCCATAAGTAGATAGCATTTTCCACCTTATATTATGATTATCCATCTCTTAGTTTCAACCGAAAGCTCCATCAGTAGAGTTCTGTAAAGTGAGTTTCACATAATAGTTCCATAAGAGGCTGATCATTAAGTGTAAAAGTGCTACTCTAGTTCCCACCTAAGAAATTGCAGTCAAGATGGAGAAAAATGGATGTGCATGAGAAACATCCTAAAGGCGAAATTGGCAGGACTTGATAACTGAAGGCCATGTGGAGCAGGACAGAGTGAACTTCTGACTTGAGCAACTGGGAGACCCATTCACTAAGGGAGCAGCGGAGAGAGTAGAGGTGCAGGGTATCCACCACTATGCTCAGCTTGCGATGTTGAATTTGAATATCTTAATGGAGAGGGAGAGTAAGAAGATAAATGGCCAAACCATGGCTCTTTCTCAGCTCTCATCTTCCTTGAATTTTCCATGGGTTTGACATACTTTCATCCAACCTCTCTCTCCTCACAACTCTCTCCTCCCTCTCCCTAGGTGACCCTGTCCTCCCCCCATCCTGCTGCTGGTTTCATCACCCTGGCCTCTTCTTTCTCCCCATCCATAGAACATTTCAATATGGCATCCCCAAGGCGCTCTTCCCTCTTGCTCTACACCCTCCCTTTGGTAGCCTTGCCCACTCCCTGGGCCTTGATGCTGTCAGCAACGAAAATAATTTCTGCTTAGTCCTGACTCTTCTATTTTCTCCTGGAGATTTCCACCTGGATGCTCAGGTCATAGGACATGTGAAACGGAATTCACCCCGGCCCCCAAGCCCTTCCTGCCTCCTCCCTTCCTCATCAGCAGGTCTTGCATCTTTCCTCATTTCTACCACCACTGTCTTTATTCCCAGCCTGCTTCTCACCTGGATTCCCCTTCTCTAGCCTCCCTCCTTTTCGATCCTCTCTGAGCACTGCTCATATAATCTTTCTAAAACATACCACTGAGTTTGCCATTCCCCGAGTCAAAAAAAATATTCACTGGTTTTCTGTTGGAAAACCCAACTTTTCAGATACTATACACTGCGTTATAGCATCAATCCACTGTCCAACTGAGTCAAATTAGTCACTATTCCACAAATACATTCTCCATTTTTCCACCTCTCTTGGTTCACCCTGTCATGCTCTTTGCCTAGAATGTTCTTCTTCCATCTCTGTCTATGGAGACTCCACCCATTTCTAAGACTCAGTTAAGATGCTTTGTCCTTCGTAAAACCTTCTCCAATCATCTCAAATGGAAGGAGTCCCCTTTCCTCCCTGAATTCCCACCTTACTTGTATCACTTTGGTGTCATTTATTATGCACTGCCTGATATTACAGGAATTTGTGTGGACATCTCTGTTCTCCCTTCATACTGTAACCTCCTCGAGCAAGATTACATCTTACAAAAGATATAGTGAAAAGAGCACTGGCGTGGGAGTCACAGATCTGAATTGTACTTCTTGCTCAGCCACTGATGATCCCTGTGACCTTGGATTGTTTGACTCCCTATGAAACTGAACTTGGTAGTCAATGTATCAATCTGAATCCTGAGTCCAGGGTTAAAGGAGTCATGCTGAGAAGAAAGGACAGGGAGGAACAATGTCTTTCAAAGACCTTTCAAGGAGTTGGCACTAGGTTAAAAAAAATGTTTGAATTATACATTTCACCATTTCCCAATGAATGATTCATATAAATTATTCTCTCATGACATTGAGGGGAAAAAATCTAATTTCTAGGGTTATGCTTATAAGCACACGGGCTTTTTGTTCAAGTTGCTTGCTTCCTGGCACTTCTTTCCCTCTAAGTAGAGGAAGTTTCCAACCCCAAGGCAGGCACTATTCTTAAAATCTACTTGTAAGTTAGCTGTTAAAACTCTGAAGAAATGAAGATACTGGTAATGGTAGGATGCCATGATTAGGATATCAAGTTAGCCTAGAAATGCCGTTTAGCCCAGAGCACACCTGAGTTGAGGTGGAATCTGCTGCCAATGTGGTCAAACCTGATCTACTTTAACAATGTCCAGCCCCCACTCTCATTCCCACCACCTGAGGGCCTGGTATGGCAGCCACAGGAATGTTGTGTGGAGGAGAGAGAGTGAACTATAATTTTGAGAGAATCTGTGGACTGTGAATCGGATGGACCTCGAAATTATCATACTAAGTTAGTCAGACAGTGAAGGAAACATCATATGATACCACTTATATGTGGAATCTTAAAAACAAGATACAAATGAACTTATTTGCAGAACATAAATAGACTCACAGACTTTGAAAAAGTTATGGTTACCAAAGGGGAGAGGTGGGAGGTGAGGAGGAGTGGACTGGGGGGTTGAGATTGGCATATGCACCCTGGGGTATATGGAATGATTGGCCAACAAGGACCTGATGTATAGCACAAAGAACTCAACCCAATATTCCATGATAACCTATGTGGGAAAGGAATCTGAAAGAGAATGGATGTGTGTGTGTGCATAATTATATTACTGTCAATCAACTACAAGAAAACGTTTAAAAAAAGAGAGAGTAAAGAAGAAAATGAGAAGCAGCTTAGGTTAGATTTTCAGGAGTCAAATGCTAAATCAGGTGTGAATTCTTCCACTCATTATTACTTCCTAATGCACAGCCCAGGCCTCCCTGCTTCATCCTGCTGCCTCAGGATTTCTCAGCCTCCAGTACCATGGACACTTGGAGCCTAAGAATTCTGTGTTAGGGCGACTGCTCTGGGTGTAGTGGGATGTTTAGCTGCATCTCTGGCCTCTGGTCACTAAAAGCCAGTAGCACCCCCTCCTCTCCTCCCCTGCTACGACAACCAAAATGCCTCCAGGCATTGCCAGATGTCACCTGAGTGGCAAAGTCATCCCTGGCTGGGAACCACTGCACTAACTGAACTCAGCAGAGGTTCCTGAATTTTCTGTGCATCAGAATCACAGAGGGAGCTTGTTTAAAATGCAGGTTTGTGGGCTCCAGCCTCAAAGATTCGGATCCAGCAAGTCCAGGATGGGAACAGAGTGGTGAGGCAGAGAATCGGCACTTTTAGAGAGCATTTTTAAACAACATAGTTGGCTCTCAGCAAACTGTGGGAAATGCTGCAATAAAGATTCAATGTAAAAAATATTTTTCCGTAAGCAAAAGCTTTTCACTCTGAGGTAAGAGGAACCCTGATGAATCAAGGAGTAGTAGGCAACTTTAGAGAAGAGAGCAGAGCTGCCCTGGTGAGTACCTTAGGAGAGGCTAAGGGAAGAAATCTCCACCAGGGTGGCACTGCTGGCCAGGAGGAAAGATGCCAAAGGATCTGTGAAAACGCCAAAATCAAATTTATAGTCTACTTCTTTATTTTTTTTTTTTTTGCCCAAAGTCACTCCTAGACCTTTGAAAGATTATCCTCCCTTCACCTGAGACCCACCATGTGGCAAGCTGAGCTTTTCACATATAGTTTCTCATTTAATCCTCTCCCTAACCATATGAGCAAGCTTATCAACCTTTAAGGTTATCTCTCTAGGAAAATGAATTGTTTCAAAAAGCGACATACAAACCAACTTTACCTGACACATCTTCACAAAACAGGGATGGCTCTTACTAGTACTGGAGCTGCACTACTCTTAAAAACTCTGTAACTGAGAGTTCCTGTTGTGATTCAGCGGGTTAAGAACTCAACTAGTATTCATGAGGATATGGGTTCCATCCCTGGCCTTGCTCAGTGGGTTAAGGATCCGACGTTGCTGTGGCTGTGGCGTAGGCCAGCAGCTGTACCTTCAATTCGACCCCTAGCCTGGAAATATGCACAGGTGTGGCCCTAAAAAAACAAAAAACAAAAAACAAAAAAAACCTCTGCAACCTTCTTGGGATGTGAAGAGATCCTCTGAGGTGAAAGGCCAGATCCCAGCTTCATGGGTCTCACTCAGCCCAAACCTCCATCCACTGCATAAAAGAAGCCTTGCTATGTTGCCCAAGAAGAAAACACTGTCAGTTTCTCTCCCAGGTATTCTGGGTTGGGAAGTGAAAGATAATGTTACAGGTGCAGAGGCAAACTCGGCCACCTTCAGGGGTCAGACAGTCGACATAAGTGAGTGAAACTGGATGGGGCTGTGGCTCAGTACCCAGCTCTGGTAGTCTGTTGACATGTGAGATGGCTGGCCTGGTGCTGCCAAGTCTTCTAAGAAGCCAGAAGTCCAGAATTTGATATGGAATTTCTTGGTTTTTAAACGTTGGCACTAAATAAAAAAAAAAAATTCTAATTTGACTAAACAAAATATGTCCCTAAACTGTGGCTTTATGACCTCCTTGTTCCAGATTCTTTTCTGGGTAGGCACTGCCTGTACTATGCATTCTTCTCCCTCTCTTCCTCCCTCTCTCAATCCCATGAACCTCTCCAGGCAATATAATTTCCAATGCTTCCCAAAGAATGCCTTCAGCCTCATTTTCCTTCAGAATCCTTGGCTGCTAGTGGCTTACCCTGAAAATGGGAGCAGCTCCTTCAACTTCATTCCCCTTTCTTAATCTTGAATGTTTTCAGAGTTTGGGCTGCCCTCTCCTTCTTGGGCTTGTTCTGGGTCCTTCCTCAATCATCGCCCCTTTGGCTGCTGGTTGCTTCTGTATTTCCCATTGAACTTGCTTCAGCCATCTATCATCTCTGTGCTTCAGAGGCGTAAGTGGGAAAGGGATGAATGGATGATATCGCTGGGTCTTTATGCATTATGGCCCCTCAACCTGCATCCTGGCCAGGCTCCAGGGACATGTGAGAACTCTGGAGGGAAATGGTTGCAGGCGCAGCTAGGGAGGCTGGATTCTCAGCAAGGGGCTCCCAGAATGAGTAAAAATGGTGGTCTAGGCACAGGGACACTCTTGCCTTCAGGGGACCACTGATAAACAATGAACCGAAGATCAGAGGTCTTTCCCTCATTTAGGTGCACAAAACAAGTCCCTTGATTCATTATGTGATCCTGAGATTGGGGGACAAATAATGACCAAAATTGAAAGTATTGCCAAACAAGCAAGAGAGGGCTTGGTGTTGGATTTCTTATAATTTTAAAACTGTAATTTTTTTGTCTTTTTCTAGGGCCACACCCATGGCATATGGAGGTTCCCAGGCTAGGGGTCTAATAAGAGCTGTAGCCTCTGGCCTACACCAGAGCCACAGCAACACAGGATCTGAGCCGCATCTGTGACCTATACCACAGCTCATGGCAATGCCAGATCCTCAACCCACTGAGCAAGGCCAGGGATGGAACCCGCAACCTCATGGTTCCTAGTTGGATTCGTTAACCACTAAGCCACGACAGGAACTCCTAAAACTGTATATTTTAATGATATATCTTATACACCTGAGTTTATGGTTGCAACTTCCTTATCATCATTATGCTATTAATAAATTTTCATATTATGCTCCCTACAAACGTTCCCAATCAAAAATCCATCCCTACTCTCTCACAAAACTCCTGCTTCAGATACAATCTTTGCATGTAAGGGCTATGTATGCAGCCTTGAGGCCTGCATCTGATCTTGATACTTCATTACAAATACAACCAGACCTCTTCTAGATCCAAAACTTGTATCTCTTAGGAGAGGGGAAGAGACCCCACCTCTCACATGCCTGCTCTGCGGAGGGATCTGTGGATGGCCTTGCCCCATGAGCTGTGTCATTTAGATCACACTGCTCATGACAGAACTGTCACTGGGAAACAGGGTTGGTTCAATCCAATCTATGTGATGACGTGGTGTTGGCTTTTAAGTATTATGGAAATGGAAATGAGAAGAAAAGCCACATTAGGGAACTGACCCGAAGAGTTTAAGAAGATAAATGAAATGGGGCTGTCCATGCATACTGTACAGGTCCTGATCCAAGTAGACATGCTGTCACCCACAGGGACCTCCATAAACAAAAAGGTAAAACAAAAAGTCAAAGCCAATGAACTCCAGGTTCCTTGCTACTCTTCCTTGCCCTCTTTTTCCTTCTCGCTGCAGCTGCCAGCCTACACCAAAGCCACAGCAACACAGGATCCAAGCTGCCTCTGTGACCTATATCACAGCTTGCAGCAGTGCCAGATTCTTACCCACTGATTGAGGTCAGGGATTGAACCCACATCCTCATGGATACTAGTCAGGTTCATAACTCACTGAACCACAATGGGAGCTCCCTCACTGCTTTTTTAAAGACAGTTTTCCTATTAGAAAAAAGTCTTTATTCTGATCTTTTTCAAAAAAAGACATACACTCAGCATTTCAACAAGGTAGACATCTTTGGCATAGTGTATTTAGTTCGGGGAGTGAGGAAAGGTGAAGCAAGATAGGGGTAGAAAATAAAATGTTGGAGACAGAAGGGGAGTTCTTGTCTGGGCTCTGCCACTAAGTCTCTGTGTGGCTTGGGGCAAGTCACTTCACATCTCTGAGCTTCCTTCCTCAACTGCAAAATGAAAGTTTTGGACCTGGTGATCTCTAAAACTCTTTCTTCCAAGTAATGCTCTAGTAGTTAGGACTGGGCAAAGACTGGCTGGATCAAGCGATGTGTGAAGATTTAAAGAGAAGAGGGGAGTTCCCGTCGTGGCGCAATGGTTAACGAATCTGACTAGGAACCATGAGGTTGCGGGTTTGGTCCCTGGCCTTGCTCAGTGGGTGAAGGATCCGGCGTTGCCGTGAGCTGTGGTGTATGTAGGTTGCAGACGCGGCTCGGATCCCGCGTTGCTGCGGCTCTGGTGTAGGCCGGCGGCTACAGCTCTGATTAGACCCCTAGCCTGGGAACCTCCATATGCCGAGGGAGCGGCCCAAGAAATAGCAAAAAATAAAATAAAGAGAAGAGGAACAACAGGTCAAATCTGCCAGGATTTTCCTTAGTTCTAGAAGAATCTACTTTTACATCTATTTCAAGAAAGAAACAGGAAGGAAATATAATACCCTCAATGCCAAATTGTCAGTTTCCGCTGGAATTATTTCCCCCGCCCACCCATATTATGTCTCTTAACCACCAATAACTTAGGAAAAAAAGAAATTAGCAGAGGTAGAAAGCCACCTCCCCTGGCTGTGGGCACCTCTTCCATACCACTCATTCTGCCTTTATTTTGCATAAATCGTGGGTCAGCCTCTTCAAGGATTTCCCAGAGTTAGAAATCTTCCTCTTTCAATGTTAGAGTTACCAGACTGTCTATGTGCATGGCATGTCCTTTTGCTCATCACTTTTGTCCAGAGAGAACAGAGAACAGTTAACTCCTGCTGCTCTTACAGACCTCATATTGGATGCCAAGTCCCAGCATGGCCCAGCCGGCTAGACCATGTGAGCCATGGTCCCAGAGTGAGGCCACCATCATTCACCCTGGCCTGCCCCCTGGACCTGCCCCCTGGACCTGCCCACCCTCTGCTCCTCCCTGGAATCCCACACTTGGATGCTGTTCCACATGACTCCTTTTACACCATCTCTCTAAAACTGTGACTTTCTGCATCCACGCCAGTATAACGTTTCTGTTTTACTGAGGAAGCCACCTCGGGGTTGGTAAGAGGGTGCTAAGGACAGCCCGTCTCCTCTTTACAAAGACAGATGTTAAAAGTTATTTCCATATTGCAGTGGCTGTGGTGTAGGCCAGTAGCTATAGCTCTGATTTGACCCCTAGCCTGGGAACCTCCGTGTGCCACAAGTGTGGCCCTAAAAAGCAAGAAAAAAAAAAAAAGTATTTCCTTCAGGAAACCATCCTGAATCTGCTTTCTCTCTCTCTCTCTCTCTCTTTTTTTTCTTCTTTTTTTTTTTTTTTTTTTTTTTTAACAGCTGCACATACATGCAGCATTTGGAAGTTCCCAGGCTAGGGGTCAAAAGCTGAGGCCTATGCCACAGCCACAGCAATGCCGGATCTGAACTGCATCTGTGATCTGTGCCATGGCTTGTGGCAACACTGGAATTTTAACCCTCTCTGAGGCCAGAGATTTAACCTGCATCCTAATGGATACTAGTCAGGTTCTTAACCCACTGGGCCACGACAGGAACTCCCTGAATCTGTTTTCTAACCAAAAGAGATTCTAAGACTCTTAGAATTTCAGGCTGGACTTTCAGGATCTTAGGCAGCATTCTGTTTGAACTTCTTGTTTTAAATATGAAAAAAATGAGGTGAGATGACTCACCCAGGTCACACAGCTGGTTAACATTAGAATCATTACTTTAGCCCAGATCTCATAATTCCTAGGCCAGTGCTCACCTACAGAAAAGACCCTTTGGGAAAACAGAACATCGTAGTTCCATAGACCACATCTAGCATAGACAACAGACAATACTAGTCTAAAGGCTCAGTGTTAAGATACAACACTAGACAAGAGAAGACAGATGGTAAAAAATACACCGTGAGATTTACAAAGGAAGTCAAAAAAGATCATATTTGCACACAAAGGAGATGAGCCAAATACCCAAGAAAGTCTCTGTGGGCAAACATATTGCAAGACATTCTTGGAGACTGTTTGAGTCCAATTACATCGCTCAAAAAGTTAGGCAGTTCCCATTGTGGCTCAACAGGTAACGAATCCAACTAGTATCCATAAGGATGTAGGTTCGAGCCCTGGCCTTGCTCAGTGGGTTGAGGATCCAGCATTCCCATGAGATGTGGGGTAGGTGACAGACACAGCTCGGATCTGCCATTGCAGTGACTGTGGCATAGGCTGGCAGCTGTAGCTCCAATTTGACCCCTGGCCTGGGAACCTCCATATGCCTCAGGTGTGGCCCTGAAAAAAAAAAAAAAAAAAAAGATAAATTGAAGTCAGAACCTATGAATGGGGCCTTATTTGAAAATTGAGCCTTTGCAGATATAATCAAGTTAAAGATGAAGTCATAATGGATTAGTGTGAGCTCATCCAGTGACTGGTGTCCCTGGACACACTAGAGAGAAAGCTCTGTGAGGATGGAGGCAGAGGCTGGAGGAATGTTTCCATAAGCCAAGGAATGCCAAGGATGGCTCTCAGCCACCAGAAACTAGAAGCAGCAATGAAGGATCGTCTCCTAGAGACTTCAGAGAGATCTGGCCCTGCCCATAGCTTGATTTCAGACTTCCAGCTTCCAGCATTTTGAGAGAATACATTACGTTTCTGTGTTTGTAAACCACTCAGCTTGTCCTCCTTGTTACAAGGGCCCTAGGACACTAATACAGTTTTGGGAAAAGGAGGGGCTGGGTGGGGCTGAAGTGAGGAAACTGAAATCATGCAAAGGAGTGCCAGCAGGCAAGTTTTACCAGCAGGTTGGTTCCATAATAAAGCTCTCCTTCCTCTGCGCCACCCCATTCACGAATTTGCAGGACTGCCAGACTTGCTCAGAGGTAAGGGGAGAGGGTGGGAAGAAGGCAAGCACTGGGATAAGACAGTCCTGGCTTTCAAGCCTCAGTCAGCTCCTTAAGTTGCAAAGTAAAAGGTAGACTACAAACTCTTGGGGTCTCAGTGTCCTCACCTGGAAAAAACAACCTCTCTCCAAGGGTTGTTCTGAAAACTACCGTGCTTACCTGTGGCAGTTCCGTCAGAGTTTCTTTGCCTCTGCTTCATTTAGTCTCTGACCTAAACTATAGGCAATCTGGGGACTGGGCGTGGGAAAGGCAACTAAACACCTCCCAGGTGGAGAAAGGAGCCTTAGTGCTTTTAAATGCCAGAGATGGGGCTGCTGTACTTTATCTATGAAAGTTGTTAAGAGAGTAAATCCAAGAGTTCTTATCACGAGGAAAAACATTTTCTTTTCTTTTGTATCTATATGAGATGATGAATGTTCATTAAATATACCGCATAATTGTTTCACAATTATATAAGTCAAATCATTATGCATACACTTTACACTTATATAGTGCTGTTACGTCAGTTATATCTCTGTAAAACTGGAAGAATAAAAAATGCTAGTGATGCAGCACCTTCAAGGCCACAGAGACCAATTCTCTCATTTCAGAGATGAGACCACTGGTCATGCTGTATGTTTTCCACAGTCACCACACATAGACTGCACTGGGTACCTAAGAGACCTCTTCATGAATGTTTATGGCTGGATGAAGTGATTTGGGAAGACCTCATAAAGAAATGAAACAATCTTATGGCAGGAACAAGTGGTCACCACTTGGCCACATTTAATAGATTTCACCCACCTCACTACTTTGTTCAGACTCAGTCTGGCTGTCCATTTCTTTATTTTATTTCACTTTATTTTGGCCATATGCATGAAATGTGGAATTTCCCAGGTCAGGGATCAAACCTACACCACAGTTGTAACCAGAGCCACAGCAATGACGACACCAGATCCTTAACCCACTGAGCCACCAGAGAACTCCTGGCTGTCTCTTTCTAACTTGGAATCTCTCAAAGAATGGTTTGCTAGCTCACCTTCCTTGAGAGAACTTCAGAGGGTTCAAGGTCTGAGCTTAAAAGAAAGTTACTCAAAATAGGTACTCAGGGTTAATGAAATATTCTCAGCTGTATAAGTGTTTTTTGGTTTTGGTTTTGTTTTGTTTTGTTTTTGCTTTTTAGGGCCACGCCCAAGGCATATGGAGGTTCCCAGGCCAAGGTTCTAATCGGAGCCACAGCTGCCAGTCTGCCACAGCCACAGCCACAGCAATGCCAGATCTGAGCCGACTCTGAGACATATACCACAGCTCATGGCAACACCGGATCCTTAACCCACTGAGTGAGGCCAAGAATTGAACCCTCAACCTCATGGTTCCTAGTCAGATTTGTTTCTACTGCACCACAAGGGGACTCCTCAGCTGTATAATTGATTTTGCATCCTAAGACCAAAAGAAGAATCACTTTTAGAAGGGTAGTTAACCCAAAGTCAACTCTAACTTAAGAGCAGCTGGCAAATACAGTCCCTCTTGTAAAGTCAAAAGATGTAAGAAAACAAAATAAAAAGTAGCTCTAACTGGGCCATTTTTACCCAGGAGGAATATAGTACCCTCCATCTCTACCCAAGTAACTGCCTTTCTTGCTTTTTCTGCTTTATTAATCACTAGCACTTAGCACCTGTGACATATTATATGTATTTGTTTATTCAATCAGGGCTCATCTCTACTCACTGGAATGTTAGTTCCATGAGAGCTCAGGCCTGGTCTGTTTCAATTCACTGACACATCCCCAAGGCCCGGAACAGTTTCTGTCACATAACTGCTTCCCAATACATGTTTGGTGAATAGTTGAGTGAATGAATAAACAAACATGGGCAAGGAGAGAAGCAGTCACATCATGTGGATAAGAAAGTAGAATATGTGACTGTATTTTGCCTACAAGACGTGCCCCTATGTCCGTTAGCCATCAAAAATATCTCTATCACCTCACATCTGTTAGAACGGCTGTTTTCAAAAAGGAAACAAATAACAAGTGAACAAGTGTTGGTGAGGATGTGGAGAAAAGGGAACCCTCATACACTATTGTGGGAATATAAATTGGTACATCCACAGTGAAAAACAGCAAGGAGATGCCTCAAAAATTTAAAATTAGAACTACGGGAGTTCCCTGGTGGCTCAGTAGGTTAAGGATCCAGTATTGACACTGCTGTAGCTCTGGTTACAAGCTGTAGCCTGGGTTGGATCAATGGCCCGGGAACTTCTGCATGCCACAGGTGCAGCCAAATAAATAAATAAATAGATAAAAATAGAACTACCATAAGATCTATACCATCAATACCACTTCTGGATATCTATTCAAAGAATTCAAAACACTAATTCAAAACAATGTTAACTGCAGCATTATTTACAATAGCCAAGATATAGAAACAACGGAAGTGCCCATCAACGGTTGAATGGATAAAGAAGATATGGTATATGTATACAATGGAATATTACTCAGACATAAAAAGAATGAAATCTTGCCATTTGCAACAACATGGATGGACCTTAAGAGTATTACACTAAGTAAAATAAGTCAGACAAAGACAAATATCATATGATTTCACTTATATGTGGACTATAAAAAACAAATAATAAACAAACAAACCAAAACAAAACACACCCAAACAGAGTAATGTTAACCAGAAGGAAAAGGAGGTGCAGATGAGAGAGAAGTGAGTAAAGGGGGTCAACAGCATGGTGATAGATGGAAATTAAACTTTTGATGGTGAGCAAGCTGTAGTGTGTATAGAAGTTGAAATACAATGTGGTACACATGAAATTTATATAATGTTATAAATTTATAACATTGTTATAACACTAATGTTACCTCAATAAAATAAACTTTTTGAAAAGAATGTCTCTCACTTTTCTGCTCTGATCCCATCATCACCAAGCAACCTCTGATTTAAATTTTTCTATGTGCATTTTCCTACAGATAGGATCCCAATTTTGGTTTAACTTGCTACAATATTTTTCACTGTAAATTAATAGGTTGGCATTTCATTATTTAAGATGGGTTCACATTACATCTAAAAGAATTCTGGGGGGGCAGAATCTTGGCCAGGATGAAGCCTTGTGGTGAAAAGAGCAAAGAATGGTACACAGGGGACTTGGGTTCCAGAACTAACTCTCCTTGTGACTCATTTGTGTGGTCTTTAAAAAATCACTTCTCTGAGCTTCACTTTCTCCAGAGATGCACTGAATGTGTTACCTTCTGAGTCCCTTCCATCTTTTGAATTTAAGGCTCTATAAAAATTATTAAAGTAAGCTTTTCCATGGATTATGATTTCCTAAAAGAGGTGTTAACTGGTATTTCATGTCACTGTCTACTGGCAACAAAGTGTGGGTCATGAGTCAGTACTTTTCCTGGGGTCAGTTGCCATCGCCAGGGAAAGACAGATGGTGTCCTCATTAAAAATCTAAAGTACCAGTGGAGACATTCCCTGGGGAAAATGAGGATCACACAGCAACAACTTCATATTTAAAATTGTACAGGTGTGTGGGGAGGTGGCAGAAGGTACAAGAATGAAGGAAGGTCAAGTCAGAGGGTAGATGATGTCTAAGTGGTGGGAAGCCAGGTGCAGAGCATGGGTTTGGAGAGTCACATATTCCCATGAGAACCTGACAGATGCTTAAGCTTGACAATGGGAAGTAACCATGAACTTTCAGTAGATACATGAAACTATTTCCATTATGAGATGTATCACTGTCGAGGAAGACAAGAGCTGAATGTCCCATAAATTTATCTTCCCTGGGGGTTTCTGTTATCAATTCACAAGGCTGCCCCAAGCCTGCTAGCCCTGTAACCCTCCCAGTGTTCTTTATTTGGCCTTCTTAGAGATCTTAATTTTGTTTGTGGTACAGTTATTGGACTATCTCTCTTCAGATCAGAGTCCTCACCTGAGTGCTAGTCCTACACGACTGCTACCTACAAATTGGTACCACTTAGATATCATCACTTTAAACATAATATGTCAAAAGCAAGCTTAGCATGACCCCCTCCCCCACTCACTGTTTCTATCACCGACATCATTAATCCCATTCCGAGGCTTAAGTTTAAAATTATTTTTCACTCCTCACAACTCTCTATCAATAATCATCCACAACCTCCATAAACAACAATAACACACTCAGCAATCTACCCACTGCACACTGGTGTTCACCATTCTGCTATTTGTATTATGATCTGAAATGATCTGCTCAGTCACCCACAACTGTTGAGGCTTCTCACAGTCTCTGACATTCATCTCCTTTCTTTCATCTTCCCTTTCGTCCATGTTCCTATACCCCCATGCCTAAACTGGCAAAGTGTCTTTCTTATCAGCCTCCCAATCTCTAATTTTTTTCCCTCTTCACTCTGTCTTGAATCAATTCACAGACTGATCTTTTTGAAACCACTTTCATCAAGTCCTAGTTGGCCTATGAAGATTCCTGTTTCCCAGTGTCCACAACCTCCCCCTTCGGCATGAAGAGCTTTGGTCACCTGCTTCTCCCTCCCCAAGCTGCCTAAGATCTGTATTTGTCTGTGCACCAACAAAGTGCCAGCCAAGCGCTCCATTGCCCACTACCCTCTAGAATTCCCCATCTTGTTCTATTAACCCAGCATGATGCTCCCCGGCAGCCACCACAGTGACACCTGCCTTTTGGACTTGGCTCATATTCTTGCCCTGCCAGGAATCTCCCCCTTTCTGCCAATAAAGGTCTGATAGCTCTTTTAAGATGCACCTTCTCCTGGGAGTTTCTCATATGAATGAATCCCAGGCCACAACAATCTTTCTCTGAATTCCCTCGGCATTCTCATACCAGCTAGCTATTGCGAAGTATTGTTTTCTTATTATTATTTCACATGCATTTCTTGGTCCTCCCCCACTGAAATGTGAGTTCTAGAAGGGCAGAGGCCAAATCTTCTATTCTTCTTTCACCCAGACCTGGCATGGGCAAGGGCAAATACAAGGCCAATAGGGACATAGCTCATGAACAAGGCCCAAATGCCACAAAGTAGGCAATAAAGGTCAAAAAAAAAAAAAAAAGAAAGAAAAAAATGTGCACCAAAGACCTAAGACTAGCTCCGAGCACAAGCCATGTTTTGAGAAGAGATTGTTAAATGCTGAAATAGATTTTTTAAAATAATCCAAGTCTCTTAGACATCATGTATTCCTTTAGCACAAAAATCTCTACTGAAATACAATGGCCAGTATAATTTCCTGTGTCTCAATCACTAATCAGATTTGAAATTGTTAACTCAAATTGTTGCTCAACCCAGTGTAGATATCTCGGCTATCTCTATCAGAAGTTGCCCCTACCCCTGGCAACTACTACAAGTTAGCACCAATTCAGGCCCTTGAACCATACAGGCCAGATACTTGTAGGCAAACCTACAAACCCAGCTTCCCTCCTCCCCTCTGTCCAATTACACAATGTCTTATCCAAACCTAGAACTCAGACAGGTGATGTGCAGCCCTTGCAGAAAGCAGAGAAGACACCCCTTGCAAAAGTAGTGCAGACAGGAAAATGGACTTACCCTCACATAGTAGTTCATGCCAGTCCCCAACAGGTGCTGCAGAAAGTTCCTGTCCTGCCTGTTCCCGGGGGTTGGCGCCCCAGGGCGGGGAAGGGGACAGGCATCAGGAGTTAAAGAGGTCGCCCTGTGTCCCACCGAGTCCCGCTGAGGCGGAGGTGCTGCTGGCCCGGCCCTGTTTAGACTGGTTTCAGGGGAACCTGGGCTGCTGGGGGCCAAGTCCTGGCTTTCCTGGAGCTTCAGCCGAGGTACCTCTTTGGTACCCAAGCAAAAGTTTTTCAGACTCAGCAAGGTGGCTGGGTTGGCCAGCTTTACGCTGGCCATGCGAGGGATCAAGGTGCACAGTGGGGTGGGGCTCTCCTGAGACGCCAAGGTGGCATCTTCAGTCGGCAGGTGAGGTGCCAGGGTGGGGTAGGGAGGCTGCGGCGAGCCCTTGTTCCCGGCCGAACCTCCGGGGCTGCCTTCGTCCAAGGACGTGATGGACTCATTCCGAAAACGGCTGTACTTGGCCCTGTGCAGCATCCCGGGGTGCCCAAAGAATCCTACATACAGCACGAGTCCTGCCAGGCTGTCCTGACCGCGTTCTCGCATAGCCTTGGCAGTGCTGAAACAGGATACTGTTGCATAAATTGCCTCGTCGTCTGCCAGATAAACGGAAAGGAAAGCAAATGCCTCAACGCCCCATGCAACTTGAGGCAGCCACCTCTCCAACTCTGTTCTCGCCCTCGCCGGTCTGAGGGTGACAGCCCAGGGGAAAAAGCCTTCCCCGCCGATTCCAGTCCCTCCCTGGCCCAGAGGCAGCACCCGGTGTCCTCGCCTTGGATTCCTTGCTGGGAAAGCCTGGACTCAGCCTCGCGGCGGCAGCGAAAATCACTCACAGCCAACTCTCAGGCAAGGAGCCGGGCCGGGCAGCGGCCAGCGGGTCCCGCCGCATCGCTGGCGGTGTGGGAGCCTAGCAGAAATATTTAGCGCCCCCCACCCCCAGCCTCCCCTTCGGCATACAGGAACTTTCAAACCTGCTCCCTCCGGTTCCCACAGGGCGGGGCAAAGTCTGGCCTATTAACCCTTTATTTGTTCCAGGGATTGCTCACTTAAGAAAAAAAAAAAGGCAAAAAAGAAAATGTATGTAGGAGCCAAAGGCCCTGCTGCCTGAGTTCGCTTCTTCTGATGGCTTCCCTTTCTTGAAAGATCTTGCCTTGCATCCCGTCTGGGCCACAAGCCAGGAGTACTAGTGACAGGCGTTGCTTGGCTTTATCTCATGGACTTGCCATCCCTCCGTGATCCTCAGATCCCCTCCCAGCCTGCCCACCCTGGCTCCCCGCTTCCCTCCCTCCCTCTTGCACTCCTCTCAGAGCTTCTTTCAGAAGCCTATCTGCAACAGAAGGCTGAAATGTGCAGGATGATATGCAGTGTTGAAATTTTTATGAATGAACTTTGCTGAATGAATTTCTCTCTGTGTGTGCAAGCTAATAAATCTGTGAATGAAGCTGAGAATAGCTGTAATTGACGGATGGTCTCAGGGGTGCTTGGTTTTTAACCAATCAGGCAGCAGAGTGATGACTCATGCACCATAAATATACGAAACTAGTAGCCAGGAGAAATAAAATTGGAGGGAGAAAAGGGAGAGATTTTATTTTGTGATATGTGATGAAGGGGTTAAAGGGAAAGGCAATTTCTATTCTAAATCATCAGTAAGCTGGGCAGCAGCAGGTTAAAAGGTCCATTTTCTTTTTTGTTGCAATGGCCAGGAAACCCAAGCAGAAGAGCTAAAAATTAGATCCATTGTTCCACACATATTAGGACATATGGTACACAACTCCTGTGGGAAGACATGATGCATTTTTCTTAGAAACATGGTTCTTTTTTTATTGATTGCTGGTTCCATCTCCCGTCTGGTGCAACTTCCTGTACCTATCAAATGCATTCTGAAGACATGATGACAAGTGCAAGAGGCTTAGCACGCAGGAAGCCAGGAAGGGAGCCGAGAAAGGGAAATGCAGGTTCTTTTAGGAATAGAGAAGAGGAAACTGCTGAAGCACTGGGAGGATGTGGAAATCACATGTCAGCAGAGACAAGAGAATCTTGGCTGAAGGTGACATTTCTCAGTGGGCCACAGCCCTTGCATCTGAAATTTTTCATTAATTAAATAATTATAACAAACTGGCAGCCACAGGAATGAGAGATGTCATGGGCACTGTCTTTCCGCCCACAAGGCTGCAGTAGGTACTTGTATATTTACGACTTTGGTGGCCTGAGCTCCCTTGGGATCCAGACACAGGTTCTGAATTAAATGGTTACTTGTAACCAGCCCAAAAGGCATCCTGGCTGGCTTCCTGCTCCCCCACTGAAGTTCTGCACCCTTTCACATCCTGTCTGCCAAACCTGTTAGGATGGTTTTTCCATGGGAAGGCCTTTTGCACATCTTCATAAATCTTCCCTTCAGTGCTCACTGACCTCCTCTCTCTGCCCTCACACCTCCTCCTGGCAGAACTGAAGGGAGTGGCTGAGCCAGTTGGACTTCACTGGGGCTGAGAAGACAGGCTCTGGGCAAGATTTCTTTCCTCCTCCTCCTCCTTGTAGCTCCAGTGGCACAAACAGTTATCACACAGTACTTATAAGATTTCTTTCCTTCCCACCTCTCTCCTTCCCTCCCAAGGTCCCCTCCTTGCTATCACAGACCCCATGCTATGCTGCCTTGAGAAAGTTACTATACCTCTCTGGGCCTGAACGCTTTCACCTATTAGGAGCAGTTATCTAATGGGGATGTTATAAGGACTCATGAGATCATCCTAACCCCTTTAAAACACTTGGCACCATGTTCCACACAGTACCTGCTTCACCTACATGACAGGCAGTTGTAAGGAAAGGCCATTTGAACCAGGGCTGACTGTCCCTGAAGCTGGTACTCTTACAGAGTAGAGTCTCTACCATCCTAGGCAACTAAATAGAAAAAGGAGCACAAAGTAGGAGAAGCTGAGAAAGCCAACACTGTCCAAAGAAACACTTTCCTAATAATCGTGTGTGCCTGGGGAAAGAAAGGTACAACAGGAGCCTGCCTGCTGATGTGAACCCTTGCTGGAGTCTTCCTGTCTGGAGGACAGAGTGCCCAGGGGAGCCCGCTCAACTAGGCAGGCACTGCACTGGCCAGACTCCAGAGGCTCAGACCAGCCCACATTCTTCAGGAGGAGTGAGTCCTAGAAAGAGCTGGAGAAGGCCCAGGTGGGACCAGGCAGGGTAAGAAAGCAGCCATTGCAGCTCCGATTCTACCCCTGGCCTGGGAACTTCCATATGCCCTGGTGCGGCCCTAAAAAGGCAATAAAAAGAAAGACATACAAAAAAGGAAGAAAGGAAGAAAGGAGTGAGCCATGGCCACAGTGGGCTGCTTCTCTATCTCTGGGGACACTGGAGATCTTGGCTCTCATAGGCATCTCTGCCAGGGTCTTTTTATGAGGGTGAAAGAAACCAGATCTGCAACTCGGGAGTAGAGAACAGCCTCAGAGGCCTAGCCCGCCCAGCTGGGCAGCTCTCAGCCCAAGGGCAGAAGCTGTAAAAGCCTCCTCAACAGCCCAAGCACAGGCTTATTAATTGAGTAGATCTCCATTCCAGGTAGGTGGATTGGAAGGCAGATGGCCTCCTTTAGTACATCCTCTTCAATTAGTAATGATGAAAACAGTATTAAGAAAAGCTACTAATTATGGAACAAAAGACAGTCCATCTGCATTCATATTCAACTATTTAAAAACTTTTAGAGGCAGACGCTATTTTCATCATAGCCTTACAGTCGTGGAATATAAGCTCGAAGCAAGTTCAGTGAAGTGACTTGGCTAAGAACAATGGTGTTGAACAATGGTGTTGAACCCCTGGCTGTTGAACAATGATGCCAGGATCCCTCCAGCAGCTGTGTCTGGCTGCAAAGCCTGTGCTGTAGCCACTGTACCCTTCTGCCTCACAGGGCACCAGAGAGCTCAAGTCTAGATCTCAGGCCTATCACGCCCATGCTGCAGAAGATACAGCCAAGGTTCCAAGTTTATAGTAAGCCACTCTGGTTTACTGGCATGTGCAAGTGGGTCTCGCAGAACAAAGCACTAACTCACTTCAGCTGTATGCCCTTATCTGCTGTGATACCAGCCAGTGTGTGCAGAGACCTAACTCACTAAATGTTAATTATTACTGACCTTTCCTCTTTGGAGATCATATCTGTAAAATTCACCCAAAATACCTTATAGAACTGTCAGGAGTAAAAATATGAATGATAGACAAGAAAAACCATTACTGTCATTAAACCATCAGAGTACATTAACCTTTCTCACCACTGCTCTTGGAAAGCAGGGTTCTTCTGAGACCACTGTGTCTATGCCTCCTCTGCTTTGAGAAGCTACACCCATCCCTGAACCTCCACAGGCACCTGTTGTGAACTAATGTGCCAGCTTAAGGGACAGCCTGCCCTGATTGGGCTCCTTGGGTGGAACAAGCAGATTCAAGGAGGAGGCTGGACCAAGACAGAATTAGCCGGATCTTGCTAGGATTTCTTTTTTTTGTCTTTTTGCCTTTTCTGGGTCTGCTCCCATGGCATGTGGAGGTTCCCAGGCTAGGGGTCGAATCGGAGCTGTAGCCGCCAGCCTACGCCAGAGCCATGGCAACGTAGGATCGGAGCCACGTCTCTGACCTACACCACAGCTCACGGCAATGCCAGACCCATAACCCACTGAGCAAGGCCAGGGATTGAACCCGCAACCTCATGGTTCCTAGTTGGATTCATAAACCACTGAGCCACGAGAGGAACTCCTGCTAGGATTTCTTAGAGGAGTCAGGGAGAAGGGGACCTGGCAAAAATGCCTGCCCAGGCTTGGAAAAGAATCCAACCTGGGATTTGGGGTGGAGGAAGGGTGTACTAGAGAGTATAAGGAGGTGAAGATAGGCTAAGAGAGAAAGAGCTCTAGGAAATAAGGGGCCAAAGGCTACTATGGAACAAAGTGGAGCACGTGGCATGAGAGCGCTAGAGTACAAGGACCTTACTCCAGCCACTTATACCATGTCCATCACAAAGCAGACCTACCTGCACAGAACTGTCACTGGGCAAAAATCCTAAAGAATTTTCCCTGAGGTTGAGCCTGACTGCTCATCAGTGAGGAAGGAAAATATTGCTGAAACTCTTTTTCAGAAAAAAAAAAAAATTCTCCACGAGACAATATTTATATAAAGCTCTTGGCAGAGATGGATATCATTGTAAAGGTGGGGAAGTGAGCTAGTGAGGAAAGGTTGAGTCTCTGAGAGTCAGAGCTAGCTTCGAAAAATGGAGGCAGGTCCGTGTCCCCCAGAGGTGCCATTAACTCTGAAAGCAACATCTTTTTGCCTCCTGAACCAAATGTTTCCTGTTTTCCCACATAATTCAACCTTGCTAGGTAAACAGCTATCTGATGATTGCTGTTGGCCCTCGCTGGCTCTCCTGCAACCAGGACCAGCTAGAGACAACACAAGAAAATGGATATTTTTCTATCTGTTGAAAATGAGGTAATGTACCTGAAAGTGCTATATAGAATTAGATATCAACCAGAAGAAAAGAAGAGGAGTTACTCTGGGTCAGGTTCAGTAGCAAATAACCCAAGAATCCTAAAGAAGAGTGGCTTGAACAAAAGATTTATTTCCCTAGAGGTGGGAAGCCCAAGGATACTGTCAGCTATTGGGCCTCCTTAAAGCATATCTCTTTTCCTCTTAATCCAAAATGACAGGTAGGGCTCCAGCCCATTTCATCTTCACTCCAAGCAGCAAATAGATAAAAGGACAAAGAAGGACATGCCTACTTTCTTTAAAGAAACACCCTAGAAGCCCAACACAATGTTCCACTTATGTCACATTAGCCAGAACATAGTCACATGGCTACAACTAGTTGTAAGGGAAAATTAAGTCTTTTTTTATCTGAGAATTAAGAAGTCTTTTGTCTGGGTTCATGGCTGCTACACATAAAATCATAGTTTGTTAATGGGGAAGACAAGGAGAATGTGTATTGTGATAGAAAATAGTATCTCTGCCATAGTAATATTTCCAGAAGACCTTCTACTTAGATATAACTTAATGTTAGCATAGAATAAAAATGGCTTTGGCCAACGTGGCCTATTTCTCCCCTTTTTTTCTGTATGCATATGCACACGTGTGTTCGCTCTCATGTGCACGCATGCACACACACACACATGCACAGCTTTAACATGACTCATGTGAAAAAAGGAGCAGTCGGAATAGAGGCTTCCTCTACATAGCCAGTGGGATAAGTGGAACCTCTAGGCCTCTGAAAGGTTGCCAGGTGCTTCCAGGCCAGCAGCAGGCAGTGACAAGAAGGGTATCCAGACCACTGCAGATGGCAGTCTAAGTAGTTAATTGGGGTCTGGGTCACTCACAAGGAGTGAGTGGGTGTTGGACAGGTGGTCAGAGCATAGTCATCAGGAGGCGTCTGACCCAGGAGCGGGATTCCAATTCTAATTGTGGACTGGCAAAAAAATAGGCAAAAACAGGTTCCTGGACCAACTGATACTCTGGCATTATGAAATGGATAATCCAAACCTCATTTCCAATCCTCTTTTCCTTGGCCCACCTCCATCAGGAAAAGATAAATACCCACTTTCTTAGGCTTCCTTGCAACTGGAGGGAGCAGAGGCCATTGACACAGTTATGGCCTATGAAAGTTATGGTCTATGAAAGTTATGGTAATGAAAGTTTCATGGGGGCTTCTGGGAAAACATCTACTTTCCTGATAAAAGGGGTAGAGGAAACTGGAGCCTCCCCTCCCCTTTCCCATGTCTTCCTATATTGAATATGGGTGTGCTATCTGGAGCTGTGGCAGTCACATTGCAAACATGAAGGAATGGCCATCCAAGTTATCAAGTCAATGGTCTTGACATCATTGAATCACTGCAACAAAACCAGCAAACATCTCTGTTATGTGAGAAAAATAAAACTTTATTAGTTTGAGCAGCTCAAGCAGCTCCTGGTTACCTGTTACTTATGGCCCAAAGCGTTACTATCTGATTACAAGGGCAAAAAAACAGGGATATAAGCTAGCAGAGCTTCTAGGCAATTATGAAATGACACCATGGAGTCTGATTAAAAAAAAAAAAGGATTTCCTGTTGTGGCGCAGTGGTTAACGAATCTGAATAGGAACCATGAGGTTGCAGGTTCAATCCCTGGCCTTGCTCAGTGGGTTAACTATCCGGTGTTGCCGTGAGCTGTGGTGTAGGGTGCAGACACAGCTCAGATCCTGCATTGCTGTGGCTCTGGCGTAGGCCGGTGGCTACAGCTCCCATTAGACCCCCAGCCTGGGAACCTCCATATGCCATGGGTGCAGCTCTAGAAAAGACAAAAGGCAAAAAAATAAATAAATAAATAACAAAAAAAAAAAAAAAAACCCTCCCAGGTAGTCTTCCTGGGTTGAAATATGGATGTTGACAGTATATGGTAGGCAGACTAAAGACTCTCAAAGATATTTATGCCCTAATACCAGAAACATGGTAAAATAAACTCTGCAAATGTTTTTTGGGTTTTTTGTTTGTTTGTTTTTTGTCTTTTTTGCTATTTCTTGGGCCGCTGCCGCGGCATATGGAAGTTCCCAGGCTAGGGGTCAAATCGGAGCTGTAGTCACCAGCCTACACCAGAGCCACAGCAACGCAGGATCCGAGCCATGTCTGCAACCTACACCACAGCTCACGGCAACACTGGATCGTTAACCCACTGTGCAAGGCCAGGGACCGAACCCGCGACCTCATGGTTCCTAGTCAGATTCATTAACCACTGCGCCACAACAGGAACTCCCAAACTTTGCAAATGTTAAAGATTGTTTAATCACTAAATTCCAATACATGCAGGGGTGTTTCTCCCATACCACCAAGCAGTTCTTGGCAATATCGGCTAGGTGTCCTACCATTCAACTCAGTTCTGACACTGTCTATCCAGAAATAGCATCAGATTCCACAGGTTCCATAGCTCAGTTCCACAAGACTGTGCTCCACTTCAGATGCCAGTCCCAAGCCCACTTCAGATGCCAGTCAGTGCTTCTGACCAACTGGCTCTAGACAGGAGGTCGTAACATCCCTCTTCCTGCATTCAATTAATTTGCTAGAGCAGCTCAGAGAACTCAGAGAAGTATTTTACTTACTAGATAACTGGTTACTTACTGGATACCCTTAACAAAAGGATAGCTCAGGAAGAGCCAGCTCAAAGAGATGCATAGGGTAAGATGTGGGGAAATGGCATGGAGCTTCCAGGCTCTCTCTGAGTGCACGATTCTCTCAAAATCTTCAGGTGTGCACCAATCTGGAAGCTCTCAGAACCCCATCCTTTTGGGTTCTTATGAAGGCTTCATTACCCACGCGTGATTGATGAAATCATTGGCCATTGGCAATCCATTCAACTTCCAACCCTTCTTCCATCTCCTGAGGTCTACTGGTGGAACTGAAAATTCCAACCCTCTAATCACACAGTTGGTTCCCCTGGCAACGAGCCCCATCCTTAGGTGCTTTCTGAAAGTTACCTCATCAACATAACAAAGGACATATTTGTTGCTCTCATTATTTAGGAAATTCTATGGATTTTAGGAGCTTTGTGTCAGAAATGGCAATGAAGATCAAAGATCAAATATAGGTTTCTTATTATAAATCACAGTATCACAGAATGTGATTAAGATTACAGATCTTGAGATGGGGGAATTACCTGGGGGGGCCCAGTCTAATCACATGAGACCTTCAAAGCAAAGAACCCTTCCCAGCTGTGGTAAGTGCTCAGAGACTGAAGACAGAAAAAGGAGAGGATTGAAACATGACAAGGACTCAATCTGCTCTTATTAGCTTTTAGTAAGACCCTGAGCCTGAGCCTGAGCCTGACCCTGACCCTGACACTGAGCCAAGGAAGCTGGGAAGGGACCTCAGTTGACAACCAACAAAGAAACAGGGATATTACACTTATAGCTCAAAGAACTGAATTCTATCAACCCAAATGAGCAAAGACAAAAACAAAACTCTGGGTGCTTTCCTAAAGCCTCCAGAGAGGAATGCAGCCCTGCCAACACTTTGTCTTTGGCGTAGTGAGACTTCTGTTTTAATGTGAAGAGTAGCAAGATGGTGAACTTCTGTCATTTAAGCTAAATGGATGCTAATTTGTTGTGGCAGCAACAGAAAACAGATTTGGATACCAAGAGTAGAATGCCACTATAACAAATACAAAATATGGAGAGACCTTCATACTGGCCACAGGCAATGACTGGAAGAATGATCAAAAAAGCCTAGATTTCTCTTAGTGGAGTATTAGAGATGGGATTAAGATAGTGGAATAGAAGGACTGGAGCTCAACTTCTCTCCTAAAAACAACAAAATTCACAACTAAAGACTGAGCACTCTTCACCCAAATGGACCAGAAACCTTAAAAAAGATACCCTACTCCAGAAGAAAAAGAGGAGGCCACATCAAGAGGTAGGAGGGTGATTTCACGATAAAAACAACCCCATACCACCCGGGTGGGAAGCCCCACAGACTGGAAACTAACTGGTTCACAGAGACTCACCTACAGGAGTGAGAGTTCTGAGCCACACATCAAACTCCCACATGTGGGGATCTGGCACTGGGAGAAAGAGCCCCTGGAGCATCTGGCATTGAAGACCAGTGGGGTTTTTGTGCAGGAGCTCCATGGGACTGGGGGAAATGGAGACCCCATTCTTAAAAGGCACACATAGACTTTCACGTGCACTGGGTACCAGGGCAAAGCAAAGTCTCCATAGGAATCTGGGTCAAAAATGACTGCAGTTCTTGGAGGACATCCTGGGAAAACAGGAATGAATGTGGCTTGTTGTGAGGGAAGGACACTGAAAGCGAAGCTCTCGGGAATATTCAGCAGCAGTGCCTTTCTCTGGAGGTGGCCATTTTGGGAAAATCTGGCCCCACCCGTCAGTCAGCAGCTGAGAAGCCCCAGGGCAAACAACAATCCAGGTGGGATCACAGCCCCTCCCCTCAGTAAACAGGCTACCTAAAGACCCCTCAGGCACACAGCTGCCCCTAAGCCCATCCAGAGACTAAGCCCCACCCACCAGAGGGATCAGAATCAGCTCCACCTGCCAGTGGGCAGGCATCAGCCCCTCCCATCAGGAAGCCTACACCAAGCCCCCATACAGACTTCAGCCACAAGGGACAGACATCAGGAGTAAGAGAGGCTACAACTCTATTATCTGTAAAAAGATCTCCACACCAAAAACCTATAAAAAATGAAAAGACAGAGAACTATAACTCAGATGAGGGAGAAAGGAAAAACCCCAGAAAATCAGCTAAGCGATGAGGAGATTCTCAGCCTCCAGGAAAAAAACTTTAGACTGTTGATGCTGAAGATGATGCAAGACATTGGAAATAAACTGGAGGCAAAGATGGATAACTTACAGGAAACACCGAGAAAAGAGATACAAGATATAAAACTTAAACAAGAAGAAATGCAAAATACAATAACTGAAATAAAAAATTCACTAGAAGCAGCTAAGAGCAGAATACAAGAGGCAGAAGAACAAATAAGCGAGGTGGAGGACAGATTAGTAGAAATTATGGATGCAAAATAGAAAAGAGAAAAAAGATAGAAAACAAATGAAGAGAGTCTCAGAGAACTCTGGGACAATGTTAAATGCACCAACATCTGTATTATAGGGGTGCTAGAAGGAGAAGAGAGAGAAGGGGACAGAAAAAATATTTCAAGAGATAATAGCCAAAAACTTCCCTAACATGGGAAAGGAACCACTCACTCAAATCCAGGAAGCACAACGAGTACCATATAAAATAAACCCAAGGAGGAATATGCTGAGACACATTTTAATCAAACTGACCAAAATTAAAGACAAAGAGAAAATCTTGAAAGGAGCTAGGGAAAAGAAACAAATAACATACAAGGGAACCCCGATAAGGCTGTGGGCAGATTTTTCAGCAGAAACTCTGCAGGCCAGAAGGGAGTGGCATGATATACTCAACGTGATGAAAGGAAAAAAACCTCCAACCAAGATTACTCTACCCAGCAAGGCTCTCATTCAGATTTGAAGGAGAAATCAAAACCTTCACAGATAAGCAAAGCTGAGAGAATTCAGCAACACTAAACCAGCCTTACAACAAATACTAAAGGAACTTCTTTAGGCAGAAAAGAAAAGACAGCAACAGGAAATGAAAAGACCACAAATGACAAGTCTCACCAGTAAAGGTATATATACAGTAAAGATGCGAAATCATCCATGCACAATTATACCACCAAAATCAGAAATCATTGAGAAGAGGTGGGTACAAATGCAGGATACTGGAGATGCACTTGCAATTAAGAGAACAACAACTTAAAAGTCTCATATACATATAGACTCATATCAAAACTTCAGAATAACTGCAAACCAAAAATCTACTATTGATACACAAACAAAGAAAAATCAACTCAAATACAACACTAAAGACAGTCATCAAACCACAAGAGGAGAGAACAAGAGAAGAAAGGAAGAAAAAAGAGAAACAAAAACAAATCTAAAGCAATTAATAAAATGGCAATAAGAACATACATATCAATAATTACCTTAAATGTGAATGGACTAAAAGACATAGACTGGCTGAATGGATACAAAAACAAGACCCATATATATGCTGTCTTCAAGAGACCACGTCACTTCCAGGGACACATACAAATTGAAAGTGAGAGGATGGAAGAAAATATTTCATGCAAACGGGGATCAAAAGAAAGCTGGAGTAGCAATACTCATATCAGACAGAATAGACTTTAAAATGAAGAATATTTTAAGGGACAAGGAAGGTTACTACCTAATGATCAAAGGATCAATCCAAGAAGAAGATATGACAATTTTAAATATCTACACACCCAACCTAGGTTCACCACAATATATAAGGCAACTGCTAACAACCTGAAAAGGAGAAATTGACAATAACACAATCATAGTGGGGGACATTAACACCCCACTTACAGCAATGGACAGATAAACCAGACAGAAAATCAATAAGGAAACACAGGCCCTGAATGAAGCATTAGACCAGATGGCCTTAATATATATTTATAGGACATTCCATCCAAAAGCAACAGAATTCACTTTCTTCTCAAGTGCACATGGAAAATTCTCTAAGATTGAGCATATCCTGGCTGGGGTACAAATCCAACCTCAGTAACTTTAAGAAAACTGAAATCATATCAAGCTCCTTTTCCAACCACAACACTATATGACTGGAAATCAACAACAAGAAAAAAATCTGCAAAAAACACTAACATGTGGAGCCTAAACAACATGCTACTAAACAACCAATGGATCACTGAAGAAATCAAAGAGGAAATTAAAAAATACCTAGAAGCAAATAACAATGAAGATATGACACTCCAAAACCTTTGGGATGTAGCAAAAGCCGTTCTAAGAGGAAACTTTATAGCAATACCAACCCACCTCAGGAAACAAGAAAAAGCTCAAATAAACAAGCTAATCTTACATCTAAGGCAGCTGGAGAGAGAACAGACAAGACCCAAAGTTAGTAGAAGGAAAGAAAATCATAAAGACCAGAGCAGAAATCAATGAAATAGAAACAAAGAAAACAACAGTAAAGATTAATGAAACTAAAAGCTGGTTCTTTGAAAAGATCAACAAAATTGATAAACCCCTTGCCAGACTTATCAAGCAAAAAAGAGAGAGGACTCAAATCAATAAAATTAGAAATGAAAAAGGAGAAGTAACAACAGACATCACAGAAATACCAAGGGTCATGAGAGACTACTATATACAACTATACACCAATAAAATGGAAAACCTAGAAGAAATGGACAAATTCCTAGAAAAGTACAATCTTCCAAGACTAAACCAAGATGAAATAGAAAAGATGAATGGACCCATCACAAGAACTGAAATTGAAAATATGATTAAAAAACTTCCAACAAACAAAAGTCCAGGACCAGATGGCTTCACAGGTGAATTCTATCAAACATTTAGAGTGGAGCTAACACCTATCCTTCTGAAACTATTTCAAAAAATTTCATTGGAAGGGATACTCCCAAACTCATTCAATGAGGCCTCCATCATCCTGATACCAAAACCAGACAAAGATACCACAAAAAAATAAAATTACAGGCCAATTTCACTGATGAACATCAATGCACAAATCCTCAACAAAATACTAGCAAACTGCATCCAACAATACATTAAAAGGATTATACATCATGATCAAGTGGGATGTACCTCAGGGATGCAAGGTTCTTCAATATCTGCAAATCAATCAGTGTGATACACCACATTAACAAACTGAAGCATAAAAACCACATGATCCTCTCAATAGACACAGAAAAAGCCTTTGACAAAATCCAACACCATTTCTGATAAAAACCCATCAGAAAGTGGGCATAGCGGGAACCTACCTCAACATAATAAAGGCCATATATGACAAACCCACAGTGAACATCATTCTCAGTGGTGAAAAGCTAAAAGAATTCCCGCTGAGATCAGGAACAAGACAAGGATGTCCACTCTCGTCACTATTATTCAACATAGTTTTGGAAGTCCTAGCCACAGCAATCAGAGAAGTAAAAGAAATAAAAGGAATCCAAATTGAAAAGGAAGAAGTAAAACTATCACTATTTGAAGATGACATGATACTATACATAGAGAATCCTAAAGACTCAACCAGAAAACTGGTAGAGCTCATCCATGAATTTGGCAAAGTCACAGGATACAAAATTAATACACAGAAATCAATGGCATTTCTATACACTAACAATGAAAAAGCAGAAAAAGAAATTAGGGAAGCAATCCCGTTTACCATCGCATCCAAAAGAATAAAATACCTAGGAGTAAACCTACCTCAAGAGACAAAAGACCTGTACTCTGAAAACTATAAGACACTGATGAAAGAAATAAAAGATGACACCAACAGATGGAAAGATATACCACGCTCGTGGATTGGAAGAGTTAGTATAATCAAAATGACTATACTACCTAAGGCAATATACAGATTCAATGCAATCCCTATCAAATTACCAAGGACATTTTTCACAGAACTTGAACAAAATATTTTAAAGTTTGTTTGGAAGCACAAAAGACCCAGAATAGACAAAGACATCCTGAAAAAGAAAAATGGAGCCGGAAGAATCAGGCTCCCGGACTTCAGACTACAGTACAAAGCAACAATCATCAAAACCGTATGTTACTGGCACAAAGACAGAAATATAGATCAGTGGAACAGCATAGAAAGCCCAGAATTAAACCCATGCACCTACAGCCAACTCATCTATGACAAAGGAGGCAAGATTATACAATGGAGAAAGGACAGCTTATTCAATAAGTAGTGCTGAGAAAACTGGACTGCCACATGGAAAAATATGAAATTAGAACACTCCCTAACACCATACACAAAAATAAACACAAAATGGATTAAAGACCTAGATATAAGACTATAAAACTCTTAGATACTATAAAACTCTTAGACAAAAACATAGGCCAAACACTCTCTGACATAAATGACAGCAACATCTTCTCAGATCCACCTCTTAGAGTAATGACAATAAAAATAAACAAACGGGACTTGATTAAACTTAAAAGTTTCTGCACAGCAAAGGAAACCCTAAACAAAACAAAAAGACAACCCACAGAATGGGAGAAAATCTTTGCAAATGAATCAACTGACAAGAGACTCATCTCCAAAATTTAGAAACACCTTTTGCAGCTCCATACCAAAAAAACAAACAACCCCATCAAAAAATGGGCAGAAGATCTAAACAGACAGTTCTCCAAAGAAGAAATACAGATGGGCCAAAAACACATGAAAAGATGTTCAACATCACTCATTATTAGAGAAATGCAAATCAAAACCACTCTGAGGTACCATATTACACCAGCCAGAATAGCCATCATCAAAAAGTCTACAAACAGTAAGTGCTGGAGAGGGTGTGGAGAAAAAGGAACCCTAGTACACTGTTGGTGGGATTGTAAATTGGTGCAACCACTGTGGAAAACAGTATGGAGATTCCTCAGAAAACTCAAAATAGAATTACCATTTGATCCAGCCACCCCACTCCTAAGCATCTATCCAGAGAAATCCACGACTCGCAAAGACACATGTACTCTGATGTTCACTGCAGCACGCTTTGCAATAGCCAAGACATGGAAACAACCTAAATGTCCATCGACAGAGGAGTGGATCAAGAAGCTGTGGTATATATACACAATGGAATATTACTCAGCCATTAAAAGGAATTAAATACTGGCATTTTTAGCAACATGGATGGACCTAGAAATTATCATGCTAAGTGAAGTCAGCCATACAATGAGACACCAACATCAAATGCTTTTACTGACATGTGGAATCTAAAAAAAGGACAGACTGAACTTCTTTGCAGAACAGATGCTTACTCACGGACATTGAAAAACTTATGGTCTCCGGAGGAGATAGGTTGGGGGGTGGGGGGATGTGCTTGGGTTATGGGATGGAAATCCTGTAAAACTGGATTATTATGATCATTACACAACTACAGATAGGATAAATTCATTGAGTAATAAAAAATTTTAAAAGAAATATGGACATTAATGGTATTGCTTATAAGATCTCAGAAGAAACTAAAAACCAAGTTATTAGAAACTGGAAGAAAGAGGATCCTTGTTATACAGTGGCAGAATCCTCACTGGAATTGTGTCTTACAGTTGTGTGGAAAGCAAGAATTTGTAAAAACTAAAACTGGACATTTAGCAGAGGAGATTTCCAAGCAAAAGTGTTGAAAGTGAGTTCTAGTTTCTTACTGCTGCTTTTCATAAAATGTAAGAGGAAAGAGATAAATTGAGGGAAGAACTGTTAAACAAAAAGGAATCAGGATTTTATCATTTTGGAAACTATCTGAGTATCTAGATGGCAAAGATGCTAAAATTAAAAGATTCACTGTTGGAAATGTGCTCTCTACAGAAAAAGCTGAAGGTATAATGCCTCAAAAAGATCAAAAGATCAGAGAATAAAGTCATAAAAGGCCCTTAGATTAAGCATATGCCTCATAAAACACCCCAGGATCAAACTAGAGAGCTTAAGGTCTGTTTTCCCAGCCATATCAACGAAAGGCACAAACAGAGATGGGACTGTCTAGGAAAGGTTTGTGAACGAGCTTCGTATCTAATGGAGAATAACCCCATGACATACATGGAGTCCTACAAGTTTCTTGAGAATGTCTTGCCAGGAGAAACACTGCCAGCCTGAATTGAAATGGACAGAGAAAGTCCAGAATGTAAGAAGCTTGTCAAACTCCAAAAATTCTATAGGCAGGAAACAGGCTGATAAAACTACTCAGCTGTAAACACATGCTGCCCTTCATAAAAAAGGAAAGATGACAGAAGGCAGAGCCATGATGCCACGGGACAGAACCACAAGCCACAAAGCATTATTCTCAGACCTTGAAATCTAATAGAATTTGCTCAGCTGGATTTAGAAATACTTGAAACAAATAACTCTTTTTTACTTTCAACTTTCCTACTTTTTGAACTGATAACTGTAACTATTATCTTATACCTATCTCATCATTTTACATATATATATATATAAATATAATATATAAATATATTTGGTTCCCAGGCAAGGGACCAAGACCATGCCACAGCAGTGACCCAAGCCACAGAAGTCACAATGCTGGACCCTTAACTCACTGTGCCACCAGGGAACTCTTCACCATTGTATTTTGAGAGTAGATAATTTGTTTCTTTAGTTTCACAGGTCTACAGATAGAGAAAAATTGTGCCTCAGTATGAAGCATTCCCACAGCTTCACTCATACCTGATTTGATGATGAGATGTAGAGTTTTGAGCTGATGATGAGATTTTGGACTTTGAGTTGATAGTATAACAAGTTGAGACTTTGGGGGGAATTTGGGATGAAGTGAGTGTACTTTGTGTGTGGGACAGATGTGGACTCTGGTGGCCAGAAGATACACTTAGCTACGAGAATTTAAAATAATAAATTTGTCTTGTTTAAGCTGCTGTATCTGTGGTAATTTTTTTCATGGCAACAAGAGACAAATACAGACACTTACAATTCCGAATTAGTGGAAAGAAGCATTTTGCACCCAGATATTTAAAAAGCAACAACAACTGAATAATCAAGTAAATAAATAGGAAAAATGGTTTAACCCATCTAGTTCTAGCTCTCCAAATAAATGATATTGTGAGGCTTTCTTGTAACTTGCACACTCCCTAACCAAACAGCTTTTGAAATGATGATGAGTGAGGAAATGTGATGGCCTCTGTGGATGTGATAATTGCAGGAGAAAACCACTGTTCTTCTACCTTGAGGAGACTAAGTACAGACTGAGTGATCTTGGTAATTTTGTGTTTTTCCATTTATTTATTTATTTATTTATTTATTTATCTATCCATTTAAATACCCATTCAGCTTTGCTAAGGTTCAGTTCTGCTCCTCCCTTTGGCCTCCATTCTAATACCAAGGGCAATCTCATAATGCTGGCCTACTCTATGTCATACACTGATTTAGTCCTTACAGTAACACTGCGTGTATGGTAGACATTATCTTTCTTATACATAAAGAGAAACTGGGGCTAAAACTGAACAGAAACATTTTTTTTATTTTGTGAGCTAAGCATTCCAAAGTTTGGGCTTCCTTACAGAATCTCCTTATGAGTTAAACAAGTTTTTGAAAAGCTTTGGTCTCTTGAGTCTTCCTTTCACACCATCTGTTTCATTTTGGCAAGTTACTTCACCCCTCTGAGCCCTAGTTTCTCATCATCTGTGCAAAAAAAAAAAAGATGGTCTGTCATACCCATGGCCTTACTGTAAGAACTAAATGGTATGTGACCCCCAGCAGGCCATCATATAAGAGAGTCGTTATTATCAAAACAAAGTTCCAAGGGAGGAGCAGAACTAAACAATAGCAAGTCTGAGTGGATACAGAGCCCAAGCATTCTGATCTAGAACTTTTTTTTTTTTTGCTTTTTAGGGCCGCACATGGAAGTTCCCAGGCTAGGGGTCCAGCCAGGGCTACAGCTGCCAGCCTGAACCACGGCCACAGCAACGCAGGATCCGAGCCACATCTGTGACCTATACCACAGCTCATGGCAACACCAGATCCTTAACCCACTGAAAGAGGCCAAGCATCAAACCTGCAACCTCATGATTCCTCCTATCTAGAACATCTTAAAATTTTCCCTAAATTAAATCCAAAACAAAAGTCCCTATCTTTTAGAGATACATATGGAAATATTTAGTGATACAATGGTATAGTGGTTAAGGATACGACTTACCAGCTCAGGGCACTGCAGAGGTGTGGGTTTGATCCCCAACCTGATGCAGTGGGCTAAGGATCTGGCATTGCCACAGCTGTAGCATAGGTTGCAGCTGCAGCTCAGATTTGATCCCTGGCCCAGGGACCTCTATATGCCATAGGTACAGCCAAAAAAAAAAAAAAAAAATCTAGTGGGAAGAGAAAGTAGGGGAAATGGGGCAGAAATGAAGCAAGATGGCTGTATGTTAATAATTGTTGAAGCTGGATGATGGATCCATGGAGTTAATTACATTTTGCTCTCTACTTTTGTTGCCTGGAATCATGTTGATCGTACAGATGAGGTATGGAGGTCAAGAAAAAGTGCTGCGGTAAACAAGGCTGGGCTGGGGCACAAAATAGGATAGACAAATTGTTCCCTAGTCAGCTCTGTTCTTACCAGGCTTTTCAATAGCCAGGAAGACATGAGGGGTGTGAAGTTTGGCCCAGGTCTCCTGTGCTTGTCGTGGACTGCAGCATTACCTCTAGGAGGTTTTTATCGGTATAATCTTCCATTCCTGCAATGTACATTTAAGAAATGTGCTTTGGGAGTTCCTTTGTGGGGCAGAGGGTTAAGGATCCCTGTTGTCACTGCAGCAGCTTGGGTCACTGCTGTAGCCCAGGTTCCATCTTGGCCCAGGAACTTCCAAATGCCATAGGCACGGCCAAAAAAAAAAAAAGAGAGAAAGAGAGAAATGTGCTTTGTCTTACTAAGCCTCCCTGTCCACAAAGTAAAATGGGTGTGAAATGCATATTTTTTTGTGAAAGTGTTGGGCAGTGAACTGTTCATGGCTCTGAAAAGCCATGGACTATTTACCATTCTTTGGGCAGCTCTGTTCATGGCAGAAGTGTATTGCAATTGAAGATGCATTCTGGTGAGCTAGCAATTGTTTTTGAGCCAGTGAAGTGGTCAAGAAGTTTTCCAATGATATGGTTTTTTGCAACACTCATACACATGTCTGTGGCTCCTATTCATAACCAATGCACTTCTAAACCTCAGGTTTTCTTTCTAGTCCAAACTCGTAAGTTCCAGCATCACATTTCTGACAATCTTCAAACTCAGCAGGTCAAAAATCCAGCCTTCTACCTTGATCATCATCACCATCCTTCAATCCATCTGTCATCTCAGACTCCTTCCTCTCTTCATGCCCTACATCTCATCACTGATCAAATCTATTTGTTTTACCTTTGAATTGTCATTTAATTTTATACTCAATTTTCCATTCATATATAGCAAACCCAACTCTCCCTCCACCCATCCAATACACTTATCAAAATTATCTTTCTTTTTTTCTTTTTACAGCCACACTTCTGGCATATAACTTTTCCCAGGCTAGGGGTCAAATTGGATCTACAGCCACCAGCCTACACCATGCCACAGCAATGCCAGACACAAGCCATGTCTGTGACCTAAGCCACAGCTTGCAGCAATGCTGGATCCTTAATCCACTGAGCAAGGGCAGTGATCAAACCAGTATCCTCACAGACACTATGTTGGGTTCTTAACCCACTGAGCCACAGCGGGAACTCATCTTTCTAACTTCAAAATATGATCATATCAGTTCCTGCATTGAAATCTTTAATGACGCTTAAGATATATAGGATAAAACTCCAGTTCCTCACCATGGCTGGCCCCAACTAGCTTTTCTCTGGTCATTATTCTTTGTAAATCCCATTTCTAGCAAGCCATGCTACTGGCCACTGCTCAAGGACAAAGGAACAATGTGAAAAAAGGAAGATACTCTGGTACAACTATCTGGAGAAGTTTAGCTAATATCCCCTCCCCCCATGCACCGTCTCCCCCATCTTCCTCAGAACCCAAACATTGCTTCTTGCAATTTCTTAAAATCTGTTCTCAGATTCTTCATTCATAGTGAGGCAAATAACAGATAACATTTTAAAGTGGTATTGATGCAAATTGCTTTTAAATAGATTTTAATCAGCTCATCAAAGAGGGATAAAACCAGCAATATGGTAAGGCTGTTTCAAATGGGGATTGTAGGAACAAGAATTGATATAGTTTACCAGGAAAGGTGTAATGAAATAAGTCTGTAAAGTTAGGGACAAAACTGGTTAATGTTCTATAGGGCCATAACCTTTGGGGTTATCTTTTCTATTGGACAAAAATTATTTGTGTTTATTCTAGACAAATTCTAGACGTTAACGTGTAACATCAGAGTCTGAGCCCTTAACTAGTAGTAAAAAGCAAATCAGACACAATCAGACACAGATACATTCCCTGGATAACTAAATAATTCTTGGTTGAGTCTGCTAAACAATGCTTCAGTATAACATTGGAATACTGTTTAATTTTTTTTTTTAACCTTACTCCCAAGTTTTTAATGATTTTTTTTTCAGATACAACAATGGAGGTGATCAAAATGGAGGAACTTCAGGCATCAGTCAGTAGAGGTATATGGGTAGATTAGAATTTTAATACATGATTTTGCTGGTAAAACAAACAATGAAATTAAGGAGGAACTACTCTGAAAGGCTATTGCCATCTGATAAGCTCAGTGATTTTTGGATGAAAGATAAAATGCAATCTACTGGCTTTACTCTGGTGACCCAAGTCTAGGCAAGATTTTGAAAAGCAGACCAGGCTTTTTTTTTTTTTTGGTCGACTGTTTTTTGGAAGAACAACAAACGCAACCTGGTTACACAGGCCCAATCTGCAATAGAAGAATATCACTGGTTCTTGAATCCCAGTTCAACCACTTATGAGCTGATGATCTCTGAAACTCAGTTTCCTCACTTGCAAGTGAATGATAGTAAGTATCAAAAACAATGGAGCAATGGTTTCCAAATGCTGGTTCGCAAACCAGTGTTTGTCTGTGAGTTTTTGCTTGTTTATAAAGAAATACTAATGATAAAGTACATAGATGAAGAGAGGTACCTTAAATAGTAAGGAATTTATAAAGTTAAATTTGAATGCTGTTTTCTATACACTAACAACAAAAGATCAGAAAAAGAAATGAAGGAAAAAATCCTATTTACCAACTCATCAAAAAGAATAAAATGCCTAGGAATAAACCTATCTAAGGAGGCAAAAGACCTGTACTACAAAAACTGAAAGACACTAATGAAAGAAATTGAAGATGACACAAACAAAAGGAAAGATATACTGTGTTCTTGGATTGGAAGAATCAATATTGTCAAAGTGACTATACTACCCAAGATAATCTATAGATTTAATGAAATCTCCTATCAAATTACCTATGGCATTTTTCACAGACCTAGAATTTTTAAAAATTTAAATTTGTATGGAAACACAAAAGGCCCAAATAACAAAAGCAGTCCTGAGAAAGAAAAATGGAGCTGGAGGAATCATCCTTCCTGACTTCAGACTATACTACCAAGCTACAATAATGAAAATAGTATGGTATGGGCACTAAAATAGAAATATAGATCAATGGAACAGCATAGAAAGCCCAGGAATAAACCCACGCATTTATGGTTAATTAATCAATGACAAAGAAGGCAAGAAGATACAATGGAGAAAAGACAATCTCTTCAATAAGCAGTGCTGGGAAAACTATACAGCCACATGGAAAAGAATGAAATTAAAATACTCTCTAATAGGAGTTCCCTTTGTGGCTCAGTGGATTACAAACCCAACTAGTCCATGAAGATGCGGGTTCGATCTCTGCCCTTGATCAGTGGGTTAAGGATCCAGTGTTGCAGTGAGCTGTGGTGAAGGTTGCAGACAGGGCTCAGATCTCATGTTGCTGTGGCTGTGGTGGAGGCCAGCAACTGCAGCTCTAATTTGACCCCTAGCTTGGGAACTTTTATATGCTGCAGGTGCAGCCCTAAAAAGCAAAAGCAAAAACAAACAAAAAAACCCCACTCTCTAACACCACATACAAAAATAAACTCAGAATGGATTAAAGACCTAAATATAAAACCAGATACTAGAAAACTCTTAGAGGAAAACATAGGCAGAACACTCATTGACATAAACTGCACAGTATCTTTTTGAATCTGTCTCCTAGAGTAATAGAAATAAAAACAAAAATAAACAAGTGGAAACTAATTAAACTTAAAAGCTTTTGCACAGCAAAGAAAACCATAAAGAAAACAAAAATACAACCTGCAGAATGAAAGCAACTATTTGTAAATGATGTGACTGACAAGGTATTAATCTCCAAAATATACAAACAGCTCGTGCAACTCAATATCAAAAAAGCAAACAACCCAATCAAAAAATGGGCAGAAGATCTAAAAAGACATTTCTCCAAAGACATACAGATGGCCAAAAAACATGAAAAGATGGTCATCATCACTAATTATTAGAGAAATACAAATCAAAACTATGATGAAGTATCATGTCACACTGGTTAGAATGGCCAATACCAAAAAGTCTACAAATAACAAATGCTGGAGAGAATGTGGAGAAAAAATAACCCTCCTATACTCTCAGTGGGAATATAAATTGGGACAGCCACTATGGAGAACAGTATGGAGGTCCCTTAGCAAACTAAAAATAGAGCTAACATAAGATCCAGCAATTCTGCTCCTGGGAATATATCTAGAGAAAAGCATAATTTGAAAAGATATATGCACCCCCTCAACATTCAATGCAGCACTATTCACAATAGCCAAGACATGAAGGCAACCTAAATATCCATTGACAGAGGAATGGATAAAGAAGATGTGGTATTATTCAGCCATAAAAAGAATGAAATAAGCCAAGTGCGGCAACATGGATGGCCCTAGAAACCATCATACTAAATGAAGTTAGACACTGAAAGACAAACATCATATGATATCGCTTACATGTGGAATCTCAGAAAAGGATACAAATGAATTTATTTATAAAACAGAAATAGATTCACAGACAAAGATAACAAACGTGGTTACCAAAGCCGGTGGGGGGGCAATAAATTAGGAGTTTGGGATTAAAATATACACACTATTATATATAAAATAGATAACCAATAAGGACCTACTGTATAGCACAGGGAACTATATTCAATATTCTATAATAACCTATAATGGGAGAGAATTAAAAAGAGAATATATATATATATATATATATATGTGTGTATAACCAAATCACAACGCTGTACATCTGAAACTAACACAACATTGTAAATCAACTGTATTTCAATAAAATGCTGGGATGTTTTTGGCTTGGGTTGTTTTTTTTCCTTGCGATTGTTCTATTTCGTGTGTGCAGTAAGATGTCTTTTCTGTTATAAAGTAATGGTAATCATAAATAGATTTTAAATGGTTTAATCTGTCAAAATAAAAGTTGGCAACCCAATGTCCATCTCCAAATGATTTTGATATTGTTTCAGGAACCACTGTAAGAGGGCGTATGAATTTATCTTGTGAACTAAAAATATGTATACAGAGCAAGGTCTTATTATTGCTGTCTCTGAAAGTACCAGGTTTTGTATGGTGATGAAAATATTATCCAGCTGGGCCAAAAAGTTCCTGAGGAACCCAAACTAAAGCAGTGGCACTCCTGGGAGTCCCACTTGAGCCTGGCCTCTCACAGAGAAAGGACTCGGGCCCACTGAACCTATGGGGTAAGCCCTGGCCTTGTCTTGAAGAAGCGGAATTTTATCCCACAGACTTTGATTTCCAGGGAGAAGGTGAATAGCATGATAGGACTCTCACTGGTTTATGGCTAAGAACCTCCCTGACCTGAGAGTCAGTGATGAGAGGAAGGAATCCAGTTTGTTGCAGGAAGAGTGGGGACAGTGAAGGAAACGACACCCTGGTGCTCATATTTGGAAAGTGTGTGGGGCTGGTGGAGCTCTAAATGGCCAGTCTGAGTGATGCACCAATATTGGCAGGGGAGCTGTTTCAGCCTAGAACTCCTGTCAGGAAAATGGTGCTGGAAAATCCCAGGAAGCCATATCGGCCTCTGGAGCTGACCACAGGGGTTTTAAATCCAATTTTCCACTTTACATAGAAGTACTTCATGGAAAGAAATAAAAACAAGCCAGAGATGAAAACCAAATTCACTCATATATTAATTTAGACACAATGCTATTAACATTTTAACGTGTAACCTCAGGGTGTTTTTCCCCCCTACAGATAAACATTTTTTTTTCAAAGAAAAATAACATAATATTGTGCATACAGTTTTCTATTTTACAGAACTTAACAAAACCCCCACATTTTTCCACGTCACTAAATATACCATGTTGTTTTAATGGCTATGTGGTATCACTGTGCAAATAATTTAACAAAAAGGGGTGAAGGTATTTAAGTTTCCACGCACACACACACCTTAGGGCAGCAATGACTCTTTTAAGCCAAATCCTTCCATGCAAAATGCTAATTGCAGACTCTACAGTGTGGGTGTATGAGTATCCACTGCAACAGTCTTTCAACTTTTCTGCATGTTTGACATTTTTAACAATACGATTATAGCAAAAAAAAAAAAAAATGGAGTTCCCGTCGTGGCTTAGCGGTTAACGAATCCGACTAGGAACCATGAAGTTGTGGGTTAGATCCCTGGCCTTGCTCAGTAGGTTAAGGATCCAGCGTTGCTGTGAGCTGTGGTGTAAGTCAGCAGCTACAGCTCCAAATAGACCCCTAGCCTGGGAACCTCCATATGCCGCGGGAGCGGCCCTAGAAAAGACCAAAAAAAAAAAAAAATTAATATCCTCATACACAGAATCAGCTGGGTCAAAGAGAATGCCTGTTTACAAGGTCTGAAATGAGAGCTGGGTGATCAGCTCCTGGATGAACTCTGGCCCGGGTGGGCTCCTCCCTCGTCGGTGCGTGCCTCTCCCAGGCGGGCGGGAGCTGCTGCCCGGGCCCTGAGCCTCCTCCTCGGGAAGCCCAGGGCCGCAAGAGCGCCCTGTGCGCGCTTTCGCACGGCCTCCCTGAAAAAGAGCAGCGCCAGGCTGCCAGGCGCGCAGCATCAAAGCTGCAGGCGCCTGGAGAAGAAAAGGGCCAGTGTGCCTTCTCGAAACTCAAAAGCCCTTCTCCAAGCACAGCGAATCACGGGGGAGGGGGAGAGGGAGTTGAAACTGCGCTTTCACAGTGTGGGCACTCAGGCCATGGGTGCCCCACCAGGACAAAAGGGCCTCAGTGCTGGAGAGGAGGCAGCCCCGGGGGCCTGGTGGCCGCATAAAGGGAAGCTGTGTCCCTGCCGCACTCAAGTTCACCTTTGTCTTCTGAGTCCAAGTCAAAGGAAGGTTACAGAAGGAGCCTCCAGGCTCTCCGCCCTCCTCAGGGGTCTGGTGATAGGAATGGCCAAGTTCTTTCTCCAAGATGCTGGGAATTGGGATGAAAATAGAAATGGGCTTGTTGGGACAGCGGTCAGGATTTATGTCAATAGCTGCGTCCTCTGGGCAGGGCCAAGGAGGAGTGGGGGGAAGCCAGTACAAGTTACTGGAACCAGTGGCCCCAAAGGGCCCTGGGCAAACACGTTACGGAGCAATAAGAATGCCCTGGTTGGAAAGGCGGGAGACAGGATTGGGAGGTGAGCAGATTTCTTTCCACAAGACCCCAACCAGCTCTTAGCAAAACAGATGCAAAACAAAAACAAAAGATAGAGGCTACTCCTATCCTCTGGCCTGATAGCTGCAGCTCATTGATCAGCAGGGGAAGGTGGGTGATGGAAGGTTAAAGGCCAGTTTTCTCACACTTGACCTTTGCTAAGTTCTCACCTGGAGTTGGCACAAGATCAGCCATCTTGGGCCCGATCTCTATTGGCACTTAAGGAGGAAAAAAGTTTCTTGGCTGAATTCCTAAATAATTTCAGTGGTTTGAAGCAGAGTAAGGAGTAGGTGTAATGAAGAGCAATTCACAAGCCCCCCGCCTGGCAACACACACACACACACACACACACACACACACACACACACATTACAGATGTACAGAAATTTAATAATTTTACTTATTGCTCTAGAGAAATGAGATAGTTAAAAAACAAATAAATGAGCTGACATACAAATTTTGAATCTCAGACCTGAGTTTTGTTCCTAACTTTGCCAGTTACTGTCTAAGACTTTGAACAAATAACTTAAACTCATTCAATTGTCTCATTATTAAAATACATCTACCTTAAAGAGCTGCTGTCAGAATTAAAATAGAAAGCATATGCAAGCATACTAAGCATGATATTTTTTCTTCATTTGCTGATTATTCCATGTGAATTTGGGGCTGCTTACACAAATATAGAAAGGACTACACCATAAATAATAAACGAATACTTTGAAGTCTGGCTCTGTATAATTCTGAATTGTTTTCATCTTTATGACAAGAATGTGTTCATCCATTAATGTGGGAAGTAAATACACTGAAGAACCAAGTGAAGATAACAAGAAAATTAAACTGACAGCAGTGGAGATAGTATATAAAGTGTTTGGCAGAAGGGCAAGTAAACTTACTAGAAGTTAGGCCATCAGGTTTTTTGTTTTGTCTTGTCTTTTTAGGGCTGCACCTGCAGCATATGGAAGTTCCCAGGTTAGGGGTCAAATTGGAGCTGTAGTTTCTGGCCTATGCCACAGCCACAGCCACATCAGATGTGAGCCACGTCTGTGACCTACACCACAGCTCATAGCAATGCTACATCTGTAACCCACTGATCAAGGCCAGGGCTCGAACCAGAGTCCTCATGGATACTAGTCAGAATCCATAATGGGAACTCCATAGGCTTTCAGTTTAATTCCTAGCTCCCAAGCAGCCAAGGCAAAAAGGGAAACATGATCATTTTCATGATTCCTGGTGTTTGCTGATGAAAAAAAAATTCATTTCTCAAGATTGCAAGCTATTTCTCTAGAAATTTTTCTAGAAAATTGTTTTGAAAATAAACACTGCCCTTTTATGAACATCAGGAATGCCCTTGAAGAGTTTTCCAGGGATGCTTTCCCTAATGCTCCTCAACAATGGCCTAATGTCCCTGTGCAAAACAGTGAGGGCACTCCAAGCAGCTCCATTAAACAACTCCTTCACCTCCACCACCAGCTACAACAGCACTGCGTTTGACTAGCACTTTACAAATGATGCATCTTGTTTGAGCACACTAATCCATTTACTCCAATAATCCTAAGACTTGATCAAAGCCCACTGCTAGAAGATGGTAGAGCCAAGACTCAAAACAGATGTTTCCACACCTGGATGTATGCCTCCACCAACATTACATAAGCCAAGGGCAACTGTAAGACAGAGAAGAAAAAAAGACCTAGTGTCTTATCAACATAATATCAAGTAGGCCAGAGAAAAGCTAGTAAGAAACAGCATAACAGAAGGCAGCTAAGTTAGTCAAACTAACTTGAAGGTGAAGGATTTGAGCTTAGAAGGTGAGGAAAGAAAGAGACAAAGGCATTTCCACAGTAATGGGGAGAATGCTAGGAGATCACATGTGTATGTCAGGGAGACTCCAAGCCTTAAGGTGAAGACAGAGGGTAGAGATTTAGGTCATGGGAGCTGTATTAGCATGCTCAGGCTGCCATAACAACACACCACAGACTGGTGGCTTAAATACCAGACTTTTATTTGCTCACATTTCTGGGGGCTAGAAACCCCAAATCAAGGCACTGGCAGAGTTGGTTTCTGATGAGACCTCTCTTCCTGGCTTTCAGAGAGCTACCTTCTTGCTGTGTCTGCAAGTAGCCTTCTTTTTGTGTATATGCAGAGAACAGGCTGGTGCTCCCTTCCCTTCTTCTTTTTTTTTGTTTTTTTTTTTGTCTTTTTGTCTTTTTGCCATTTCTTGGGCTGCTTCCATGGCACATGGAGGTTCCTAGGCCAGAGCCACAGCAACGTGGGATCTGAGCTGCGTCTGCAACCTACACCACAGCTCGCGGCAATGCCGGATCCTTAACCCACTGAGCAAAGCCAGGGATCGAACCCGCAAACTTATGGTTCCTAGTCGGATTCGTTAACTGCTGAGCCACAACAGGAACTCCATCCCTTCCCTTCTTATAATGACGTCTATCCTATCAGGTTAGCGCCCTGCCCTTATGTCCTCATTAAACCTGTATTACTTCCTCAAAGCCCTATCTCCAAGTAGTCACATTAGAGATTAGGGCTTTAATACATGAATCTGAGGGGAATACAACTCAGTTCACAATAGGAGCCAAAGGTGGGGTGAGGGGGGGTGTCTCTAGAATATAGGAAAGGGGAAAATTCTAGACCTGCCAATGAGAACCTTATTCCCTGAGGCCTAGTGGGCTGTAGGACACAGGCTAGTTCTAGCTGGTAAAGAATGGGGAGCCAGGAAGTTCTCTGGTACAGGATGGAAGCTGTGCAGATTTCACAGGGGGTCAACCTGTGGCATCCATCATGTTAGCACCAGAACCCTACAGATCAAACCCCTGGTGTGGCTGCATACAATCTCTGTGACCTTGGACAAGTCACTTAAATGTTCATAGTCCGGGTGTCCTTGTCGCCAAAACAAGGCTAATCATACCCACCTAGTTCACTGAAGAAGGTAGGGTGAGGAGCAGCAGCAAAGAGCTGTTCCCAGCTTCCCCACATCCACACACCCCAACTGTACCTAAACGCTGCAATCAACTAGGGAAGAAAATGAAATGGTATAAAAGTTCTGAGTGAGCTAGAAGCTGCCATATAAACGATGTAAACGATAACATCAACAGCAGTGATGATGACAGCAGCAGAAGTAACACCCCCTGGGCCACCCTAGCATGAGCCTCCCTGGTGCTGCTGGCAGCCGGCGCTCATCACATTAGTGGCACCAGAGCTCCTCAAGACGACCCCCGGGGTTGCCACATTCACAGGGCTGTCCTTCCCCTCCTTCAATAATGTGCCAGTTATGACCTCCTCTGCTCCTCCTCTCCCCCTCTTCCCTCCAACCTCCTCCTGCTGAAACTTAGATGCTGGGGAGGCAACAGCAGGTGCAACTGGAACCCCAATCATCCTAAGTTGGGCAGGTCCTGGGCCCCTGTATCACAGCTGTGAGTGAATCCGAGGGTGCAGGCTGAGGCTTGGTGGTCTGTCCCCCTAGGGTGCTGGAGTGGCCACTTTGTCCCTGCTCTGGTCTAGATCCAGAGCCACAGTTGCCACATGGCTGGAGAGCAAGGAAAGAGGCTGCTCAGGAGGTGCTCCAGGTCCCTGACATCCTGGTCTTAGTGACATTCTTTCCTGGGAGCCAGGTGGTAAGAGGAAGACGAGCAGCAAGATGTCATTGCTGCCTCCAACTTAGGAGACGTTCTCAAAGCCTTTGTTCCCTTGTGTGAAAAGGGACTAATACCATCCTCGCAGGGAGGCTTTGAGCATTAACTCAGAGGACACAGGTGAAATGCCACAACAGGCCAGCACACGGGAATCCCAACAGAGGGGAGATAGCTGTGGTTCTCGTGCCGCTGAAATGCTTCCCCCCACCCTGCTACCTTGGCACATAGTACACGTTCCTACTGGGGCATTTATCCATGTATGTAATTAGCTACTATAACTATTAAAATCACTCTTTATTGAATATCTATCATGTGCCAGACACTGTTTTAAGTGCTAGGCATCATTCACTTAATCCTCACAAGTCCACATTATTATTCCTGTTTTGTAGAAAAGGAAGCTTGGGGCAGGGTAACTTGTCCAAGATGGGATTTGAACCCCAGAATGTCTCAATCCAGAGTCTATGCTCTTATCCTCTACATTGAGTGGGCACTTCTTGTTCATCCTGTTATACTGTAATTTGTTTGCTTTTTAGAACTCCTTCCCCTGTTTTAAATAAGAAGCATTTTAAGGGCCAACACCTTATTTAACTCACCTCCTTTCTCCTATACCTAGAACAGGGTCTGGCACCCAGTGGGCACATAGGAAATAGCCACCATTTATCGAATGCACGTATTATGTTCTGAACATCTTACAGATGCCATCTCACATGTTAGGTGTTATTAGATCCATTCATCAGATGAGAAGACGGAAGCTCAGAAAGCTTATACAACATGCATGTGGTAAGTGCCAGCTCTGCCCTAGATGTGCCTGACTCCAGAGGGCATGTACATAACTCCCTCCAACCATGTGAGCATTGCTGATCTTAATGGGAGGCAGCTTCACATGCAGAAGTGGAAGATACATTTGTTTATGTGAATAAAATCAGTCTCTCATTTATGCTTACACACAAAATATATGTATTTTTTTTATATACACACATGTATTCCCAGTATGTGCATATTTTAGCTGTGGGAGGCTGTGTCTCTAGGAAGTTGCATTTTGGGGGGTGAGGAGAAGAGGAAGGAGGAGACGTACTTTTTTTGGCTTTTTAGGACCGAACCTGTGGCACATAGAAGTTCCCAGGCTAGGGGTCGATTCAGAGCTACAGAGTTATAGCTGCTGACCTACACCACAACCACAGCAACTTGGGATCCCAGCTATGTCTGCTACCTACACCACAGCTCACAGCAAAGCCAGATCTTTAACCCACTAAGTGAGGCCAAGGACTGAACTCACATTCTCATGGATACTAGTCAGGTTCGTAACCCACGGAGCTACAACAGATACCCCAAGACTTAATTTTCACTGTACATTTCTTTGTACCTTTTGAATGTTGAATGATGTGTAGGTATTGTCTAGTTAAAACAATTAGAATTTTTTAAAGTCCGCTACATTTTTGGTGAAAAGATACTGGATCCAGGAGACCCTGGTTCTAACCTCCTCTCTGCCACTGGATAAATCTGAAGACTAATCAGATTTATTTTCAGGGCCTTCATCCATTAAATGGATGGAGGAATAGATGTCCTACCTTCTTCACAGGGTCAAGCAAGGTCACCTACACAAAAGCATTTGGTAAGGTGTGAACCCCCCCCTTCCCCAACCCCTCACATTCCACATGACTAATATCAGAGCTGAAAATCCAGAGCACATCCCCTCCCCTCCTCTGGAAGCCTGAGACCTTTGCAAAAAGCAATGGCCTTGAGGAAGATAACTGGCATTTCCAGGTTAGAAGAGAGGCTTGAATAGTCCAGCCAGACACCTGTGGCTGGAGCAGCATGAAGCACCGGAATGAAATCTTTCAGCAGAGCACTTCTATCTCCCCCTCCATCACCATCACACACCCACAGGAAGTGGTCTCCCTGCTCTTGAGGCTTAAGAACGGTTACGGAGGCAAGAAAATGGCCAAGAGCTAGGCAGCTCCTCTTCAAACGTGGAGGTAAATATGGTGATGATGGCAGAAGTCAGTGGTGGTTGGGGGTGCTGCCCTATTGCTGTCACCTGCTTGGTTGGGGGTGGGGAAGCTGCAGGCTCTGCAGTGTCATGGGGCAGCAAAGTTTGGCAACCTCCATCTCAGAAGTTCTATCACCTCCAACTCAGCAAGCACAACTATTTTGTCCAGAAAAAGAGATTTCCTTAGAGATATTTATTTTCAAATGTAGAAATGGGAGTGGGGAGGATCCCAGGGGATTGCCCAGTTTCTGAGGTACAGGATGGAGTAGCAAGAGCCTGGAGAAATTTATATGCCTCCAAAGGTCTGTGACCTTGGGCAGTTCCCTTCGTTTCCCTGGGCTTCAGTTTCCTCATCTGTAAATGAGGGGATTGAACTGAAACATCTCTTCTGTTCTCTCAAAGAGCCCATGTCCTGGAAACTCTGCCTTGTGTTCCCTTCACTATGTCCCTATGACATGCTGCCAGCTTTGTGCCTCTGACATTTTCTAGGGAGTCTGCTGTGTTTCCTCATCCCTGTCATCAGCACCTGGAGGCCACAGATAGAAGAGTGACTATGCTGAGATGTGAGCATCCCAGCAGAGGAAAGTGCCATCGAAGAAGCACTTCATCGAAGAAGAAACCCGACTTCTCACACCGCCCCACTGGGGTGGGAGTATGAGTTAAAAAAGGACTGTGCACATACATGTGTGTATGTGTGCACACACGTGTGTTCATTTGCAGGTGTCAGATGGAGGGGCCAGGAAATGGTGACTGTGTGCCTGTTACCCTGAGTGACAGGCACTTTCTCACAGAAACACGGGGGAAATCACAACAGCAGTTTCAACCCAGGTAGCCGGAACATGGCAAGAGCTTTGTTTCCTGTAGTCCTAGTGGTGGCTGGAGGTGGTGGCAGGGAGGGGAGGTGTTCTTCTCATTTCCACTCTGACTTACATCTTTGGGCTTCTGGGGTACTGCTTGGAAGTATTGCCAGCACTTTAATGTGGTTTTGTTGGGAAAATGTTCTGAGTCCCAAGCACACTGAACATACAACCATGTGTGAGTCAGGACGACTGTGCTCCTCTCAACTCCACCAAGGTTCACAATCATCAAAGATCCACTAATTCAGTTAAGAAGTAATAAAGGGTCCTCATTGGGGGACTTTAGTCTCCCTATGTCTTTGAACAAGAGGGTGGCCAACTCTTCCCAGATTACCCAGGATGGTCCTGATTTTAAAATTGAGTCCCAGTGTTCCCACTGTGGTGCAATGGGATCAGCAGCGTCTCTGCAGCACCAGAACACAGGCTTGATCCCTGGCCTGGCAGAGTGAGTTAGAGGATCTGGTGGTGCTGCAGTTGCAGTATATATCGCGCCTGCTGCCCAGATCTGATCCCTGGCCCAGGAACTCCACATGCCTCAGAGTGGTCAAAAAAGTAAAAAATAAATAAAAAATTAAAAATAAGTCCCATATCTATGGAACCTCTTACTCATGGGCAAACCAAGATGTGATGACTTAAAGAAGAGAGTGAGGAGTTCCCGTCGTGGCGCAGTAGTTAACGAATCCGACTAGAAACCATGAGGTTGCAGGTTCGGTCCCTGCCCTTGCTCAGTGGGTTAACGATCCGGCGTTGCCGTGAGCTGTGGTGTAGGTTGCAGACGCGGCTTGGATCCCACATTGCTGTGGCTCTGGCGTAGGCCGGTGGCTACAGCTCCGATTCGACCCCTAGCCTGGGAACCTCCATATGCCGCGGGAGCGGCCCAAGAAATAGCAACAACAACAACAAAAAAAAAAAAGACAAAAAAAAGAAGAGAGTGAATCCTTTGTTAGGCAGGGGGTTTGTGCTCCATTCCTCTCTCCAGGAATATAGAGGCTGCTCAGGCATTTCCAAGCCCCTGACCAGGGATCCTCCTGAGGGACGTGGTCTGGGCAGCCAGTCCTGAGAAGTGCTTAGAGTAAAAGACAGGGCAGATGGCTGGATTCCATTTCGAGGTGCTTTCCTCACTGATCTCATGTGAGTCCATTGTGTGGTCAGGGCCAGACCAGCTCATTCCCCAGGCCTTCTGTGAGCACTTGACTCATGCTTTTCTTGGAGCATTCACTCAGCACCCTTGCCAGGAGTGCCTCCCTGCTCTTCTGCTCCTCACACTCCTCACCATGTGATGGGAGAAAAGAATTAGGAGCTGTGGGAGGAGGTACTGCCGTGTGATCAGAAGCTCTGGGTGAACTCTCTTAATCCTCTGCCCCAGGGGAAATGGGGGAGAAGGGCCTGTTTAATCCAGAAGATCTGGATCTGTTTGGTTAAGTCCACTCTGGAACATTAGAGGACATATAAACATGTGCCAAAAACAGAAGTCAAGAGCATCTGATCACACCGTGGGGGCACATGCCCACACACTTGGGGCCCTGAATGCACACAGGACTCATCAAGCATCTTGGCACTAAGTCAGTCCAGTTCTTCAACCTCTGCCATGTTGACATTTTGGAGGTGCTATCATGTGCATTGTAAGATGCTTAGCAGCTTCTCTGGTCTTGACCCACTTGATGCCAGTAGCACTCTCTTCAGCTATGACAATAAAAAATATTGCCAGACATCACCAAATGTCCCTGGGGAGGAAATCAGCACTGGTTGAGAACCTCTGAGTTAGAGCAGTCCAGGAGTTCCTTGTGTGTCCCAGCTTCTTGGATCTGTGCAGCTTAAGCAACACATTTTGATGCACATTACATGAAAAGCTAGTTTTCCAGGATGTTCATAGTTTTTGCTCAGAGAAAGCACTCTGCGGCCAAGTATATTTGGAGATCTCCTTGTTCCAAAGCTCAGCATGTTGAGGAATTGCTGCCTAACATATAGTAATTATTCTCCCTCATGGAGAGTCAAAATGCATTAGGGCATTAGAGGCTCTAAAACATCTGTCATAATGAAACCTGTTCAACTCTGACCCAGATTTTGCTTTTTCAAGGCCACCAATGATGTTGGAGATACCTGTCTTAAAATCCAGGTCCCCAAACCAACTGAGCTGATCTTTCTGAGTCCCAAATCCAAAAGTCCCATGAAACACATCCATTGGCCCAGCCTGGATGAACTGTTTCAAGATTGGCAGACCAACCACTAGTTCCAGGATCAGTTATCTGTCTGCTTCTGTTACAGTTAAGAGATTACCTCCCTGGGGAGGTGGGCTTGGGCAAGCACAGAGCCATTCCCCAAAGAAGGGGCTTACTAAGCAGACAAAACAATAGCTTCCTGGCCATAGTTCTTTAATAGCAATTTCCTTTGAAAAGTTCTTTTCTTTTTACTTTATGCTTTTCCTAAATGCCTGGGTAGCTTCATCATTTTGATTCTTGCTCAGATTTCATGGAAACTGGTGGCAGCTACCTAAATTTCTAGGAAAGTTGCAAGGGTATGGAAAAATCTTTCTTCAATTCTTGAAATAAAAAAGAGAACTTGGTCAATATTTCCAGGGATCAGAGATAAAGGGCATTATAACTGGCAAAGGTGAGCTGGCTATAGATAGAGGTCCAGGGTGATTGCTGTGATTATATTTGGGGTAGTAGTTATCCGTTTAGAGGTTTGCTGCCATGAAGAGCCAGGTGTGGGAGAGTCCTTGAAGAGGTAAAGCAGCTCTGAGCAGACCTGGGGCACCAAGATCTGGCTTACTCAATTTCTATTCTGAGCGAGGGATGGTGTCACTTTAAATACTGTGTTCTTGTTGCTAAGGAAACCAGATAAGTGGGTTGCCAACACAATCTTCCACCTTTCTGTGAAGATTAAAGCACCTTGCTCCAGCTAGAGAGCAGATGGGAGAATCATGGGTGTGAGGCACATTTCTCATTACCCAGGGGAGGGTTAGGCCAGGTGATGGATGAAGTGAGACAGTTCCTGGGTCATGGGAAGGAGATAAAATTTGTAGCTACTGGCTATTTTAACAAAGTGTAACTATTTGCTGAATCAGTCAAGAGAGGGGTTTAATCCTGACTTTTAGTTCCATTTCTACCACTAATTTTGTTTGTCAATGTATTGAAGGCAGATTTAGTGCAAAGTCTGTGGAGTCAGTTATAGAATAGAAAATGGTTACATTTTAGTTAGTCTGTTCCTTTTGGTTATTTTTATCAAATATCTCAAGCATATAAAAAAAGTATAAAGGCTAATATACCACATTCTAATGTACTGATCATACAGCTTAAAAATGAAACATCATAGATACACCAGAAGTTGCCTGTGCATTCTTGCCTCCTTCCCGCTTAATCTCATAGAAATGTCTCCCATACTTGTCAGCTCCCTATATGTAGGAAACGTTAGTTACTAAACCTATCATATGTCTTGAGTTATAAGCAACAGAGGACCATTAATTACAGAGTAATTCTGGGAGTCCCCTACTCTGGGGCAAGGCTTTTCTCTTTGAGATTCAGGTTAGTTTTTCTTCCAATTACAGACTGTGGACAAATGTGGGAAAAGAGGAGTGGGCAGGAGACTCAGAGAGGAGTGGCAGCAGAGCCCTGCGGCGTCGCAGACACTCAATTTCCTTCCTTCAGCCTTCTTTCACCCATTAACCCAACGAAGATTTACTGAGCGTCTATGCAGTGACAACCTCTGTGCTAGGCACAGAGGGTAAGCAGAAATGAAAACAGTCCAAACTCCCTGTCTGCACAGAGCTTAGCAAGGGAGGAGATATAGGATGAATAAAATATAGATATCAGAGCTAGTTAAGTACAAAGGGGGGGAGGGGAAGAGCAGATTTGGGGAATAAAATGACGGAAGGGTGTTACATTTCAGATAAGGTAGTCCCTGACTCCCCGAGGCCTCGCTGTAAAGGCGCACTTGGGCAAAGACCCAAAGGAGGTGTGGGGGTGGGGTGAACAGACTATCCAGCAGAGGGAACACACAGTGCAAAGGCCTTGAGGCAGTGGCATGCTTGGCATGTTCCAGACCTAGCAAGGAGGGCAGCAGAGTGAGCAAGGGTGGGTGGGAAGCTATGATAGAAGGTGAAGTCAGAGGAGGTCTCTGTGACTGCCTTAATTACCATGGCCCATTCTGGGTACCAGGCCACTCTGAGGGTTTTGGGAGCCTTTGGCTATGGTGGCCTTAGGAAAGTGTCCAGCCCTGGTCCAACTCAAGACTACGCTTGGCCTTGATGTCTCCCAAAGGAGGACCCAAGAACCAGAGAATCAAGGGATTTGTCTGATGTTTCAGAGGGAGCTCAGCATGAGAAACGTGAGCCCAGGCGTCCCATGTCCCTGTATTGACAAAGCAGCTGGGCCTGTTTTCTGATGATGCTCCTCCCAGGCAGCATCTTTTAGGACTGAGGAGATCTACACTTGATCTTAGCCAAAAGGCCGAGAAGCGATAGCACTGGGGAGATCTTAATGCAGTTTTTAGTAAATGTGTGACAGGTGTATCATCCCTAGAGATAAAGTATTAAGTGCTTTTGGCCAGCATCTCAATTTTAGAGGCCAGCAAACTTTCTCTGAAGGGCCAGGTAGTAAAAATTTCAGGCTTTGCAGGCCAGATGGTCTCTGTCACAACTCCTCAACTCCAGTGTAGCATAAAAGCGGTTATGGACAATATGTAAACGAATGGGTGAGGCTGTGCTCCAGCAGAACTTCATTTACAAAAACAGGCTACTGGCTGACTTGGCCCACAGGCTGAAGTTTGCTGACCCTCTTACCTAAAAGATCATGAAATAGTTTTAATAGTACATCTTAAGTATGAGGGAACAAGTAAACATTAAATAAAGAATTGAATTATTTTTCTTGGCCACCCATTGCATTTAAATATCTGTGTAGGAACACAGATCTTTCTTATCTTCCCAATTACAAATGTTACAGCATTTCCTGGAATTTGCCTCATAAGATGGGTTTTAGGAAGGGGAAAGCAAGGAAAAAAGAATGACAACAGAGATAATGGCATCTAATATTTCTCCTATAATTAAGAAACCATTAATTTTCAAACTTTTCTCTCATTTCTCTTTAACCAGAGCTAAGACACAAAATTAACTGCTTAAGTTTCAATCCATTATCGCATTCTCAAGCTGAGGGTTTGCAAAGCAATGAAAATGCTCCCACTCTGGCAAACAAAGAAGCAGATACCTGGGGAAACGGCACATCTAAGTTGGTACCATTTTTATTCACATCACTCTTCCCCTAATAGATAAGCGTGCAAGCAACACTGCCTCAAATCAGAGTCTCACCACTGGAAGGCTGTGGTTATTATCTGTTCCCTCTGGGTAATTGAAGGCCATGACCAAGTCTGATGCTTCTGAGACAAAGCATTCATTCCTTCCAAAGAAACCTGTACTACCCTAGGCCCCAATCCCTTCCTAAATGACTCACAATTGCATTCTCTGGTTCCTCAGCAAGCGGATAAAGAACACCATGCTCAGCCAGCAGCTCCAAATTTTATGCAATTCAGCATCTTACTTGCTCTCTCTGTACCAGACTGGACCAGAAATATAGCTATGCAGTTATCCAACCCATTTCTGCAAGAATAAATGTCTCTTCGCTCGCCAGAGTGTTGCCAATTACCAAAGAAATGGAAGGAGCGAGATGAAGGTAAATAAAGGGATTGAGGTTGGGTCCAAAATAGAAACATCTCCCCTTTTTAAAAACTGCATCATGGGAGCTCCAGTGGAACATGCTTTGGCCCTGAGATCCACAAGGTTGCAATTACCCATCATGTAATAAGCCAGCTGTCACATTTCACACGTCAGAAGACCCCCAAATCAAACTCAAATAGTGAATTGCTAAGATAACTTAGAAATTTCAAACAACTGAACTCCTTAACATGTGACCTAAAAATGTCTTTGGATGGTATTGCCTTTCTAAAATGAAATGATACCTATGTGTATGCTCCAGAGTTCTGAGCTTAGACTCGGAATGAAGCACCTTTTACGGTAAAGCCAGTGGTTCAGGATACTTCTCTTTCCTCCCTCACTTAAAAAAAAATTAATATTACATGGTGGCTTTTGAGCCTTTTCAGGTGCCATGCACACCCTCTTCTGGTCAGTTCGAAGAAAAACTGATCACTGTTAGGAAAGGAACTCCGTCAGGAGTGTACAAACTTTGGTCCTAAAAAAAGGGAATGATTCTGATACATATGAGAGGCCTTCCTCCTTTCTTTTTTGATCACCAAATAAGAGTTTCTTTTCATTATGAAAATTAGTGAGCCTACTATTTCCTAACAGATGACGTTCCTCCATTTCACTGTGAAATAGTGACAACTCCAGGCAAAGGGTGATCAGGTAAGGCTCAATAAGCCATCTCTGAAGCAAGCAGCTCAGTCCTGGAACACTTCACACATTGTAGAAGACACGTGAAGGTGAGGGGGAAGAAGCCCTGCTTAGTTTGCACAGACTGAGCATGTTGTGATGACACATAAGGCACAGTGAATAAAAGCACAGACTTGGTCACAGGACTGAGTTTGAATCCCAATTCTGCTGTTTACCAGCTGTGGATTCTTGAGCGAGTTACTCAACTCCATGATTGTTTCGTCATCTTAAAAGTGAGAAATTATAATAGTATTTCTTCACAGGGCTTCTGTTAGGATTAAATACGTTAATACTGTGAAATGGCTTAGATGAATGAACGGCACAGAGTAGCATAAAAAGGAAAAGGAATTTGGAGGAGCTTTTTCCTAACATCAGGATGGTCTCTGGGGAGATGCTTAGATTCATGCCACAGATGATCACACCAACCAACCCAAAGAGAAGTTTTTTTTTTTTTGTCTTTTTGTTGTTGTTGTTGTTGTTGCTATTTCTTGGGCCGCTCCCGCGGCATATGGAGGTTCCCAGGCTAGGGGTTGAATCGGAGCTGCAGCCACTGGCCTACGCCAGAGCCACAGCAACGCAGGATCTGAGCTGTGTCTGCAACCTACACCACAGCTCACGGCAATGCCGGATCCTTAACCCACTGAGCAAGGGCAGGGACCGAACCCGCAACCTCATGGTTCCTAGTCGGATTCGTTAACCACTGCGCCACGACGGGAACTCCCCAAAGAGAAATTTTTAATAACGCCTTCCTGCAGATTTTATAGCCTTCCTTGGCCAAACCCAAGAGACCACCAAGAGAAAGCACAAACTGACCTCTTTTTTTCTCTAGCCTACATGCTGAACAAGTCATGAATTCCTAAGAACCTGTTCTGAAATGACAAAACTACATTTCAATAATCCTTTTATTAGTTACAGAAGAATCTCCACTAGTATTTACACAGTGCAAAAAAGCCGTTATTACTCCTAAAATGTGATAGAACAATCATCCTTCATACAGCAAAAGAACTAACAGGATGAAAATTCCTTCATGTTATAATTCACGCTAATTCTGCTAGTTTTTTATTAGAGCATTACAATTAAGACATTAAATTATAAATTCATGTGGTATATTTAGAAATTAAATTATAAAATAATACAAATACTTATAAGGTGTGATGTGCCAACAAAGTTTAAATTTTTATCATTAATTAGGATTCAGATTTCCAGATCAGGCAAACAGTTTGGTTGATTCTATGATGTGTGTAGGCTGAAAGTAGGCGGAAGATAATAAATTATTTCACAAAAAATTTTAAATCAAAAAAAGATAAAGTGTTTAAATGGATAAATTAATGTTCCACCCTGTTGGCACAACATATGGAAAATACTTAAATGCCAGTTTTTTTTTAAAGCAAACAGCAGCTTTACAAACAGTAATACTTCTTTATACATATATTAAAGTAACAATGTGTTAGGATTGAACAGTTTTATGTTAAAGAGTTGAAAAATGAAGGTAGAGTTCACTACTCATTTGCACATTATAATTCCCACCCCACCCTCCTCCCCCAGCTTATTAAGAAATCAGACAAGTCATTCATTATTTGGATATTAATTTCTCAATATTTAAACTACGTGAATTCCTTTTGACTAATTCTTTTCCAAATACTGGAAGCATATAAAATACCATCTCTGCAAAAATGACCTCCGGTCAAAACCTTTAAAAACTTTTCAATGTATAACACACATTTTCCCCCCAAGTTTAGTCAAAAGAAATATATTACATCATTTACAAACATATTTAAACCAAAAGTTAAGCTAATACGAACATTTGTCTTTTAAGTAATCTTCACAGCAAACAAACCTACCAAAGCAGAAATCTAGTTCTGGGAGTGCAATTCATATTGTAATTCATATACTTATGTATTGAAATAGAAATCTAATATTAATTATTGCCAGAAAAACAACCTCTATGCACGAAGAAAAAAATCACTATGGTTTTTACTTCTTGTGGTGATGAATCCTTGCTCTTACCATTAGATCTCTCTAGATCTCCAAAGAGTCACTCACCCCAGATCCAAAAGAACACTTTCCTAATTTTCACACCTCCCCCTGCATACAATATACACAAATTCCAAAATTTATCTAAAGGAAACAAATTATAAAGACATTATTAATACTTATTTAAGCATATGTTCAACATTTCCTTTAATAAATTTTGGGTTGTCCTCTAGAGGTGACCTGTTTCATATAAAAAAGGATGTGGTCCCTTGGGTTTGCTGGCAGAAGATACTGCACGTGCAAAAGCGTTTATCAGACACATAATTGAACATTTCAGAAGTCCATTGCAAATTCAAAGTTACTGGTGTTCAGAAGATTTCCTCAACTTCTCTTGATACAGATGTCAAAAATCTAAAATGACAATTCTCACTCAGTAGAGATATAAAATATAAGAAACCTTTGAAAAGCCATTCATTACCTTAAGATCAAGAGTTATCTGAATCACTGACACTAATAGAAGGAAATTTACATCAAAAAGTATGAAAAGTCTTTCAATTCACTTTTAAGATTGTCAGTAGTTCAAAACCTCTATCATTTCTTTCAGCCACCACGTCCAAATGTCAGTAGGATCTGCCACACGTAAATCCATGATTACTATTTGAGAGGCTTCATTCCTTACACGCTACATTCCTTTAAGTACTGGACACTTTGTGCCTAAGAAGTCTACACTGGAGAACAGTACAGTAACGTCCCCTTTCAGCACACAAAGTTGACAGACTAACATTTTCTACACAGCAATGCTCCTAAACTTTCACAGTTCACAGATAACTAAGTCATCAACCAAGAATCTGGTCTCTCCAGTAGTTAAATGCCAGGATTATAAAACATTAGGACTAGCACAGCAGTCCCCATGCATTCATAAAGAACCTGCCCAATTCTTCCCTCGCACCTCTGTGGGGCAAAGCTCTGCCCCATAACACCTAAGCAGGGAAAATACCCCTCTCTCTCTAGCTCTGTGCCTGCTTATGGGAGTTGGAAGTGTAAAGCTGGTGTGTACATGCATGCATTTGTGTGTGTACACAGGCATGTGTGTGTTGGTTGGTTGGAGGTGGTGGGTAGTTGGTGGGAAGACAGAAAAATAGGTAATTTGTAATTTTTTCACCATTATAAACTTGCAGAGGTCACTACCAAGGAGGTATACACATTCCAGGAGATGGGCAGAGATAAATAATAATGGTGAAGAATACCTGCACCTATCTGCACACTCTTAAATCATCTAATAGCTTCAGCACAATCAGAGCAACTTTCTCTTTTCTTCAAAACTTTCTCTTCCAAGCCTTGATTATCAGGATGCATGTTATAATTGTATAAAGTTCCTTTCCCTGACCTCCCATCAGTAACTATGGTAGGTGTCACATGGCAGGTGCTTGAGGTCAGGGACAAATTCTTTTCTTTTTAAAGGTGCAATAGCTTTTCACTCAGGAAAGGTTTGTTTTGAGTACCCAATCAAATTCTCATCTCAAGTCCAGAGAATCCCAAATCAGAAGCATGCAAGAGAACACACCAGTGTTAAGATATTGTTTCTAGATAGTTTACATGTTTAGTGCTGAAGTCATACAATCAGTTACAGTTATTCATCTGTCAAAATCTGCCTAACCTTATGCAAATACGACTATGTACAAGAGCATTCCTGAGGTAAGTAAAAAGCAAATGTGAAACAGAACCTGGAAGTTCCTACCATGGGTGACTTCTCACTATTAAAGACAACATCTATCACTTTCCACAAATAAGGCCAGCTCTAACCTATCATACATAGTGGCTCCTTTGCTAGTCTAAGTTTTGGAGGCTCTGTCTTAGCTCATCCCAACTATAATCAATTACAATGATCAGTGACTTATGAAATAAGCATCTGTGGACTAAATAAAAGTTGCACCAATTTCAACACAAAACACTTTGTGAACTTAGAGTTACCCTCAGCTAATTTTTTTTAACTCCATAACCTCCAGTTCTTTTTTTAAAAAAACCCAAACAACTTTTTGGTCAGACAAATTAGAGTGAAGGAGGTGTAGTCTTGAAGCAAACACCGGTAACTGCTCCTATTCTCAGAACTGTGATTTTTAACGTTCAAAATGACTCTAAATAGGCACTGTAAATTTACTTTCTTTAAAACCTGGTCTTTTTTAATCACTGTTTTCCATAACAAAATAAGCTGAAACAATTCTGAACTTTCCACACAGTTCATAGAAAGACACAGATGCTAATAAAAAGCTAAGCTATAGATCAAAACAAGTAAAAGACAGCTACAAAAATATTTCTGTCAGGAATTAAATACATATATTAAATACTGGACAGTGCAAAATGTTGAGATGAAGCATGAAAGATAATGGCTGCAACCCTTACACAGGTGGAGACAGATAGTTTACATTTCCTGAGTTATAGGTTTGGGGGTGTGTAATTAGAATCAGAGTGCTCCTTGTTCAGTGAGCTGCAGGTGCTGGGCTTCTGCTGCTCCTGACTTGCTTGATGGTCAGTAGTCCACGCCTCACTATCCCTCCCTGGCCCCGGCACCTCAGGTGCCTCTGCTTCCTCTTCCCCACTTTGCTCTGCGTTGTCTTCCTCAGAACCATTAAGGGTTTTTCCAAGCTGAAGAGTTTCCATCGTTCTCTGGGTTTCAGAGACCCAAGACTCAATTCTACTATTGAGCTGTACTTCTACAGATATGGGTTCATGAGTATAATCTTCTTCCTCCTCCTCATCTTCATCATCCTCTTCTTCAAGCATGCCAGGTACAAGAGTGCTGGTGGTGCTGGTGATGGAGGAATTCAAAAGATCCCGGCAACTGCCATCCAAAGAGCCGGTCTCTGTACTCTGTTGTGAGGCCCATTCCAGGTCATCTGGCTTCACTTCCTCTTTTTCGCTCACTGATTTTCCAGGGTTTGTAGCTGAGGTAGAATTGCCCGAAGCCACTAAGGATGGCTGCTTACCAACAGGGGCTGTGTCAAATGGAAGTTTACTGGGTTTTTCAGATGTGCTGTGCTTACAAGAAACCTCTCTCTCATTTTCTGACGTTTCTAATCCATCTGAAGTTTCCACCATATTTCTCCAATTTGTTTCTGCAAATATCAAGGAGATTTTTTTTAAAAACCAGAACACTGTTTCAGAATCATGCAACTTTTAAAAAGAGGGAAGAACAAACCACAGAAATCTGTTCATCAACTGACTGAAAAAACAAAAAACTTAGCTTATTTTAGTATTAGTTCAAATGTTATAATTGGAAAATAGTTTCTCAAAAATTTTCCTTCTCATAAAAAACATCAAAAACCAGAAAGAAAAAAATAGTGCATTTAACATAAAGAAACAAAGAAGCCAGGAGTTTCCTTGTGGCACAGCAGGTTAAGGATTTGAGGTTGTCACTGCAGCGGTATGAACAGCCGTTGCGGCACAAAGTCAATCCATCCCTGGCCCCGGGAACTTTCATATGCTGCAGGCACAACCCTGCCCCCGCCCCGGAAAAGAAACAAAGAAGCCAAAATAAGTATATCAATGCTTCAGAATGCAAAAGATCTAATACAATACAGAAGCTGACATATATATAACATCTACGTATTCATAAAAATCAATGAATTGCCTTTTGTTTGGCCCTAAAATGTCCTGAGCTCAAGGATCCACAAGTCACAGGTGGCAGAGCCAAGATGTCCATCAGAAATAGTTCTGATTTGACAGGTTTGTATTGCGCTCCCTCAGCAAGTTAAGAGCTGTCCTTTTTGGCCTGTAATGAAACTTGTGTTTCTACTTATAAACAAAGAAGCCATGCATGCATTTCTAACATTTGTGAAAATTTGTTTTATAATATACATAAGTGGTTTGGCTTACCAAGCAACTTTGGAGCCAAAAAATAACCAAGTATTGTTATATAATATAGTTGTGATCATCTAAATTATTTATAATGACAGTCAAGAGTCAAAAATTGTACTAAGCTCTCTCTTGTTTTTTTTCATTTAATTTTTTAAATCACAGAGGTATAATTGATATAAAATATTGAATTAATTCCAGGTGTACACCATGATTCATATTTGTATATATTGAGAAATGGTCACAAACTGTCTAGTTGACTTCTATCTCCATTCATAATTATAATTTTTTTCTTTATGATGAGGACTTTTAAGATCTACTCTCTTTGCAACTTTCACATACATAATACAATGCTATTATAGTTAGCATGCTATATATTAGATCTCTATGCCTTATTTATTTCATAACTTGAAGGTGGTAACCTTTGACTTCCTTCACCCATTTTGCCCAAACCTGGCCCCCTGCCTCTGGCAACTAACAATCTGTTTTCTGTACCCATGAGCTTGTGGGGGTGGTGGTGGTTGTTTTAAAGATTCTACATATACATGAGATCATGTGGTTTTTGTCTTTCTATAACTTCTTTCATTTAGCATAATGCTCTCAAGGCCCATCCATGTCATCACAAATGGCAAGATTTCATTCTTTTTAATAGCTGAATAATATTCCACTGTGTGTGTATATGTGTGTGTGTATCTTCTTTCTCCACTAATCTTCTTTACTCGTTTGTCTGTTGATAAACACTTAAGTTGCTTCCACATCTTGGCTGTTATAAATAATGCTGCAATAAACTTCGGGGTGAATTTTGTTTTCTTCAGCTATACATCCAGAAGTGGAATTGCTGGAAGTTCTTTACATTTTGAGGAACCCCCACACTCTTTTCCTTAGTGGCTGCAGCAACTTAAACATTCCCACCAGCAGTGCACAAGGGTTCCCTTTGCTCCATATCCTTGCCAACATTTGTTATTTTTTGTCTTTTTGATAACAGCCATTCTAACAGGAGTAAGGTGATATTTCACTGTGGATTTGATGGCATTTCTTTGATGACTGGTGATATTTAGTATCTTTTCATGCACCTGTTGGCCATCTGTCTTTCTTTGGGAAAATGTCTATTTAGATCCTTTATTTTTAAATTGGATTGTTTGTTTTTCTGCTATTGAGTTGTATGAGCATTTTATTTATTTTGAATATTAGCTCCTTATCAGATATATGATTTACAAATATTTTCTCCTGTGTAGTAGGTTGCCTTTTCTTTTTGTTGAATGTTTCCTTTACAATGCAGCAGCTGTCTAATTTGGTGTCATCCCACTTATTTATTTTTGCTTTGTTTCTTGTTTTGGTTTGTTTTTTGTTTGTTTGTTTTACCACATCCACAGAACGCAGAAGTTCCCGGGCCAGGGACAGAATGCATGCCACAACAGTGACCTGAACCACAGCAGTGACAATGCCGGATCCTTAACCCACTGAGCCACCAGAGAACTCATGTTTTCACCTTTTCTTAAAAATAAAAATCCCCTTCTATTTGCACTATAGCTGCTATTTGCATTTTATATGCATAATGATCAAGTGTAGTAATAAAGCAAGCCTAGCCATGGTGATAGATTTAACCTGTCACCTATCAATTATATATTGCTACAGACCATGTTTTGGCCACCTGAACTCAGAGCACATGATTTGCAAAAGGCTTTCTTTTCTACAGCTACTTCAAATGTAGTCTGGGTCCTTCCAGTCACATTCCTACCTCATGACAAACAATCTAGCCTTCTCTCTTTATTCTCATTCTTGGTTAGTAACATTTTCAGTCTCAAGGAAGAAGAAACCTTATAGTAATCCTTGATCCTATCTTTCTCCCTTACTATATCCCCTCATTCCATCAAACTCATAACTATATTATGCCACTTCCAGCTCAAAAACTACTAAATTTCATAACGACTACCTTAGCTCAAGACTTCTTTACCTTGCTATATGTCAATAATATCTTTCTGATTTTCAGACTTGACCACATCATTATCGAACTGGCTTTTTATTACCCTAATTTTACCCTAGTTACTAATTTTTATTACCCTAATTACTAATTCAAACTCCTTAGTTTAACACATCCAAGCCCTTTATAATCTACCCTTCTGGTCCCATTCATTTCAACCCCCAGCCATGCATTCCATGTTCAAGGTCACTTTGAATTTTCACTGCTCACAGAAGTCATACCATCTACATTTTCAATTCTTTGTTTTGCATAAGCTGCTTTTTCCATGTAAGATGTGTTTTCCTCCTTTACCCTTCAGGCTCCTATTCATTCTTGATAGCCACCCTTAAATGTCAGTTCCTTTGTGAAGCTTTTCCTAACTTTCCTGAGACAGTCACTAACTTCCACAGCACTTTCTGCACATCCAGTTCAAAATCATTTGTTTTGTGATTGCTGTTCTACCTCCTCTTCCCCCCCTCATTCCCACTTATCTCTGCATTCCTATGGCTGGCATATGTACTAGGAAAACAAGCTTTTACAGTAAATAGAGTTTGACATATATATTTAATTGTGCAGAAAAATAACTTTAAAAAGCCATAAAATTTATAAAATTTAGGTACACATTTATTTATATTTACTTCCTTCAAAAGTACTATGAGAATTCACATGAGGTCTTGGAAAAAGTCCCACCGCTCAATGACAGTGAGTCAAAGGAACTGGAAAAAGAAAGAAGGTTAGTAGACTGATCAGGGCTGATCTCTCTCCAGGCTCAGTTTTGGGCATTTAGCTGCTGGGTTGGTGAGCTGAAAGCAAGAACGGTCCTTCAGAAAGGAAAGGCAGATATGACCTTGGAAGCTGAGACAAGGGACTCTGCAATTAGCCATCAAAAGACATGTCACAGTGATCAAAGAGCCCCTGAGGTCACATACCCACAGAAAAGGCACAGGCCTTTAAAATAATAGGTGAAGTCTGATCAAAAGCTGCTAAGCACACAAACCCAAGACTGTGATGGGAAGAAACAGAGCAAGAACAAAGTGCCATCTTTGGTGTGTGTGGAAGGGTAGGGGGGTGGGCAGTGGCTGAACACCAGCAGCCTAAAGCCAGAATAGTAAACCTAGAAGTCCACTTTTGAAGAAAGGCTTAGGAAGCAAGTTAAAGGCAGGATCAAAGATCTCAACAAACCTGGAAATGGTACTGATCCAAGCCTATCCTGCTTCTGAATTGTTTATTTTAGCAGAACTTATTCAATGAAGTTGTTCTTTGCTCATTAACCCATCTATGCTTTCCTGTTTAGTCAGCTAGTTCTTTGTGAAACTGCCTTTTCAACTTTCAGATTACTAGTGGGTTTGTCAGAGAATGAGGCATGTGTTTTTCTCCCTTCAGTCAATACCCAAGGGAAAGCTGACCATCTTAAAATAGGTTTATGTAGCAGAAGAACAGAAAAATGAGTTCGAGAACCTACATAAGAAGGGTGGTGGCAGAGGATGAGCAGGAAACTCAAGGTAGGCAGAGGTAATCTTCCCCTCATAAGTGGTTACTGAGAATCTGCTGAATGGTGCTATTGGGAATTTATTCAACAGACAGGGAATTCACGTCACACTAGCAGCAAGTACAATTTCTAGAGTCAAACTTAGCAGCTGTGTGACACTGACAAATTATTTACCTCACTTCATTTTAGCTTCCCCGTCTGTATAAATGCAGTACAATATTTCTTATCTCCTAGGGCTGTTCAGAGGATTAAATGTTTTAATAAACACAAAGTGTTTAGAAAAGTGCTTGGTAAGAATTCAGTGAGTGAGCAACTATTATTATATGTCAAGTGCCCCCTATATGCTGTTTCCATCTAGAAGAATGCATTGTTTGGTTGGGATTTATGTTTGAAACTATGTTTCATGTAAGTATGGGAGAACTGAATTCAGCTCAGGAGAAAGGAAAACATGAGCAAAGAGAACAATTAAGGTGTACACAAAGAACAGTAAGACTGGACTATCACAGGAGCCTTTTTATTCTACCAATATTCAGCGCCCCTTTCCTAAGCTTTGTTTTTTCTTTAAACTGTGAAGATCACAAGAGAACACTTTAGAAATCTTGCACCAGCACAGCATGGAAGATACTATTTGCTATCTAACAGTCATTCCCCATTTACTTCCTGGCCAGCAGAGCCCCCAAACTTGAGATGTACTTGAATTCAGTCCCATAGGGGAAGAAAAATAGTTCGAAGACTATCATGACTATCCCATTCTCCTCTGGCAAAGATTCTCTTTGCCCACATCTCCCTTGCAGCTAAAAGCTGCATATGATGGGCTCTGGCGAAATGAAACAAAAGATGAAATCTGAAAATTGTCTCCTTCATGGACAAAAAGAGCACACTGCCTAAACCTCCTGCTCTTAACTACTGTTATGATGCCCGGGGCCACTGCAGTTATTTATGAACATTAGATGATAAGCACAATAAGAAGCCACAGACTGATAAATGAAAGAACAGAAAGAAGGAAAGAGATAGGGACCCTGACAACATCATGAAATAATTAAACATCCTAATTTCTCAGGCCCCATTAGTGGGTTTCATGTGTCTGTTGCGTCTGATCCCAATAGAGTAACTTTGTGCTCTGCTCTCTCGGCAAATTATTTATGACTATTTTCACTCATTTTGTTGGCATCCTGATAAATCAAGTCATAGACCAGAATCTTTAAGGTTCTCTTAGGGAACCACTGACAAAATGCCTGCCTTGGCCAGGTAACATAATATCCACTGTTGAGTTGTCTCACAACAGGAAGACCAATAAGGAACATGGATAAGGAAAACTAACTGGGAGAATTTGGTAGGGTCCAAAAGGAGGCAGGAGACATCAGCCCATAATAGGTCCTGCCAAACTCCCAGAAACCCGCAGGCTGGAATCCATCTTGCACCAGGGCTCCATCTTTCATGTGTTAAATTTTAGGTGGCAAGTTGATGTGGTGGTGACCACATCATTTAAAAAAAAGATATGCACCGCTAGGAAGGACCCTGAATCAGGCCAAATATGGGCACAAGCAAGACAACCGGCCAGAGACAACCTGGAAACTAACCCCATACCTGTAAATCCTGAGGCCACGAGCCACGCTGCAGAGCAGTTCTGGGTTCCCTTACCCTGTTGCTCTCCATCTAGATGCTACTTCCCAACAAGTTTTTTGCTTTGTCAGTAACTGTGTCTCCCCGGACAATTCATTTCCTACTGTTAGACAAGAGGGGTCCTGGGAGGGGTCCCCCTTCTGGCAACAGTTCTGTTTAAATCCCTTCTTAGAATGCAACCATTAGCTCACAGAACTTTAGTTTTGAATGAAATCTTATAGACAATCTAAACAAATCTGCCTCACTTTACTGAAGACAAATCTGAGGCTCAGAAATTAATCCATTGTGCCCAAATATATATCCCAGGCAGATTGTGGAAAAGACAAGGCTTCAATCTTTGAACACTTTAAAGCTGGTGACTTTTGAAAACATCTCCTAAGTCTTTGAGAGGTTCTTTTCACAACTTTTCTTTTTATGGGCCCAAATGAAGATCACTGTTATTTCCCACAACTTTAGGAATTTACCTTGCAGTTTACCTTTGAGGTCTGGCATAGCACTACATAGAAAACTGATTTCATTTTCTAATTGATCTTCATTATTTTCAACTAGTATCGCTTTAACCAAAGAAACACGTCTGCCTCTGAGCCAGAACCACCTATCCCTGACCAATAGTTTCCTAGAGGTGCATAATAATTTCACTGCTCTAGTCTGGAACTTTGTCAAAAGCATTTCAGACATTAAACTACAATCACAAGCGAGAAGAACAGGAAAGAAAGTGTAAGAAACGAAGAAAATGAGGACTCCGTCTTTTATGCGTTAAATTTTAGGTGGCAAGTTGATGTGGTGGTGACCACATCATTTAAAAAAAAAAAAAAAGAATGGGGAAATGAATGAGACATTAGATCAAGAAAGCAAAGAATTTAAGAGTTCAAAGTATTACAGACACAAAACAAGGAAATTACTAAGGTGTAATAGTTTAAACATTATACATAAATGCCATTTTCCAGTCTATGTATCTTTTTGACTACCATCAAATTTAACTCAAAACAAACATCACGAGTCTAGGTCTTTTGTTAACTTAGTAAATATGAACTTTTAATAATCAAGTGTTAGAATAAAACTTCCTATAACTTACTTATTTACTTAGTTACAGATCACAAGAATAGTATATTCTGCTTTTTAAATGCCTTTGAGGAGTTCCCGTTGAGGCGCAGAGGAAACGAATCCGACTAGGAACCATGAGGTTGATGGTTCAATCCCTGGCCTTGCTCAGTGGGTTAAGGATCCGACACTGCTGCGAGCTGTGGTGTAGGCCGCAGATGCGGTTGGGATCTGGCATTGCTCTGGCTGTGGTGTAGGCCGGTAGCTGTAGCTCCGATTGACCCCTAGCCTGGGAACCTCCATATGCCTCAGGTGTCGCCCTAAAAATCAGAAAATAAATACATGCCTTTGAGATTTGTTTTTTTAAGATTTTGGAAATGTCACTAAATTTCAGGGTTTCACAGAAACTTTGAGCTCCAAATATTATCCTAACTTTCAATGGGCACATTTTATGTAATTTTCAAACAAAAATTTAAGCAAAGTTTGAATAATCAAGAAGACACGACAAAAGTTAGCAAGGAAAGTCATTTTACAACATCAATCATTAAATTATCTCAAAATTTCACTCACTTAAGACGGTATGTAACAACTTACCATATTCCTTTTCATTTACTTCAGAGATGGGTTCAGAAATAACACTGCAGAAGGAAATGGCGCTTGCTGCAGAGGGATTCCGAGAATGGCCCATGTGGTGTGGCACCTTTTTCACATTCTTTAAGGCTTCCTCAGCTTGCTCCTGTTCCATTGCAGCAACCATATCTTTATATGCTTTCCTGGCTTCCTCAGTGAGTTCTACTAATTTATTAAACAAGCTCTAAAAAGAAGGAGATATTGATCAGTCCATTTTAGTTATACTTTTTATTACTGTCATTAGCGATAAATATTTCTACTGCTTCAGTATCCGATACAATTTCCATCAGCACAAACTTCAAATGTTATGCAAACCACAAAATCTTATAAAATACTCTAAAACTTACATATATTGTTTATTAGTTTTATATAAAATTATGTTTTCAGACAGTGGGGAAAAGTACAGCACAATTTCTTTTTTCTTCTTAAGGCACTGTCATTTAAATATAAACCATAACAAGATGAAGACAGGGCAAACAGTGTCATATTACTGGAGTTTCTACTGTGGATTAAGAATTCAACTACAGTGGCTTGGTTTACTGCAGAGGTATGGGTTCAATCCTGAGCCCGGTACAGTGGGTTAAAGAATCCAGTGTTGCCACAGCTGTGGCAAAGGTCACGGCTATAGCTCAGATTCAACACCTGGCCTGTGAACTTCCATGTACCATGGCAGCCATAAAATCATAAAAAGTGTCATATTACAATGGAATAATATGTCTCTAAAAATTAAACTTAAGAGAGAAAAACACAAGTAGCAGTGCTTTACCTGGCTGCATTTTAAATTGTTTGAAGTATAGGTATAATAAACACTTCTGCTAAACATTGCTGCTAAATGTTGATGTTTAAAAAGGGGTAGATACTAGTAGTATCAAAAATATATTCAGGATTTACTTATTTTTAAAAAGCAGGAAGGGGAGTTCCCATCATGGCACAGAGGAAACAAATCCCACTAGGAACCATGAGGATGGAGGTTTGATCCCTGGCCTTGCTCAGTGGGTTAAGGATCTGGCATTGCTGTGAGCTGTGGTGTAAGTCACAGATGTGGCTCGATCTGATGTTGCCGTGGTTGTGGTGCAGGTTGGCAGCCGTAGCTCCAATTGGACCCTTAGCCTGGGAACCTCCATATGCTGCGGTTGCAGCCCTAAAAGGCAAAACAAAAAACCAACAACAACAAAACCACACAGAGAGGAGGCAAGCATAGTGTTAAAAAATAAAATTATTAAAAAAAAAAAAGGTTTAGGAGTTCCCGTCGTGGCGCAGTGGTTAACGAATCCGACTAGGAACCATGAGGTTGCGGGTTTGGTCCCTGCCCTTGCTCAGTGGGTTAACGATCCGGCGTTGCCGTGAGCTGTGGTGTAGGTTGCAGACGCGGCTCAGATCCTGTGTTGCTGTGGCTCTGGCGTAGGCCGGTGGCTACAGCTCCGATTCAACCCCTGGCCTGGGAACCTCCATATGCCTCGGGAGCGGCCCAAGAAATAGCAACAACAACAGCAATAACAAAAGACAAAAAAAAAAAAAAGGGTTTAAAAAAAAAGCAGGAAGGGAGTTCCCATCGTGGCTCAACAGTAAAAAACCTGATTAGTATCCATGAGGACACAGGTTCAATACCTGGCCTCACTCAGTGGGTTAAGGATCAGGTGTTGCCATGAGCTATGGGGCAGGTTGCAGACTGGGCTTGGATCCTGCTATAGCTGTGGCTGTGGTGTAGGCCAGCAGCTATAGCTCTGATTTGACCCCTAGCCTGGGAACTTCCATATGGCATGGGTGTAGCCCTAAGAAGACACATACACACACACACACACAAAGCAGGGAAATGAATTCTGTTAAAAACAGCCGCTATATGTTACATGTAACAGACTGCATAAATATTTGTTTGCAATGTTCAACAAATCATACACTTAAATGAAGCCAAAAAAAAAAAGAAAACAGGCATATGAATATGTAATTTTGAGATTAACATTGGTTTTACAACATAACTAAAACACAGAAACTGTTGGGAATAAAATAATATCAAAAAGAAGAGAAAATAAAATTGAAAAGAGATGCTATTAGGGAATAAAAAGGACTTGAATGTCAGGGTAAGGACAGAAAGCTTAATTTAAGGGTTAGTCTTACTACACGGTAGAAGTAACTTCGGTGCACTACCACAGGTACAAGTAGATACACTTGGCATTATTAGTATTTCCTTTACCTTCATTTTATGAATATATTTTGGTTTAAACAATAATGTACCTACCTCAAAACAGAAAAGTGAAACAATGTACAAACAAAACTGGCAAGTATTTTATAATATAAAAATCGTAATAAACTAATATATATAATTCAGTAAGAAGTCACTACAATTAAAAACAAACATGCCCATTTTTCCTGACCCTGGTCCCATTCCTATTCCATAAACTCTAGTACTGAACAAGAAAGGAAATTTTTATTATGTCTTTACCATAGGGCTATTTACCACCCAAATTCTCACATACTGTTTAATGGAACAGACAGATATACATCTACTATACAATTTATTAAATAAACATTTATCACCTGCTCAGGCTCAAGTAATACAAAAGGTGTCAGGGGTACAAAAACAAGAATCTGCCCTCAAGGAATTCACAGTTACAAGAGAAGAAACACATGAACTATAGCAAGGCAGTACAGTATCTCTAAGTGAGAAAGCATGGGCTGCTATGGCAGGATAAGTACTGATTATATGATCATAGAAAGTAGGTGGGTAGACAGATAATTTAACTAGTGGCAGAGAAACTGAATGGCTAGGGTAATGGAGATATACAAATATAGTGACTGGATAGGAATAACAGACTCTTAAATATACACAACAGTATGGTTGGGAAGAGTGGAAAACAGTTCATCAGTGGTGTCACAAAATATTTTAAAATAAACTTCATAAAAGTCTTATTTTACATACAGCTTGTATACAATTTAAAACAAGTACATGGAGTTCCCGTCATGGCGCAGTGGTTAACGAATCCGACTAGGAACCATGAGGTTGAGGGTTCGGTCCCTGCCCTTGCTCAGTGGGTTAACGATCTGGCATTGCCGTGAGCTGTGGTGTAGGTTGCAGACATGGCTCGGATCCCGCGTTGCTGTGGCTCTGGTGTAGGCCGGTGGCTATAGCTCCGATTCAACCCCTAGCCTGAGAACCTCCATATGCCGCAGGAGCGGCCCAAGAAATAGCAAAAAAGACAAAAAAATAAAAAATAAAAAATAAAACAAGTACAACTGAAAACATTTCAATGTAAAAGGCAAAATGAAGTCAAATGACATACTAAAATAAAAAACCACACACACTCAAAAAAATCCCACGAGGCTTAAAATTTAATCAGTTAATAAGCATTTCTCTACCCCCTGCTCTACCCAGGTGATGGAGGTGTTGGCTTCATAGCATACCCACCGCCGCGGCAGCAACAATGCACCTAGAGGACCCTGGCATCGGAGGGCTCCCCGCTGCCCTTCCTGCTGCTGAGCTACCCAAGCAGTGGCGGCGGTGGCAAACACCATCCTAATTATCTCATGGCTAACGAATGCATGAACCTCATAAACATGGCCAATCTGAGCAGTAAAGCCTTGACTGAATCTGCTCTGAACCTGGGGATAATGCTGGACTCTGACTAGCACCTCTTCAGCAGTTCTTTGTGGTGATGGAGCACTGCCTGAAACATAAGATGGCGGAATAGAAGGACTGGAGCTCAACTTCTCTCCTAAAAACAACAAAATTCACAACTAAAGACTGAGCACTCTTCACCAAAATGGACTGGAAACCTTAAAAAAGATACCCTACTCCAGAAGAAAAAGAGGAGGCCACATCAAGAGGTAGGAGGGGCGATTTTGAGATATAAACAACCCCATACCTCCCGGGTGGGAAGATCCACAGACTGGAAACTAACTGATTCTCAGAGACTCACCTACAGGAGTGAGAGTTCTGAGCCACACATCAAACCCTCACATGCTGGGATCTGTCACTGGGAGTGAGAGCCCCTGGAGCATCTGGCATTGAAGACCAGTGGGGCTCATGTGCAGGAGCTCCACGGGACTGGGGGAAACGGAGACCCCATTCTTAAAAGGCACACATAGACTTTCACGTGCACTGGGTCCCTGGGAAAATCAAAGTCTCCAAGGGAATCTGGGTCAAACCTGACCGCAGTTCTTGGAGGACATCCTGGAAAAACAGGGGTGAATGTGTCTTGTTGTGAGGGAAGAACATTGAAAGCAAAGCTCTTGGGAATATTCAGCAGCAGTGCCTTTCTCTGGAGGTGGCCATTTTGGGAAAATCTGGCCCCACCCGTCAGTCAGCAGCTGAGAAGCCCCAGGGCAAACAACAATCCAGGTGGGATCACAGCCCCACCCCTCAGTAAACAGGCTACCTAAAGACCCCTCAGGCACACAGCTGCCCCCCCCCCAAGCCCATCCAGAGACTAAGCCCCACCCACCAGAGGGATCAGAATCAGCTCCACCTGCCAGTGGGCAGGCATCAGCCCCTCCCATCAGGAAGCCTACACCAAGCCCCCATACCGACTTCAGCCACAAGGGGGACAGACATCAGGAGTAAGAGAGGCTACAACTCTATTATCTGTAAAAAGATCTCCACACCAAAAACCTATAAAAAATGAAAAGACAGAGAACTATAACTCAGATGAGGGAGAAAGGAAAAACCCCAGAAAATCAGCTAAGCGATGAGGAGATTCTTAGCCTCCAGGAAAAAAACTTTAGATTGTTGATGCTGAAGATGATGCAAGACATTGGAAATAAACTGGAGGCAAAGATGGATAATTTACAGGAAACACTGACCAAAGAGATACAAGATATAAAACTTAAACAAGAAGAGATTCAAAATACAATAACTGAAATAAAAAACTCACTAGAAGCAGCTAACAGCAGAATACAGGAGGCAGAAGAATGAATAAGTGAGGTGGAGGACAGATTAGTAGAAATTATGGATGCAGAACAGAAAAGAGAAAAAAGATAGAAAACAAATGAAGAGAGTCTCAGAGAACTCTGGGACAACATGAAACGCACCAACATCTGTATTATAGGGGTGCCAGAAGGAGAAGAGAGAAAGAAGGAGACAGAAGAAATATTCCAAGAGATAATAGCCGAAAATTTCCCTAACATGGAGAAGGAATCACTCACTCAAATCCAGGAAGCACAACGAGTACCATATAAAATAAACCCAAGGAGGAACACCCCAAGACACATACTAATCAAACTGACCAAAATTAAAGACAAAGAGAAAATCTTGAAAGGAGCTAGGGAAAAGAAACAAATAACATAGACGGGAACCCCGATAAGGCTATGGGCAGATTTTTCAACAGAAACTCTGCAGGCCAGAAGGGAGTGGCATGATATACTCAACGTGATGAAAGGAAAAAAACCTCCAACCAAGATTACTCTACCCAGCAAGGCTCTCGTTCAGATTTGAAGGAGAAATCAAAACCTTCACAGATAAACAGAAGCTGCAGAGGTAACAGCAAGTGTTAAAAATCTTCCAGGATTTAAAATACCAGTAGGTGGAGGAAGAGCCTGGCTTCATTTGGTATTAATGCAAAAGAAACTTTCAGAATATATGAGAGCTTTGATCAATAAAAAAGAACTTCTCAGGAACTTCCCTAATGCCCTCATGAGGGAAGACGAGAAGCCATAATTGCTGGTATTTTGGTGGGCCTGAATGTCACTGATGCCAATTTTTGTATGAAAGGAGAAGACTTGGACTCTCTGGATGGGGTTTTAAATTTCTCCATATATCTCAAAGATGGGAACAGCAGTAAAGGTATTGAAGAAGATGGCCAGATTACTGCAATTCTGGATCAGAAGAACTATGAGGAAGAACTTAACGGACATCTGACTGCTACTGTGAACAGCCTTCAGGTAAAAGTGGATGCATTAGAAAAATCCAACACTAAACTGGCAGAGGAGCTTGCAGCTGCAAACAACAGGATTATTACCTTGCAAGAAGAAATGGAACAAGTTAAAGAGGAAAGCTCCTACATACTGGAATCTAATCAGAAGTCTCCTAAGCCAGACAGAACTTCAGTAGGGCAGGCACTTAGTAAAGCAAAAAAGCAATTAAAGGAGTTCCCGTTGTGGCTCAGTGGTTAACAAACCTGACTAGGAGCTATGAGGACATAGATTCGATCCCTGGCCTCGCTCAGTGGGTTAAGGATCCGGCGCTGTCATGAACTGTGGTGTAGGTCACAGATTTGGCTCGGATCTAGTGTTGGTGTGGCTGTGGTGTAAGCTGACAGCTACAGCTCTGATTCAACCCTTAGCTTGGAAACCTCCATATGCTGCCAGAGTGGCCCTGAAATGACAAAAAAATTAATTAATTAATTAATTTTAAAAAAAGCCCAGGAGAGAGAGTAGGAGACACAACTATGACAGGATATTGTGAAGAGGCTGGAGTACACAGGTGGTTGTTAATAAAGTATTAACCAAGAAAAAGAATAAGCATTACTCTATATAACATCTACTTTATCAATTACCAGTTCCTATGGGCAAGACTTTGTATTAGCAGACTGTAAGAGGAAGACAAATATCATAGGTGTAGAATTACTCTGTCAACTAGGTTGGGGAATTTCATTTTCTAAAGGTTAAATCCTCTCCAATTAAAAAAATTCTTTTCTCTCTTGACTAGTAGCACATAATATACCCAACATATAGACAGAAAAAAATGATTTTACATTATACAGTATTAGCTATCTTTACCCAGCAGTTACATATATTATCAAGTACTACATATCTGAATCCAGAAGAAAAAAAAACTGTGGCAGAAATGAGCTAAAATATTTTCAAAATGCTATAGGATTCAATTATGTAAATGTTTTCAACACTAAAAAAGGAAACGTAACACTCAAGAATTTTCCACTCATTCCTGGAGAGTCATCATCTCACTTCTCCAAATGCTCAAACTTAACACCGGCATGTGTTAAAAGATGTACTTATGGTTGGGGTGGGGGCAGTGAGGGACTGTGTCTTCTAAGCCTCACCTCAGCACCAAAGTAGTTGAAGATTCCCACTACACTCACAGGAACCAGCTTGTTCACGCAACGTCCTAGAGCTTTTCTTCCAAGGGCAAACACAAAAGGAATTTCTTGTTCCCGTGCCATGGCTATAACATTATAGAGAGCCTCATCCAGGCCACCTGAGAAATCAACATACACAGAGGTTCTATTTTAGTTACTTCCTAAACAGAGCTATTTTAGCACCCTACAGTTAAAGCATAAAACAGAGCAGCAAAGGACTCTATGAATGCTGTGGCACTTAGGTTGTTCCACACATTTTCCTATTTGAATTTATACTACATTATATGTAAACATATGTACACATTTTCTTTCTCCCCAGTCAAATACCACATTCCTTTAATACCACTATTTTTGTTTCTCCAGAGGGGTTAGCACAGCAGGGGTCAAATTTCAATATAATAAACTTTTTTTTCCATTTGTGGCCACCCTGTGGCATATGGAGCTCCTAGCCAGGGATCAGATCTGAGCCACAGTCGTGATCTAAGTTGCAGGTACAGCAATGCCAGATCCCCAACCCACTGTGCTGCGGCAGAGACCAAACCTATGTCCCAGTGCTCCCAAGACACCTCCAATTCCACTATGCCAGAGTGGGAGCTCCAATAAACATTTTAAAAATTAATTACAATAGTTAATTATGGCTGATTCCTTTATCTCATCTCTCATCTCAAGCTATCACATGCAGTAAAATCAATTACTTATACATTGTCTTGGAGTTCCAATCGTGGCCCAGCAGAAACAAATCTGACTAGCTTCCATGAGGACACAGATTTGATCCCTGTCCTCGCTCACTGGGTTAAGGATCTGGCATTGCCGTGAGCAGTGGTGTAGGTTGCAGACACAGCTGGGATTCAGTGTGGCTGTGGCACAGGCTGGCAGCTACAGCTCCAACTGGACCCCTAGCCTAGGAATCTCCATATGCCTCAAGTGCAGCCTTAAAAAAAAAAAAAAAAAGACATTAATGTTTTTACTGGTATTTTTCCCCTATGGAGAATATGCCTGCTACTGGTACTTGATGCATCTGTCTACTCCAATCACCCCATGTGGCTCCTCCATGAAAAAGGACAGATAAGGGTGCATGACTTAGTCCAAAGTACTTGTGTGCTGGCTCGTCCCAAAGTCTCTGCTATTGCTGGTTTCGGAGAGACAAAACACCACCACAAACAGGAGCACAGACCGTTAACTTTTTCCTAATTCTTTTTAAGATAAAAAAGCCATCAAAGGAAAGTAATATAAAAAAAATGTAAGTAGAATATATGTGCAGAGGTAAAGAAATGCACTCTTACTTGTCCCCACTACAGCATAGGGGATACTTGGTTGGTCCAACCTAAACCCTTCACTAGGGTTCATAAATGGGGATTTTATGATCTGATCTCAATTTTATTACATAATTTCAGGTACTCAAATATTGCATTTTCTTTACTCAAGTTCAATACTATGCTTTATACCTAAACTCTACTAAGAAAGACCTAAGGTATCCACTTTAAAATTCACTGTAGGGAGTTCCCACTGTGGCACAGTGGGTTAAGAATCCAACTGTAGCAGCCCAGGTTGCCGCAGAGGCTCAGGTTCAATCCCCAACCCAGAGCAGCGGGTCCAAGGATCTGGCATTGCCGAAACTGCGGTGTAGTTGCAGCTACAGCTTATATTCAATCTGTGGCCTGGGAACTTCCATACACTATGTATGGGTGAGCCATAAAAACATAAATGGATAAAAATAAAAAATTATTTACATTTTTTACAAATTCACTATCTATTCTATAATTATACCACACAAACATCAAAATTCTTCAAAAGTAAAATGTTCATACCTTTGGACTGGATTTTTTCACAATTTGGAGAAATTATAACACATTTGATCTTGTTTAACTTCATATGTTTGGTAACCTCCCTTAGACCCATAACCAGCCGTCTCCTCGCTTTTGCTCTTACAGGATCCTTTTGGTAGATGCGTTCCTGGAAACTGACAAGCTCTTGAAGAAGAAGAGTCACACACTCATCAATCTCTTTACAAAGAACTTGATTACAATACCTGTAATACCAGAAAAATAATTATAAAATTACTTTAGGAAAAAGATATACCCAGCAGCAAGTTTTCATTTAAAAAGGAAAAAAAAACAAAAAACAAAACAAAAAAAACCCGAGTTTGCACTGTGGCTCAGCGGATTAAGAACCCAACTACTATCCATGAGTATGCAAGTTTGATCCCTGGCCTCACTCACTGGGTTAAGGACATGGTACTGCCACAAGCTGCAGTGTGTAGGTTGCAGATGCAGCTTCGGATCGGGTTTTGCTATGGCTGTGCCAAAAGCTATGGCATAGGCTGGCAGCTGGAACTCAATCCCTAGCCCGGAACTTCCACATGCCGCAGGTACAGTCATAAAAATAAAAGGAAAAAAAGTCTTTAAAGTCTCTTAAGGTTCTTCAGTCTATTAGAAAAACAGAGGAGTTTTTCTGAATTACAAGAGACTGGCTTTTAGGTGAAGGATAGGTTAACCTCGGGAAGTACTAAAATTCCCAATTATAAAATTCCTAAGGATAAACATCAAACGTTAGCCTGCTATTAGATAAACACAGGTATGTTTTTGGTAAGGATATAATGTATAGAGTTATTTCATTCCAATGAATACTAAAGATGCTTCTAGTAGGAAAGAAATTAATTTCATAACAGCTAACTGAATGCCCTAATACCAGCAATTCATCCTGCATGCTTGGATAAATCAGTCTCCAGGCACTGGCTTCCTCAACCCTAAAAGATAAGGAGTTAGGGATGATGACCTCAATGGTCTAACTCTGAAAATCTATGGCTACAGAGGATGAACTGGATAATCAAAGTGAAGCCAAAACCAAAGAGGCCTTGAGATAAAAGTCACATGCTCTTGTATCAGGCAAAGCAACCTAATGAGGCCCATTGTGAGATCATGTATGGCTAGAATGCAATTAAAAAACCAGAAAGGAAATGAGTGTGAGGCCACTATAGTACTTAATTTCAAGGATAAGGAACTTATCCAAGTATAAGTAAATTCTTAACCTACTGTACTCATTCTCATCCATAATCTCTACCATAAGCAGATGCTTTAACAAGGAGAATTGGTGTAATTTCTAATCTCGGAATAGCCAGATCAGTGAATTACCACTTTTAAATTATATTATATGGTAGGAAAAGCTAGGCCTGCCTTTCTTTTTAGTGGAAAAAAAAAAGTTCTGTTTTGGAAAATTGTTTTAATGTTTACATGAAAAATGTTTAGTTAAGTACAAATATGACATTACTTGAGAAAAGAAGATATAACTGGACAAACTAAGGAAAGATTAACTATCAAAGTATACAAAATTAAATAATGCATTAAAGAACAGAACATCAAAAATGCATTTTTTCGGAGTTCCCATCGTGGCGCAGTGGTTAACGAATCCGACTAGGAACCACGAGGTTGCGGGTTCAGTCCCTGCCCTTGCTCAGTGGGTAACGATCTGGCGTTGCCGTGAGCTGTGGTGTAGGTTGCAGACGCGGCTCGGATCCTGCGTTGCTGTGGCTCTGGTGTAGGCCGGTGGCTACAGCTCCGATTCAACCCCTAGCCTGGGAACCTCCATATGCCGCTGGAGCGGCCCAAGAAATAGCAACAACAACAACAACAACAAAAAAGACAAAAGACAAAAAAAAATGCATTTTTTCTCCACTGTTTTTCTTTCAAGCTGTTTATTTCATACATGTGTAACATTTTATTCCCTAAATGTTTCCTTTGCCCTGCATCTGTTATTTGACATATATGCTTTACATATAATCAAACCAGCTGTTAAACAAAATCTCAAAGGAAAACTTAAGACGACTTTTGGTGTTCTGTCTATTCAACCTACCAAGTAATGACAATATTATATTCAGAACCACAATCAAGATACTTAACTATTCAACCTGAATAATGAAACTAAAACTTACTCTCTAAACCTTTTGCTGTGGATTTTGGTTATTGTTGAAGACGCCATTGGACTGCCTATCCCAGAACTAGCCGGAGAGCCTTGTGACACAGGTGTCATACAGTACGGAGAGTTCTGACTCGCTGGAGAGAGGGATGTATCACTGGGCATGCTCAGTCCAGTATCTGTGGAGATGTGTGGTGAGGGGAAAAAATTCAGAAACTTCAAATGCTGAAAAGCTCTATACTGATTAATACAATTTAGAATGGCAGTTATCTTCTGTACTACTTCCAAATTCTCCAGAAGCTACCAAGCTGGTCATTGCTCATATCTTAAACATTTCTCATACACTACAAAAATGAAGTCTTCCTGGTAGATCTTAAAATATACTCCGAAAAAAATCAAAGCACAAGCCTCCACAGAAGAGATGCGAGAAAGCCAAGTTACCTAAAACATATATTCCTAAAGGATCTAAAATTGAAGAACAAGGAGTTCCTGTCGTGGCGCAGCGCAAACGAATCTGACTAGGAACCATGAGATTGCAGGTTCAATGCCTGGCTTTGCTGAGTGGGTTAAGGATCCTGCATTGCTGTGGCTATGGCGTAGGCTGGCAGCTGTAGCTCCGACTGGACCCCTAGCCTGACAATCTCCATATGCCGAGGGTGCAGACCTAAAAAAGCAAAAATAAATAAATAAGTAAATAAAATAAATTGAAGAACAAAAGACATATTAGCTTCTGCATCCCATCCTGGATCATACTACTGGTCTCCTTCATTTCTATTTTTCCACCTATTTCTTAGAAATAATTTTTGTAACTGTCTAAAAATTCCCATTGCTACTGGCAATGGTTCATTCTATCTCACTCATTCTCTCCACACCACTCCTGATTTTCCAGGCACTACCAGTTTTTCTCTTTCATTCGATCTTTGCTTCTGCACTCAGGCAGCCATGTTTTTAGATGCCATCTCTTGATGTGACTGCCTCCTTCAGTTATTGCCTCTTTCCTAAATGGCTAAACTCAGGAAATTAATATATGAATATCCAGTCCATTAATTTGCAAAGTTACACATTTATCTTATTTCCCTACTGGACTGTAAGCGTTCTGTATCAGGACCAGTCCGACATATATTTTTATTACATTTCCTGACCTTCCCACACCCCAATTACTAAAGTACATATGATAAGTGTTCAACAAATACATGTTGAATGTGTAAAGAGATACACCTAAATACAAAGCCAATGATATTTAATCGAAAGTAAAGGGGAACCTAACCAAATATATCAGAACAATCCTTAGAAATAAGAACATTTTTCTAAACACAATGAAACACTGCTACTAAACCCAAGCATAAGCCACACGTTGAGGAATAAATACCAGCAGAAAAAGGGACCTAATCAGGTCTCTCTTAAAATTTTTCTTTTCCAGTAGTATAAATCTTAGAAAGCATTTGCAGTTCTGGTGAGGCTCCAACTGGAATCATGTGCTGGCTATTGTGTGGGACTGAATCTTACTGACCAACTGGACTCAGCACTACAACAAGCTTTGTAATTCTCTCCTCATTGTGGCATATGTATTAATTCCATGAAAGTAAGGAAGAAAATCAACGAAGGCAATTCAATAAAAAATACAGCTGACCCTCATACAACATGGGGATTAAACCACATATAATTTATAGCTGGTCCTCTGTATCCGTGGTACTTCCACATCTGTGGTTTCAACCAACCATGGCTGAGTAGTACTGTGTATTTACTACTGAAAAACATCTGTAAATAAGTGGACCTGTGTGGTTCAAATCTGTGTTGTTGAAGAGTCAACCGTACTCCTGCAAAGAAAGATAGCCAATTGTGTTCTGGATATAAAAAAAGACAAAATAAAAGGAACTGTGACAGTTACAGAGGATGCATTAGTGAGATCATAATTATGAGAGTTTACAACAAATCAGGTTTTAAGTCTCAAAAATGCCGCAGACCTACTATGTAACACCTGCCCCCACCTTTAAATATCTCCCTACAGGAGCATTTTCAAAAGAAACCACTCTCAAAAAGCAAAGAAATTTAAATAAAATACGGAGCATATTTAGGAAAATAACTAGTGATGTGTCACCTAACAATTTAAATATTTTGGATCATCCCATGAGAAGAAAGGGGGAAAAGGGTGATCTTACCTTCCTGGGAAACAATCTCCTGTGGTAAATCATCAATAAAATCTAAGTGCATTTCTACTGGTTCCTCAGATCCCAAAAGATTGTGGTCCACAGTTAAACGGCCCTTCTTTTCCTCTCTTTCTTTCAAAATAACCTAAAAGTCATTACCAGTCCTTAATTACTGATTACTCTTTAAGTATGCACTGAGTGATTAAAATGTTCACTATTACACAGAAATAGTAGTTCACTTAAAAATGGACATGAGAATTTTGGCTGGCTAAGTAGAAACTGACTAGCAAAAAGGCAAATGTAATTTTATGCACTGTAGCTGAAGGAAGTACTATAACCAAAATAAAAGGAGATAATTATGCTATAAAATACTACAGCTATCAATCCACATCTGCTTCATTCTTCAAATTCTAATTGACAAACTAGAGTTTCCCCCAAAATGGATAAAAAATTTGGAAACCAGATCATATATAGTTATATTAGATTTATCAGGTCATGGATCATCTAATTCTGCTCCCCCTAATAACAATACTGAGTTAAATAGAGCAGTTATTAGCCCAGCTGACATGTGATGAAGATGAGGACAAGAAAGGCTTGCCTAAAACTACAAAGTACTGAAGTTAGTATTTCCTAGGCTTCTGATTCCAAAGATCCAAAGTTTCTGGATGCCTAAATGTTTAACTTTTTTTTTAAACCTCATAGACAGAATTCATTCTCCAGGGCCTTGTTCAACACATAAAATAGGTCAACCTCAAATTAACTAGTCATCATAAAGATGAACATCTATGAACTCTTTACAATAATCTGTTGGCTAAAATGCCACAACTACTTTTGCGAAACAGATTTAAACCCTTATTTATTTTGCAAAACAAACATCCTGGATTTTGATTTACCTTTTTAAGTGCTGTGGGCCGTTTTAGTTTTGCAATTTCCTTTTCTTTTCCTTTTTTTGCTTTAGAGGAAGTAATGTCCAAAGAATTAAAGGATGTCAAACAAGGCTGACTTTTGGTTAAAGGTTTTCTGTTAGTAGAGTCTTTAGTATGAAAAGAAGCTGCAGTGACCACTAAAAACAAACAAGAACATTAATTTTACTATTTTGGCCAACTCCGCATACTTACAAAATTTCTAACAATGTATCTTTAAGAACAAGAACACCCTCTTCTTGTGGAAAAACATGTCATAATAGTAGGAGTACCTGGTTGTGTAGTGCCCCTCAGATACAGCTCCAAAGTATGGATAAATAAATTTGTAGTTCTATTGTCCTGCAGCAACCCTCAAGCATGGCAATTTCTTACAACTGGTCTTTAGTCACAACTATTCTACATCTGAAATTTCAAAACTCTGTACCTCTACTTACTCTCACTGAATCTAAGAATGACCCAGACATAAGATATGTAGACTATCACTCCTATCCTCATTTCATCCTGTCAATAAAGAATGGTGATTTTCTCCTCTCAGGGGTACTCTCAGAACTACTGCACCACATGGAGGTTTGTGGGCCAGGGATTGAATAATAGCCACAGCTGTAACCTATGCTGCAGCTGCAGTAACACTGGATCCTTACACTGTGCTGGGCCAGAAATCAAACATCCACAGCAACCTGAGCCGATGCAGTCAGATTCTTAACCCACTGTACCATGGGGGAACTTCTATTCAGCAATTCTTTTAACCTGACTGATACCCTCATTCTCCCGTGGATACCCCCTACCCTTCAGCTGCCCTCACCTCTAATCTCAACCCTCTATCAGCAAAGTTTTCCTGCTACTTCCCTGAGAAGATGCTCTCCAGTATAAACTTACAAACCACCTGAGAGGAAGGCAATGGGCACCCTTACTCCCATCCAAGTCTCACCAACCACCTCTGCTCTTCATCCTACCTCGAGATTAATTCCTCAAGGATTTTGCTCTAACCTTTTTTCCCTTGCATCTTTCAAGTTTCTCTTTGGGGGGACCCCTCTTTTCCCTAAATCCTCAGAAGAACAGGCAAACCAACAAAACCTCTCCCTTGACTGGTTTCTAAGGTACCACTACCCCGCTTTCCTCCTACCCTAAACCTCTGAATAGGTGGCTTTCTCATAATTACCTCCTAAAATCTGGCCTCCACCCTACACACTCTCTTGAAACTGCTATTGCCAAGATGACATATAACCTAGCCCAAACTAAGTCTTTGCTCTATCCCAGTTTTTTTCAGCATTTTTGTACTAAAGATTAATTCTCTTCCTCAAAATTCTATCCTCATTTTCTGTGATATTACATTCTCCTACTTCCCTTATTCTTTCTCAGACCTGTTTTCCTGTTTCTTCTTCCTTCTGTCCTTTAATTCTGAGCATTCCATAAGGCTTTATCCTTGAGCATCTTTTTCCTTCTTTTATTTTCCCTGACAATCTTATTATTTTTACAGCTATAATAGTCATCTCTATTTGAAACTCAGACTTCTAACCTAAACTGCACATATCTAACTGTATATTAAATAGAGATCACCAGGATCTCCTTAATTAGTATTTCAAATACAACAAGGCCAGAGTCTGTTCCTCCTAAGAAAATCTTCTTCCATGATCCTTATCCTGTTTGGTATCATCATATCTCTTACCACCACCATCCTCCAAGCCAGAGAGTCTGGAGTCATCTTTGACCTGTTTCCACATTGCATCAATTTAAAAGCCTGTAATTCCTTATAACTCTCATATCTCTGTCACAGTCCCATCCTTCATTTGGACTTCCCAAGAGAACTGATTTCTTAGCAACTGACACTTTCCAATTTAAACACTGGTGTCACGTTAGAGGTTAATCTCATTTCTGCCAAGAACCCTACTCCTCCTTCAAAGCCCAGTCCAAATGCTCTCATATACGAAGTCATTCATAACATCTTCCCCATGTCTCCCTGTTGACACAACTCACTCTTTCTTCTGTAAGTTCATAAAACTTTGCTGGTATCTTTCCTAGGGCACTGCTTTTTACTAGTTATGTATATATGTTAATGTCTTTCTCTCTGACTAGATTATAAACTTCCTGACAACATGCATTATCTTAATCGTATCTGTAACTCCATAGTTCCTGATACCATACTCTGCAGATATTTACATTTGTATATTAACATGTGCTAAATGAATCCAAGTTGTAACAAATAAGCCATCTGAAGTATCACAGTTTAACAATCCCTTCCTCAAAGTAATTAGTTGACCTTCACTGAATGATTATAACTCAGACACTCTTATAAGCACTTTATCATCTCATTTATTCCTCAAAACAGTCCTGAAGCAGGTTCCATATTATCTCCATTTTAATGTAAGGAAATTGAAACACAGGAAGATTAAATAACTCACCAAGGAAATAGATGGAAGAACAGGATTCAGAAGAACCCAGATGGCTCACCTCCAAAGCCCTTGCCTGCAGTCACCTGACAATGGTGCCTCCAGAACACCACTCTCAATTCCATTCCCAAATGCCCCTCTGCTGATCTCAACAACATGTACCTCTAAATCTTAGTATGCATTCAATATTAACTTTACTAATAGTTACTCAAAGCTACAGTGCATACTGGATGGGTAACTAGCTACAGGTTTAAATATTTTGCACAGAAGACTAAAGTTATAAACTGTTACTTATTTTTTTTTTTAAAAAAATAGACCCTTTACATAGGAACCAAAGAAACAGAAAAGTCACTTCCACATCTTTACATCAGTGCTTTTTGTTGGTGCCTCTCCCTTTATCTTATTTCTCATCCTCTAAAACAAAGATTGAAAACAAATGAGGGTGCACGTCAGAGCTATTGAGCTCTAAATCTCATGAGGTCTGTTCAAGTATAAATCACAATTTCAGTAGAAAACTAGATCATTTTCTGTTTTCTCCCTCCCTCCCTTTCTCTCTGTCACACGCACACACAATTTGATTAAACTTCTATGTTTCCCATTTGGCTTTAAATTGAATAATGTAATAGTTACAGAGCCAAATTACTTGTGATTCTTATCACAACTTTTGAAGAAGAGAAACATTTGGTTAGTTTGTATAGTACACCAACTGACATTTGAACAGGGACCCGAAGGAACAGGGTATACTGATGCCAGAGGAAAGAGAGTTCCAGGTAAAGGAAATAGCAGGCACATAGACAGTGAGCTAGGAGCACACTGGTTGTGTGTGTGGAACAGCAAAGGAGCTAACATAGCTAGAGCAATGTATGCCAGAGGAGAATGGTGATGAGGGCAAAAAGCTAACAGGGTGAGCTAAGACAGGAGTTAGGACTCTGGCTTCACTTCAAGTGAGAAAAAGAGCTACTGGAAGGTTCTGAGCTTATAACTGAAAAAGATCACTTCTTATTAAGGTAGACTGGGGGTTGGAGAAAGGAAAGATAGGTAATAGCTGGGAAGCTACTGTACTGTAGTACGATGGGTGGCAGAAAAGGAACTGCTGAGTAATGAGACTCTGGATTTTTGAAGTATATGTAATTTAGACAAACAATATCCAAAATATAATCCCAAAGCCAAAGAGCAAATTGCTCAGATTAATGATATCACCTGTGTATGACAGAGGTCTGGTATTAGTAATCTGCCGTGCTTTCATGGCTTGTTGTTGTTTTTCCAGAGCTGCTAACATGTCTCCCAGATCTAGCTGCACAGGTGTTTTATTCTTTTTTCCAGCTGCCTTTGATAAAGCTTCCTGCAAGGTAAATATGAAAACATTTATTTGTTACACTATGAAAATGTTGGCCATTTTAAATGATTGTATTTGTTGCTCTTGCATCCATTTCTCCAAACCTACCAGATATACTATGATATTTGTGCACAAAAATGAATACATACCTGTAGTTTTTTTTGCTCCATACTTATTTCTGAATATTCTTGAGCTGTGGCAAGGGCTGCTGCTAAAGCTTTCTTCTTCTGACTTTTTGCACGTTTAGGAACTGAGGTTGTAATGGGAATTGGAGTCTGAACTATATTGATTGGTGAGTTTTCAGGTAAATCATCCAACTGTGATAATCAGAGAAAAACATTTGTCAGTGATTCCATAAAGGTCTAATTATATGGAAAAACAATCTGGAACATGGGATGTTCTACAGTATAGTTGGACTTAGACTCTTCAAAAGATTCAATGTCGTAAAAAGCAGAGTGAGATGGTAGGACTGTTCTAAATGACTGAGAGACTGGAAAATTATCATTAGAGACAAAACAATAGGTGATGTTTGTCTGGATCCTGGATTAAAAATGAAATGACTCCAAAATAAAGTTTTGTTTTTGTTTTTGTTTTTTTTTTTAAATCAACTGGGGAAATTTTAGCTGGCCTGTATGTTGTATGATGGTTTTTAATTAACGTTATTTTCTTTTCTGTGATGGAACTACAGATCTCACAGGACGGCATCTTTGTTCTGCCTATGCTGAAAGAAATACTAAGGATCAGTCCTAAATACAGCATTTCTTCTGTATCATGCTGTCCCACAAGTCGTTACACTTACCTGTAATATTTCTTTTCAACAGAGCCATATACCAAAATATGTTCAAATATTTTATCTTTTTAAAGAGTCACTTACTACTTTTGAAGAAAGTTTCTGTTGAATATTCTCATCTTTAGCATTTCCATTCTCATTTAGTTCTCGAAATCCATCTTCATCCTGAAAGAGTTCCAAATTGTAAGTAAAAACAGAGTTCAAAGCAATAAACTCTTAAAAAGAACTTTTTAATAATGCTTAAGAGTAATCAATATTGAACGACTTTAAGACAGTCTTAAAGAAATCTCATTTCTCACAAGCTAAAACTTAGCTAATTTAATTATTCAAGGATGGGGACACATCCACACATGACCATTCTTTGGATTTCTGCATCTACAATTCCATTTTTATTAATAATTCTACACTAAGGTAAGTAGGTAAATAAGAAGCAATTCAAACAGGATTTCATCACATTTCATACAATATGGAAAAGATTTTAAACAGATGGCTTTATATGAATTTCATCTAATATATTTCCTATCCCATTACTAACTACGTATACCTGTCATTAGGATTAAAAGTTAAAAAATTAATTTTGTCGTGGCACAGTGGAAATGAATATGACTAGGAACCATGTCGGTTCGATCCCTGGCCTCACTCAGTGGGTTAAGGATCTGGAATTGCCGTGAGCTGTGGTGTAGGTCGCAGATTCGGCTCTGATCTGGTGATGCTGTGGCTGTGGCCTAGACCGGCAGCTGTAGCTCTAATTAGGCCGCTAGCCTGGGAAGCTCCATATGCCGTGGGTGCAGCTCTAAAAAAAAAAAAAAAAAAAATTCCTGTTCAAAGCAACTTAAGTAATATCCTGCTTTAAAATGAAAATTATATCTGATGTTTTTAACTAAATATGAAACCAATCATAGAGTTAAGTGCAAATAACAAATCTGCTACATGTACTGTCTTGGATAAAATACTTGAGATGCACTCTCATGTATCCCAGGACAATTACCAAGCTTATCTAACATATTATTCACCTCTGGCCCCTAGCCTCAAGCATATTTAAACTCCATCTATTAGCGTGTTTTATAAAAAATATATAATAAAAATGAGTTATTCAAAAGAGTTCCCAGGAATGTTGTTTACTATCTTGACACAATCAAATTCTACTTATTCTTTAAAATCCATTCCAAATGCTATCCCTATCCTACCTCAAACCCAAGGGGACTTATTTCAACTCCAACCACACCCAAGAAGCCATGAGGTGTGTGTACATGTCTACATTCCTTTACTCAAGAGTAACCTCCCTAAGGGGAATGTGTTTATTCATCCCAATGCATCATGCAGAGCATCTTACTTTACACACTTAACAGGCCTCCAATGACAGCCAGATAGATGATGAATAACAGAAACATTACAATTACAATATAAACTGTCTGCCTATTAGAGAGAGTAAAATAGCCTTTTAACTTCCTTTTTCAAACTCCTCTGGCTAGTAGCATAAATAACCTATACTGAACTATTGCAATTTGAAAAAACTTAACAAAAAGACTCAAGAGCAATAATACAAGTTAGGGAGAAAGTTTCATACTACGTGAAATTCATATAAAATCAATTTCTACTACATGTTACCTCAAAATGAATACTCACAACAAAAAGTTAGAAAAATAAACATTAATAAAGTTCATGTTAGACTAACAAGTCAATACTTCTAAGTAATTAACAAATCTAACAGCAGAGTAATGTGTTAAGACATAATAGTATTTGCAATGTAAGAAAAATTAATTTCTTAATAGAAACATCTGCTATCAACAGTTTAGAGTCTGAAAAAATACCTCAAAATACAAAGACTCAGAATTTGGGTCGCCTCTATGAGACTGACTGGGGTTTAACTGCTTATTATCTTGTCTCTTTTGCAAATTCTGTCTTCTCTCTGAGGAAGTACTATGTCCTCGGCATCTGAATCCAACCTAAGTAAATCCCAGAGGGAGGAAAAATGTATTATTTTTAAGTAAAATGTTTTATTGGAGTATAACATACAGAAATGTTCTCAAAAGTAATACAACTCAGTGACAAAGTGTATAATTCCTTATAAAAGGTTACAACTTTTGACAAATAAGGTCATTATAATGAAAACAGGAAAATGTGATAATTAATACATGTTACCTTTTTCCCTCTTGTGTATAAACTCTACATCAGCTTTATTTGTAATGCCAAAAACTGGAAACAACCCAGATATCTTTCAGTGGGAGAATAAACTCAATGTGTTATATTCATCCTATAGAATAGCAGCCAACCACAAAAAAGACAAACTATTGACATACCCAAAAATCTGTGAATCTCTAGGAAACCATGAAAGTGAAAAAAGCCAATCCTAAAAAGACTGTACAAGTTCATTTGTACAAAATTCTTGAAATGAAAAAAATCATAAAAAGGGAGAACAGATTAGTGGATTCTAGGGGTTGAGAAAAGGCTGGTGGGGAAGGGAAGAGTAGGGAGTATGGCAATGGCAGACTGAGGGCAACCTGAGGAATCCTTATGGTTATGGATCTGTTTTGCATCTTGTACAATATTAATGTCAATACTGGGGTTGTGATACTGCACTACAGTTTTGCAAGATGTTACCAGTTACCAATGTTACTGCACATTACCTTTTTCTAAAACTACTTTAACTCTTCTCACATCTGTGTTTTTTTTAATTCCTAGTAATTATTAAAAATTTTAAATCCTGTTTATAAGAAAACAGATTTAAAAGAATAAAATTTTCATTCCATCACATAAATTATTTTTCTATTAACACATCTGCAAAAAGTTTGCTTTTCAGAAGAGCAAAAAAAAAAAAAACACATTAAGCATTTTAAGAATCTTAAGACAATCAAGTCCCCTTTTGTAAGTACTCAATGAACTTATAAGAAATGCCTCTAAGCAGGACACTTAGAGAAGACATGAAAAGTATGATCTTTATCAGTTACACAAGAATTCTAAGAATAAACAGAACTTTAAGCAGACTCGGACTGAAGGTGCTGGTAAATACACTTTGGATTATAAAATCAAAAATATGCAAACAGAAGTTCCCACTGTGAGGCAACAGGATCGGCAGCAACTCTGCAGTGCCAGGACGCAGATTCAATCCCCAGACTGATGCAGTGGGTTAAAGGATCCTGCAGTGCGGCACCCGAGGCATAGGTCATAACTGCACATCTGATCCTTCGCCAGGGAATTCCATATGTCACAAGGTGGCCAAAAGAGGAAAAAAAAAATTCACACAAAGACCTGGAGAACCTAGCAATTCCCATGCCAAGCAACTGATCTAAAAAGACTTGCCGATAAGAGAGAGGGTTTTTATACCCTCTTGAGAAGTAAGCTACATGGCAGAACTATAGACTAGAGGATACTCATACAGTAAATGTAATTATCCCTTAGAATATGCACTGTGACAACTGGGCTACTTCCTATCACCTATAAACACCTGTTAAGAAACTAGATAATTTTCCAGGTATCTTGGTTTTAAGTATTTATCCACTTAAAAACAGACTCATGAACATAGATAGACAGAGGACTATATAATGTGATAAAGTGGACTGTACTACAATTTTAAATAGCATCTAGCTGACAGCTATATGAATGTTCTTCATAAAACTATTCAACTTTGGAGTTCCCACTGTGGCTCAGTGGTTAATGAACCCAACTAGGATCCATGAGGACTCGGGTTCAATTCCTGGCCTTGCTCAGTGGGTTAAGGATTCAGTGTTGCTGTGAGCTGTGGTGTAGGTCACAGACACAGCTTGGATCTGGTGTTGCTGTGGTGTAAGCCAGCAGGTACAGCTCTGATTTGACCCCGAGACTCGGAACCACCATATGCTGCAAGTGCGGCCCTAAAAAAAAAAAAGAAGAAGATATGGTACATATATACAGTGGAATACTACTCAGCCTTAAAAAAGAATGAAATAATACCATTTGTAGCAACATGGATGCAACTAGAGATTCTCATACTAAGTGAAGTAAGTCAAGAAGAGAAAGACATACTATATGATATCACTTATATGTGGAATCTAAAATATGGCACAAATGAACCTATCCACAAAACAGAAACAGACTCACAGACACAGAGAACAGAGTTGTAGTTGCCACAGGTGGGGTCAGGGTGTAGTGGGATTTTGGGGTGAGGAGATGCAAACTATTACATTTAGAATGGATAAGCAATGAGGTCCTACTGTATAGCACAGAGAAGTATACCTAGTCTCTTGGGACAGACCATGATAGAAGATAATGTAAGAAAGGGAATATATATAAATGGATGACAAAGTCACTTTATTGTAGAGCAGAAATAGGCACAACATTGCAAATCAATTATACTTTAATTTTAATAAAATGTTCACCATGAAAAACTTAAGTTTTTAGATTCTGTTCATCATTTAAAATTAAGGCTGTTTGAAATGTCAAAACACAGGTAAAAATATTAAAAATCACTGCATTTTACAGTAGTTATAACAGCAAGGTGTAAGTGCAAAAATCTGACAAATGGAGCAAAAAAGCCCAGAATCAGAAACTAAGACATAAAAAAATTAGCAAATGAGTAAAAGGGCAGCACAAATCAGAGAAAAGAATAGACTAAATGTTAAAACAACTGGCTAACTACTGTGAAACCTGACATCATTATATTGCAGCATGCATTGAAAAAAATCTTGAAAATATAAATCTGTAAAGAAAATAGCAGAAAATACAAGTGAATTATTTATTAGGTTTCTGAAAGACTTTTTAAGCCTAAAAATAAATAGAAATTGCAAAAAGGGAAAATACTTTGACTTATAAGAAAAAAATAAATATTCTGTACACTTGACTCAAACAACTTAAATATTACAGTCTCAGAAGTAGAAAAGAAAACATACACTGTTTAACATCTGGCTCTGGTTCTTTTGGAATGAAGAGAGACAAAAATAAACGTTTATGCATTTGCATAATTTTTGTTTACGAATTTGCATAATTTTCTTTTTTGTTTTTTCCACCACTCCTCATCAGTTTTGAGACAGAAACAAAACATTTTTCTGTATTAGTATTACTTACTTTCCAGTGGGCAACTGATACCAAAAGTACTGGCACTTAAGACTGCATCTTGGCAGGTCTAGCAGTTACAATTTCAACATAGAAAGTCAGTCAACTTAATCACCTTGTGGATTTTGTTTATCTAATCTATATAAACAATTCTTCTTTTAGCTCTTTTGTTTTTAATCAAATAAAGCTAGACTGCCCCTTAAGCCTGCCATAAATAACGATTCATTTTTGTAATAACCACAGGGAAGAGGGCATTATTCTGCTTGTTTTCCTGATAGCCTAATTACTGTTAGGGTACATCCAAAGTACTTCATTTCAGGGAGGCAAAGGCATAGGCAAGTAACTGGTCTATTAAATCCCTTAGCAATTTGCTCATATTTCAGTTCAACTAGATCTATCCTTTTAATTCTTTAACTAGATTTTAGGACTCCAAGAACTCTATCTAAAAATTAAAACGGAGGAGAAGGAGGAGTTCCCATTGTGACTTACTGGGTTAAGAACCCAACTCTTATTAGTGAGGATGTGGGTTCTGATCCCTGGCCTCACTCAGTGAGTTAAGGATCCTAGATTGCCACGAGATGCGGTGTAGGTCATAGATATGGCTTGTATCTGGCATTGCTGTTGCTGTGGCTATGGTGTAGGCTGGCAACTGCAGCTCTGGTTCGACCCCTAGCCTGGGAACTTTCATATGCTGTTAAGTGTGGCCCTAAACACAAAAATAAATAAAATAAAATAAAATAAAACAAAATAAATAAATATAAAATAAAATAAAAATATAAAAGGAAAAACAGCCATCAACACCTCCCTGACTTCCTATAGACAACCAATGCAGGAACATAGTTATTGGAAGTTCGTGGCAATATATAACTCACTCTGCTGCACTGGAGCTAGATCTTGCTCCCCAAGAGTAGGAAGCTGCCCAGTTTGGCCACCTTAAGGCACAAGGCAACCATCACTACGGCACTATAACAGCGTATGGCTCATGGTGTTTACAGTTAAGTAAAGACACATGGACATGGCTGCAGTCCTGAAGTTCAAAGAATCAATATTTAAGGCATTAAAAGGCTTTCAATTTTTTTATATGGATAAGAAAAATTCATAGGAGATGAAGCAGAACTGAGAATATTCTTTTTTAATATTATAAAATATCCAAATTTCTTAAATACAGAAAAGTAGAAAATAGTACAATATACACCCCACCTACATTTAATATCCTGCCATTTTGTTTCATTATTTAAATAATAATTTTATTAGCTAAGCCATTTCAAAGTTATAGATATCACGGTTCTTTTAATGCAATAGGCATCACCAAAAATTAAGGACACTGCCCTTGAAAATCACTGTATATCATTTATTTCATGCCACTCAAATTTCTCCAACCTACTCTAAATTACCTGTGAATTATTTCTTTGTTCAGCCTGCCTTCCACCTCTAGAAAACGTCTGATTTTTTTCCATCCAAGGTTTCTTCTGAGTTGCCTGGGAAGTTACATTGGACCAATTTACACCACCTGTAACAAAAGAGATTTAAAAATATTATTTAAAAATATTATGTATTTAGTTAGTTCCTTTTTTTAGAGCCATATCCAAGGCATATGGAGGTTCCCAGAATAGAGGTCAAATCAGAGCTATGACTGCTGGCCTACAGCACAGCCACAGCTTGGGATCCGAGCTGCATCTGTGGCCTACACTGCAGATCACAGCAATGCCAGATCCTTAAGCCACTGAGTGAGGCCAGGGATTGAACCTTCATCCTCATGGATACTACTTGGATTTGTTTCCTCTATGCCACAACGAGAACTCCATAAAATATAATTTAATTATAAAGATGCCTAAACCTAAAGTGCCCCTTGACTTCATATACTGAAATTCAGTCACTATAAATGTAATACTGGAAAATTTTCCATAAACTTTAAGTGGTATTCCAGTTCTTAATAATGTGTCATCTTCAAGAATAATACCTCCATCTGGAATTCTATTTCATCAACAAAACTATACTCTCAAATTAACTTTGAAATCTTCTCCTTGCAAGATTTCTAACTGTTCTTCAGCATCAGCAAGCATCATGCTTAAATGCAAAACTGTGGTATGGACAAAGAAGAAAGTATAGCAAAAACACTATGCAGAAAATAAGTACCTGAACAGATAGATGATTCCACATGCTAAAAATAGAAACAAAAAAGATAATTATTTCCCACTTAAGACCATACAACATATATCTTGTAAAACATTTCATAATTCCATCTAATACATAGCATGCTTATTACAACCTTAGAAAAAATACTTCTCCTTAAATGAGTATTTTTATATTAATAATAAAATATACAAAATCCATTTTAACCATCCTATTATTACAGGAATTGTTGGTGAAAACAGATACCTCAGTTTTTGCAGAGGACACACTCATACTGACATAGACTGATAAGGAAATAAAAGTGATACTACATACACTGATGGTGCCAGAATCAGGATTTCTCAAAGCCCCAGATGCAGGTTGGTTGTTGCTGTGTTTGGGACTGCAATAGCCACTATCACTGTCAATGTCAGCTTCACTAGCTCCCTGCTCACTAGAGGACTCTGCAGTAGGATGAGATGCTCTTCTCCTCCTGCCTTTGGCCTTCCAAAGCATCGCAGCAGAGCTCTCGGAGAGAGACTTGTTAGCGATGTCTGATGGGAAATCTGTAAGGCAAGTGTGACAATTCTCTTTAAGGACAAGGTTGATCAATCCTTTTTAAACTATCATTAAAATAATAAGAAAATAAAGAAATCTAATTTTGTAAATGTAGAAAACAAGTGAAAACCTTTATGTTTTTGGCCACACATGCAGCATGTGGAAGTTCCTGGGCCAGGGAACAACCTGAGCCACAGCAATGGTAATGATGGATCTTTATCCTGCTGAGCCACCAGGGAACTCCAGATGAAAACTTTCTGATAAGACTGCCAAAAGGTAAAATGTTCCTGACAAGTTGGTTTATAATGTGTTTATTATGAAAAGAGAATAATATTTTTATAAGTAACATCATATAATTAAAACAAACCATCAATACCCATTTAAAAACACCACCAATCCTTTGAAATACATTGCAACAGAGATTGGTTTTGATATTCTGATGTGTGTGGCTCTAATTCATGATTGTCACTGGAATCTAGAAGGCCTGTGTATGAATATACCATAATATATTTATATTTTGTACCATGAATGCGACACTTTGGTTGTTTCAGGGTTTTGCTATTAACAATACTGCTGTAAACATTCTTATACAGATATATGAATGTGTATGCATGCATGTGAAAGTTTCTCCAAGGTAAATACTGCTAGGCCTGAGGGGATATACACAATATTCAACTTTACTTGGTAATGTCAAATCATTTCTGAAGGTGGCTGATACAGTTTACACTCTAACAAGCAGGATATAAATATCCCCACTGATGCACATATTCACCAAATACTTGACACTGTCCTCTAGGCTATAATTTTTTCAATTGTTAGGTTTAAAAAGATGGCTCATTATGGGTTTTAATTTGTATTTTCCTGTTTAGTAATGAGGTTGAGCATCTTTTCTCATGTTTTTTTTTTTTTTTTTAAGCCACTGTTTTCCCTTCTGTGAAATACCTGTTAATTGTACTTTTGGATTGTCTGACCTGTGTCTGTTTTTCTACTAAATTGTCTGTTTCTCATTTTCATATTTCACAAATCGTAACTACGAGACACTAAAAAAACCCCCATACAATCTCCACCCGGCCCAACAAATCAAAAATCTTTTTATCACATAACTTTTTTCCACAAGCTTTTTTTCACATAAACAATTTTTTTCATATAAAATTTTTATACAGCATCAATGTAATTTTGACTGTGCTCTGTTTAACATTATACACATGTTCTTCGTTAATTATTTGGAAGCTACTACATACTATTCCATTGAGTGGATGTCCTCTACCTCTTTTGACTTGTCACCTGTTACCGGACATTGGTATGTTTTCAGTGGATTTTTTGTGCTGGTGCAAGGTACAGCTTTCATCAGACAGTTCCTTTTCTTTCTAGAGGCAGATTCCATCTGGGTACACTCACCTGAGTAGGACAACTGGGTCACAAGAAAGATTCCTAATGGTCCTGCAAAATTGTTTTAGCCCCCTGCCAGCACTGCATTCTAGGGGTTCTTAGGGCAAGGTGGGAGGTTTTCTTATTGATTCATATGAATTCTTTACATGTCCCCATACTAATCCTTTGTCAGTCATATACATGGTAAAACTCTTTTCTAACATTTGTAGCTTGTCCTTCCACTTACTTTTGATAAATAGAAATTCTTAATTTTGGAAATAGTTCTCTCCCTGCAATCATAAAGATATATGCCTATATTTTCTTCTACATGCAGTTTTCCAATTTAAGTCCTTAACCCATCTGGAATAAATTTGCATGAGGTATATATTTTAGAGGTCTACGATACTATCTCTATCATTTTCATTATATGTGTTTCCACATACATTTAAGTCTGTTTCTGGGCTCTCTGTTTTGTTTAATTTTTGTACACTGAATTTTATATTCTGTATTTTTATGTAAACTTATAAAAAATTAAGTGACTTTATAGGTCGTGATAGCTAAAAGAAATTTCTTTTCCAGGAATGTCTTGAACCAGTGCTTCTCAGACCAGTGCTCCTTTTAGAATTAGTTTGTCAAGTTCCCCAAAAATCCTCATTGGAATTTTGAGTAGAACTGCACTGAATCTACAGACTAACTTAGAAAAAAAATGATATTCACAATATCAAATCATCCTGAATTAGCATGATAGGCAGATTTTTTTTAATTCTATAATAAAGTTACAGTTTTCTGCATAAATGTCTTATGCATCTTTTGCCAGGTTTATCCCAGAAACTTTATTTTTTAAGTCTTTTTTTTTTTTTCTTTATATGGCTGCATCTATGGCATATGGAAGTTCCTGGGCTTGGGGTTGAATCAGAGCTGCAGCTGCCAGCCTATGCCATAGCCACAAATATGTAAGATCTAAGCAACATTTGCAACCTACAAGTCACCTTGTGTCAACACCAGATTCTTAACCCACTGAGGGAGGGCAAGGATCAAACCTGCATCTTCACAGAGACTATCAGGTTCTTAATCCGCTGAAACACAATGGGAACGCCCAGAAACTTTGTTTTTGTTGCTACTGTAAATGTTATCTTTACTTAAATTTTGTTTGTTGGCAACACACTGTAATACAGTTAATTTCTGTATAGTATACTCTTTGAAATAATACAAGCTTCTACTCAACAGTAAAAATTTGTTACAAATTTCTTTAAACTATAATATTTCATTTGACCTATGATTGATACCTATTAATTGTGATAAATTAAAAACAAATTAACGACTAAGAATACTGATAAAATGTATGATCATCAGAATTTGAAAAAAAAAAAACTAAAGAATACTGAGAGAAGGTATCTTCTACTAAAATTTTACCTTCATCTTTTCACTTTCTAATTCTTATGCTTCAGAAGGGTATCTCTCTGATCACTTAATGAGCAAACCAAAGATGTTAGGATAAATTTTTAAAACAATTTCAGGGTTAAAAGCATGTAGAAATGGGTCACTAGGTCTAAGAAGAACCAAAACATAGAAAACTTTGCCAAACGTTACCATGAGATTCTTCCATAGCCATTCTAAGCATGTGTTAGTCTGTTAATCTCATCACTTTATGCCCTACAAACCACACAATGACTGTACTATCAGCATGATTGTTTTTTAACTGATTCCTAGATCCTTTCTCGCTAACTGACCTAAGCAATTGTGAAAGGATAAATGAAGAGATGTCCAGCAGAAAAGGTACAATCCAAATGAAAGAAACTATGCAACATCTAATTCATTTCAAGCCAGAGGGCATTTGAGTGAACACTAATCAGGGTAAAAAGCAAATGTGCCTTTTAAAAGATCTAATTCTTAGCTCTGGATCATTAACAAGGATTTTTTAACAACAATGGTAAGAGAAAATAACCATCTACTCTATACCTATTAAGCTGAGATCAGAGATACAAAATGAAATTTCATGATATAAACAGAAAAATAGTTAATATTTTAAGACCATTAATTTTTATCTATTAGCAGGATAAAACTTTTTATTTTAATGCTTATACAATCCTCTAAAAAATTTCTGACAAAACTAGTCATTCTTGTTTGAGGATGTAGGTGTCACTCATAGGTTTGGTTCAGATCTATGCTAAAATACAGCACAGGATACTTGCTAAGTTCTTCCTACAAAGACACTATAGGATGTTAGGATGTTTAATAAAGGACTTTAATCTATTTATAAAAACACCTACATTCTGATTTTTGCCAAAATGAGTACCTCAAATTTTGTAAAAATTAAAAAACTCTGATTTTTAAACTGCCCCACTCCTACAAAGGGATAAGGAAACCTCAAATCCTGCTCAAAATTATACATAAGCCAGCACACAAGTTGAAAGAACATTAAGAACATGAACTGTTTCATCTTTCCTACAGAATTTTACAAAGCGACTGGATAAATGGAAGAATGAAAGTCTACAATCCTAAAAAGTGGAAAGAGTCCACAATTATAAAATTAATGTATGACAACAGATAAAAATCAGTGGTGTGTGTGTGTGTCTGTAGACATTTTGCCTTACCAGTTTGCTGGGAAGCGTCTACCAGTAGCACAATTTTTGATCGATTATCAGGACCTGCTGCATTTGTCTCCTTCTGAGTAGCTACATTTTTCACCAGTGGCCTTTTGCTTTTTATGTGCTGTTGTAAAAGCTGTTGCTGATTTGAGTTAAAAAAAAAAAAATTAAGATCTTAATGTACTAAACATTATAAAATAAACATCCATTATAAAATACACCTAGGAGTTCCCATTGTGGATCGGCAGATTAAGAACCTGACTAGTAACCATGAGGATATGGATTTGATTCCAGACCTCACTCATTGGGTTAAGGATCCGGCATTGCTGCAAGCTGCAGCATAGGCTGCGGATGTGGCTCAGATCTGATGTTGCTGTGGCTATGGTGTAGGCCAGGAGCTGCAGCTCTGATTCAACCCCCAGCCTGGGACCTTCCCTATGCCACCCATGCAGCCCTAAAAAGACTAAATAAATAAACAAAATACATTACACTTAAATGTATGCTATAATTTTAATTAAATTAACTCGTGTGGAAACAGGGTTACTATGTTAGAATATCATGAGATTATTTATAGCCAATCGTATTAGGCTAAATACTGTATTATACACACATTTATACACTATTTTTCAAATAACCATAAACACTATTATAATTGATAAAATATAAATTCATTTCAATTGTTATTCGCATTTTTAATTTTTCAATCACTGATAAATAATAGGATAATTATGTCAAATAAGGGGATGTAAATTTTTATTTAAAAAGGTAATTAAAAAAGAACTCAAAAAAGGAGTTCCCTAATGGTCCACTGGATTAAAGATTTGCTGCTGTCACTGCTATGGCTTAGGTTCTATTGCTGGCCTGGGAAATTGTGCATGCCATGGGTACAGCCAAAAAATAAAATAAAATAATGAACTCAGAATTCTGAATATATATTCTTAGACTCAAGTGCCTCTGATAAATCATGTTACTTCAAAGTCTTAAAGTTATATACTATTATCTTATTTCCAATACTATTTTTTTCCCTCATTCTCAGAGGTCCCAAAAAGATTTCCCTTGACCCAGGTTTCCACGAACAAAGACTACGAAGCTTTTCAAAGCAACCTCTGCTGCTTGTGTGTATTTTTTTTCTTTTTTGGCCGCCCTGGGGCATATGCAGTATGCAGGCCAGGGATTAGATCCGAGCGACAGTTGCAGCTGTGGCAACACCGGATCCTTAACCACAGCTGTGGAAACACTGGATCCTTAACCCACTGTGCTGCTGGGCTGGGCATCGAACCTGCGTCCCAGTGCTCACAAGACACCATCAAATCCCACTGTGTCACAAAAGAAACTACTGCTTATGTCTATTTTAATCTGTAAAAGGTATGTCAAAAGACAGCTAAGATTTTCACTGAAGAGGATAGGCTAGGCTAATGAAATCTAGAAAAGGCTGGTGCTAACTAAAGGTCTTTTCACACATTTATCTTCAATTTTCTTTAGTCCTAGGAGACCCTGTGTTCACATAACATGGTAAGCATCCTCTGAATAACGAAGTGCTATTCCTACTAAAAATTGACAGAATAGAAACAATTAAGTTGAAGGGATTTAATGAATCACAAATTTTCTCACCCATATTTCCTGTTTATTTCTGAAGACTGAAGTATCTTGATGTGCATTAGCCACTTAACAGTGTCAGTAAAAGGATCCAAACTAACCACTTATTAACACTGGTGTCACTATGCAATTTATCACTAAATTAAAATAATTTGGAAATAGCTGTGCAATATGTATACGTAAATTCTCGGGAAGAACGTCAAGATAACTGTAATCCATATCACCAATTATGAATGAGGAACAAAAATGGAAAATTTATCTCACAAATGCTACACCCGGAGTTCCCGTCACAGCTCATTGGTTAACGAATCTGACTAGGAACCATGAGGTTGCGGGTTCGATCCCTGGCCTTGCTCAGTGGGTTAAGCTTCCGGCGTTCCGGTGTAGGTTGCAGACAGGGCTTGGATCCCAAGTTGTTGTGGCTGTGGTGTAGGCTGGCAGCTGTAGCTCTGATTAGACCCCTAGCCTGGGAACCTCCATATACTTCAGCAGTAGCCCTAGAAAAGGCAAAATGACAAAACAAAAAAACAACAAAAAAAAAACAAAAACAAATGCTACACCCTTCACTGTTTTTTAAATAGTATCTTCAACATTAAAAACTAATCAATATAAAAAGCAAATTACTCATAGTATTACTAACAACAGAAATACCAAACATAAAAGTCAAATTCAGTCACTTACTTTTGGTACCACTGGTCCTCTGTTACTGTTTCTGCTTCGATGACCAGACAATGGGAAGACTTGTCCAAGCTGACTTGGACGCTCAGTGCACTCTGTGGTTATGGTATTGACAGTATTTGCGGCCTGAAAAGTGTTGGAGTAGGGTGCAGGAAAAGGATGATAGAAACCCATAACCTGGGCACATGGTGCTGGCATCAACTGATAATATGTATACTCCGTAGAAACAGGTGGCTGAGCAGATATAATGGGGTAAGCAAGGTATGGTCCAGAAGGGTTTGGATTGGGCTGTTGCCATCGTATATCACTGCTATATAATGGAAACTGTCTGTAAAACCAAATCAAAAAAGAACAAATCTATTTATTGACATGTATGTCTAAAAGTAACACTAAAGCAAAATCTCAACTTATTTTAATAAAATAAAAAAAACAGTAAAAAACAGCAGCCTCATAATTCAGAAAAAAGATACAACTATCATTTTATAAATTTCTTTGCTATAATTAGAGCTTTTTATGTACATGTAATAACAATTTAACAGCATAAAGGAATTCAACCTGATAGTTTGCTGCATTCCAACATTTAAAAAGTACATACCATTCTCATTTGTAACTCTGTCAACCTCCTCAAGATATTTCTGCCTAAAAGTTAAATACCTAGCTACTGACTCTGCCAATAAAAGCAGTCCAAAGTTCCCATCCAATGCTAACAACTGCAACAGCCCTCTGTGAAAAGCATGGTAAGGTGATCATTGTGCAAGGTGATGATTACAACAGGTGATCTGACTCTTCCACCGCTTATTCCTCAGCTTAGGCCCAGGGCCTCCTACCCCTCTGCCATATTCCCCTAACCATTTGGCCAAATCCAGCTCTTTCTCTGGCTCTCCACCTTGGCAATGGATGCAGGCACCAGGTCCAAGGGGAAGAAGAGAAGAAAAAAGCAAGACTATTCACTGTCATCTTTAGCGTTAGACTTCTTTCTTCTAGTGCAACTCCTATAAAGCCCCAGCAAGAGCCTTCCTATCTCAGCAGTCCTCTTCACAGATAGCTGTTGCTGTCAGAGAGAGCAGGAGAAGAGAGCTTTTTCTCACCATTCCATGACAAAGCAAAAGGGAAAAATGTTCCCAGTCATTATTCTAAAAATACTTTCAAATAATCTGATGGCTGACTTACTCATGAATTCTCAAAGATTATTCGGTAAGGTAAGAAAAATTACATTTATTACACTGTATACTTGGCCATTTTGTCAAATACATAAATAGGAGTTTTAATTTAGCTTACAAATCACTTCAAACATAGTCCAATATAGGTCAAGGACTTTCAATACAATAATGTTAACTTGACTCAACTAAGAAGAATCCCTTATTTCTACTGTTTGCCCAATGCCCAAAACTATTAAGAGTTTCAGATTATTAACTTGAATATTTAATATGTGAGAGTTTAGTGGTCTTATGTCTCATACATCCAGAATTTCTCAAAGAATGTGCCTGGGCACACTAGTGTGCCACAATAGTTTAAGATACATAGAAATACTAACTGCCTTAGCCCTTGGGGTGGTTGGGCAAAGACTGGAGCCCAGCTGCCTCATCTATTTACCCCAGAGTGACAGAGAAGTACAATTTTCTGTATGATATAACTTGAAAGAGGCTAAAAGTACTTTTTTTATACAGCAATAAAATGAACTACACCAACAAAGTGCTTGCTAATCATTCAGACAGTCTAAGCAGGGTTAGAAAGGCTATCGTGACTATCACAAGTTACACCCTAACCACTAGGTCACACATTATCTGAACTTCGAGCATTTTGCTAAATTGCCCTGTGATTACAGCACAAAAGCTAAATTTAAACTACAATCAGAGTCTAGAAGTATATGCTAACTAACCACAAAAGTTGCAAAGTTAAGGACGATTCCCTTCATATATTCTTCTTATGCCAGACTGTCTTGGCAATTGATTAGATGCCTCTTTTCAAGAAAGGGCTTCTGTTCATCTCTTTCTGAATAATTCATTCTTCCCTTTGAGTCAATTTATTTCAAACAAATTTCAATGACTTATTATAGGAGATGTATACAAAGAACTCCACCTTCTCTTAGAAAGAATGAGAAAATAGTAATAATCCATGTTAACAATTTTTAAAATTTCTATATCATTTGGTTTTATTTACTTCTCTTAGAAAATGGAGAAATGGTTACAAAGAAAAAAATTCAGTATGTTTTGCCAACTTCATTTCCTTATTCCTTCCTCCCCTCCCCCTGCCAAAAATAAATAAGTAAATAAACAAATTACCTATTGGACTGGTTTTCCTGCACAAATGGATAACAAGTAATCAGGTAGCTGGGAATTGGAGTTGGTTCTACACCAGAAACATTTCCACTATCATTTGGGAGTGCCATAGGGATCATAAATGTATCAGGATTCTTCTTTTGGGGAATAAATGGTTCTACCTCAGCTGACAGCTTGACATTCTTCAAAGAGAAAGTGAAACATTATCAACAAATGAGCAAAAACTAAAATAATATAAAATCACAATTTAACAATAAAAGAATCAGTCTTTACTAATTTTGCCTCTTCTCAGTATTCACAAAACATTTAAAGGAAAGCAATGTCAAATTAAAGTAATTAAATACAATTATACTATTTAGACAAAGCCATCAAACAGGAGGAAATTTATCAAAGGTTACTACATTTCAATGAAGTCATTTCTTACGTAACCAAAGCTGTTAAAATAATCAAGAGTACAAGGAAGTCATACCTCAGAGTCCAAAAATAAAGTTGGTAGTAAAAAAATCTAGCTCTTCAGACAAAACAATGTGTTTTAAACTAATTTTGTTAGGGGAAAAAAATCATTAAACAGAGTTCTAAAGGATAACTACTTTATGTTTGTTGAAACAGTCTAAAAAATAGTCTATTTCTGTCCATTTCAGGAAATTAGATTAGTATGGTTAAATTAAAAGGAAGGAAAATGTCCATGATAAATGGAAAAAAAAAACAACATAAGGAGGAAAAACTTTTGGCTCACGGTTAAAATGGGGAAAAAAATGAGTACTTCAGTTTCCCAGTAGACAAGCTGAATAAACTAAAGTAATCCAAAATATGTACTCCATGTTAGTTTATTTTCTTATCAATCATATAAATCTACAGAGGCTTAATAGACCATAATAAACAATATCAAGGATGCAAAAGTGGGTGACAAAATGATAAAGAAAAGTAAATAAGAGCCATGAAAATCAGGAAAGGAATTACTCTTAGGAAAGATGCGGCTGTGCTGGGAAGAGGCACCTGGAGAGCTTCTTGGGTACCTGGCACAAGTTCCTTATCCTAACTTAGTTGATACAACGTATTCACCTTAAAATAATCTATTTATCTGTACATAGGTTTTATGAAGTTTTCATGCAGTATTTGTCACATTTAACAACACTTTTTTTTTTTGCTTTTAAGGGCCGCACACACAGCATACAGATTCCCAGGCTATGGGTCGAATCAGAGCTGTAGCCGCCGGCCTAGACCACAGCCACAGCAATGTAGGATCCAAGCCTCTGCGACCTACACCACAGCTCAGATTTTTAACCCACTGAGCGAGGCCAGGAATCAAACCCGCATCCTCATTGTTACTAGTCAGATTCATTTCCCCTGAGCCATGACAGGAAGTCCTAACAACACATTTTTAAAATTTAATCATAAGGAGTTCCCTTCGTGGCGCAGTGGTTAACGAATCCGACTAGGAACCATGAGGTTGCGGGTTCGGTCCCTGCCCTTGCTCAGTGGGTTAAGGATCCGGCGTTGCCATGAGCTGTGGTGTAGGTTGCAGACGCGGCTCGGATCCCGCATTGCTGTGGCTCTGGCGTAGGCCAGTGACTACAGCTCCGATTTGACCCCTAGCCTGGGAACCTCCATATGCCGCAGGAACGGCCCAAAGAAATAGCAAAAAGACCAAAAATAAATAAATAAATAAAATAAAATAAAATTTAATTATAAAAGAAATAATCCATAAGCACATTCCATAAAAGCAGAATGTTAAGAACTACATAAAACATTACAATCTAAAGAGATATTAGGAGTTCCCGTCGTGGCGCAGGGGTTAACGAATCCGACTAGGAACCATGAGGTTGCGGGTTCAGTCCCTGCCCTTGCTCAGTGGGTTAACGATCCGGCGTTGCCATGAGCTGTGGTGTAGGTTGCAGACGCAGCTCGGATCCCGCATTGCTGTGGTTCTGGCATAGGCCGACGGCTACAGCTCCGATTGGACCCCTAGCCTGGGAACCTCCATATGCCGCGGGAGCGGCCCAAGAAATAGCAACAACAACAACAACAAAAAAATAATAATAAAAAAATAAAAAATAAATAAAAAATAAAAAGATATTAAACACTCCTTAATAAAACCGGTAAGTGGAATGCAATCCAGTTTTCAACAACTCAAATCAACTACCTCAAATTAACAGTCCTAACTAGAACTTTTTCACCACTAGAGTGGTATTTATTAGAAGCTCCCATCAAGGTACATTTCTCAGAATAAATTTCAGGCATGTCTCCCACAAAAGTAATCAGTAGCAAACCCAAGAAAATCTAAAGGAAAGGTCTGATAGGCTAAAGAAGAGCCTTTCTTGAGAAAAACTGTTCTCCAAAAAGAGTCCACTGTAAATATTCAGAAACTACTGTTTTAAAAAAAGAGGGAGGAGCAGTTCCTGCCATGGCTCAGTGGTTAACGAATCGGACTGGGAACCATGAGGTTGCGGGTTAAGGATCCAGCGTTGCCGCGAGCTGTGATGTAGGTCGCAGACCCGGCTCAGATCCCCCATTGCTGTAGCTGTGGTGTGGGCTGGCGACTACAGCTCTGATTCGACCCCTAGCCTGGGAACCTCCGTATGCCATGGGTGTGGCCCTAGAAAACGACAAACAACCAAACAAAAAAACCAAAAAAACAAGAACAAGACAGAACAAACAAACAAAAAAAAAGGTGAGGAGAAATTTTAACTATATAGCAATGTTAATTCAATACCCTTCCTCCCCACCTGATTTAACTGTGAGGTCTACTTTTGTACTACTAACCAAATCTGAAGGAGGTAAGGTAATTGCACTCAGAAATATCTGTGAACTGAGGTTGGTTTTTTGAATTTCAACACAAGAGGCAAAAACTTCTTCAAATGTGAATAGTGTAAGTCAATGATTTTCATTGTGATAGTCATTAGGATTAAAAACTTATTTATATAAGGTATAAAATAGCAATCTTTGCACATATGAGAACTCAGCAGTTTTATAAATCTGGACTAGAAGACATTAGGATTTTATTTTATATTAAAATTTCAGTTCAATATGAAAAAAAGGAGCAATACTAATATAAAAGGTAATTTAAAAATAACTTTGCCTGACCTGCCCATAAAGGCCATCTTATATATTACTCTTACAACAAAATCAAATTCTTGCTCCACTCAAAAGTTGCAACAAGTTTTTTATACCTAGTCTCATTTGTATTTTATGTTTTATGAATTTACCCAACCCACTATTCACAAAGTATCATGCATAACTTATAACTAATATCTACACATATACACAGCACATACCCTTAAATATTAAAGTCTGTATTGGTTTCCATTCTAAGAGCAATTCTAAATTATCAGCATTCAACAATAAAACACACAAACACTGAAATGATCCTTTGTTTTTAGCAAAAAAGAGAAGCTGCTGTAGTCAACAGCTGCACAAACAGAAGATGTCACTAGCAGGAACAGACTGGCAAACTTTCTCCTATAGTTACAACTCCATATGGTTTTAAAAGCTGTTTATTGTGACTTTGAGGCCTTCAATACCGTATATTAAAATGCAGCTTCATTTGTTCTTGGCCTGAAAAGTAATGCTAAGATCCCAGACTATTTTTAAAATTTCACATAATAAAGCTCATATAGACAATATGTTAAGCAACAGATTCTGGCAACATTTCAATTATATTGGTATAGAAATCCAAAGGAAAAAATGTCTTACACAGTTAACAACAAAACATTATTTAAAAAAATCATATAGTAATACTCCTCAGTTTGAATTTTGGTTTAGTCTCTCTACTTTTGCCAAGATCTATCTTTTCGAAATCAGAAATTTTACAACAAATTTTCGTCTTCTTTAAGAAAACATAAATATGGGAGAAATCTAAAACAGAACAAAATCTATTCCTGTTCTATCTGCTTTAGAAAAAAAACTACACTGTAAAATTATCCTGGAGTTCCTTCTAGGCTCTGGGGTTAACTAACCCGACTAGAATCCATCAGGATGCCGGTTCAATCCCTGGCCTTGCTCAGTGGATCAGGGATCTGGCATTGCCACGAGCTGTGGTGTAGGTTGCATACGTGGCTCAGATCCCTTGTTGCTGTGGCTGTGGTGTCAGCCAGCACTGTAGAACTTCCTGTAACTTCCATATGCCGCAGGGACAGCCCTGAAAAAAAGCAAAAATAAAATAAAATAAAAAAATAAAAAATAAAATTATTTTTATCTTCCACAAAGTATTTCAGAATTTTCCAAATTCATGAAAAATCATAATCTCAAAAAACTGTACTTGGAAAAAAAACCTTAAGCTATTTCACATTCATTTAAAAGTTTGCATATATTGGAGTTCCCGTCGTGGCGCAGTGGTTAACGAATCCGACTAGGAACCATGAGGTTGTGGGTTCGATCCCTGCCCTTGCTCAGTGGGTTAACGATCCGGCGTTGCCATGAGCTGTGGTGTAGGTTGCAGACGCGGCTCAGATCCCGCGTTGCTGTGGCTCTGGCGTAGGCCGGTGGCTACAGCTCCGATTGGACCCCTAGCCTGGGAACCTCCATATGCCTCGGGAGTGGCCCAAAGAAATAGCAAAAAGACAAAAAAAAAAAAGTTTGCATATATTAAAACAAATATCAATAGAACTTTTTTTGATATGAATAATTTAGAAATCCCAGGAATTTATCAGAACAAGAAACTATAAAAACCTTATTTATTTATTTTTATTTTTTTTAGAGCCGCACACGCGACATATGGAGGTTCCCAGGCTAGGGGTCAAGTTGGAGCTACAACTGCTGGTCTATGCCACAGCCACAGCAATAAGGATTCGAGCCATGTCTGCAACCTACAGGACAGCTCATAGCAACATCAGATCCTTAGCCCACTAGGTGAGGCCAGTGATAGAACCCACAACCTCATGGTCCTAGTCAGATTCTTTTCTGCTGTGCCATGACAGGAACTCCTAAAAACCTTATTTAAAACTTTAATAAACAAATGCATTCTGATCTGTGAGAGCCTATAATTCAACTTAGCTCATGTTCTAAAGAGCATCACACTAGTCTGGTATAGGGAAAATAGGTAAATATTACTACGAGCACACATCAACAGAAAATGCATAATAAACTCCCCCAACATGGAACCTCCATAAGACTGAATATAGTTTTCCCAGATTAAGCAGTAGAAAAATGACACCCACTTAAAATAAAAACTGAAGTAGAACATTATAAGGCATGCTCCCACAGTGAAATGTCAGTATGTACTATACACCTACAGAAAAAATATGACCATGGAAACCCTCCACATTCTTGTTAAGGTAAAAAAATGAAATATCAAATATTAAGATGTTTTGCATATCACAGCCAAAAACAAATATCCTCTGAAGGAAAAAATGCTTAGGAGATACCTGCTGGTTTTATTTTCTGCTTATAATGGCTTATACTCAAAGTAAACCACTTGCCAAAACAAAATGCAGTAGTTGTACATTTTGCAAGACTTTAGAAAATATTGAAGAAAAAAATCATTTATTTTAGACTCTACTTGCTTTCCTATCTATACATTTTCCTTCTTTTCTTAAAACAGACCACATTTAATCCTGTTAATATCTGACTGTACTTTTCTAAAAAAAAAAAACTTTCTAAATTTAATACTAGTTTTTGGATTATGTAACTTATTAATTTCTGTTTTTACATTACTTTCTCTCTTGGTTTGAGGGTTTTTCCCCCTTCTTGCCTAAGATGCTTAATTTTTAATTTCCTTTCAAAATGATAAACAATGAAAGTATTTGACTATCCATTTGCCTCAGAGTATAGCTTCAGCCACATCCCATATATCTGCATATGTAGCATTTTATTACTTTTTCAATTTCAATTTCACTAAAATTCTACTTTTTATTTCCTCTTTGATTTAAAAGCTTAGGGATAAATGCCTATTTAAATTTACAAATGGTATTTTCACTAAATGAGTACTATTTACTTTTTTTATTATGAAAGTATTGCTTTTAAAATCTGTAAAAGAAAGATCATTTACTTAGATCTATAAAGGCTAACTATAAGTATTAGTGAATAATAAACATTATAGCATAACTTATTTAAAAAATATTTATTTTGCAGTGCTGATATTATTGGAAGTTCAGAAGTTATTTAAAAGAAAAAATTATAAGGTGGATAATTTTGTATTCTTATTGGTAAACAGTACTTTGCATGAAATCATATGCATTTATTACACACATACTTTTCTAGGAATTAAAGACATTAGTAATGGATAATTTCATAAATTTTATAAGAACCTATCTAATATTAATGTACTAAAAATTAAGCCAATGTTTAAATTATTTGATAATACAAAAGAGAATATAAACCTCAAGTGTTCTGTCACTTCTAAAACCATTGTTTATTTTTAAAAATCTCAAAACACTGTCCAAAATTTCCTAAAAATAGAAACAATAGGCCTTTATAAACAAAATGAACTCCATGATTTATTCTTCACATCCCCTTACACCAACTTTTTTTCCCTTAGGATGGAAAAAAAATGCACTATACCAAGTAATATCTCTTCTTAGAACTAATTCTGGCAATTAAAATGAAGCTATTTGTTCTGATTTTATACAGTCTGCTAAAAGAGAATACTCCCAGGATTCTCTTCTGGTTATAATATTCTTTCAAATAGTCATTACTCCAATTAAAATGATTATCTAGCATGTATCCCTCATAACTTTTTATAATTTTGATCAACATACACACAATGTATCCATTTATACAAAGATTTCATACATTTTTTAAAAAGAGGTATTTCAAGAACAGCAACATGAATGCCTTCAGGCAAAACATGCTTAGATCTTTTTAAAGTTAAACTTGTGCAATACTCCAAGGATTTCACTTAAGATAAAATGCACAAAGTCTGTATTAAGTACTATTTTTTAAAAATCAAACTTCCATGAATTGCTAACCACTACAATAGCACAAAGTAAGTTTTAATGCTGCAGACATCCCCAGAAATTCTGAATATAAACCAACACTAGTTTAAAAGAAAAAAACAAATGTTTTGTAAGAAAAATGGAAATCCAGTGCACTTTTTTTATTTTTATTTTTTCCATTATAGTTGGTTTACAGTGTTCTGCCAATTTTCACTGCATGTTTTTTTTATGACTTCTACCTATTAAATTCATTTCACTACAAAAAATATAAAAGCATATTCCAAATACCTGGAAAAGCGCTAATATAAAATGGAGACTCCTTTCAGATCATCTCTGGACCCCTGAATTAACAGCCTACAGCAAGAATTAGGCAAAGCAGCATCACTCAGCTGCCTGTTAGTATATATGGAAGGAAATCGAATTGATTCAAATTATTCTCTCATTTAGGGTTAGATTAGGGAAGAGGCAGGAGGTATTGGACAAAAAAGAAAAAATCTTCAAAGGAAAATTGACACAAGAATTTTTTTCTGAACCTTAAATTTCTATAAGATTTTAATAAGTTGTGGACTTCGGAAAGATAGAGGATGAAAGAAGAGGCTCTAAATAATTTGCTCACAACACTTGCTGTTAAGGTAACCACACACAAATAGCTATGCTAAAGTTTATCATATAAACAGTTAATTACATTTCCTCTGGGATGAAAGGAATCATAAGTATACATATGGTAGCATTATTAGTTACAGTTCTGTCATCATGGTGAAGGACCAAAATGTTTAACCCTTTCATTATTCACACACATAGACAAAAATCATTCAAGAAAATTTCCCATTCACTTATCAGACTTTGAAATCTCAGGCGTTCTTGATAGATACTTTAAAAAGCTGTCTTTCATTAAATTGGATATGGGTTGTATATAGAATACTCTGGGTCACAGGAAAAACTGTATATATTTGCCAAGGGGGCCCAGTCAATTTTGTTCTGGTAAATACAGTAGTGTTTCATAAGACTCATTTGTGTTTCCAGGGTCATATTCACATAAAGCTTTCTTTAAATAAAGTTTTTGTTTAAAAACAACAACAACAACAACAAATATACACAACCAGGAGGCTGACCTTTGCCTGCTAAAAGTGCAGTATTTCAAAATCAAAACTGGCTCTGACTAGCTACATTTATACAGATACAGAAGTTGGGAAATCTTGTCTCATTATTCAGGTGTTAATTATCCATTTGCAAAGTAATTAGGCAAATCAATAGCCTTTTTTCCTCATCTTTTTTGCCTAGTTCGTCACAAGTAAGGCCTTCTTTCACTGAAAAGGGGAATGGATAGTAAGTAAACTTCGACTCCATCAAATTGTTTCATACAGGTCTCAAGAGTGGAAAATACTGAAACTTTTGGAGGAGCAGAAAACAATTACATTATTTTTGACACAGCCTTCCAGCACCTGCTAGTTTGGATAATCAGGAATTTGATGTAATGAAAAACACTAATGGGACTAATGCGGGAATATGAAAACGGGCTCGGAAATGAATTCGTGCTGGGGGTCCTACACCTTTAAAATATAAAATCTGTTTTTTAAAAAACTAACTTTTGCAAAATACCCGGCTAAAGGGCAAAGAGAAACCGTAGTATTTCATATCTAAAAGGAAAAACCTCCCTAATACCATTGCAAAAACAATGCCTCGCTCAAGGGAACATAAATCTTAAAAAGCCTGTAATCCCCCTTCATCTGTAGTTATCACACATTCTCTGACAGTTTTCCTGAGAAGCCTTCAAAAACCTTTCCACCTTGAAAATACATTCCAGAACTGAAGGGAATGGAGGTTGGCGGGGGAGGGGGGGGGTGTATTTCGTTGGAAGTTACAAACCCTTCTCTTCGGAGACCACGGACTACTTGGAAGTCTTCTGGCCCCTTTTACCAGGCCAAAGAGGAGGGGCAAGAGCGAGTCCGCAGCCCGGGGGGCAGGGGGTATCTGAAGTGAAAAAGCCCCCAAGCTTGAGAGAGCCTCTAGAACAATGCAAGAGAGGAGGGCGCCGACAGGATCCGGGGTAAGGAGGTTTGCACCAGCAGTAACCCGAGGGCTCCTGTCGTCCTGGGCCGCGCTCGGAGCCCAGGGCCCGCCCCGGAGTTAGCAACAACCCCCAGACCCCGGCCCGGCCCGGGCGGCCCAAGCCTGCCTACCTGGTCTGCGGGGGCTCGGTCCATGGCGCCTACAGCCGGAACGGGCCCGCGTTAGTCGGTGTGGAAAGCGCCTGGGGCCGCTTTCTCCATGGCCCTCCGCTCGAGTCCAGACCGGGCTCCGGACCTCCGCCCCTATCTAGCTGGCCCCGACGCAGAGTCCGGCTACGCCACTGGCCAGGGAGGTGGCTCTAGCTCCAGGAGAAGGAGGAGGCAGCCTCAACCTCTGGGAGGGATCATCTGGAACGGAAGCCGAGGAGGGTCCAAATGGGCGAGAGGCGTAGTCGGAAATGGAGGTGCGCAAAATGGAAGGAGGGGGTGGGGCCGAAGGGGACAGTGGGCGGAGTGACCGCACGCGGCCTGAGCAGGCGCTAACCTAACACGAGCTGACCAATCTGGAGGCTAGGGCTGGATATTCCCAGCAGCAGGTGTTCCCAACAGCTCTGTGCTTTGCCTGGACTAAATTTCCCCTCAACTGCCCCTCCGTACCGTTTGGGTTTTTTTTTCTTTAATATATTCAATTTTTTTCATTTTATAGTTTTATTGACATATATTTGATTTATAGTGTGATAATTTCTGCTGTCCAACAAAGTGATTCATTTGTATATACCCACATATCCATTCTTTCTCAGATTCTTTTCCCATATAGGCTATCAAAGAATATTGAATAGTGGATTATTAAACTAGAGGAATGTGGGGCCACTTGGGACCCAGGACACTCAGGTTCCAGTCTTCAGGGACCATCCTTATCTCAAACTGCCTCTTAGTGATTTTGGAAGAATTTTTAGATGCCCACTGTACATATGATCCTTTCTTATGTTATCCAGTTACAGGGAGTCTTGACTGTAGAAGAAAATACCACAGATTGACCACCAGTGAGAAACCAAGTCAAGAGGCTGCATAAATACTGAATAGATAATTCATAGTCCAAGGTCCAGGTCCACCTTTAGGTTTACCTTTAGGCAGATCTTCTCTATCTCTATCCCTAGTTTTACCCAGCCTGTATCCCACCACCCACAGGTAACACACCAACTCTGGTATGTTACTTTTTTCATTGTACTTGACTGTTGATTTTATCTCTAGTTCAATAGTTCCTTGAAAAAAGAGACTGCCACGAAATTGGACACTTGGTAAGAGGGCAGATTGCCTCTGGGCATCTCCTCAGAGGCACCCTCTACACATACTTTTCTCCCTAAGAGTTCTTACTTGCTGGTCACTTCCAGAGTAAGGAAGAAAAATAAAAAGTTATATAAGCAAAATTACACTAAGTGAAGAAAGAGAGTAGAGGCTACTATTTGATGGTCTAGAGTGGAGACTCACAACTGGGAGATAATTTTAAGAAGTTTGCATTGTTATGCTTCAGGAGACATAAGTAAAGACTTGCATTGCCTTTTCAGTTAGTCTGGCTTGTTAGTCTGGTTTTATTTGAATAGGACTCCAAGAAGAGGTGGTCTGTGGAGCATCTAACTGTAATTGATACTATATTTTGACCTGGTGAAAGGAGCTAACTTGGATCACTAAGACTTATATCAAGGCCGGCAGCAGAAAACATTTCTAAGGAGAAACATTTATATTTGTGTGTAGAGATTTTCCATTTATTTAATTTTAGTACCTCTTCTAAGTGTATATGCATGTGGGTATATATAGAGGTTTATGTGTTTAAATTGCACACATATGTATGAATGTTATATACATGAGCAATTCGTGTAATGTTAGGTCCCTAGTGTCTATCACTGAATGCTGAATGAATTTAGGTTTGCTCAGAGAAACTAAGCTATTTATAAAATGCAGTTACGTAAACTAACAGATGATCATCCTCCTTCACAAGTGAAAGATAAAAAGAACTCTGAATTTTGAGAATGTGCCCCTACTGTCCATAAGATACCCCTATTTGAGTAAAAAGATAATAATAATTCAGTAATAATACAGTCATAAAAATACAGTAGTACTTTGGTCTTCTTCCTTTAAGAAATTCTCTGAGGAAATTGATATATAGGATCTCTAAGGATTTTTCCACTTTGTAGGATTTTTATGACTATGAAATAGTTTTTGCTGAGAATTTCCTTTGTACAAGACATTTAAAATTTAAGAACAGAATAATAAGAAATTATAAAAACAAAAATGTCACAATTCTCTTCTTATTTAACACAATCTAGCAATAGTTATTAGAATAAAAACTTAAAACTACAAAGAGTAGTTCTCTCATGGTGTAGCAGGTTAAGGATCCGGCTTTGTCACTGCAGCAGCTTGGGTTACTGTTGTGGTGCAGGTTTGATCCCTGGCCCGGGAACTTACATGTGCCATGGGTGTGGAAAACACACACACACACACACACACAAAGAAAAAAACTATGAAGTCAAAAAAGACATTTTAAAAACATTATATTTTAGACCGGAATCACAGCACTCCAACCCGATGTTCCTTGTTCCGGTCGAAAACCGGATGACTCCAAGATGCTTATCACTCTTCCCTCATGGACTCCAACATCAAACTCATTGGAAATGTGGCACTGCTGCCTATCAGGAGTCAGTTCAAAGGACCTGCCCCTACAGAGACAAAAGATACAGATATTGTGGATGAAGCTATTACTTCAAGGCCAAGGTCTTCTTCAAAAACTCTGAAATTAAGAATGAAGCTCATAGGACCTTGATATATATAACTCTACATTTCTGATTGTCTAAAAAAAATTCCACAAGTGTAATTCTAAAAGCAAAGGTGAGAAAGAATTGTATACATTGGGGACCACTAATTTTCCCATTCCTGGAGAGCCTGGTTTTCCACTTAATGAAGTTTATGCCAAACCTGCAAACAAACAGGAAGATGAATTGATGAGGGCCTAGTTACAACAGCTGAGGCAAGAGACTCGACTGAGACTTTGTGAGAAAGTTTTTGACCCTCAGAATGAGAAACCCAGCAAGTGGTGGACTTGCTTTATGAAGAGATAATTCATGAACAAGTCTTTGGGCAAACACTGTCTCTACAGCCATGGACAGCATTCTTCAGCAAGATATCACAGTTCTTTGCCTTTATTTCATAATGTTTTATTCAGAAGAGAGAAGAGAGCATGTCTTTACTTGTAGAGCTCTTTATCAAGAATTTAGGGCAGGGGGCTGGGGAAGAATGGTTTGTTGACAAATGATTTGAAATTTTCTGCCGTATTAAGCTGGTGCTTAATAACCAATAACAGAGAAATTTCTGGAGTTCCCCTCTTAGCGCAGTGGAAATGAATCCGACTAGGAACCATGAGGTTGCGGGTTCGATCCTTGGCTTCGCTCAGTGGGTTAAGGATCTAGCATTGCCATGAGCTGTGGTGTAGGTTGCAGATGCGGCTCAGATCTGGTGTTGCTGTGGCTGTGGTGTAGGTCAGCAGCTATAGCTCAGATTTGACCCCTAGCCTGGGAACCTCCATATGCTGCAGGTGCAGCCCTAAAAAGACAAAAAGACCAAAAGAAAAAAGAAGAAAAAGAAATTTCTAACACTTCAAAAAATAAAATAAAAACACTACATTTAACAGATGATATGGTTGAATTTTAATTAATTCTCTCATTCCCAGCAACAAATATTTAATGTGCCAGGTGCCATGCTAAGTAGTGGAGGTATAACAGTTAATAAGATACTGAGGACAGAGACTATGTTTTCTGGGCAAGACATACATAGAACAAGTAAATAGAGGTGAGCTGAGGGTCATGAAAAAGGAAACTCAATAGATTCTACCATAGTGTGGGATGGAAGGTGAGAGAAATCATATCTAAGTAAACATCATCTAAGAAAATACCTGAAGGGTGAGCAGGGATAAGTGAGGGGAAAGAAGTAGAAAAGCTGTTCCAAGGAAAGGAAATGACATGTGTGAGGATTCTGAGGTAACAGAGAGAGTTCAGCATCAGTACTTAAACAAGTTCACTACTTGAAATGAGAGTTCTGGAGGAGAGGAATCATCCAATAGAGCAAGATCTTTGAGAAGGTTAGAAAGGCTAGGATACAAAAACCAGGGGAAGAAATTGACCTCAAATGGGAGTAGGGATATGTTGTTTAAAATGACAAGAGGAAAGGAAGAAAGAATAGATATGGCTACATTTATAAGTTGATGGAATGCCTGCCAAATGGCTTCTATTTTCTCAGTAAAGTGGATCAAGATTATTTGCCAACAATGGAGGGAGGTAGAGTTGTGATGACCAGGCACTTGTCAAAACTCAGCAAATGTTTTAAAGACCTGTGCATGTCATTATATGTAAATTTTACATCAAAAGAAAAAATTATAAATAAATATTGAGCTCTAGTTTTTTTTTTTTTGTCTTTGTTGTTGCTATTTCTTGGGCCGCTCCCACGGCATATGGAGGTTCCCAGGCTAGGGGTTGAATTGGAGCTGTAGCCACCGGCCTACGCCAGAGCCACAGCAATGCAGGATCCGAGCTGCGTCTGCAACCTACACCACAGCTCATGGCAACGCCGGATCGTTAACCCACTGAGCAAAGCCAGGGATCGAACCCACAACCTCATGGTTCCTAGTCGTATTCGTTAACCACTGCGCCACGACGGGAACTCCCTGAGCTCTAGTTTTAACAAACGCATGTACCTCTGTAACCCAAATCTCTTTCAAGATACAGAATGTTGCCATACATCCTATGGGTTTTTAAAACTTCTCAGCTTTCCTAGCCACAGCAATCAGACAAGAAAAAAGAAATAAAAGGCATTGAAGTTAGACGGGAAGAAGAAAAACTGTGACTATTTACATATGACATGATATATTAAAAAGAACCTGGAGTTCCCGTCGTGGCGCAGTGGTTAATGAATCCGACTAGGAACCATGAGGTTGCGGGTTCGGTCCCTGCCCTTGCTCAGTGGGTTAACGATCCGGCGTTGCTGTGAGCTGTGGTGTAGGTTGCAGACGCGGCTCGGATCCTGCGTTGCTGTGGCTCTGGCATAGGCTGGCAGCTATAGCTCCGATTCGACCCCTAGCTGGGAACGTCCATATGCCTCGAGAGTGGCCCACGAAATAGCAAAAAGAGACCAAAAAAAAAAAAAACAAACCCTAAAGTCTCCACTAAAAAAAAAAAAAAAACTGTTAGAAGTAATAAATGATTTAGTAAAGTTGCAGGATACAAGATTAATATTCAGAAATCTTTTGCTTTGCTATATACCACTAGTAAACTATCAGAAATTAAAGAAATAATCCCATTTACAATCACGCCAAAAAGAATAAAACACCTAGGAATAAATTTAATGAAGGAGGTGAAAGACCTATTCTCCAGAAACTATAAAGCATTAATGAAGGAATTTGAAAATGATACAAAGGAATGGTAAGATATCCTGTGTTTTTGGACTGGAAGAATTATATTGTTAAAATGTCCATACTGGAGTTCCCTTTGTGGCTCAGTAGTTAATGAACCCAACTAAAATCCATGAGGATGCAGGTTTCATACCTGGCCTTGCTCAATGGGTTAAGGATCCAGCATTGCCATGTGCTGTGGTGTAGGTCACAGATGCAACTCGAATCCCACATTGCTATGGGTGTTGTGTAGGCCGGCTGTAGCTCCAATTTGGCCCCTAGCCTGGGAATTTCCACATGCTGTGGGTATGGTCCTAAAAAGCAAAAAAAGAAAAGAAAAGGGTCCATACTACCCAAAGCAATCTACAGATTTAATCCCTACCAAAACACCCTTGACTTGTTTCACATAACTAAAATAAATACTTCTGAAATTTATATGGAGGAATTCCCATCCTGACTCAGCAGAAAAGAATCTGGTTAGCATCAATGAGGCTGCAGGTTCAATCCCTGGCCTTGCTCAGTGAGTTAAGGATTTGGCATTGCCATGAGCTGTGGTGTAGGTAGCAGATGTGGCTTGGATCTGGTGTTGCTGTGCCTGTGGCATAGGCCAGGGGCTATAGCTCCAATTTGACCCCTAGCCTGGGAATGAACATATGCCATGGGTGCAGCCTTAAAAAGACAAAAAACATAAATTAATTAATAAAATGAAATAAAATTTATATGGAAACCCAAAAGACTCTGAATTGCAAAACCAATCCTAAGAATAAAGACCAAACCTGGAGATGTCATGCTCCCTGACTTCAGACTATACTACAAAGCTATATTGGTCAAAACAGCTTGGTACAGCATAGACACATACGTATAGATCGATGGAACAGAAGACAGAGCCAAGAAATAAACCCATGCACCTATGTCAACTAATATATGACAAATGAGGCAAGAATATACAATAAAGACAGTCTCTTCAATAAGTGGTGCTGGGAAAACTGGATAACTACATGTGAAAGAATGAAATCAGAACAAAAAATAAATAAATCCCAAATGGATTAAAGACCTAAATGTAAGACCTGAAACCATAAAACTCCTGGTAGAGAACGTAGGCAGAACACTCCTTTATATAAATCATAGAATATTTTTTTTTTTGCATCTGTCTAAGGTAAAAGAAATAAAAGCCAAAACAAACAGATGGGGAGTTCCCACTGTAGCTCAGTGGAAACGAGCTGAGCCCAACTAATATCCACGAGGATGTGGGTTTGATCCCTGGCCTCACTCAGTGGGTTAAGGATCTGGGGTTGCCATGAGCTGTGGTGTAGATTGCAGGCTTGGCTCGAATCCTGCGTTGCTGCGGCTGCGGCATAGACCGGCCGCTGTAACTCCGATTTGACCCCTAGCCTGGGAACCTCCATATGCTGCAGTTTCAGCCCTAAAAACAAACAAAAAATGGGCAGAAGAACCTGAATAGACATTTTTTCCAGAGAAGACATACAGACGGCCAACAGGCACATAAAAAGATGCTCAGCATCACCATTTATTAGAGAAATGTAAATCAAAACCATGGTGAGATATCACCTCCACTGTGAGAATAGCTATCATCAAAAAGTCTACAAATCACAACATTTTAAAATAATTATATCTCATTAAATGTTTTTGGTTTTTGGCTGTGCCCAAGGCATCTGGAAGTTCCCAGGCCAGGGATGGATCCTTTGCCACAGCAGTGGCCAAAGCCACAACAGTGATAATGTCAGAGCCTTAATCCACTGGGGTCTTGAGAATCCCAGGGAACTTGAGAAATAGTCTTGTCTTATTACTTATATGTGAAATCTGAAAAAAAGGCAAATGAATGTATATAACTAAACAGAAATAGAGTCACAGATATAGATAACAAAGTAGTGGTTACCAGTGGGGAAAGTGACGGGGAAGGGGGCAAGTTGGGGGTATGGAACTAAGAAACACAAACTATTAGGTACAAAATAGATAAACAATAAGGATGTATTGTACAGCACAAGGAAATAGAGCCATTATTTTGTAATATTTAATAGAATATAATCTGCAAAAATACTGAATCACTATGTTGTATGTCTGAAGTTAATATACTATTATAAATCAACCATATTTTAATTTAAAAAATTAAATAAATAAAATTTCTCTACCTTATATCAAATGTTTGTCTTATTCACTGTTGTATCCTCACTACATAAAACCAATGCCTGGTATATAGCAGGTACTCAATAAATATTTGTTAAATGAGTGAACACGTGCTATAGTATTATATCAGGATTCTTTCATCCAGGGTTGGGTTTCGTTAGGTATGTGCATTTTATTGAATGAGCAGGATTCAGTAGGGTGTGAGTACAAAATTCTTTAATATTTTTGCTTCACTGTCCTGTTAAATCCTCTGAGGGCCTGGATGAAATCTCATGAAGGTCACACACATTTCATACTAAGTTAAAGCTTTTCCTTTTCCCAAGCTCGGTGCTGCTTCAGGCTAAAACCTGCAGTGGGAAAGTGGCACAGGCCACTTTTGTTTTCTGTCTTTACATCTCGGCCTCTCCCTCCTTAACTACTCACCAGTGAAGCTTTTATATTCCTCTAGGGTAGGTTGTGAAGGGGAAAGTGGCAGAACTTCTCAGATGTCTCAGATATAGGCTGTGCATGAAGTCACTTCTGGGCAATCACTGATTATCCTAGCCCTCGGTCCTTGGGTTTCTGAGGTTTCAATCCTCTGCTGGGTCCCTTGGGTGCTCAGCCATGCAGCCTTCTTGTTGGACTCACTTTTTTTTTCTTTTTTTTAAATTTTTTTTAATTTTTTTATTTTTTATTTTTGTTTTTTGCTATTTCTTGGGCCGCTCCCGCGGCATATGGAGGTTCCCAGGCTAGGGGTCGAATCAGAGCTGTAGCCACCGGCCTACACCAGAGCCACAGCAACGCAGGATCTGAGCCGTGTCTGCAACCTACACCACAGCTCACGGCAACGCTGGATCGTTAACCCACTGAACAAGGGCAGGAACCGAACCCGCAACCTCATGGTTCCTAGTCGGATACGTTAACCACTGCGCCACAACGGAAACTCCTGGACTCACTTTTAAAATGGCTTCTACCACCATCCCTGGGAACATTTTACTACACTTGATTTATCACATTTATATCCAGCCAGCCAGCCAGCCCTCCTTCTATCATTTCATTAATCTATCTTATTTTTGGTGCCTAACAAAGTAAATTGCCAACATAAGTATACTTTCCCCTGGGAAAAGCTCCTGCAGCCATAGCTGGTGGAAGTGTAGCTCTTTTGCAGCATTCCCTATCTCTCTCTAATCTGCCCTCGGTTTTCTCAGGAAAGTATCAGATCCCAGGTCCCTGTATTCCTCTAGATTCCAGGGGACGTGTATCAAGTTCTCCAAGTATTTTCCTGAAAGCTCCTCTCACATAGCTGGAGATAAGGAGGAGCAACTCTTCTTTTCTCCCGTGGGAGGTGTGGGTAGGTATCAGGTACCTCCACAGCAATGCGCTTCAGTAGTCAACAGTTGCCCGCTTATCCCTCCTCGATGGGCTGGAGATGAGTGATGAATAATACTGAGCCACGGTTTCTTGGCCTATCTTATAGAGTAGACTAACATCTGGCTTTAGATGTAGGGGTATTTGGCACCTATCTATTGTCCTTTGGTACTCCATCAAAACAGCATCCTTAATGAACGTCACGTTCATTACATGTTCATTTACTTAACAAATCTTTTTTTTGGCCGCATCCAAAGCATATGGTAGTTCCCAGGCCAGGGACTGAACCTGAGCTGCATCTATAACTTACGCCCCAGCTGCAGCAACGCAGGATCCTTAACCCACTGCGCTATACTGGAGATCCTACCAGCAAAACCACAGGGATGGACTGGATCGTTAACCCACTTCACCACATCAGCAACTCTTTAACAAAAATTTTTGAGCACCTGCTCTGTGCGTGCCAGGCCCTGGGCTAGGTAGTAAGTATACAACAGTGAACCAAAGTTCCTGCTCTCCTGGAATTTACCATTTTGTCTGAATGACAGAAAATAAGCATATGAAAAAGAGAAGATAATTTCATGTAGAGATGGCTATGAGGAAATAAAGGATGCTAATGTGATTAATGCCAGTGAAGGGGGAGGTGGCCTACTTTTATAGACTGACCTCTGAGGAGGTAATATCTGACCTGAGAGTTGAAGAATACAAAAGGTAGGGGGAAAGAAAAGGAAGGCCCTAGGAGGAAAAAATTTTGTCCTTGGAGGATGAGAAAGGAGGAGACAGGTGTGCATAGGAAAGGGGCAGTTGGGAGAGGGGGAAGGAAGAGTAGCATAAACAATGGATGAAGCAGGAAACTGGAGCCAAGCCAAGTCATGTCAGGAATTTACAGGCCATGATAAGGAGTTTGGATTTAACTTTCATTCCAAAAGCCATTTGGAGTGTTTCAAAGAAGTACATGGAATTTACATTTTGACTGAGTGCTGAAGAGCCAAATGTTAAAAGTAATATTTAATTTCTAGTGTATAAGAACAAATATGAAAGCTTATTTGAGAATTGGGTTATTATTACAATTGTATCATTAAAAAACTTAGTAGTCAAACTTGTCAAGTTTGAACTAATGCAGGAACAACTTCTCAGCATTAGTGCTTCTACATGTTCGTGCAGTTATGATTCTTAAATAGTCATTTTAAATAAAAGCCCACTCTCAACTAAAGTCAGATGAGGGGCAAGGTATTTTGGGGCTAGCTCTGCTGGTATAGAGTGCTTTTGACAGTGATATTGCACCTGCTGTTAAACTACTCTTCCTTTCTAATAGAAGTCGACTAAGCTAAAGTGCTACTGCTTTATCTCCTGGCCAGTAGAAATGACTGAATCTCATAGAAGCCCTCTAGAAGCTGATGCTTCAGCTCTAATTGAGTAAGATGCTTTGTGAATTTTTTTGCATGCAGATCTGAGATTGTGACTCTCATCTAAAGTTTTAATTTTTCATATGTGTTTACTTCCACATGCCTATTATTATTATTATTATTGTCTTTTTAGGGCCTCACACGTGGTATATGGAGGTTCCCAGTTTAGGGGTCAAATCAGAACTGTAGCTGCCGGCCTATGCCATAGCCACAGCAATGCCAGATCCAAGCTGTGTCTGCAACCTACACCACAGCTCACAGCAACACTGGATCCTTAACCCACTGAGCAAGTCCAGGAATCGAACCCGTGTCCTCATGGATACTAGTCAGGTTTGTTAACCGTTGAGCCACTACAGGAACCCCCCCTGCCCTTTATTATTATATTGTATGTATATTTTTGGCTCAAGAGAGTTAATTTTCTTTCTAAACTTACCCAGTCAATCTTTTTTCTTTTCTTTTTTTTCTTTTTTTTTTTTTTTTTAGCTTTTTAGGGCCGCACCTGCAGCACATGGAGGTTCCCAGGCTATGGGTCAAATCACCCCAGATCCTTAACCCACTGAGCGAGGCCAGGGACTGAACCTGCATCCTCATAGTCAGATTTGTTTCCACTGAGCCACGACAGGAACTCCTCAATCTTTCTTATAACTGTGTTTTCAATTATTTCCCTATACATTTAACTATTTGAAAGTTCTCAATAATCTTGTTACATAAAATTAACAACTTTCATAATCAACATTATTACTTCAATTTACTGTATTTAAATTAGTCATAGAATTTCACCCTAAGGATAACACTAAAAGACTTATCTTTATTTGTTTGTTGGTTGTCTTTTTAGGGCCACGCCCGCAGTATATGGAAGTTCCCAGGCTAGGAGTTGAATCAGAGCTTCAGCTGCCAACATACACCACAGCTCACAGCAGTGCCTGATCCACAACCCACTGAGAGAGGCCAGGGATTGAACTTGCATCCTCATGGACACTAGTCGTATTCATTACCACTGAGCCACCACAGGAACTCCCAAAATGTCTGCTTATATTTAAAAGTGTATACCTGTACATTAAAAATAACTCTGATGGGCATTTCTTGTTTTTGTAACTTACACAGTTATGCTGATTAGATATGATAGTTACCAGTGAGATCACCTGGTGGGGGGCCATACCAAGTTTAGGGTTGCAAGAAAGTGAAATAGGAATTTGACAGTTTTTAAAATTGAGCTATAATCGATGTATAACATTGTATTAGTTTAACGTGTGCAACATAAGAATTTGATATATGTATATCTTACAAAGTGATTACCACAGTGAGTTTAGTTAACATCCATCATCACATCTCTGCAAACCACCAATATGTTCTCTGTATTTATGAGTTTGGGCTTTAAAGATTTCACATATAAGTGATATCATACTGTATTTGTCTTCCTCTGTCTGACTTATTTCACTTAGCATAATGTCCTCAAGTCCAGCCATGTTGTTTAAAATAGCAGAATTTCCTTCTTTTTCATGAATAATATTCCTATATATGTATATCACATCTCTTTTATTCATTCATCAATAAACACTTCGGTGTTTTTTTGGTTTGTTTGCCTTTTTTTCTAGGGCCACACCTGTGGCATATGGAGGTTTCCAGTCTAGGGTCCAATCAGAGCTGTAGCCACCGGCCTACACTACAGCCACAGCAACACCAGATCTGAGGTGCGTCTGCAACCTATGCCACAGCTCACGGCAACAGCGGATCCTTAACCCACCCACCAGAGATTGAACCCACAACCTCATGGTTCCTAATCGGATTTGTTAACCATTGAGCCACTTAGGTTGTTTACCTGTCTTGTCTATTGTTAATAATGCAGCCATGAACAGCGGGGTGTAGCTATCTTTTCAAGATAGTGATTTTTGGGAGTCCCCATCATAGCGCAGCAGAAACGGATCCAACTAGGAACCATGAGGTTGTGGGTTTGATCTCTGGCCTTGCTCAGTGGGTTAAGGATCTGGTGTTGCTGTGGCTCTGGTGTAGGCCGGCAGCTGTAGCTCAGATTAGACCCCTAGCCTGGGAACCTCCATATGCTGTGGGTGCAGCCCTAAAAAAAACAAAACAAAAAACAAACAAACAAAAAAGATAGTGATTTTGTTTCCTTTGAATAGATATCCAGAAATGGGATTGCTGGATCGTGTGGTAATTCTATTTTTAAATTTTTTCAAGAACTTTTATACTGTTTTCCATAGTGGTTGCATCAATGGGAATTTGACATTTTGGGCAAATAACAAGAACAGAACATAGATGAAGTTGAATATACATCCTTTTTTTTTATTTCTTGGCAAAAAAGTAACATGATCTAATGGCAAGAGGGGAGTTAAGATGACAGACCATGGAATCAGTGCTGCATAAAGATAGTATTAACCAAAAACTACCAGACATAATACCTGCATATTTGTACCATGTATGATAAATTCACAAAAATTCCTATATATTATGGGCAAAATGATAGAAACAAAGTTCTCACTGAAAGGATCAGTGGTGTGATGGAAAGATCACTGCTAGACTAAGAGACAACAGCTTGGGTTTATTTTTTTGTAAATGATTTAATTTTTTTCCATTATAGTTGGTTTACAATGTTCTGTCAATTTTCTACTGTACAGCAAAGTGACTCAGTCTCTCTCTCTCTCTCTCTCTCTCTCTCTCTCTCTCTCACACACACACACACCCATTCTTTTTCTCACATTATACATCATGCTCCATCACAAGTGACTAGATGTAGTTCCCAGTGCCATAGAGCAGGATCTCATTGCTTATCCACTCCAAATGCAACAGTTTGCACCTATTAACCCCAAATTCCCAGTCCATCCCACTCCCCCCCCCTCCCCTTTGGCAACAACAAGTCTGTTATCCAAGTCCACATGTTTCTTTCCTGTGGGTTCATTTGTGCCATATAATAGATTCCAGACTTTTGATATCATGTGGAATTTGTCTTTCTCTTTCGACTTGCTTCACTTAGTATGAGAGTCTTCAGTTCTACCCATGTTGCTGCAATGGCATTATTTTGTTCCTTTTTATGGCTGAGTAGTATTCAATTGTGTATATATACCACGTCTTAATCCATTCATTGTTGATGGACATTTAGGCTGTTTCCCTGTCTTGGCTATTGTGAATAGTGCTGCAAAGAACGTATGAGTGCAGATATCTTTTTCAAGGAAAGTTTTGTCTGGATATATGCCCAAGAATGGGATTGCTGGGTCGTATGGTAGTTCTATAGTTTTCAGAGATACCTACAAACTGTTTTCCATAGTGGCTGTACCAATATACATTCCCACCAACAGTGTAAGAGGGTTGCCTTTTATCCACACCCTCTCCAGCATTTGTTATTTGTGGATTTATTAGTGATGGCCATTCTGACTGGTGTGAGGTGATACATCATAGTAGTTTTGATTTGCATTTCTCTAATAATCAGTGATATTGAGCATTTTTTCATGTGTTTTTTGGCCATCCATATATCTTTGGAGAAATGTCTATTCAGGTCTTTTGCCCATTTTTCAATTGGGTTGTTGGTTATTTTGCTGAGTTGTATAAGTTGTTTGTATATTTTAGAGATTAAGCCCTTGTCGGTTGCATCATTTGAAACTATTTTCTCCCATTCTGCAGGTTGTCTTTTTTTTTTTTTTTTATGGCTTCCTTTGCTGTGCAAAATCTTGTCAGTTTGATTAAGTCTCATTGGTTTATTTTTGATTCTATTTCTGTTGCCTTGGGAGACTGCCCTAAGAAAACATTTGTAAGGTTGATGTCAGAGGATGTTTTGCCTATGTTCTCTTCTAGGAATTCGATGGTGTCTTGTCCTACATTTGTCTTTAAGCCATTTTGAGTTTATTTTTGTGCTTGGTGTGAGGGTGAACAACTTAGGTTTAAATCTTAGCTACACACCCTCCATGCCATGTGTCCTTGAAAGTCACATAAGCCTCTCTGAGCCTTAGTTTCCTCACTACACATTGCATAGGGTTGTTGAGAGACTCAAATTAAGGAAATTAATGTGAGAACACATTGCAAGCTCTAGAGGAGTGCTGCTCAATGTGGTACTCAATCTGGGACTCTTTTAATACTAAGATGCTCAGGCCCTTCCTTAAAACAATGTAGTTAGAATCTTTGGGGTAAATAATCTTCCGGTCAGCCAGAGTGGCCATAAAGTCTTACGTCAGGTCATGAGACTCATCTCTTCAAACCCTCCAATGGAACTTCCTATCTCAAAGTAAAAGCCAAAGTGGTGATTAAGGCTCCATGATCCGGCCCCACCTCTAGCGTCACTCCCTCCTCTTCACCCTCACTCACCCAGCTCCAGGCACACAGGCCTTCTTGCTGTTCCCCTGACATTCCAAACATATTCCCACCAGGGAGCCTTTGTTTTTGCTGCTGCCATTTAGTCCACAGAGCTCAAGCTCTCGCTTCAGGCCTTAGCTGGAATGTAACCTTTGATGGAAGCCTTCCCCAACCACTCTCTTTAATGCATCAGGCATGGACACAACCCCTTTCCCCTTCTAGCTTTTTACATAGTTTTATTTGTTTTTTTTATTATCACTAAATTGCTATATGTTTTGTTTTGGTTTTTTATTGATTATCATTTTCTCCTAGAGTATAAGCTCCATGAAGTCAGGGATTTTGTTTGTTTTGTCCAGTGCCTAGAAACTTAGAAGCCCTCAATAAGTATTCACTGTTGCTATTCCAAATGGATGCTCTGAGCATGCATATGACCCAGCCTAAAAATTTCAGTGATGGCTCACTGCCTACTCCAAAAGTATTCCCGCTGTGGCTCAGTGGTAACAAACCTGACTACTATCCATGAGGACGTGGGTTTGATTCCTGGCCTCACTCAGTGAGTAAAGGAGCCAGTGTTGTGGGGAGCCATGGTATAGGTCACAGACATGGCTCAGATCCCACATTGCTGTGGCTGTGGCTGTGGCTGTGGTATAGGCCTGTAGCTACAAATCTGGTTGAAGCCCTAACCTGGGAATTTCCATATGCCTCAGGTGCAGCCCTAAAATGACAAAAACAAAAATAAGAACAAAAGATATTCTTTGCTTTCCTACCTCCTTGACTTTGCCCATGTGGTTCTTCTTAGTATCCCCTCCCCACCTTGAAACTCTTTTCCTCCATTTCCTGGATAAAATAGGTCCTCCTCAAGATTCTTCTAGTTTGTTGTGCCACATCCTGCCTTAAATTGTTTGTGTACAGTGTATAATTATTTCCTTTCTGAGAGTACACTCCTTGAAAACAGTGATACTCAACAATGTTTGCTGAGTGAACATATGAACTTGCCTTTGTAGCTGAATCAAACATTCGCCAGAAGAAGGAAGAGAGGCAATTAACGGTAGGTTTACGTGGCATCCGCCCCTCCCTCCCCACCAGCTCTTGGGAGGATTCAAGTTGCATGTGAGTAAAACAAAAACAGAAGATGATAACATAGAAAAATAATTCATGGATAGTAAGATCAACCACATGAAAGATCAACTATAACCTGCCTTATGAATAATTTAGCTTAGATAGAAGTGATTTGAAATGGAATGAGTTTATTGAAAAAAGGGACTCTGAGAGCCAAATAAAAATTAGACCTGGCATTCATTTTTATGGCCTACAATTCAATTTTAAGCCAAACCAGCTAAAAACAGGAAATAACTTCCCAGATTTATGATAATGCCCTTCAGATTATTTTCATGAACTGTTCCAAATTCAACTTTTTTAGAGGACATTATCTTATGACAGTGAAAACAATAATTCTCTGACATTTCCCCTTCATTTAGAAGTACTCTGTAAACTGAAACTGAAATATTTCCTTTAACTCAATTTGGGGCTTTCCTCCTTGACTTTAAAAAGCTTTGTTAACAAGATATCTGGATCTTCCAAGGCAGTGACTCATATCCTCAGCATCCCAAACCTAGATTCTTTTTGGAATGTCCTTATTGAACCAGCAGGAGCTCACTTCATCAGCAGGTCTTGATTTTTGGAGCCAAGAATTTATGAAGCTCAACCTGTGAATGTAGAATTCTTGGTCACTGTGGTATTTTAACAAGTTTCCGTAAGGCTTCCAACCAACTTGAGTGAGCAAGACATGTATCACTAGTCTTGGAAGGAAAAATAAGAAGTGCTAGTTAAATAACTAAAGCTGGTAGAGATAATGCCTCTGGAAAAATTTCCACTCCACAGAACACCATTAAAAGAAATATATTTTAGGGAGTTCCTGTTGTGGCTCATTGGTTTAAGACCTCAACTAGTATCCATAGGATGTAGGTTGGATCCCTGGCCTCGCTCAGTGGATTAAAGATCTGGCATTGCCTCAAGGTGCAGCATAGGTCACAGATGCAGCTCAGATCTGGCATTGCGTGGCTGTGGTGTAGGCCTGCAGCTGCAGCTGCAGCTTAGCCAGGGATCATCCATATGTCACAGGTGAGGCCGGAAAAAGAAAAAGAAAAAGAAGTTAACATGTTATAGGTTAGAGAATTTACGTTTTTCCTTTTTTTGAGTTTTAAATGTTTTTGCATAAAAAATAGCATAGCTATAAGAGCAGAATAAAAAAGAAACTTACTCACCACTTCACCTTTTTAACATATGAAGGGTATTTTTCTAGTTTATGTGCATCTCCATGTATAGACAGCTATAAATGACATAGTTTTAATTTATACAGCCTATAGGCTCTCAGGACTATGAACAATGGAATGTCAGCCCACTCTCTGGAAGAAGCCTAAAGCAGAATGGGGGAGTCTGAGAGATGAGACCCGTTAAGTGAACCCAGAGCATGCCTCACTCAGCCTGATGCGTGATCCAGGCGGTCCATACACTCTTCACTGACCTGGAACACAACAGAGTTTCTCCACAAGACCTCAAATATCATCCTTATCCCTTTAAACAACAGCTGACTCTTCATGTTGACAATTACATCAAATCATTTACTCTCTCGCCAGACTTTCTAGGCTGTGCATCATGTGGGCCTGTGGGTAGAAGGTGGTATTTGATAAATATTGAGAGGAAAAAGGTAACACTGTAAACCTAAAATTGTGCTAGAGATCCAGGGAATACCTCTGCATGGTGATTTCATCCTCAAAGGCACCTCAGCCTCAGAATCAACTAGAAACTACAGAGACAAGGTGTTTTTACTGTCTCACCTGCTTACAAAACCCGAGCCTCTTCCCCAGTCCTTCCACAATCCAAGTTGGCAAAACGCTTAAGGAAGACAGCTGTAGCAATCCCGGGCTTGTTGTTTCTGGCGGGCTGCCCTGTTTCTTCACGTTGACTTGTACCAGGCCAGTTTTTCATCTGCCAGGGGACCCGTGGCCTCTAGATTCCCAGCTGTGCTAAGCCCTAACAAGCTATATGTCATAGGTTTGAACAGGTGAAAATCTCAGAAAGAGAACCAAGAGCAAGTGCAGCCCCTGGCAATTAAGAATAAAAATTGGTAAAGGCTGTTCACAATGACTCCTTGCTGAGTAGTAATAAAAACAGGAGTTTATAGACTCACAGACATAGAGAATAGACTTGTGGTTGCCAAGGGGGAGGGAGTGGGATGGACTGGGAGTCTGGGGTTAGTAGATGCAAACTATTACATTCAGAAAGGATAAGCAAGGAAGTCCTGCTGTATAGCATAGGAAACTATATCCAATCACTTATGATAGAACATGACAGAAGGTAATATGAGAAAAAAAGAATGTATATTTAAGTATGACTGAGTCATTTTGCTGTAAATCAACTATACTTTAAATTAAAAAATTAAAAAAATTAAATTTTTAAAAACAACAGGAGCTTAAACTGGTCATGCCAGAAACAACACTGAGTCCCTTACAGAAAGCCTCTGATTTGTTACAATGATCCTTGAGGGAGGAATTACTGTTTTTTTTCAGGAGGGGAAACTGAGACATACATCTAAACTAGCTTACTAAGATCCAGGATAGTTAGAAAACAGCAAAACTCAAATTTGAATACAAGCGAAGGAACTTGGCCATAAGGAGACTATGCTTTCCTGATAGTGAGACACCTCCTCAGACCTCAGGCCTGGATGGGGAGGCAGTGGGAGGTATAGGAAGTAGAGGGGAGGTCTCAGAATCCCACCTGTCCTTTTTCCATCTCCACCCTCCTTTCTTTCTCTCCTGCTTTTCCTTCCCCTTCTGCCACTTCCTTTTCCATCTCTCCATCCTTTAGTATTTTCCTTCTCTGCCTATTTTCTCACCTCATAAATGCTCTACTCAGAAGCCTGCAGCCCTAAAACAGCTGCTAGCCCTGGCTCTGGAGTATGACTCATTACTAAGTTGTGAGACTAAGTAAGCTGTGTGGGTCCAAAGCAGCCAGTGTCCCTAGGCTCACTCAAGTCAGGTCCTGTGGGTTGGCAGTTGATAGCATTGCAGCATTTTCAAAGGTGTAACTCAGGCCTGAGTCCTTGCCTCCTCCACCCATGACCCTGTGGCAGCCTTTGATTTTTGTCTCCTGTAACATCTTGCAGTTCCACTGCTGCAGGAGAAAGGTGTCTGCTTGCTGTGGGAATGTGTGGCTCAGTGTCATTATTCCTATTCCTTCTGAGACCTACGTTGGTGTTTCTGTACCTTTATGTTCTTGAAATGAATGTTAGTGTGACTGGTTTGGCCTTAGTTTCAAAAGCATTAAAGTGTTCTTTTTACTGCCAGGGGAAAATGTGTTCTGAGAGAACATACCTAATATATTCAGAGGAAAAAGGTACAGTGATGTTATCTAGAAAGCTGGACATTAGGTGGCAAAATTCACTGTCTAGTACTCTTGGTAAGAGTGTTATATCATTCATTCATTCAACACATGTTTAAATATGTCAGAAGGGATATATGCTATAAATAAAGTTTGGCAAAGGGATAAAAAAATGTAGAAGGGCTATATTAGATAGGTTGGCCAGGGAAGGCCTCGCTGAAAAAGTGATATTAAGCAGAGCCCTGAAAGGAGTGAGGGCATGAACCACGTAAACACCTGGGGAAGAATGTTCTAGATAGAAAGGACAGCAAGTGAAATGGCCCTGAGATGGAAGTGAGCTTGGTGAGCTTGAAGACCAGCAAGAAGGCTAGTCAGATCACAACAGACTCCAGAGAACAGAAGCACTGTCATGCAGGTATGCAGAGCCTTCTAGGCTATAATATACAGCTTTGATTATATTATAAACATTATGAGAAATCATTGGAAGGATCTGAGAAGAGAATGACAAGATCAGATTTGTTTTAGAAAGATCACTCCCAGTCTGGCCAGTCAAATAACAGATTAGGAGAGCAAGGGTGGAAGTAGGTGAGTAAGTTAAAAGCCTATCACAGGAAGTCCTGCTGTGGCACAGAGGATTAAGGATTCAGTGTTGCCACAGCTGTGCCTTGGGTTGCATCTGTGGCTCTGATTTGATCCCTGGCCTGGGAACTTCCATATGCCATGGGTGCAGCCAAAAAGAAAAAAAAAACAGTCTATCACAGACTGTGAAAGTGGAGTTCCTGCTGTGGTGCAATGGTATTGGCAGTATCTCTGCATCCCTGGGATAATTCCCAGCTGGCACAATGGGGTAAGGATCCAGCACTGACTCAACTGCAGGTGGAAACTGTGGCTCAGGTCACAACTGTGGCTCAAATCTGATCCTTGGCCTGGGAACTCCATATGCTGTGGGCAGCCAAAAAAGAAAACACAAAACAGACTGTGAAAGAGACATATTTTGTAAATAGAAATAAGAGAATGTGAAGGATTTGGATGTGGGTTGTGAGGGAAAGAGAAGATTCAAGCTCACTTTTAGGTTTTCATGCTGAACCAGGAGTGAATAATGGAGCTATTTACTAAGATTGTTAAAGTTGGGACACAAGGTAGTAAATGAAGTGTTCAGTAAGTTTGAGATTGCCTAAGTCACCCGAGTACAGATGCCAAGTAGGCAGCAGTGAACCAAGTCTGGGGCATATTGAAAGGTGGTATGTCCTGTGATGTTGACTTCTTACCACCACTATTAGTCAACAGCCAGATGTTTGAATCTCAAAAAAGGAATTCACCTCTTAGGAATTGCAATCCCCTGTTCTCTGTCTCTGTGCTACATGTGGGGGAGTATTAAATGAGATGCTAAGGCTATGGAGTTCACTATCAAATCCTCCAATAATGCCCCTTGAGCAATTAACATTTGACATTTCAAAACATGGCCTGGATCCAGCGCTGCTACAGCGGTGGTGTAGGCTGGCAGCTACAGCTCTGATTCCACCCCTGGTCTGGGAACCTCCCTGGGCCCCAAATGTGGCCCTAAAAAGACAAAAAACAAAAACAAAAACCGCCCAAAAAACCAACAAAGCCTTTGCCCACAATGTTTTTTCATAGGGTGTTTTGGCTTTTTTTTTTTTTTTTAAGTAGAAGTACTGAATGAGTCAGGACTTCTTCAACATTGCAGTGTTCACACAGTGGATCTTGCCAAGGACATCTTTATGGACAGTGTATCGCTCATTCTTTCTAGAGATTAAAGCTTTCTGGGAAGGACCTGGGTACAGAGCATCTGTGCCATCAGAATGCCTGACTGAAAAAGTGTCAGCAGAATTCTCAAGGTGTTTCCCACAAGACTGGGAGCTTACAAGACCCTTTAATTGGGTCAAGTCTATTGGGTATCTCTTCCTTTAAGAGAGTTGCTCACCACCTAGACCCCATTACTGCATTCATTCCCTTGAAAACTAGACAGGTATATTTTTGCTATGGGAAAACATATTAAGAGCTTGGTCATCAAACAAGTCTCTTCAAATCAGCTGCAGGTACCACCATGAGCAGTACCAATCATATAACCAGAGCCATTAAGACAGGCACAGACTTTTTTTAAATTGTCTTTTTAGGGTGGCATTTGTGGCATATGGAGGTTCCCAGGCTAGGGGCCCAATCAGAGCTGTAGCTGCCAGCCTACACCGCAGCCAGAGCAACTCGGGATCCGAGACGTGTCTGCAAACCATACCGCAGCTCAAGGCAAGGCCAGATCCTTAACCCACTAAGCGAGACCAGGGATCGAACCTGTGTCCTCATGGATACTAGTATGGGTGGTTAACTGCTGAGCACAATGGGAACTCCTGGGCACAGGCTTTGAATGGATTAGGTCAGAGCTGTGAGTCCAGCTCTGCCACTTTTATTGCTCTAGTGAACAAATTTAAGTAAGTTTAAAATTGAGATAACCCATCTCATAGGGTTACTGTGAGAATTAGATGATTTAACATCCTCAAGGAGATAAGAGTACCTAGGGAGTTCCCGTGGCTCATTGGACACGAACCCTCGTGGACCAGTATCCATGAGGACGAAGGCTCGATCCCTGACATCTTCCACTAAGGAACTCGAGGTGAGGAGAGATTGTATATGACTTCAAATATAAAGCTGCAGTGTTCTGCATAGAGTTTGAATACTAGTCATTGCAGATGACAGCCTAACATTCTCAGCAAATTGACTAAACTTTCTGTGGTCCCTCACATCCAGCTGGCCCTGGCTGCCTAAAGCTCCCACTTTAGTGCATTTTACATTATGCTGTCTGGACCCAAGTAAAAGGACATCTTATTCTTCCTCTACTTGTTTCTCTGCCTTTCCAGATAGATTATTCCCTTACCCCAATCCCCCTTTTCTCTAACACCAGCTCTCCCTCATGTCCTGACTCTCCAGTGCCCATTCCAAATATTGTTGCTTATCTGCTTAAAATAAGGGGGTGGGGGAAAGCTGAGTAGATAACCTGGCTAGGACAGAAGATGGGACACCTGTTATCAGAATAGTAAAAAATCAAAACTAATCCAAACAGTTCAGTCACTTTACCATGAGTTTTCTCTTTTGTTTTTGCTCCAGCTACATGTTGGTAATATATGTTCTGTATTTATACTGGGACAGAATCCAGCCAATTCTCTCTTTCCTATATTTTAAGCAGTGTATTTAAGAGTTTGGTTTTTAGGGTTTTATTATCTGGGAAATCAGGCATAGATGAATAGATTACAAGATAGTTTTGGGAAATACATAGAGGTTCAGTTGAGACCTACAGGTCCATGCTTATAGAAGAGAGATTTTTACTATATTCTTTTGACTCTCCTTTACAGAAAGTCATCTCCTCATTCAGCCCAAGTGATCTCTCTCTCTTTTTTTTTTTTTTTTTTTTTTTTTTTTTTTTTTTTTTTTTAGGGCTGCACCTGTGGCATATGGAGGTTCCCAGGCTAGGGGTCTAATCGGAGCTACAGCTGCCAGCCTATGCCACAGCCACAGCAATGCCAGATCCGAGCCGAATCTGTGACCTACACCACAGCTCATGGCAATGCTAGATCCTTAACCCACTGAGCGAAGCCAGGGATCGAACCTGAAACATCATGGTTCCTAGTCGGATTTGTTTCTGCTGCGCCACGACGGGAACTCTCAGCCCAAATGATCTTAATAGGAGAGGTTTCAAAAGACACTGTCCTGTATAATGAAAGCAGGGAGTTTATGGTTTCAGTGGTCTCTTTCAATTAAGCTCAACAAAGTGAAACCCCATAAACTCTTCTCGCAGTCTCTAAAGACTCACTCACTATCCATAGAACAGTTAAAAATTATTTTCAGAGTTCCCTTTGTGACTCAGCAGGTTAAGAACCCGACATAGTATCTGTGAGGATAATCCGAGTTCAATCCCTGGCCTTGCTCAGTTAAAGGATCCAGCGTTGCCATAAGCTGCAGTGTAGTTCGCAGATATGGCTTGGATCTGGTGTGATTATGGCAGCTGCACTGTGATTCAACCCCCAGCCTGGAAACTTCCATATGCTGTGGGTGTAGCCCTAAAAAGGAAAAAAGAAAATTTTTTCATTTGAGTGGAGGAGCTACAAGTTTCTCCATCATTTTATTTTGTAGACTTAATGAAGACACTTGCAGAGATAATGATCTATCTGTGTACCTTAGAAGGATTCTACCCGCAAACTCGCTTTTTGTGACGTCTTCACTAAGCCTTCTGCATTTTGGAAGGTTTTTCCTTAAGTTTAAACACTTAGTCTGATCTTAATTGGGACTTAGTCTGCCATAAAATTTGGGGGATTTTAGGAGGGCTCTTAGAGATTTAATTCTATAGCTTAGTTTTCATATTGCTATACCTCTGTATCCAGGGACTTCTTACCAGTAAATTAAATTTTTTCATGAGTTGAATGTTCATCTTTGTATACAAATGCAGGGAAATTAGATTCTAAGAAGTTGATTGGCTTTTCTGTCATAGTATGCAAGAGATCTGGTGAGGATGCAGGATAAAAAGCAAAGCAGATAGCCAGCACAGGGACAAGGGACCCCTTCCCCTATGGTACAGCTACAGCTCTTAGAATAATTATTGTGACCCAGTGGAGGAAAAGTGTCGAGCAGAATTGGCTGAGGCAGCGAAGATATATCCATGTGGACAACTAGGTAGAACAACAAGGTAGTGATCCCTGGCAACAAGAAGTATGGCTGACACCTATGAATCAGAAGAATTTCTTCTCGATTGAACTCCATCGTTTCCCTTCATTTTAGTGAAAATGCTGCATTTACAGAGTAACCCTGGGAGTGCTTGAAGGTAATTCTCAATGGGAACTCCTTATTTTCAACATGAATTGGGCTGTAAGTAGCAGCCATAATATCACCATAATTACATGTGTGCATACACATACACACATCTGTTTATTTTACCTTTATGTTTGTCTCATACACACATCTGTTTATTTTATCTTTATGTTTGTCTTTCATCTTGAAAGACAAATGATTTCAGATGATAATTCTTTATCCTTTCTCCCTAAATTATAACTAGAGCATTAAGCCTCCTTTTAATCTGGCAATGCCAAGTTTTTTTCTGTATGCATTTTCATATGACTTAGAAAATTATTCTGCAAATGCTATATATGCATTGTTTAAAGATTAACCTCAAGAATACACACTGAAAAGTAAAAGAATCCCACCCTTAGGTAAATCACTCTCAGCAGATTATTGCCTGTCCTTCCAGAAATTATCTGCATGTAAAAAGGCATAAAATTTTTGCATAAATGGGGCCTAACTAAATGTTCTTCTCCTTGATTTTTTTTGTAATGTGTATACTTTAGGCTATTTAAAAGGTACAGCAAGACAGTGTCCACACTGCTATAGGATGACATTTCACAGCATTATATTATTTTCTTTTGTTCCTGATTGTAACATAAAATGCTTGTAAAGTGACCTTTTGTTTTGGTATGTACGGCAAGAACACAAGAGTTGTACAATGAACAGTAACTCACAATAATGACTCATTATTTGGAGAAAAAAAATAATCCAGCAAATATCTTGGGAAAATGTCATCATGCATCTGGTGGTCAGCAAACGTGGAGTGGGATTCCAGTCTAGTTCTACTGCATTCCATATTCTGTTTCACAAAGAAGGGGATTGTGAGAAAATTCATTTTATCAGTAGGATGTCTGATTTTTTTTTTTTTTTGCTAAGACACTCCCACCATTCTCGAGACCTACAGCTAGTTAGATTTTTTTTTTTAATTTCTGCAGAAAGCTTAATCCTAAATTTTTTCTGCACCGCAAATATTTTCTTCTGAATTGAAAAAAAAAAAAAAACTTCCACCAATCAATTACTTTAGTCCCTACTGTGTGCTAAGTTATGGTGAATGCTTTATGCATATCATTTCCCTTAATTCTCATAGAAAATGTTCTTTTCCAGGTCCCTTTCAGTTAATGAAGAGAGGCACATGAAGGCTAAATAAAATGTTCAAGGTTGCACTGCTAAGAGGGGATGCTGAGACGTAAAGCCAGGTCAGTCTGACTCCAGAGGCCGTAAACTAACCTTTGTGCTACCTAACATGCACTCTGAAGCAAGCCCTGCCCTTTCTTTTCCCACCTGTTGCCCTTGTACTGTTGGTGCACCCGAGTCAATATATCTTCTAGGTTAATTTAAAAAGGGTATTGCCTGTTTAACCTTTTGTTTCTTTGACTCTCCCTTCTAAAAAGCCCTATCCTCATTCAGCCCAGGGCATTTTAACAGAAGAGGGACAAGCAGCCATTGCCCATCAGAGTGAAAGCAGGGAGTTCACGTTGGCCAAGTAGCCTCTTTGTGTAAACATGAACAAAGACAGTCCTTCAACTCGGTACTACCTATGCCTGTTTATGACTTGTGGGTTTTCAGTATGATGTATACCCACACAGTCATGGAAAATGCATACAACTTGTTTCCCAGAATTGGTTGAAGAGAAACTGGTCACCTGTGATCATGAGCCTTCTCCTGGGCTTCAGGAATTTTGACTTTACCCCTTAACTGTCACACTCTTAATGCTCCCTCCACCTACCCAGTTATCTTCCCAAACAAACTTATATTGAGAACTCACACTTCTTTTGCATTTTGCACCGTTGATTAACTGCTTCCTAAATGAATCAGGTATGTGCAAACAGGTATGGGTGAGTGAAATACATATAGTTGAGACAGTTGAGTGGTGTGTATGTGTGCATGGATGGGTAAATGGTGTATCTGTTTTCCTATTACACTCTGCGACGTATGCTCTGGTGTGTATTCAATGCTAAGATTTAAAAATGGGAATAAGGACACAAATTTCCTTATTAAAAAAAAAATGGTAGTAGAGCTAGGAAACACCACTCAGGTCCTATTCCCCTGGCTTGCTAACCTCACTGTGCTCTAGTCAAGGCTTGCAGAATTTCTTGTCTTGATCCTTACAATATCACTTCTAAATTAGTCTCCTAGATTTTCCTCTTTCAATTTATCCTACAATTTGAATAACAAATACCAGGTTTGTCTCTGAAACTCTCCACATGAGACCATGTTGCTATGGACTGAATTGTGTCCCCCCTCACCCCCCAAACTCACATCAAAACCATAACCCCCAAAGTGACAGTATTTGGAAATGGGGCCTCTAAAGAGGTAATTAAAGTTAAATTAGGTCATTAGGGTGGGGCCCTCATCTGGTAGTACTGGCATTTTTCTAAGAGAGACCAGAGCTTTTTCTCTCCACACCAGGATAAGTCCCTATTTTTTGGACTCCAGATTCCTTTACACCCCCTACTAAATTCAATCCTACCATAACTCCTTAGCCTCATCTCCAACTTCTCCCCACTTGACATTCTCTGCATGAGCAAAATACTGTTTTTCAATATTCCCCGAATGCGTGTGTCTTTTGTTCATGGTGGGTCCTCGCTTCAAAAGCTCACCATGCCAAGTCCAGCTCATTACCTCCACTGCAGCCATCCTGGTTCAAACCCCCATTGTCTCCTGAGATATTATTTCAATAGCCTCCTCACTGGTTTTTGTGCCTTCACCTTTGGGCTGATCCTCAGTCTGCTCCTAACACACCTGCCACAGTGATTCTGCTAAAGCACTTCCAATGACCTTATTCCTCTACTCAGAACTTTCTACTGGATCCCTACATCACTCAGGGTAGAAGACACTTTCTTCAAATGGTCTCGAAGGCTCTGCCTAGACTCTTCCTTGCTGCCTTCCTGACCTGAGCACTTGCTACATTTGCCATTCATTCTCTTACTACACCCCAGTCATATTGGTCTCCTTGCAGTTTCTCAAACTTGCCAGGCACGTTTCTCTAGAGGTCCAGGCACTTGCTGTTTCCTGTGCTTGGAATGCTATTTCCCCTGGATAGCCACATGTCTGATTCCTTCATTTCCTCAGCTCTTTGCACATATATATGCAAATAAATAAAAAAAATATATTTTTTTCAACAGAGACATGGTCCCTGACCACCCGATTTTAGTTTGTACACATGCATCCAACTCCCCATCCCACTTCCCTGCTCTATTTTTCCACTGCCACTACCTAACACTATTTTATTTAGTACAAAGATTTTGTCTACCTTGTTCATCACTGTATCCCCAGTAATTAGAACAGTGCCTGACACACAGTACATGCTCAACAACAACAAAATAATTCCCAGAGCCTCTGCTTCCTTTTCCTATCTAGCTTATCTAGTTCATTATCCCAATTCACACTACCCTCATCCCTAATCTGTTGAGTCCTCCATTGTTCTGTTTTCCCAGCCCCGTTACAAGTTTCTTGAGAGAAAAGACAGTGTAGGGCTTCTTTTTTATGATTTATAACACCTAGCAGAGTGTTGGGCATGTAGTCAGCATTGGTTAGATTCCTGACGATTAGACTCTGCAGTGAACCAGAGTCTTTCGAGGTATGGCTGCCTATTGGATAACCATAAAAATCTTCCAGGAGTTCCCTTCGTGGCTTGGCTGTTAACAAACCTGACTAGGATCCATGAGGATGTGGGTTTGATCCCTGGCCTTGCTCAATGGGTTAAGGATCCAGGGTTGCTGTGAGCTGTGGGAGCTGTGGTACCAGCTCAGATCCCTGGTATTGAGGGAATTATTTTCTCCTTAATCTCTTTTACAATTTAAACTCATCACAGGTTTTTTTTGTGGGGTCTCTACTCTAAGAGTCAGTATATTCTCTTAATTATGTCCTGTCTCAATCCTCATCTTCAGTCATTATCCCATCCCCATTATTTGCAACATACCAGTGCTGTCACACTTGGCCTTGTTGTCTATGCTCAATATCACTCCCTGGATATCAGTCAATGGTATCACCAAGTCCTCTGGCATTATGGGCACACAATATTATTTTCAAAACATTTAAATAAAAATGGCTCTGAGCACCATTCCATTCCTCTTTCTCCCCAGGAGCTTTTGGGCTTCCACTTCTCCTAGTTCCTTCTGATTCTGAAGTCCTGCTTTTGCTAAATTCTTGATCCTTCACCTGGTTCCCACCCCCTCTAAGTGCTGTCCCTTTTCTGCACTACGTTACCCCAAACTGGACACATCTGATCCTTCTACTCCCCAAAGGCTGTTGACGAAAGCAAGTATCAAAATGTTTAGAGACAGATGCAGCATAGGAAAACACAATTTAAAATTAAATTTTAGGAGTTCCCATCAAGGCGCAGTGGAAATGAATCTGACTGGGAACCATGAGGTTGTGGGTTTGATCCCTGGCCTCACTCAGTGGGTTAAGGATTTGGTGTTGCTGTGAGCTGTGGTGTAGTTTGCAGACAAAGCGTGGATCCTGCATTGCTGTGGCTGTGGTGTAGGCTGGCAGCTGTAGCTCCAAATGGACCCCTAACCTGGGAACCTCCATATGCCGTGGGTGCGGCCCTAAAAGGCAAATAAAAAATAAATAAAATAAAATTTTAACTTAAATTAAAAACAATTTAAAATTGAATATTTCAGTCATTTCCAAAGTCCCTTTGGCCATCTCTCTAGTTGTTTTTTCCCTACCTCTTTTTTCCTCTCCCCTACTTTCCATCAGGACTCAAATTTTCTCCCACTCTATTATTAAGCAGGGCACTACAGGTCATTCTGCTGCATGCTAAAATTTGAGAAGACTTGACTTAAGCAAACTTTGAATATATACTTACACTATGCACACATGTAAAGATCTACTTCATCATTTTTATGGGGGATGCTGCACACAACATACAGAAACCCCTGGGCCACAGATCAAACCCACGCCACTGCAGGGATCTGAGCCACTGCAGTGACAAAGCCGGATCCTTACCCCACTGCATCACAAGAGAATTCCTACATAAACTATCATTTATTTAACATTAAAGGAACCATGAGGTTGTGGGCTCAATCCCTGGCCTTGCTCAGTGGGTTAAGGATCCAGTGTTGCCATGAGCTATGGTGTACGTCACAGACGTGGCTTGGATCTGGCATTGCTGTGGCTGTGGTATCGGCTGGCAGCTACAGCTCCGATTAGACCCCTAGCTTGGTAACCTCCATATTCTGCAGGTGTGGCCCTTAAAAGACAAAAGACAAAACCAAAGAAACAAAAAAACCCTAAACATTAAAGGGAGTTCCCATTGCGGCTCAGTGCGTTAAGAATACGACTAGTATCCATGAGGATGAGGGTTCGATCCTTGGCCTCCTTTAGCAGGTTAAGGATCCAGTGTTGCTGCAAGTGGCGCATAGGTCACAGATGTGGCTTGGATCTGATGTTCCTGTAGCTGTTGGGTATGTCGGTGACTGCAGCTCCAATTTGAACTCTAGTCTGGGAACTTCCATGTGCCTCAGGTGTGGCCCTAAAAAAGAGAAAATGACCAAACAAAAAAATTAAGAAGCACAATGGAGCACAGTGTCTTCACTGAGAAAGCAAAACTTAAGGTGAGAATTCCGGTTGTGGCTCAGCAGAAAAAAGCCGACTAGGATCCATGAAGATGTAGGTTTGATCCCTGGCCTCACTCTGTGGGTTAAGGATTTGGTGTTGCTGTGAGCTGTGGTATAGGCTGCAGACAGGGCCCGGATCCAGCGGTGCTGTGGCTATGGCATAGGCCAGCAGCTACATCTCCGATTTGACACCTAGTCTGGGAACTTCCATATTATGCAGGTGCAGCAGCCCTAAAAAAATGAAAACAAAACAAAACAAAACTTAAGATGATACCTGAAGGACAGGAAGGAGTTAACCAAATAAAAATTGTTCTTTAAAAGCCTAAGGACCATAGTGAACAGTGCGTTCCAGGACCATGAGGCAGAAAGGTCACTAGGTACAGGCAGGCCAGACTATTTGGAGCCCAGTGAACTAAGAAGATAAAACTGGGGAGGTGAACAGAGGGAATGCAACATAGGGCTTGCAGCCATGGTAAGGGTTGGGAGTGTGCCCTAAGAACAGTGGGGTGCCATCAAAAGGTTTTACATAGAAGAGTGATATGGTCAGATCTGAACTTTAAAAAAATATTTAGTTGCTATGTAAAAGAATGAATCAGAAGGGACAATCTGAAAGTGGTTAGATTGGCAGGAAGTGTACTGCAAGAGTCCAGGGGAGGATGAGCATAAGCAAATATGAAATACTCAGCTCCTTGCAGGCGTGTTCCATGTGGCCAGGAACAAGGCAGATGGTGGGGGAAGACAGTGGGGAAAGAGGATAAGCATGTGGAAAAGGCAGGAAATATGAGGAGAAAGTTCATGGAGTGATAGAGCTTAATAAATTGGCATAGATGATGATATATATATAATGCCTTTTGAATAATATCACTTTCATAACAGTGATAACAAAATAACCACCATAGTTCTTAATATTTATTGAGTAATCACCATGCGCTGGGCAATTTTTTCTATGCTTTTTATACAGATTAACTGTTATCTGTTTCATAACAAATCACCCTAAAACTTAGTGCTTAAAACAATATAAATATATACACACACACATATATATGTCACACCTGCAACTTGGGGTTGGGGGAAGCTTGTTACTGTTTCTCTCTGTGTCAGCAGAGGTAGTAGCTTAAAGTCTGAGATTTAGAATCTCTAAAGCTTGCTCACTCACCTGTCTGTAACTGATGCTAGTTGTGGGCTGCAATGCTCTATCTACTCTACTGTGGTTGTACTCAACACACTATGCTTTGGTGTATTTGCTCACATGGCCAACTCTCTGTTGGACTTTGAGCTTCTCCAAGACGTGAAACATGTCCTATTTATCTTTGTATCACCTCTGTTTGGGGCACCATCTACAAATGAATGAATTCTGAATCCTACTAATAGTATATTTTCCTTTACCAAATTGAATACTCCTAGCAACTAGATTTTTATAACTTGGCAAGTCTACAACTTTATTGGGAAGATTTTCTTTATCCTTTGCCAAAATCTACATTTCTGTTACTTTTACCCAGTAGTCCAACTTTGGACTTGGGGAACTCCACAGAATTAATCTAAGCTAACTTCCGTAAGCTATCCATTCCCTCCATGATAGCTATCAAATCACATCTAAGTCTTCTCTAAGCTTAACACCCTGGTTCCTATTATTGTTCTTCCCGAATGTGGTTTCCATGGTTACCTCACTCTTGATTCAGTCTTAGGCAGTCATTGTGGTTCATAGAGATCCTGGACAAAATGCCTGGATAAATATTAATGGTGAGTTGGTGGACACAAAGGAAGTGGGATAGAAAACCATTCTGAGACCATCATCAAAAAAGAAGTACAAGGTGGGACTGAGGGGAAAGGCCATGGGATGGAAGTTGGGGATTACATGGAGCTTCCCTGGTAGGCTGATCCTGATGAAAAGAGATGGAAAATATCTGGGAAGGCAATTTGAGGCCCTGTCTAATTAGAAATGGAGAAGGAAAAATAGGAAAAGTGGAGCTGAAATCAGTTGCCCACTTCTATCTTAAAACAGCATTTCGCTACAAGCATAGTTTATTGTTCATAAGAATTTCATAACCTGCTGGTAGACATGCAGTCCCTGAGCGCAGCCCCACACCCACCTACACATTGTGAAGAATGTGTATTCTTCACAAGCTCCCAAGTAATTCTAAAGTACATAGAGAATCTTAGTTTAAGGGCTGGGGTAAGACGGAAACTGCTCATATTGAGACTTAGAAGAGTGTTTCTCAAACTATTTTGCAAAGCTAAAGACTCTTATGTTCTTCAGAAATTTCTTTGACATATTAAAAAAAAAAAAAATCCCACCTCAAGTGTTTAGTCTGCATGGTTGCATCCCCATAGGTCCTGTTCCCAACCCGTAAGGGCCTGAAAAACAATAAAAAAAGAGCTGCCTTTGTCAAAAGATCCTATCACAATGACTCTTAGAGAAAGGCCTCCCACCCCCCAAACCCCCACCCCCAGGAAAAAAAGCAGTTGAAGAATTTAAACCCATTATACATTCTTTCCATTCTCTGTCCCCAGCTTTAGTGAAATATTAAATCCTTTCCTCTTTTCTTTTCTTCCTTTCCTCTTTTCTACAGATGGATTTTAAGATATCCTTTCCAATGAATTTTTAGTTAAATAATGAATAGGAAATGTCAAGTATAGCTGTAGCAAATGTAGATTTTTTTTGCTTAGAATAAGAGAAACTAAAATGGAATTTATCTAAATATATGTCTTTTCCTTTTTTAGGAAAACATCTCAAGAACACGTACTGAAATGTTTCCTAAAGAAACATCAGTGCACATATTTTATGAAGTTGTAACAGGTAAAAATCTAACATTACTAGAAAAAAAAAAAAGGGCCAGTTTTTCACATGCCAAGAGTCTTGCTTTAATACAAAGATTTTGCAATATCATTTATTCAAATAGAAGTTTTTGCCTTTTAGCCTATCTCTCCCAATTATTAAAGCATTTATTTACAGAGCAGAAGAAAGGTCAGTGAAAAGCGAACTCTTTTAATGAGACAATGTCAAGTGAAGAGCATTCTGAAATGGGGAGAAAGCATGACTGATCATTTCACATGAGTCATCAGAAATAGGAAAAAGGGAGTTCCCGTCGTGGCGCAGTGGTTAACAAATCCGACTAGGAACCATGAGGTTGGGGGTTCGGTCCCTGCCCTTGCTCAGTGGGTTAACTACCCGGCGTTGCCGTGAGCTGTGGTGTAGGTTGCAGACGTGGCTCGGATCCCGAGTTGCTGTGGCTCTGGTGTAGGCCAGTGGCTACAGCTCCGATTTGACCCCTAGCCTGGAACCTCCATATGCTGTGGGAGCGGCCCAAGAAACAGCAAAAAAAAAGACAAAAAAAAAAAGAAAGAGGAAAAAAATGGGCTTAAAATGATTGACCCACAGACTTTCAGAAGCATTGTTTAAAAATAAACAGATTATGATGCTCACTCACTGACTCCTCAAATATTTATTTCTATTACTTATAATGTGTCAATAGGGGAAATGAGGTGCTCAAGACTAGCACAGTCCTCCCCTCAAGATAGAGCTCCGAGAGTTCCTGCTGCAGCTCAGAGGGTTAAGAACCTGACTAGTATCCATGAGGATGAGGGTTTGATCCCTGGCCTGGCTCAGTGGGTTAAGGATCTGGCATTGCCATGCTGTCATGTAGGCCAGCAACTGCAGCTCTGATTTGATCCCTAGCCCCAGGAATTTCCATATGTTGCAGGTGCAACCCTGAAAAGGAAAAAAAAAAAAGAAAAAAGATTGAACTCCAAAACACCTGGGCCCAAGGCATTTAGTTATAACTGTAATATTGTGATGAATACTATAAAGGAGAAGTGCAAATGCCTTGAGGATGAATTTATCATCATTCCAAAGTCAAGTTGAAGTTAACCTTAAAGCGAGGACAAATTTTAAAACTATTTTTTCCCAAGCTTCAATTTGGATCTACTTCTTCGCTTCGACCTTTTGTGAGTTATTTGGGAGAGGGATTTTTTAAAAAACACGCACTGTATGCAAATACATGTTTGTAGTTTCCTACAAGCTCCTTTTTTGAGGGCAAGGAAATTCACATTTATTGAGTGCCAACTCTGTTGGGCATTGGACCCACTTGGCCCCCAAGATATGTGTGTCACTGTGCTTCCTTTACAAAGGAGAAAACTGAGGCTCAGAGATGAAACAATTTGTTCCCCATCAGCAGAGTGTCCTTGCTGCTGTACTTAGCTAAGAAAGTGGAGGAGGGAGGAGGGCAACAGATAAAAGGTTAAATTCACTGACAATTAGTTTATTGTTAGTGCAGCTAATGGGTTGAACCAATGTAATTAGAGCCCACAAACATATTGCCTTTTTTTAAAAATAAATGTAAATGTAGAATCTGTAGATGAAAAGACAACTGGAGGTTCTTGAGGGAGAAATGGCAGCTAAGATTTTCTGTGAAATATAGTTTGTAACAAAATTAGTAACAATACTAACAATACTAACAATTGTTAGTAACAATTACTAAATTGCATGAGGGAGACAGCACTGCACTTCAAGCACTTGCTTAAGGTGTCTGTTTTACCTTTAGCTAAATTTGATAGATAACAAGGTGAGATTATGGAGAATTTATTTTGTGAAATACAAAAAAAAAAAAAATTGCACAATGTCACTTTACCCAACGACTTAAGTCTTTTAGTTTTAAGCAAGAGGTGAAGGGATGAACTAAAGTCACTGGATCAGAGAAATCACAGAAAACCAGACTGAAGATCTGTCATCAACCATAATGTGGAAAATCAAGATTTGCTTCCTCCAGAAGAACAACTGGTTAGGATGACAAAAAGCAGCTGACAGCTATCAAGATTACTGAATTCTAGTCTTAGCCTTGCCAGTTACTCTGCAGAGTTGGCAGATTTTGTTAAGTCCCAAGGCAAGTGATGAGAGTTGACATCTAATTTATTCTAAATTCAGGGCTTCATCATCTAAGATGGCCAGAAAGAAGGTGGGAAAGTGGGAGGGAGGGCTAGGGCAGTAGAGAGAGAATGAGATTTGCTTTGAGTTTTTATTCTCCACCAAACTATCACCCTTTTTCTTCAACCTGTGGCCCATTTGTCAAAATAAATAAGGATACATTTGTGTATACAGAAATACATGTTATATACTATAAATAATATTATAGACAATGTACAATAATACTGTTCTATTGAGCTGGTTACAAGAGTTCTCTTCAGTAATATTTTGGTAGCAAATTATCTTACAAAAGCACATCTGATTTTTGACAACTCTTCACCATCCTTCAATTCTACCACCAAGGAGCAATGACCAGTTACCCTACCCCCTTCCTCTACTTAAACATCCCAGTCACCTCCTAACCACAAGCAAATCTAAACTCTCAAACCATCCACCAAACAAAACAATATTCCAAAAAGTCCAGACAATTAAGGGAAAAAATTGATTCGAGGTTGAATTATATATAGGACATAACTTACTTTCTCCAGTGCATTTAAGATAATTATTATTTTTTGGCCATGCCACTGCATGTAGAAATTCCTAGAGCGGGGATGGACACTGCCTCACAGCAAAGACCCAAGCTGCTGCAATGACAAAGCCGGATCCTTAACCCACTGCATCACAAGAGAACTCTGTAAGATAATTTAATATCTTTATTTATTTACTAGCTATCATGTCAACTCTGCTTAGCCTCTAATAAACTTGAGTAAGAATTCTAGCAATTCATGCAGAAAACAGAATTCTAGTTCAATAAATGTGTACATTTTTAATACACATATTTATAAATAAACAAATGAATTCAAGTTTGTGTATCCAATATTCTCTTTCTTTTCCTTTTAACATTCCTTTTTCTGTTTTAAAACGGGGAGTTCCCTGGTGACTCAGTGAGTTAAGGATCTGCTGTGGTTCAGGTCACTGCTGTGGCACAAATTTGATTCCTGTTCCCGGAATTTCTGCATGATGTGGGCATAGCCAAAAACCAAAAACTTCCCCAAACCCAAAAAAACCAAGAACTCAGGTTTGTAGGTATAATATTCTCCCTTCTTTACAGTTGTCTTTTCAATCCTCTTCTACAAAAAATAGGGGTAGCAGGGGGAGAATATTTGTAATGAACTTTTAAATTTTGTCAGCTCCCAGAAAGAGGCATTCTATGTAGTTTGTAAGTAAATGTCCCTGAATGGAAATGGCACTTTATTTTTTATTTTTATTTTATTTTTTGTCTTTTTGCTATTTCTTGGGCCGCTCCCGCGGCATATGGAGGTTCCCAGGCTAGGGGTCCAATCGGAGCTGTAGCCGTCGGCCTATGCCAGAGCCACAGCAACGCGGGATCCGAGCCGTGTCTGCAACCTACACCACAGCTCACAGCAACGCCGGATCGTTAACCCACTGAGCAAGGGCAGGGACCGAACCCGCAACCTCATGTTTCCTAGTCGGATTCGTTAACCACTGCGCCACGACGGGAACTCCGGAAATGGCACTTTAAAATAAGTTCCACTAGAACTCTTTCTACGCAGTATGGGATGATAAACTGATTTAAAATTAGTTATCGACTTACACCTCCAGAGAGAATTTTAGGCAGCTCACACAAATCTATAAAATGCCCATTTCAAAGCTGTAATAAAGACTTCAATGAAAAAATTAAGATAAGGCCATTCTTGAGATTAATGCATGTGCCTTAAAGTCCTCCATACTTGCTAGAGGTGGGCCCCAAACATGGCTTTCCTCTTTTTGGTAGTGAAGAGACCTGGTCAGTAACATGATTCACAGAATGTGGGAAAGAAACTGGTCTTTTATTTGGGTGGAGCACAGCCACTCAGACCTACCTGGCAGTTGACACTTCTGACACAGTCTGACCCGGTGACAGACTGACTAAGGGGATCATACCTAGTCAACACTGGAACAAACTGATAATCCAAAGCCTAATGTTCTAGGCCAGGGCAGCACAGCTGAAGCGACAATGGTGGAACACACTTTTAAAGGTTTCACTAAATACAAAAGCAAACAGAAAAACAGCAAAAACAAACAAACAAAAACAAAAACAAAAAACACTCATAGAAAGTCTAACTCTGAGAGTAATACCTTCCGGATTACGTTGCTGGCCAAAGGTATATCTGGTGGGGATATGAATGAAATCACTCATTGAATGTAAATGTAGTTATTAAGTTTAAGTCAGTTCTACTTTGAGAAGTTGTTACCAAAACCAGATGGATTTGGCTTCACAATAGTTAGCAGTTATTTGCTAGCTGGTCCCTCTTACCATCTCACAACAAAAACAGTTCACATGGGATTAAGGAAGATTTTTTTTTTTTTTTTTGGCCATGCCTGTGGCACATGAAATTTCCCAGGCCAGGGATGGAACCTGAGCCACAGCAGCAACCGAAGCCACTGCAGTGACCATGCCAGATCCTTAATCCACTGTGCCACAGGAACCCCTAAGGAAGACTTCACAGTCTGTCTTCCATAGTTGGGCGCTGGTGCTAAAGGAACCACTCCCTGACATTCAGGGACAGGATCAAGTAGATGTGTATGGTTACCAGGAGTGTGAGTATTAAACTTGGGTTCTGAAGAGGGAATGTGTACAAACTGTGGGCCCCAAGCACGGAGAGACAAGAAACTGAGGAAAGTCACAATCACAGGCATTGTGCTGGGCTCAATGCACTGTGTGACTGTGTGGTGCTTAGTATCACAGATTTTGTGGGGGTGCTGTGAAAAAGCTTTTTATCCTCAAAAATAATTAAATAAAAAGGAGGATGTTCTGGAACGCTGCATAATTCTGGGGAATTTTTCTACTCTGGAAAAAGACTGAAAACAGGACATTGAATAGGCTATGACTTACAAAATGTTCAAGATTTTATTACATTCTACTTTAAGGAATTTGCAAAATCCTCAGTCTGTAATTTTAAACAGTGCATTCAAGTACATGGGAAAAATGCCTACAAATTTTTAAAGTGGTGGTACATGAGAATAAAGTCAGGAGGGCCTTAATACCACAGGGCAAAGAACTAAGAAACAGGAGAAAATTCTTTTTACAAAATATCAAAGACACCAGAGTATATATCCATTATATCCAATCATTATATAGACAGGTTTTCTTTAATAATCCACAACTTCAAAGCAATGTGGATAAAAGAAAGTCAAATTTTTAAGTATTAAAAGAAATGGTTAAAAAGTTAAAAAGAATTACAAATGTTTGCTTTTTTTGTTAAAAAGACATCAGATTAACTATATACTTTGATTTTAATTTGTTAAATCTCTACAATTTTACTCTTATGTAGCACTAGGCCATATTCAGGAGTTTACTTACTCAAACATGTTTTTTGACCATGCCCACAGCATGTAGAAAGAAGTTCCTGGGCCAGGAATCCAACCTGCACTATAGCAGTGACCTCAGCCACAGCAGAGGCAATGCTGAGTCCTTAACCACTGGGCCACCAGGGAACTCCAATCAAACATATTTTGAGCCAGCCATTCTTCATCCTTCAGCTATAATTGAAATAAATTATCTATCATTATGGTCCAGTATTTACCTCCTACTTGTCTCCTAGTTCTAACTTTTGGAACAAGGTCAGTTCTCCTTCCTCTGAATATGTATTAAATATCTGAAAACAGGTATTTCATCTTATGTTTTCTCTTCTAGGCTAAAAATTTCAAGTGATGTGATTTTTTAATTCAAATATCATATTTTATGTTAATTCATGCCAAATTTCCCTTCATTACTTTCATTAATTAGCCCTCTCTATGAGGGTATCCAAATATTTATTCTGGGATCCAGTGTATTAGATCTATTTCCCAAGTCTTCTTGCTCTTAAAATACACCAAGAAAACATTTGAGAACTATAAAATCAGGAGTTATCTTTATTTTCCAGTTCATGAAAAATCAAAAAGAAGATGGTGAAGATAAAATTACTAAATCCATCCTTAAAATTTCTCATGTAAATCCTTTAGATGTGTTTCACTTTTGGAATTATCTGGTGGCACAGTAGGTTAAGGATCTGTTGTTGTCACTGAAGTGGCTTGGAGAGCTGCTGTGGCTTAGGTTCCATCTCTGGCCTGGGAATTTCCACATGCCAGGGCATGCCTGAAAAAAAATTATTTCACTTTTATTTTAAAATGATACATAATATAGTCATATATATGCACATATGTTTTTTAATACTTAAAACACATTTTTCATTCTAATAAAGTAAACAGACACATGGTGTAGTATACAAAAATATTTCCAGAATAATCAGATTAAGCTCATGAATTAGAGATGATTTCTTTTTTTAAAAAAAAATTTTTTTTTTTTTTTTGCCATGCCTGAAGCATGCAAAAGTTTCCAAATCAGGGATATCAAACCCATGCCTACTCTGGTGACCAGAGTGACGGTAGTGACCAGAGCCACAGCAGTGATGATGCTAGATTCCTTTTTTTTTTTCCCTTTTCTGTTTTTTAGGGCTGTACCTGTGGCATATGGAAGTTCCCAGGCTAGGGGCTGAATTAGAACTACGGCTGCTGGCCACAGCTACAGCCATAGCAATGCAAGGCCAAAGACCAAACCCACATCCTCATGGATACTAGTTGGGTTCATAACCAGCTCTGCCACACAGGAACTCCCAAAAATGCTGGATTCTTAACTAGCTAGACTACTAGGGTATTCCGAGATGATTTCTTAAAACTTTTTTTTTTTTGTCTTTTTAGGGCTGCACCCACTGCAAAAGGAAGTTTCCAGGCTAGGGGTTGAATCAGAGCTGCAGCTGCCAGCCTACAACACAGCCACAGCAATGCTGAATCTGGGCTATGTCTGCCACTTACACTGCAGCCCATGGCAAGGCCTGATCCTTAATCCACTGAGAGAGGCTAGGGATCAAATCTGTGTCCTTGTGGGTACTAGTTGGATTTGTTACTGCTGAGCCACAAGTGGTACTCCTTCTTATAACTTAAAAAATTTTTTTAAAAGTATAATTGACTTACAATATTGCGTTGGCTTCAGGTGTTCAACACAGTGGTTCAACATTTAAACATATTACAAAATGGTCATCATAAGCGCAGTAACCTTCTGACACCATATGAAGTTATTATTGATTATATTCCTTATGCTGTATATTATTACATCCCATTTTATAACTGGAAGTTTTTAACTCTTAATACCCTTCACCTATTTCACCCAATTTTCTTGTAACTTTATAAACACTAATTTGGTTAGTCCAATGATGAAAGAAATCCAATTTTCTAGTAGTACAACTTTAATTTTAAATAGGCTATATTTTGGCTTTAAAACAAGACCTTCATCTATCCTTAAGTTGTGAAGAGCATGTTTTAGAGCACTGCCAAACTAAGATGGTGGAATAGAAGGACTGGAGCTCAACTTCTCTCATAAAAACAAAAAATTTACAACCAAGTACTGAGCAATCTTCAGCCAAATGGACCGGAAACTTTCAAAAGATATCCGGAGTTCCCATCATGGCACAGTGGTTAACAAATCCGACTAGGAACCATGAGGTTTCGGGTTCAATCCCTGCCCTTGCTCAGTGGGTTAAGGATCTGGCATTGACGTGGGCTGTGGTGTAGGTTGCAGACACAGCTTGGATCCTGTGTTGCTGTGGCTCTGGCGTAGGCTGGTAGCTACAGCTCCGATTAGACCCCTAGCCTGGGAACCTCCATATGCCGTGAGAGCGGCCCAAGAAATGGCAAAAAAACCCAACAAAACAACAACAAACAAACAAAAAAAACCCAAAAAACCAAAAAGATATCCTACTCCAGAAGACAAAGAGGAGGCCACATCAAGAGGTAGGAGGGGTGATTACATGATATAAGCAACCCCATACCTCCCGGGTGGGAAGCCCTACAGACTGTAAACTAGCTGGTTCACGGAGACTCACCTACAGGAGTGAGAGTTCTGAGCCCCACATCAAACTCCCACATGTGGGGATCTGGCACTGGGAGAAAGAGTCCCCGGAGCATCTGGTATTGAAGGCCAGTAGGGCTTGTGTGCAGGAGCTCCACAGAACTGGGGGAAATGGAGACCCCATTCTTAAAAGGCGCACACAGACTTTCACATGCACTGGGTCCCAGGGCAAAGCAAAGGCTACACAGGAAACTGGGTCGGACCTGACTGCAGTTCTTGGAGGACATCCTGAGAAAACAGGGGGTGAATGTGTCTTGTTTTGGGGGAAGGACATTGGAAGCAAAGCTCTTGGGAATATTCAGCAGCAGTGCCTTTCTCTGGAGGTGGCCATTTTGGGAAAATCTGGCCCCACCATCAGCACTGAGAAGCCCCAGACCAAACAACAATCCAAGTGAGATCACAGCCCCACCCATCAGTAAACAGGCTGCCTAAAACCCCCCCAGGCACACAGCCACCTTTAATCTCACCCAGAGCGAAAGCCCCTCTCACCAGAGGGATAGGAATCAGCTCCACCTACCAGTGGGCAGGCACCAATCCCTCCCATTGGGAAGCCTACAGCAAGCCCCCATACCAACTTCAGCCACAAGGGGAGCAGACGCCACAAGTAAGAGAGGCTACAACTCTATTATCTGTAAAAGATCACCACACAAAAAACCTATAAAAATTAAAAGACAGAGAACTGTAACTCAGATGAAGGAGAAAGAAAAAACCCCAGAAAATCAGCTAAGCGATGAGGAGATTCTCAGCCTCTAGGAAAAAGACTTTAGACTGTTGATGCTGAAGATGATGCAAGGCATTGGAAATAAACTGGAGGCAAAGATGGATAACTGACCAAAAAAACACTGAGCAAAGAGATACAAGGTATAAAACTTAAACAAGAAGAGATGCAAAATACAATAACTGACATAAAAAATTCACTAGAGCAGCTAACAGCAGAATACAGGAGGCAGAAGAATGAATAAGTGAGGTGGAGGACAGATTAGTGGAAATTACAGATGTGGAAGAGAAAAGAGAAGAAAATTGAAAAGAAATGAAGAGCATCTCAGAGAACTCTGGGACAATGCTAAACACACCAACATCCGTATTATAGGGGTGCCAGAAGAAGAGAGAGAGAAGAGGAGAGAAAAAATATTTGAAGAGATAATAGCCAAAAACTTCCCTATCATAGGAAAGGAACTCACTCAAATCCAGGAAGCATGACTACCATATAGAGCACTGCCAAACTAAGCTAACACACTTTCTGTGAAAATAGTTCAGACTAAATCTTCCTATTTAAAAAAAAAAAAAAAGCATTTTTAAAAATAAGAGGGTTATATTAACTGATCTCTAAAATGATGCCTAGTTTTGTTTTTTTAATCCACTAGGGAAATATTCTTATGCATTGAACTGTACTTTTATTAGAAAGTTGGTGCACACCACTTTAAGATAATGCTTTTAAATGATTACTCTTCAATTTTTACCTGAAAACAATTCTGTTTGGACATGGATAATTCAATTGTTACCTATAAATACTGAGTTAAACCTTAGCAAAAGATCAGAAGAAGTGGTTAAAACTCTTCAGTGGAGGGAATTCCCTTGCAGTGCAGCAGGTTAAGGATCTGGCATTGCCCCTGCAGCAGCTTGAGTTGCTGCCATGGGTATGATCCCCGGTCCAGGAACTTCCACATACCACGGGTGTGGCCGAAAAAAACACTCCAAAAATAGAAAAATAAAAATCTCTTCAGTGGAATACACAATCTTGCTAATCTTCAGAAAACAGATGAAAACGTTTCAATCTTTTTGGTTACTGTTGTTGTTTAGAAAACCAACAAAATCAGAAGATGTTGTACTGCAAAGCACACATCAAATGTACTAGAAAAAATATTGAAGTTGTAGAACAGTTCGCAGCTCTCAGATTGACGAGTAGCAAGAAGTAGAGAGGAAAGTACAAAAGCACTGGCTACCTCCTCTTTCAAGGGCTCTTCCACTAGCATACACCCTGCCTCACTCTTTCAGCTTGGCTCTTGAGAGAGGCTATCCAAACCTTCCTCAGACAGTGTCACCTTCTACTTTCAGCTTCCACATAGGCCCCCTTTGTCTTCCCTGAACGAATGCTTCTTTCTGTGGATCACACCCTGACACAAAGCTGTCACAGGGTGGGCCAGGGTATTCCCTTGCCCTGTCTCTCAAGGGAACAGTCTATATATTCAACCAACCTGACAAAGGTTCTTGGGAACTCTATAGTATTATGCTTATGACTTAGCATTTCCTGATGGCTACTTGTTGAGAGTTGGTGTTTTGTCCCCTAAAAACTGAAATGCAGAACATCCAATGACTACTTAGTGAGCCAAATCTATCCATGCACTGAAACTACCCAGATTTCCCATGCCAACTGCTCAGATCTGGCCTGACTCCAGAGGGGCAGCCCTGAGAAGAGAAATCCAGATGTGTATCAGGTTTGTTTCAAAGGAACCATGAGTAGAGATGAGGACAGGGCACTGCAGGGCCTTCTCTAGAAAGACTAGGCCCTGGGCTACAAAGCTGGAGGCCTGTCATCTGATCTCCCTCCTTAGATAGGTCACTGCTTCCCTGAACATTATTAGTTTCCTCATTTTCAAGGTAACAGTTCAACTTGATAATTTAAAGACCCCTCCTACTGCATGACAGGCTCAATCTAAGCAGATCTGAAACTACCTGTCAGCCTCAAAATGGAATAACCCCCCTCAGAGCATATAATACCTTTCCTATTGTGGATCAAACATCCAGCAAACTGATGTATAAGGAGACATTTGTCCTTGCATCTAGTTATGGTGTCCTGATAAAGGCTTTTATTCGTGTTTGTATTATTTTGGTGTTCTCGCTGCAGATAAGGCAGAGTTGAATTCACTCCAGCTCACCTGGTACAAGATATCTCTTTAAGAGGAAAAAGATTGGCAGCCAATATTTGATAACTTCACAAAGAAAATATTTTGACATAGAAGATGCCAGGTTGAGAAAAGATAAAATAAATTGTCCTAGTTACAATCTCAAATTGACTTATTTTTTTCCACATGGTTAAAACAAACAAAAACTCCAAACAAGAACAAAAAAGGTCATTTTATCTGCTCCCCTTCCCTTTGCTACGCCTTTTCTCCTCTTTTAGCCCTCAGGGCACTCCAAGTTTGCATATTTTCCTGACGACTTTTTTTTTTTTTTTGGCCACACCTACACAGCATGTAAGTACCCAGGCCAGGGATCAAATCCTCACCACAGTAGTGACCTAAGCTGCTGCAGTGACAACCCCGAAACCTTAACTTGCTGCACCACAAGGGAACTCCTCCCTGGACACTTTGTGTCACAGGAAAAAAAAGCAGGTCTTGTAAATTTTAGGAGCAAAACTGGAGGTGGTATTGTCTCTCCCACAGTAACTCATCGTTAAAAACCACAGAAAAGGATTTCCCATTGTGGCTCAGCAGGAACAAATCTGACTGGTATCCATGAGGACACAAGTTTGATCCCTGGCCTCACTCGGTGGGTTAAGGACCTGGCATTGCCGTGAGCTGTGGTGTAGGTCACAGAAGAGGCTCAGATCTGGCATTGCTGTAGTTGTGGTGTAGGCCAGCAGCTACAGCTCCAATTTGACCCCTAGCCTGGGAACTTCTACATGCTGTAGGTGTGGCCTTAAAAAAAAAAAAAAAAAAAGACACACACACACAAACAACATACCCCTCCACCCCAAGAATATTATCTTTTGATGGCAAGGAAACGTTAGAAAGCAAACCCTTAGAGGAAAATCACTCTTATGCTTACCTTCCTCTTACACTGCTGTTAGCATTTTAATTTAATTTCTTAACTTTTTTCCCATAGGCTTTTTCTAAGAGGTTGTGATGATACGCATGTAGTATATGGTTTCCACATCTTTTTTCCTCGTGTCTTCATAGACCTTTAAATGGCTGTGTGCTAGTCCCCAGGAGCAAGTGGCACGGGTTTCTTAACCACCATTCCTCCAAGCTGGGTCTCCCATGGTACTTTGAGAGTTGGATGAAGCAAAGAAAAGACTAAGAGGGATCAGTCCTCAAGTGCTGAAACTTGAGTTCCCTGGGAAGCAGATGGGGTAGACATTTTGAACTCGGGTAGAAGTTCATGGGCCCCTTCCTCTAGATGTTAAAAAGGAACCCTCACAGTCAATTTATTTTAAGAAATTTAAATGGTTTTACCGTAATATAATACACTTACTGTATAATTCATTTATTTGACATGTAGTTTTTAGTATATTTACTGAGATTGTGCATAGTCAGTTTTGGAACATATATGGTCAATTTCTATGAAGGATGAAAAAGAGAGTAACTTCATTTCACAAAGCATTTGAAATCAGTTTCTGTTTGTTCTTAGTTTTACAGTTATTTAAAAAGATGTTTCTAGGAGTTCTCTTGTGATGCAGGAGGTTAAGGATCTGGTGTTGTCTCTGCAATGGCCTGGGTTGCTGCTGTGGTGTGGGTTCAATCCCTTGCCCAGGAACTTCCACATGCTGCAGATGTGGCCAAAATAAAATAAAATGATGTTTCTCAAAGCATGACAGTGGGTTAGTAATATCTTGTTCCTCTAGGGCTTCTACCCTTGGACAGGTACAAGGGTTAACATTCCCATCTGCTAGTACAGTTCTCTTTGGGGCAGTAGGCAAGAGAGCAGATAGCAGAGTCTTTGCCCTTGGGCTAGGTTAACATCTGTGCTCCTGCTGCTGGTGCTGTGTTTTGATTTACTTTAAATTGTGCCAGGAGTTGGGAGAGCTGATGACTTCTCTCTCCTTGAGTCTCTGTCAACTGCCAGATTCCAGTTTGCTCTTGACCTCAGGTAACCTGCTGACAGCCAGGTGTCTGCTGACTGCTTTGGCCTCTGGGCTGGGGATCATGGGCTTGCTCCTGACCTCTTGCTGCACTGGTATCCTCACCCTCTTGGGGCAGATCCCAGGTTCTGACACCGGCTTGGTCCTTTCCTCCACACAAGCAGGCCCAACTGACTAGCTTAATTCTGTTGTCACCTACGCCCTATTTTGAAATCATGAGTGAATCTCTGAACTTAAGCAAGACTCTCCTCACCAACTGAAGATAAAGAGGTCCATATTTCAAGGTCTTCTTTCCCAATTCGGGACTTGTAAGCCACACTACGAACAACAGAAAAACTAGATTGAAAAAGAAGCTTTAGTGATTTTTTTTTTTTTTGGTACAAAGATGCTTAGCACGTGTTATTTATAAATTAAAATAGCCAGCAATGGAGAGTAGTTAAATAAATTATGACTAACCTCTATCATGAAATATTCACCTACTGATAGTGATATTTATTAAAAGGCTTTCATGATGAGTTAAATGTTATACTGTTTGGTTAAAAAAAAAAAAAAAAAAGGATTTAGGGAGTACCCTGGTAGCCTATGGTTAAGGACCTGGCCTTTTTGCTGCTATGGCTTGGGTTGCTGCTGTGGCATGGATTCCATCCCCGGTCCAGGAACTTCTGCATGCCAGTGCAGTGGGTTAAGGATTCGGCATTGCTGCAGCTGTGGCATAGGTGGCAACTGCACCTCGGATGCAATCCCTGGCCCTGGAAACTTCCACATACCAAGAGCGAGGTCAAGAAAGAAAAATAAAATAAATTACATATAAAGAATGATCTCAATTATGTAAGTCATACACATATGAGAAAATAAGCAAAATGTTATCTCTTAATAGATACTGATTTTTTCCTTTTCTATGCTTTTCTGTACTTTCTGAAATGAGTATATATTCCTTTTACAATCAAAAAAAGGTACATTAACTTTTTAAAGATAACTTTACTGAAGTATATTTTACATATCATAGAATTTACTCAGTGCAAGTATAAAATTTGATGACTTTTAGTAATTTTTTACCAAGTGGCACAATCATCACCATAAATCAGTTTTTAGAACGTTTTCATCATCCCAGTAAGACCCTTCATGCCCATTACAGTTAACGCTCCTTTCCATTTTTGGCCCTAAGCAACCAGTAATCTACTTTGTCTCTATAAACTTGTCTTTCTTGGACTTTTCATGTAAATAGAATCATACAATATGCAGCTGTTATGTTTGGCTCTTTCACTTAGCATGTTTTCAAGGTTCATTCATGTAGGATGTATCAGTTTGTTCCCCTTTATTGCTCAGTTTTCCATTATATAAATGTACCATATTTTGTCTATGTATTCATCAACTGATGGACATTTAGGTTGTTTCCTGTTTGAGGCTATTATGAAATAATGCTGCTGTGTGCCTTCACATGCAAGTTTTTATGTGGCCTTAAGTTTTTGTTTCTCTTGAGTAGATAACCAGGAGTGAAATGTTGGGTCAATGGTATAGCTTTATGTTTAACTTTTTGAGAAACTGTCAAACTGTTTTCCAAACTGGCTACATTACCTTTATAAACTCCACCCCAGGATTTAAAGTCCAGTTTTGAGCATTTAGATATGCACCTGGATCTGGCTCTTCCATCCTCTTCTTAGCTGATTTAGCTGATAACTGAGGGGATAGCGTTATAAAAGTTATAACAATATTTGTATTGCCCCATGACATTTTCTTAGAAATTACTGAAGATCTCTATGCAACCTCCATATTTCCTTAAGCTCCCAATAAACAATGAATTCCCTATTTGGCTTTTCTGAGCTGGGTGATTTCTATTACAATGATTTTGAGGCTTCACAAAGGAAGAATACATGTAACCCAGGTGCTTGTCCCCTTTGGAAGATTTTTTTTTTTTTTTTTTGCTATTTTAGGGCCGCACTTGAGGCATATGGAGGTTCCCAGGCTAGGGTCTAACTGGAGCTGTAGCCGCTGGTGGACCTACACCACAGCTCATGGCAACGCCAGATCCTTAACCCACTGAGCAAGGCCAGGGATAGAACCTGCAACCTCATGGTTCCTAGTTGGAGTCGTTTCTGCTGCACCACAATGGGAACTTTTGAACAGGGATTTTAAATGAGCATGACAAATATTCTCATATTTCATCTCAAATATCTTAAATCTGGAAGAAGCAGGTTAAAAACTAAAGATAATGGATATAAAAATATTCAGCAAATGGGCATAATAGAATGAATATACCAGAAGAACAAATGAATAAGCTAGAATATTAGGTCAAAAAGGCTGATATATCATATCAGGAGGGGGGGAAAAAGTTGGAAAGAAAAAAAGTTAAATATATGAAAGACAAGAGTGTAAGTGTATATGAATTTAACAGTCTTCCAGGAATGAAAGGGAAGAAATTTTTAAGAAGTAATAAGTGGTAATTTTCTCTAATTAAATACAGATATAAGTCCTTATAATGAAAGAATGCCAAACAGGCTGTACAATAAAAACACAACAAACAAAACCCCTTACCTAAAAATGCTAAAATGAAATCAAATAATATTAAAGAAAGAATTTTAGAAGCTTTGAGAAAGTACATGCAGATTACTTGCAAAGGAACAAGCGTCAAACCAATTCAAATTTCTCTAGTGGCAATACTGAATGTAAAAAGACAAAAGCATATTGTGTTTAAAGTTTTGAAGGAAAAAGTTAAACTCAGAATTTTATTTTTAGCTAAATTATTATTTATATGTAAAGCTGGGTCAAATATCTACAGGTATATCAAGGACTCAGAATCATTACTACACAAGATCCTTTCTGAATATGCACTCAACGAGAAAAGAAATGAATGAAGACTGTTTCTTGGTGTCTAAATAAGCAACAATCAATGTGTTCAAACATATTCTCAAAACTCTGAAACTAAAGCTCTAAAAGATTCCAACATGATGGTTGTGGGTGAAGGAGACAGACCAGAAGGAAAGTGGAGGAAAATTTAAAGGCAGTTTATTTTGTTGATGAGAAGACATAAAACACATAGAAACTGAGATAAGTTCTAGGATCTGATAAATGTACCATCATAATAAGATGTTAATATTAGAGGAAGCTGAGTGAGAAGTATATAGGAACTCTGTGCAACATTTCTATAAATCTAAAATTATTTCAAAATAGAACTGCTAAAGAGAAAAATACTAAAATATTTAGATGACAAATCCTACAATAACTATAATAATTTTGAATTTGTTAAATAAACACCAAAAGCAGAGACCCTCAAATTGAATTTTAAAATATTAAAATCCAGCAATATGTTGTCTGCAAGATGTACTTGTCAAAAAAAAAATACGAAAATGTTGAAGATAAAAGAGAAAGTATACCAGGCAAATATAATCAACAACAGCAAGAGCTAAAGGAGCAATTTTAATATGAGATACAACAGATCATAAGGAAAAAAATCATAAGGGACAAAGAGAAACATACTGACTGGTAAAAGCAAAAAGATATAACAATCATGAATATATATGTTGCTAACAATTATGCCATAAAATACATAAAGCAACAGGTGACAGAATTACAGAAAGAAAGAAATCAACAGTTATAGCTGAAGATTTTAATAAATTCCTCTATGAAACTGATATAGCAGCCAAAAAAAACACCAATAAAGCCAAACCCTCCCAAACCCCCAAAATATAGATATGAACTAATTTAACATGCTTGAGCTAATAGTTTGGAGAAGGTTACAGAATATACATTATTTTAAAGCATAAATGGAACAATTACAAAAATTGTCTATACCAAACTACAAAGCAAATTTCAGTTCATTCCTGAAAATTGATATTATATTCTCTAAACAGTATGTATTAAAATAAAAAGTCTATAACAATGAGTGGCTGAAAATATCCCATATATTTGGTAACTAAAAACAAATCCCACATTGCTAAAAATTCTTGGCTTAAAAGGTAAATGAATGTCAACTAAAACTCTGCATGTTAAATCAAGAATTTGGAACAAATTATAACAAAGTTTGATAATGATTCATCTCAAGAAGGTAGAAAAAGAAGCTGCAGAATATATATTCAAAGAGATGAAAATTAAGTAATACAGATTGGGACAGAAATCAATGAGAGATCAACAAAAATAATAAAGATGAATCAAAAGCTGGTATTTTGGAAAGGCTGATAAGATAAACAAATACAGAGCAAGAAGCAGGGAATAAGTATGAATATATGCTTATAACATTTAATTTTAATATGCTTACATTTATAAACATAACTATCCTAATAAATTTGAAGACCTAGACAAAATGTTTCTGAAAAAAAATGTTAAAATAGCAAAAGATGAAGCAGAACACTTGTATAGATGAAGAATCACGTTTGAAAGGATGAAAAATTAAACTGAAATAGTAATTTAATAGTCTTACTATTTCTAAAAGGTCTCAGTCCAAACAGCACTACAAGCAAGTTCTTCCAAAGAATAGACTACACTTTTATTATATATATTGTTCTGAAAACCAGAAATAGAGTGAAAGTTACCTACTCATTTTGATATATATAAAGTAACCTTGAAAACTAAACTGATTAAAAACAGTCCAAGAAGAGAGAATTATAGGCCGATTGCACTTAAAAACATAACAGTAAACCACTAAATAAAATGTTGGCTAAGTCTAAAACTGTATTGAAAAAGGAAACACATATAATCATTAGCTTGAGTTTATAATGTAGGAATGAGTTAACACTAGAAAATCTATGAGTGTAATTCACTTCATGAATGGGCAAAGAGAAAAATCCCATGATCATTTTACTATGTTCAGAGACACTTAATACATCTCAAAACCTATTTGTGATTAAAAAGGGAAAAAATACATACAACCTCTCAGGAGACTAGAAATAGAAGGAAACTTTATTCATTTATTTATGGCTTTATTTATTTATTTATGGCTACACATGTGGCGTGTGGAAGTTCTGGGGCCAGGGATCAAACCTGGACCACAGCAGTGACCGGAGCCACTGCAGCAACAATGCTGGATCCTTAATCTGCTGAGCCACCAGAACTCCAGAAACTTTATTACTGAACGCTAACTCCCTTAAACCGACCACAAACCTCATGTCTAACGAAGAAACTCAAAATGCTTTTTCTTTGAGAGAAGAATGCTGGCTGTTAACACTAATTTTCCATGTGTTATTGGAGATCTTAAGCAATAAAAGACAAAGAAATAAGAGGTGTAGTGATGGAAGAAAATGCATAGAAATACATGGAAAAAAAACAAAGACGAATTAACAGACCAACTATTGATAGAATAAGGTTCAGCAAGGCTTAGCAAGGCTGACAGATTTAAAAAAAACAGTATGCAAATATCATTATCATTCTTTTGCCCCACCAATAACCAACTAAAGATATTTTAGGAAATAAGAATGTATAAACTATACATATTTAGAAATTAATACAATAAAAATGCTGACTTTTATGGAGAAAAACTGACGACTCGCTAAGATAACATAAAAGGAGACAAATTAATCTCTAAATTCAATTCCAATTAAAACTCTATAGGACTTTGGAGTTCCCATCGTGGTGCAGCAGAAACAAATCCGACTAGGAACCATCTGGTTGCGAGTTCGATCCCTGGCTTTGCTTGGTGGGTTAAGGATCCGATGTTGCCATGAGCTGTGGTGGAGGTTGCAGATGCAGCTCGGATCTGGTGTTGCTGTGGCTCTGGTGTAGGCCAGTGGCTACAGCTCTGATTTGATCCCTCCCTGGGAACCTCCATGTGCTGAGGGTGTGGCCCTAAAAGGATAAAAGCCAAAAAACAAACAAACAAACAAAACCAAACCTCTATAGGACTTTAAGAGAACTTGACAAACTGATTCCAAGACTAAGATAGAAAAATGGAGGTCTATGAATACTAAAATAATTTTCAAAATGAGCAGCACATTGGGTGGGGAGATTCTCCTGTAATTAAGACAGTATTTTGTTCAGTAATAAAAATACAAGGTGAATCAAACACTAGTAAAGGAACAAATAGAACAGTTAAGCAAATTTGAGAGTCCACGAATACATCCCTTGCATATGTGGAAACTTGGCAATTGAAAAAGGTGGCATCACAAATCGTAAAGAATAATAATTTAGTATGGTACTGAGACAATAAGCTCATTACACAGAAAAGAATAAATCTTGATTCCTACTTTGAATCATATACAAAAATAAATTCCAAAGAAATATAAAGCGGTTAACAATAAAAGAACTTTTTTAATGGTATTAATGTAAGAAAGAACTTCTTAAACAAGATCCAAGAAAGTATGGGTGAAAATGGAAAAATAAAATGGATAGATTTAACCTAAAAATGAAAGACGGCTGTTCAATGAAGGAAACTAGAGACAATGCTTCAGAGAGTATTTGCAAATATAAAAGAAAACAGATAAGGAATTACTAACTAGAATATACGTTGACCTTCCACAAATCAGTTAAAAAAAAAAAAAAAAAAGAAAGCAAGCTTGTAACAGAATGTGAAGAGCAGTCCATGGAAAGGGAAACCTGAATGGCTAATAAGTGTATGAAGACATTTTCAAGCTTATTAGTAAATAAAAAGTGTTGGTTAAAATGAACAGTAAAATTCATTGTTTTATCATTTTAGAACAAGTCAGATATTATCAAGGGCCATCAAGGCTAGGAGAAAACTGGAACCCTCATGCACTACCAGTGGAAGCATAAATGATGTAGCTATTTTGATGTGTAATCTGGTAGTGTTTGGTAAAATTAAGTATTATCCCCTAAGACCTAATACTTTCCAATACACACCCCAGAGTAATTTTTGCACAAGTCCATAAGAGATAGGTCATCACGTAATTATTTACTGTAGTAAGGCTATGGAAGGAACACAAGACGAATGAAAAGGTAAATTGTGGCATATGTATGAGATGGAAGAAATAAACAGAAATAGTGAGTGAAATTAGAGTGAAAAAGTAACAAAAAGTTTTAAAAGGGAATGAAATATAATTCATTTACAGACACTAAAAATAAACATTGCATATTTTTCAACATTCATGCATATCTAAACACATGGCAAGTAAATTGAAAGAACATGATAGTGTGCCATATGCAAAGAGTTATTATTTTCTCAATTCTGAATACTTGAGATTAAAAAGAATTACTCAACTGAGAAAACTGGAGGCCAGAGAGGTAAAGTGGCAAGGTTTCAACTCGTGGGCAGCAGAGGAATGCAGGTCTCCACTCCCCAGAGCTTTCTACTTTTCCGTACTCCTCTCCCCTGGGAAGCTGCAAAAGACAGGCATCTTTAAGATGGAAACCTGAAATAGAGTTCGCATATTTTATCCTCAGAAGCAATCTCACTTGTCAATTGTTTTCTCTCTTTTTTTTTTGGGGGGGGGGGGGGGTGCTGTGCTGATGGCATGTGGAAGTGCCTAGCCAGGAATCTGGCCAGGGATTGAACTCAAGCCACAGTAGTGACAATGCTGAATCCTCAACCACTAGGCCACCAGGGAACTCCCTGTTTCCTGATTTTTGTTTTTTTCCTTTTAGGGCTATATCCACAGTATATGGAGTTTCCCAGGTTAGGGGTTGAATTGGAGCTGCAGCCGCAGGCCAATGCCACAGCCACAGCCATGCAGGATCCGAGCTGCGTCTCCAACCTACACCATAGCTCACGACAATGCCAGATCCTTAACCCACTGAGCAAGGCCAGGGATTGAACCTGTATCCTCATGGTTCCTAGCTGGATTCATTTCTGCTGTGCCATGATGGAAACTTCCTGATTTTTGATTATAGAAAATGACTACTATAATTCTGAGATAGGACAATTTATAAATTTAATTATTCTAATTGCTTCATGGGCATTCAAGTATAAGCAAAAATATACTTTCAGATAAAACAATTTCAGGATAAGACATACTGTTCCACTGTCAATTTGAGATTACTCAACAATACCAATCCTTAATTGTTATAGCATTATTTACTTCTATATATTACTAATCTCTGTAGTTCCCTGGAGATAAATCCAAACATTTCAAGAATTCATGATTTTGGTGACATTAACATTCAGCTGAAATATAACAATATATTTCAAGATATGGTGAAAGCTGGTATCAGCTGAAAGGTCTTAGTTTGCATATATAACAAGTTCAATTCTTAATAAATACCAGGTTTGACCGCTTTTATAGGGATATAAAAATGTTAGGTAAAGCCACGGATTTCATACAATTTTATAGTTAATAGGTATCAAAGAAGAAAAGTTTAATTAAATGCTTATATATAGCATTGGAAAGGGGAAAAGGGGGTTTCAAAATATTTTATAGGAAGAGACAATTTAGAAGGCTGTTTGTAGTTAAAGTCTGTAGTTATGGTCTGCTGTATATTTTCCTAAGTTATCCCACGTAACATTCAGAAAATGTAAAAAAGGATGGATTATTATTTTTTAAATGTTCAATTTATAATGATAAATTAAGGACAGTGACTATTTAAAGTTTCTCAGTCCAACGGTAGAGCTGGAACACCTCATCACACCAGAGGCCGCTCATTAGCCATCTCTGAAGACTTATATTTTGCTAAATCTGAGGCCCCTTCTTTGCCCTCCTCTTATTTTTAATTTTATTTTTTTGTCTTTTCTAGGGCAGCACCCACGGCATATGGAGGTTCCCAGGCTAGGGGTCTAATAGGAGCTGTAGTTGCCAGACTACGCCAGAGCCACAGCAGCATGGGATCCAGGCTGTGTCTGTGACCTACACCACAGCTCACAGCAACGCCAGATCCTTAACTCACTGAGCGAGGCCAGGGATGGAACCTACAATCTCATGGTTCCTAGTTGGATTTGTTAACCATTGTGCCACGATGGGAACTCCTGCCCTATTTAACCTCTCAGCAGCATTCACAGTTAATCCCTCTGTTTTGAAATACCTAGTTTCTTTTATTCTACTATATTTATTTTCAAGCTTGTAGTTCACTTTTGTTTTCTTTGTTGGCTCCACCTATTGCCAAAAATACCTTCCCATTTCATTTAATGATACCATTATCTACCAACTGCTCACTAAGAAACCTGGGAGCCATCACTGTGGTCTCATTCCTTTAAAACCCTCAAATCCAATTCATAAGCAAATCTTTGCTCTTCTTTACAAATCCTAGTCTAAAAGCCTCTATTATATGTCCCAGACTTCTGCAATGGGCACCTCTGGGTCTTCCTAGTCACATTATTGTCCCAAATAATCATTTCTCCACACAACAGCCAGAGTTATCTTTTAAAATGATATATCATAATATAAATTTCTAATGGCTTCACATTGTATTTATAATAAAACCTCATTATCTCAAACCACAAGACTACCCATAATCTGGTCCCTGACCACCTATCTCATCTTGTTTATGATCTGCATGGCCAACTTCTTCCTCATTAATGTGTGAAACCAACTTTCATATCCTCAGATACCTCCCCATCTTTACAGATTGATAGAATTGTTTTCTACCTGAAATTACCTTATATTTCTGCTTCTTCCCATAGAACTAAGCTCTTTAAGCACAAGGATAATTTGTTCCTTCTGGTATCCTTCAACCTTAGGACATGGCACAGTCCCTAGCACATAATAGGAACACAGTAAATATCTGTTGAATAGATGAAAGGATTAGAAAAATGGTATGTCCCTTTTAGTATTCTGAGCACTTTCAGATTTCGTTCCTAACTGCCTCATGGTGGTGAAGATAGTAATGAGAAAGGGGAAAAACTTAAGTTTTAAATTGTCAAACCTACCCTACTTAATAAAGTGCCTAAGTTTGTGGTCCATATTCATTCACAATACAATTCACTTTTAAGAGTCCAAGATAGGTAACTCTTCAGTTGAAGGCCATTAACCTATAGAGGATTAATGATAACACAGCAAAACTTAAAATGGGTTTCTAGAAAGATAAGTATAAATTTCCATTCATTAACTCTAAAAATTGAATTGGGACCATAAAACTATTTTTTTGTAACAAATAAAAACAAACTCAAAATATTAGATGTATGCTGCTTAAGTAGTTCCTTGCTGGGATAATGCTATCAATATGCTCCCTTCTACTGCTATTTGAAATGCCACTGAAATAGGAAGCAGTTGATCTGCCTCACTCCTTTCCTCCTACCCCCACAACTTGGAAGGCTAAAAGATTTGCAATGTGCAGCGACATTAGTTTTATATATTTACATTGAAACTTGGCCACAAGGCTATTAGTCTGAAAGTTATTTTGCCTTTCAAAAAAAAGTCTGATTGCATCATTGCACTTTAGATCAGGGTTGGCCCATTCTACTAGGTTGAAGGTTACACCTGAGAACAGTATTATTTTCACATACAAAATAAATCAACAAGTGGTTTCTTAGACACTGCAGCCCTTAAAGTGTTTATTTTAAAGCAGCATAACAGGCATTTGGGAGAGTACATTTCTTCCCCTACTTGATTTAATTTTCTGCTCAGAAATGTTTTATACCAAAGGATTAATTTCTGAGACATTTGCTTGCAACATGAACTGTTCCACAACAGATCATTAGACAGGGTTTGTGATAGGCCTACTCTTTCATGAATGCTGTTGCAAAGCAGAACACGGTAACTGTAAAAGCGGAAAACATTTAAACCCTGACATCCAAACAAAATGAGTAAGATTTTTAGCACTATTTTCTGAGAAACATACTTAAAACATTCAAAAGTCATTTTACAGAAGTATACATTATTGAATTATTTGATCCAGTATGAAGTGTACTATTTAAAGCCACTGTGCTGGCCTTGTGCTAAGATTAATATTTACGAAGTAAAATATTTAAGAGGTAGATTATGTAATTTTAATTACTGATAAAGAATGTGTACTTCCAGACAAAAATCCTGCAGTGCATGTCTTACAGCATCTTGTGACTCATCCTGCACCTATCAGTTGATTCTCAAGTATTAATTTGTGGGACTTCCAAGTAGCCATCCTCTGCCATGATCCTAGTCACCTGCTTCTTGCCACCTAGTTAGCGAGCTCAAGGAGGTTACATCATTTTAAACACTATTTAAGAAAAAGAAAACAGAAAAGTCATGATGCAAACAACTATGTAATAAACTGCAAAATCAAACAACTTTGCATTTTCCATATCATCATTACATTTCTTTGTTGATGTAGAGTTAAAAATTTGTTTTAATTATCCTCAGTATTATTTAAAATAGATGCATAAAAACCTAGTATTTTAGTAAATAGTTGGAGATAGGCAAACATTTTAACAAAAATTAGATATTCAACACAGCATTAATATGTTACTAATATAGGAACTAAGCACACAAAAACTTCTGACTTCATGGGATGATTAAAACCTCTGTATTTTTTTTTTTGCCTTTTTGCTATTTCTTGGGCCGCTCCTGAAGCATACGGAGGTTCCCAGGCTAGGGGTTGAATCGGAGCTGTAGTCTCCGGCCTACGCCAGAGCCACAGCAATGCAGGATCCGAGCCGCATCTGCAACCTACACCACAGCTCACGGCAACGCCGGATCATTAACCCACTGAGCAAGGGCAGGGACCGAACCCGCAACCTCATGGTTCCTAGTCGGATTCGTTAACCACTGCGCCATGATGGCAACTCCTGGATTTTTTTTTTTAAATCCATAAAATCATAGGATTAATGCCCCAAAAATTATCAATTAAAAATACTCTTATTTCAGAATGATAAAAAAAAAAATCCAACACCTCTAGATTAAATTTGGACACTGTCTTCCACATTAGACTTAAATCATAACGTAGAAGTTAGTGGTATACTGGCAATTCTTTTCATGACATATGCTTGAGTTAGAAACAAGTGATAGTAAATAATGGAACCTGGAGAAAAAGTAGTGATGGACTAGGGAGTGAGTTTTGTACTCCCACACATACATACACACATATGCCTATAAAAAAATATACTGGCCAGCCATTAATGTGGATATTCTGACCAAAGTTTACCCTGTAAAATCCTGGCCAAGACAAAACAAAGTTGGCCCTAAATAAGGTATTTAAGAAATTTTTTTTTTCTTGCTAATGTAGATTGGCATCTAGCTTTGATGTCATAAAATTTGAAGGTGTAAGACTGATTTAAATTATTCCAGCAGGTTTAAAAATAACATAGGACTATAAAGAAGTAAAAATTTAGGAAACCTCACAATGGTCTCTCCTATGCCATTACCTAATTTAACTCTTTTCAAGACTCTAAAGCAAATGGAGTGGTACTAAATTTTAAGGAATATATAGAATTACTGACACAGTTGTTTTGTGGTGCTTAGTACCATAAAAACCCAAGTTCTCCAAATGGCATTACTATTTTAACTTGCCTTAAAATTTCAAAAGCTACAACTTCTCAAATTTCATTTAGTGATTCAAAGCAAACAAAAATTTTGAACAACTGTTTAATCAATGCTATTAAGGGCATGGACTGGCTAGAAGATACATTAAAAATTAATAGTCTTGAGTTAAACAAAAGCTCTGATATACTTACATTTAAAAAGTTAAGAATCTCTGATGTTTCCATTAGGGAAGTTCTTACAAATTATTCCTGCTTATAATTTTACAAAAAAAATATAAGATGCTGCTAGGGAAAAAGAGGGAGGGAAGAAAACCTAATGTAAAGATAATAAACCTAAAAAAAAATTTTTTTTTAAATTTTTGGTCACATAAATGAAGTCCAAGATACTTGAGCTTTAAATTCTGGGACCTGATATCCACCCAGTCTCGTAAGTCCCTGGATACTATCAATGCTTTGAATTTTATTTAACAAAATAGTTAAATGTCAATTCCTTAAAATGTTCTGTCAACTTATCTCAAAAACCCCACCTGAAAAGCCAATTTCTTCATTTTTTGCTACATATCTCAATCCAAAATTATGTTTATCACTGTCAAGAGGTTAAAAATCCCATGTAAAAAATGAATTATGTACAAAGGATGAAAATCCTAGCCTTAAAAGAAATTTATATGCTCAAGTTCCACCTTAACAAATTAAACCAAATGAAAACTTCAGGTTTATTTAATGCAATACTAAAATAATATTATTTTTAAAATGCAGTTTTGGTAAATAAGTGTTTAGAGTACCTCTCAGGACCTGGGTTAAGGATCTGGTGTTACTGTGAGCTGTGGTGTAGGTTGCAGATGTGGCTGGGATCTCATGTTGCTGTGGCTGTGGTGTATGCTGGGAGCTGTAGCTGTGATTTGACCCCTAACCAGGGAACTTCCATATGCAGCAGGTGTGGCCCTAAAAAAGCAAAAACAAAAACAAACAAGAAGAGTAAGAGGAAATCATTAGGCAAATACCTTTTTATGCTGTGGACTAAACTGATATTCTAGACCAGCATAATCTGCTTCATATGCTAATTGGATATCCCCACTCCCAACCCTACCCCAAAGAAAAGTGTACTTAACTGATTTACTGAATTTAAATAAAAAAATTATCGACTTAAAAAAAATTTCTTAAAAAATTCTTACTCTCATGGATATTTTAAATATACACAGCTGTTTTTCAGTCACTGCCAAACCGGTATCTCATTATAAGGTTAAAAAAAATACTACACTGCTCACAGTGCTGCCCATTTAAAACAATCTTCACCAAAACTATACCCCTGATGTGAAATTCGAGTCTCAGTAGTCTTGATACACTATCGACCTTTAGTTAGTAAGGACTCCTGTAATGAAATTCTCAGTACATACATTCATATCTCATCTTTTTTTTTTTTTTTTAAGCTATTTCTTGGGCCGCTCCCGCAGCATATGGAGGTTCCCAGGCTAGGGGTCGAATCGGAGCTGTAGCCACTGGCCTACGCCAGAGCCACAGCAACGCAGGATCCGAGCCGTGTCTGCAACCTACACCACAGCTCACGGCAACGCCGGATCATTAACCCACTGAGCAAGGGCAGGGACCGAACCCGCAACCTCATGGTTCCTAGTCGGATTCGGTAACCACTGCGCCACGACGGGAACTCCCATATCTCATCTTAAAGAAAAAACAGTTATATTAAGATGTGGAGAAAAAATATTTAATCAACAACTTAAAAATTAATTTAAGAACTAGAATGAGTAATGGAAATCCAGCTTTTGCAGCAGAGCATCCATTTGTGTCAGTTAAAGATCACTGTGAAGTGTGTTTAATCTAGGTTTAGGAAAAAGGAGTGATTACATTACAATAAGGTGTAAACTACTTGTTACTGCAGTTTTCATAGAAGAGAGAGAGATTTAATCAGCAATTTAAATAAGAATGTGATAAGAAAAGGAAGGTATATATACGTATGACTGGGTCACACTGCTATACAACAGATATTAGCACAATACTGTAAATCAACTATACTTTAATTTAAAAAATGTATAAAAAAGTTAAGAATTTGCCAATCTATTTTTAGTTATATTTTGATAAGCAGTCTCTTAAGATTTCACTTCTAAGATTTGCTGCATAAAAAACAGAAAATGCTCAAAGGAAAAAAAGGGAAATGCTCAAAGGGCATTTATTAAAAAAAAGTTTATCAAAAACCTGTGTTCAAGAACAAATGTGGCAACTGACTTAAAAAAAGAACAAATCTCTAGGGAATACTAAGCAAAGCCTATTCAATACATACAATTTAAGATTAAGGTATAACTTTGGATATTATTAGATATTTAGCCTAGCTTACTCCCCCAAAAAACAAACAAGTGCATGCTTTCTTTTCATCTAGAAAATGGAAGATGCACCACTGCAGCAGCAAAGATACCTCAGAGAACTGGGCATTCCAAGAGCTTGGAGGGTAAGGGTTAAATCATGTCATTCAAATCCTTTGAATTCTAATTCCATCAATTCAGACAAAAGCAAGACCTTTTTTCCACAGTTATATCACATGCATACATACTGAGTACTGGCACAGAAACTCGTCATTTTTATTTGGGTAACAACGGTCTCCAAATTATGTTGAAAAATAAGTCCTAATTGTTATTATTCCTGTAAAAAAATTTTTTAGCACATTTTCCACAAATGATTTATGCAAAAGAGAAGAAATACACATGATTTTTATAATATCTTAGTTTTTTATTCCCTACCAGAGACATTAATTTTGTCTATCATTTTCTTTCAAATTTTCTACAATTTTCAAGTTGCACCTGTATTTAATACTGCATTAATCTGCTAAAGACATTAACTGATTGCTCTCCTAAATGTAATGATTATATAGTTTTAGTATAAATATATATCACATATTTTCAAAAAATTTGACAAAACCAAATAAGCATGCCTTGTTTTAAGTCCATGCTCCTTCCACTGTTTATAAAATCTGATTTAATGACCAAAAATTCTTGGTTGTCATTCTTCAGTTACAACAGTCTTCCTTCTGAACTGCCACTCTCTTCTTTTTACATAATAACAAGCAATAGAAAAAAACAAAGAAATTACCTTAATCTTAGTTCTTCCTTTTGACACTATAAAATAATGTGAACTGTTTTTTTTAAATGAAACATACATCCAAAACTCAATACATTCAAATGAGCTGCGTCTCCATTAAGGTAGTCACCTTGGAAGGCCACAGTTCATTCTCCTAACTATGCTACCACTGCTCAAAATACCTTTAAAACTCTTTTTGGATTGCCTTCAAAGCTAGGTGCATACTTCCACTATTACCTAAAAGATAGATTTAATTTTTGGAAACAGTCCAAAGTCGTTTGGTACCAAATAATGATAACAATAAAACAATCAAGATAGGTAATGTTTTTTTTTAACAATATGTAATTATAAAGTTAATAGTGTGTGACTTAAATTAGCTCTGAATGCAATTCTAAAAGAGCAAAACCCAAGAGGTTTTGAGCAACGGTAGACTGCTGGAATTAGGAAATAGTTTTCCAGCATGATCGTTATGCAGGGTAACATTCACTTAGCTGTCTATGTTCTGGCATACTTGTTTAAAGTGAACATTCTGAGTTAGAATCTTTTAAAAAGGAATATCATTCTAAAAAAAAGAATTTTATTCCTTTAAAGCCTCACTGTCAAAGTAAGTACTATGCAAGTGTTTTGTTAGAAACTAGGAACTTTTATCAATAAAGACTACTTTTAAAACCTTGAAAGCAAATAACCAACTTATTTGCTCTCAGGCTTTTTATATCATTAACTGAAGATGAAATAATTTGATGTTTCTAAGGTACTAAAAAACAAAACAAAAACCCCAAATGTAATAAAAACACATCAAGAACCAAACTACAATTTCTGAGCTGCACTGTTTATTTTGCTGCTTGAAACCTAAGTGACAGTATGCCACTATAATTATGGGGTTTCATCTAAACCTTTACTACACTGCAGGTACAGAAATATACGGACACATTTTTGGAGAATTGACATTTTGCAAAATGCAGCAAACGTTTTAATTTATACATGAGAAAAGGAAGTGTTCAAAAGGGTATGCATTTCAAGTTATTGCAGGTTATTTGTGAGAGAATTTCTGCAGGTAAAACATGTTTAAATTTAACCAACAGTAGCATGTCAGTGTATTTAAAATCATGACAAAAATCTTCTCTCTGGTCATGTTGCCCATGACAAATTACTATGATGTTGTATGTTTTAGGGCAAGATACAGCATAAATCCCATGGCATTTTGGTTTTCTTCTGGAGATTAAAGCTGTTTTTCTTGGGATAAATGCAGCAGCAAAACACAAACCAGTTGATCAAAAAAAGCACTTCTGCCATAACTCCAATAATTTTCAGGACACATCAACCGACAGTAGTTTTGCCATTCCCAGTTCTTTTAAGGATTACATCTCTGCACTGTTGCCTTAAGTACGTATGTAAAAGCTTGTTCTCTGTTAAGCCAGTTTGCTGACTACAGCCTGGTTGAGAGAATTTAGTTGGTTGGTCCATTTATCTAGTGCAGTATATCGGGCACCACCCCTCTTCTGATGATCCAATTCAAGGAGTTGGTTGACTTGATCAATTCGGCCATGAATAGTGCTGGAAATAAATAAATAAGACATGTCTACAAACCATTTTCACCAAGCATATCTTCTGGACTTCATAAAATACTCACAAAATTAGTAAATGCAAAAGAAAAAAAAATGCTGCCTACATTGAATGACTGAGTTCAACACTCACTGTAACATTCATTACCTTATTCAAACTCTAGACAGAAGTCAGACATCAGCTACCTTTCAATAATTTCACTGAAAGAATGAACAGGCATACACTCATCCAATAAATCAAAAGCAAATGTAACTTCTGAAGCTCTAAATAACATACTGATTTTAAGAAAGATTTATTTTCTTTTTCTGTGTGTCTTCTGAGGGCCATACTTGAGGCATATGCAAGTTCCCAGGCTAGCGGTTTAATCAGAGCCATAGCCGTTTTGGCCTACGCCCCAGCCATGGCAACACCAGATCCAAGCCACAATCTGCGACCTACGCTGCAGCCTGTACCAACACCATATCCTTAAACCCACCAAGAGAGGCCAGGGATCAAACCCACACCCTCATGGATACTAATTGGGTTCTTAACCTGCTGAGCCACAAAAGGAACTCCAAAATTTCAAACTATTATATACCATACCTTACATTTTAAAAACAAAAAAAATGCTATTCATTAAATAATTCTCCAGCTGTGTATGGGTCATATACTGACTGAGAAACCTTTTGAAAATCATTTAGAACTTTTTCAGAGACCATGTGCTTAATATGTTCATTCCTTTATAAAAGGCCATTACATACATATTATCTCTTTCAGTAGAAAACCACAGTCAGAGGGTATTTTTTTTTTAAGTGAAAAATCAAGAATTCAATTGTTACCTTTGCCATCATTATTCAAACTTTATGTCCTAAAAGTTTTGTGGTAAAAAAATAGACAAATACTTACTTATCCAATATGCACTGTACCAGCAAGCTCTCCACATCAGCTACATCTATGTTTAACTCCTAAGACAAAAAACTCATTATAATTTACTAATTCACTTTTCTAAAGACTTCATGATTTTATACAAATACTTATTCTGATTTTAAACTCATTTCTACCACTGAGAGAAAATTTAAAACAAATTTCAATATCACTTTAAAATATTTCTGAAAAAACACATCTGATAAAATTTAGCTTTAACTTTTAAAGTATATTTAACTTTTAAAGTATATTTCTACCATATACTGTGGTACCATTATTGTGGTTGGGGTTAACTCTATATCAGTTATATAGTTCAGCCACTACTTGCTCTACAATTTTCTCTGAGGCTAAAAGAATTTTTAAAACAAAATTTAATTATTCCTTACTTTTTAACTCAATTTATGCCAAGAAAAACACAGGAACATTCATATTAAAAGTAAAAACTTTTAAGTTATACTGTATTTTCAAAATGTACTACAAAACATTACCAAAAATCACTCTTTTAAACAGAAGATGGGTATACTGCATTTATAACTACAAATTATAAATACTGAAATCCATGAATACCTTAGAAATAAAAGGAATATGTATTCTTGTGTAAGGCTTAATTAATTTTATAAGCACTTGTGTTCTGATGTTTCTCAAAAGCTCTGAAAGACAAAAAATTAAAATAACACATTTGTATTTAATAGTTTGTATATCTCTATGAATCACTATGTACTTCTAAATCATATTAATTAACTATATCATTTATCTCGCCAAAATACCTCTTTCTGTCTGGTGAGGACATAAAGTATTTGTGTTTGAAAACATTTGTGTTCAACAGATGCATAGTACGTTTAGAGACTGTCTCTCCTCTAATTTTTTGTTCCCAGCTCCCTGATTTTGCTCATGTGGTGATGCTACCAAAATATCCTCTTGCCTTCTTAATACCACTTCACTGCTAATCATTTCCTCCACAGTTAACATGGTTCAAGAAGCTCTAATTTACGACAACCAAGTTCCTTATCTTATGCTCTCTCAAAACCTACAGTACATTTTACACAATGATTTTATAATCATTTTTCCCAGTTTATGTAGAATTGTCCTTACAAAAAACAAAACAAAACAAAACCTAGACAGGAATTTATGCATTAGGCTTCTACATTTTTCTATACCCACAAAGAACAGTATCATTCTAAGTTCAAATAAAAACTTAAAACGTCTGTTAAATGAAAGAGAAAGGAAGGTGAGCAACAACAAAAAAAACGAAATTACTTTCAAAGTATTCTTCAGATTTCCCTAATGCATCTAGGATTTAATTATTTGAATGAGTTGATTATTAAAACCTATCAAACAGCTCCTTAACTGGTGGGCACACTGGAGGTATAAAAGGCTCAAAACAAAGGGATAATTTTTGTCCTTGTTAACCAGTACTTATTAAAAATCTCATATATTTGTTAGTACAATGTTACCTTTTCAAAGTAAATGCACCTCAGCATTATCTATAATAGGCTGTTTTCAAAGCTTTTGTTGTCAAAAATAAATCCTAAAATTTAACTTTGAACCTAAGCACCAGTAATAAATGTGCAACAATATCTAAATTAGAATAAAAGGTAAAAGGGATAGCCACTTTAAGTGGATATAAGAACTTGATTATATTAATAACATGAAATTGGCTAATGATTTCTTTAAAACAGCTTTATAATTTTAAGGAGTATCTTATTCCATGACAGCACTTAGAAATATTTCCACACTGTGCAATAAAGAGAAAAAAAAAGTTTAATTCCATATAGCTCCATTAAGAAGCACTGTCTGTCAGTGGCAAAGTAACAGAATTCAGTTAGCAGAAAGAATATACCTTCAATGTGTTCCCTTATGAAAGGATCATCCATGATGTTGCTATGATTGGTTTTAAGAATCTTTTCAAATTCAGTGATGTCATTATTCTGATAGGCACTAACAGAAAAAGAAAAGCATACTTTTGTCAAACATAAAGAGATCATATATTAAATCAGATAATCTAAAGCTCGTTTCTCATTTTCATATGCAAAAATCGAAATTACAATTTCAGTAATGAAAATTGGAAACACTTCACACATATTCTTCTGAAAACAAAATGAATTTCCTTTTTTAATGCTTTTGGTTTTATAAATGAAAGATTAAATAAATCTTCTGGGGTTTTATCTTATATTTATACATAATCAATTAAAATCTCAAAATCTAAAAAGCAAAAAAAAAAAAACCCTTAAAATCAGTACTGTTAAGAACTGACAACAGTTTAATAGCCATTTAATGCTTACTGCTTTCAAGTTAAATTGTGTATTTTTACTCCCTAAGAAATCAGGATTCACGCATACTACTGTATCGAGGAGTTTGGATATAGGACAGTATATCCTCTTTGAAGATTATTATTCAGAAATGCAGCTTCCCAATCTTTATCTTCTAGAAAGATACCAGCAACTGCCAAAACTTCTTAAACAGATCATGTGATTCTCAATTCTCTCTAGTCTTAAAATTCCACTGAGTTATATAGCAGAAACATTGGTGGCAGATAATTAGTGCCAAATTGCACACACATACGATGGAGACTGCTGCAGAAGGCCAAAGGCTGATTTATGTTCATGATTCTCTAAGGTATCTACTATCTACTCTTGAAGGCACTAAGGGGATTGCTAAAGGTGCTGAGAAGGAAGAAGCCAACCTTCTGGATATGGCACCAATGTCTGCTTTATATGTAAGACATATCATCAGCCAATCTGTATGCCCTCTGCTGTGCTTCCATCTGTTGGGTCGCAATGTAACTTCATGTTAGGGGCAGGTGATTCAAGTGCTTCAACAGGAATTATTTTCCTCTAGTCTGCTGGCAACTGACTAGGAAGATAAAATTAGGATGCATTACTTTTCTTACCTATCCCAAATACATTATTGTAATACACTACAGGAAGATATATGGTGAAAACACTTGCACACACATATATTTTATCCAAGAGACATTCTTCCATTATTTAAATGGCTTAAAAAAATCTTACACAAAATGTAGGACACGATAGACCACTCTGAGTCAAAATTTATCATTACATAAGTTTCTAAGTTTCTATATAGAGGCTTCACTGGATTATAATACATATTAAAATATAGTCATTGCTTTAAAAAAAATTTTTTTTTTAAGGGCTGCACTTGTTGCATATGATAGTTACCAGGCTAGAGGTGGAACTGGAGCTGCAGGTGCCAGCCTATACCACAGCCACAGCAATGTGGGATCTGAGCTACATCTGCAACCTACACTGCAGATTGTTGCAATGCTGGATCCTTAACCCACTAGGCCAGGGGTTAAACCCACATTCTCACGGATTGCAGTTGGGTTCATAACCTGCTGAGCCACAATGGGAACTCCTAGTAATTCCTTTTTAAAGGTCTGATAAGAGTTTCTGTTGTGGCGCAGTGGATATGAAACCAACTAGTATCCATGAGGATGCAGGTTCAATCCCTGATCTTGCTCAGTGGGTTAAGGATCCAGCATTGCCATGAGGTGTGATTTAGGTCACAGACACAGCTCAGATGCTGTGTTGCTGTGGTCGTGGTGTAGGCCAGCAGCTGAAGCTCTAATTTGACCCCTAGCCTGGGAACCTCCATATGCTGTGGGTGCAGCCATAAAAAGCAAAAAAAAAAAAAAAAAGTCTGATAAATCAATCCTTTAATCCATTTACCCAAATTTTATATTACAGCCACAGCAACGCAGAACCTAAGCCACATCTGTGACTGACACCACAGCTGGTAGCAACAGTGGATCCTTAACCCACTGAATGAGGCCAGGGATCAAACCCACATCCTCACGGTTACTAGTCAGGTTTGTTTCTGCTGAGCCACAATGGGAACTCCCACTTACCCACTTTAATTTGAACAAAATACTAATGTTTAGGGCAAAACTTCCCTTCAGTATTTCTTTCTCTTTTTTTTTTTTGGTCTTTTTGCCTTTTCTAGGGCCATACCTGCAGCATATGGAGGTTCCCAGGCTAGGGGTCTAATCGGAGCTGTAGCTACCAGCCTACACCACAGCTACAGCAAGGCGGGATCCGAGCTGTGTCTGCGACCTACACCACAGCTCAGGGCACTGCCGGATCCTTAACCCACCGAGTGAGGCCAAGGATAGAACCTGCAACCTCCTGGTTCCTAGTCGGATTTGTTAACCACTGAGCCATGACAGGAACTCCTCCTTCAGTATTTCTTATTAAAAAGTTAAACTGTTTCTTAGCAATTTAACTTAATAAACAAATATTTTCAAAGTATTATAAAGTTAACCTCTAATCAAATCATCTCTTAGTTAATGTGGCCAAATGTAGACAGAGTAAACTGTATTGAGGATGGTGAAATCACTTTTCATAACTAAAATAAAAAAACAAAATTTATTTTCTAATGTTGCAATTTAGGTGACTCATAATTTATAGCCTAATAGTACTCTTCTAAATAAAAAAAAAAGAATATTAACACAATGTCATCTAAATTATCCACCTATATCTGAAAACAAACCAAAAAACCCCAACCCTGTCCTATGTCCCTAACTATTCTTCCTGTCTTAGTAAACTCAGCTGTATAAACCTAAAACAATGGACTTGAAACCTAGTTAAGTTTCTCATACTTTTTAATATCAATTTTAATATTAATTGATCATAGCAAGTTTTGCAGTCAGTTGTATCTTTTACCATAGAAGCCAACAATAAATCTTTAGATTTCTTACCAGTATAACCCCTCTGCTGCTTCTCATCTTAGAAAATTTCCTGAGCAAATTTAATTAAAGTAGGGTTTTATCATGTCAATTAAGAAGATACATAAGTAAAGAAGCTGTCTTATTGAAAATTCTTTTTTTTTGCTTTTTAGGGCTGCGCTGTGGCATAGGAAGTTCCCAGGCTAGGGGATGAATCAGAGCTTCAGCTGCCAGCCTACACCACAGCAACAGCAACAGCAACAGCAACACAGGATCTGAGCTGTATCTGTGACCTTCACCACAGCTCATCCAAATGCCAGATCTTTAACCTGCTGAGTGAGGCCAGGGATCAAACCCAAACCTCATGGATACTAGTCAGGCTCATTACCACTGAGACAGGACAGAAACTCCCTGAAAATTCTTGACTTATTTCAACCAATTTGTAATCTCATTTTGAATTAAAGCAGATAATTCTAATATTGTGAAATTGTTTTAAAACCTCTGGCTTTCTGCTGAAAAAAATAGCATGCGTTTATACACGTACATGAACACATACACATAGACATAAGATTAAAAAAGAGCAATAAATGGGAGTTCCCACTGAGCTCAGTGGGTTACAAACCCAATGAGCATTCATGAAGATGTGGGTTTGACCCCTGGCCATGCTCAGTGGGCTAAGATACTTAGATCCCATGTTGCTGTGGCAGTGTTATAGGCCAGCAGCTGCAGCTCTGATTTGACCCCTAGCCTGGAAACTTCTATATGCTGCAGGTGCAGCCCTAAAAAGCCAACCCCCACCCCCCCAAAACAAAACAAAACAAAACAAAAAAAAGCAGTGAATATTTATAAAATCTTGTGACTAACAAAAACAGTATAAAAAAACTTCAAAAATTTCACAAACTTTGGTGTACTTCAAGCCAAAATACAAGAGAGTAAACATTGAGAATTAACTGAATTCTGAAAAGTTCTCTCTTCTTTCTCCTTTATTCACTGCTTTAAGGAAAGTATCTTAATTGAAATATAAAATCTTACCTTACTAAATTCGTCATTGCTAGAATTTCTGGATCATTTTTGTAAGGTTTGGCCTAAACACAGTTAGAAAAAAAAGGAAGAAAAATTAAATACATATATGTACAAAGAATGTTTATTTCCACAAGAGCTGATAGAAATTAACAACCAGAGCACAAACATACCTCCTGTGAATCAAATGGGTTTATTCCCGATTTCATTAGCATATTTGCTAAAACCAAGTATTTTAAGCAAGTGGTTCGTCTTGGACTTCCTGATTCATCATAATTCTTGAAGGCTTCAAAAAAATCAGTGTGTGCCTTTTCAAATTCACCTTCTCTCAAGTGCATTTTACCACCACATTCTATAAAGAAAATAGAAGAAGCGTTTTCAATTCTGTTATTACAGATTGACCACTTTATAGAATCAAAAACTATTTCGGTGTCTTCTAGTCTTTTTAATTCTAAAACTTCAAGAGTACTAGCTCCTAAAAGATCTAAAAGGGACACACTTTAATTCTAAAAAAGCAAGCTCTTCATTAAACGTCACCCAAACAAGCATTTGAAAATCTTTGTTCTCAGTTGAAGTAGAAGGCAATTTTTTTTTTTGCTTTTTAGGTCTGCACCCACGGCATATGGAGGTTCCCAGGCCAGCGGGTCCCACTGGAGCTACAGCTGCCAGCCTATGTCACAGGCACAGTAACATCAGATCCGAGCCACATCTGTGACCTATACCACAGCTCACGGCAATGCAGATCCTTAACCCACTGAGTGAGGCCAGGGATCAAACCTGCAACCTCATGGTTCCTAGTCAGATTCATTTCTGCTGCATGACGACAGGAACTTTCAAAAGTAATTTATCTATCTATCTATCTTTACAATTCCAGAATAGAACTTCTGATGGGTGAATTTTCTATTAATATCTTTACTAATGTAAATTGTACAATGACAAAAACTCATCCTCACTCCTTTCTAAGACTTCATCATTTCATCAACTTTGCTACTTTGTTATTTTCACTAAAACAGAAACAACCTTTATAGTCATTCAGTCCTATGCAAGGACACCCTGGTATCTTCACATGACACTCCCCACACACTCTCCAAACCAAACTTGCCTCTGATGACTCCCATGATCAGTGGATGAGGGATGGCAGACTTGATGTGAAGTGACTGTTCATAGAGTGCTTTAAGTTTTTTGTTATTTTTCTGTGCTGTGTACATTTGAATTTCCAAAGCATATATTTCTAATAACTGTGTGCCTTTTTTCAGGTCATCTTCACCATCATCAGTCTAGGAAAATAGATAATGAACATTTAGTCAAGATAGAACTCAGAGTCAATCTAGTTATTTTTATTTGATTTAGCCTGAGAACCTTACATTTATAATACTAATTCTGTTGGAAAATGCATTACAATTTTTAATTGGAACAAAGATTACAAAGAACATGAACTTCAACGGCCAAAAGTATTTTTTTTAATGTATAAAAGTTGTGTAATTTTTTCTTCATTTTTTTGGCCATACTCACAGCATGTGCAAGTTTCCAGGCCAGGGATAAAACCCATGCCACAGCAGCAACCCAAGATGCGTCAGTGACAATGCTTGATCCTTAACCCATGGAGCCACTAGGGAACTCTCTGTAATGTTTTTTATTTAGATTATTTATGGTTTTCCCCAAATCTTCACAAGAACATTAGATCACTCATTCAGTCAAAAGCACTTCCCACATGCCTTCCTAGTGCCAGGCACTGGGTCTACCTTGGGGAAATACAAAGTTAAATAAACCAATATTCTTGGTCTCAAAGTGTTCACAACTTAGAAGACCAAACTGTCAACAGATAAAATTATAATATAAATGATAATGATTCTAATTGAAGCATGAACCAAGTGCCAAGAATGGAAGAGAAAGGACTCACTCTCTTGGGATTTGTTAAAGGAATAACAAAAGTGGTGACATTTCAGTTTGACTTTGAAAGATGACCAACAACCAACGAAACACAGGCCAGGAACAATAGAATTTTTTTCAGATAACCATAAATATCAAGCAATGCCATACACAAAGCCAAAATTAATTACTTATTTGGCCATCCAACTTAAAACTTCTGTTTAGTACTAATAAGTCACAGTAAGACTAAAAACTATGATATGCAAGAAAATCTGTACATTTAGATGACCATGCATCTCTTGTATATACTCTGATGTTATTTACAATCCAGATAGCATTTTCCTTATCTTCCAAAATAAACCAGGAAAAACCTCTCCAGAGGGCTTTTTCATATTCCTTATGTATACAATGAAAGAACTTCTTTCATTCAGAAATGGCTTCTCTACCATTTCCATTTCATATGGAAATGAACACAGCTGCTTATGCATCAGGCTAAGCTTTCCTAAAGAATGTGTAGATAAGAAACAATCTATAAATTATTGATCTGCATTATAAGGCAAAACAATTATGAAATAGAAACACTTTGTTTTTAAAAACTAAAAAATGGTAAAACTATTAAATGAAAATCTGCAGATAATTTAGAACACTATTCTGATCAACTTTTCCCCCATTCACATAAATAACATATAATTAGAGGGCATTGAAAGAGCTTAAAAATATTTAAAACGGTATTTCTACATAATATTTAAACTACTATCAAGTAACTTATTGATCAAGACGAAAAAGGAAATACAAAATGACAGGTTCTATTTAGAAAGTTATAGACGTGTACTGTCTAGACCATGTGGCTATATGAATTTAAATTAAATTAAAAACTCAGTACCTCCATCATACTGGCCACATTTCAAGCGCTTGATGACACATAGCTGATGCTACTACACTGGAGAGCACAGATACAGAATGTTTCTAGCATCACATGAAGTTCTATTGGACAATGTTGTTATATAGGATTCATATATGAAAGCTAGAATATAAACTATCTTTTTAATTTTTCTTTTTAGGGCCACACCTGTGGGCATATGGAACTTCCCAGGAGAGGGGTTGAATTGGAGCTGCAGCTTCTGGCCTACGTCACAGCCACAGCGACCCCAGATCAGGGCCGTGTCTCAGACCTACACTACAAGTGACAGCAATGCCAGATCCTTTACCCACTGAGTGAAGCCAGGGATCAAACCCGTATGCTCATGGATACAAGTCAGGTTTGTAACTGCTAAGCCACAATTGGAACTATACCCGTAAGATTCTTTCCAATTTTCATAGGTACATAACTAAATATGAAAGGCTTATTCTTTTTTTTTTTTTTTTTTGCCATTTCTTAGGCCGCTCCCACGGAATACGGAGGTTCCCAGGCTAGGGGTCAAATCAGAGCTGTAGCCACCGGCCTACACCAGAGCCACAGCAACGTGGGATCCGAGCCGCGTCTGTGACCTATACCACAGCTCATGGCAATGCCGGATCCTTAACTCACTGAGCGAGGCCAGGGATCGAACCTGCAACCCCACGGTTCCTAGTCGGATTTGTTAACCACTGAGCCACGATGGGAACTCCCGAAAGGCTTATTCTTAGCATTAATGACTCATCTGTTAGTTTACTGATACCTGTGTTTCATTCTACAAAAATAAGGACTGAAATTAAGATTAAAAGAGGAATAAATGTAATACTCAGAAAAAATAAGCTTTTTGGTAACTTACTTTCCCAATTTTATTTTTGGGACAATGCTTGAACAAAAATATCCCTAAGCAATGTTTCAAATACAATTTTTTCTTATGCTTTTTTACTATGAAGCAATATTAAGGAAAAATAAAGGAATGCTACCTGGCAGGACTGATGTAACTGGCGTAAAATTTTTTGAAGTTTTCCATATTCCTCTCGTTCTAAATATAACTTCCCCAGCTGTAAAAAAAATAAAGTTATTAAAATTAAAAGATTTCAACAGGAGAAGGCTTGCATCTTTAGCAGAGTTTATCAAGGATAAACTCTTCAGAAGAAAAAAAAGTAATTGTAATTGTTACCTTTGTATTTGTCTTAAACCACAGTCTGTCATTCTTAGCATCTTTCAAAGCTTCCAGTGTTGTTTCATAGAATTCCTGCAGTAAATCCATCTGACATAAAAAATCAGAATTCTATAATTGTAAACAGCAAATTTGTACCTGTTAATAAAGTTAATTTGAACAAACTAAAAGTGCATCTTTGAACTTTAATATACACTAAGATACACTATCTGTATCTTACTGAATGTCTGTGACAGTCCACAAAATCAACAATACCTTAGTAAAGTACAGATCAAATTTACAGAAAGTGACAAAATGTGTTTTTATACAAGTTTTAAAAAATAAAAGCCAGAAAATGTCTAATGTCCTACTAGTATAGGTTTGTCCTTTCCAAACTAGTAACTCACTCTATATAAATAGAGGTAAATAACATGCACATAGAAATAGTATGGTTGTTATCAGTGTATATCTTATTTGCTCAACTCTCATTTGGTACCTATTATGTGGCAAACCCTAAGCAAGCTGCTAAGAAAGAATAAGCCTCCTCCCTCAAAAATTGTTCTATAAATGTGACTCATCAATTAACTGGGCTATAAACTTTTAAGTTACTGTAAACTGTTGGAGATGAATGGAGGGACAATGTCTTGCACAATTTTAGCTGTGTCTAACACCATCAGTTCATATGTCTGAGTATGGCTTTTTTTTTTAATGGAAATTGCTCTTTGTTTGAATTATGATAAGTTCCCTTGTCCCCACCACTTCTGGCCCCGCCTTTGTTTGAATACCTGATTCTCGAGGTCTCTACTTAACAGGATCAAGAGGTAAGAAGGCCATGAGAATAGGAAAGGTTGAGACTGTCAGAAAAGGCTGCCTATTTATTCATGACTGATGTCAAAGTAAATAAGTTAAGTTCTGGCCAACCAATATCTATACTTACTTTCAAAAGACAATAAAGCTTACATAATAGCACAAAGCAACACACAATCTTCAAGTTTTAAAATTACTTATTCCTCCCAACATTTATAAATAATGTACAAAAATGTTTTGATGATGCATTGGTAAAACTCAGAAAACATTTTTTCACTTAAGAAAAGCCTCTTTAAAAAAATAAATAAAGAGACTTAACTGATTAAAAGAAGACCCGATATTAAGAATTCTAGAATTAATGCCATTAGCTGCTAATGTTCTAAGTAAAAATAAGTTTATCTTCCTCTATTTCCATTATGTATATTTTAGATATAAAGAGTAAAAACTGCCTCAATAAATAAAAATGACATCTAGTAGAAAAGACAGATCAAAAGAGGCTGATTTTGAGATGAACATTTTTTGAGTACAAAAATTATCAAGTGTTCTAAGAAATGGTAAGTAACATAATCATCTCTGCTTTTCATAATAATCAAAAATTAGTTCTCTGGTGGCCTAGCAGGTTAAGGATCTGGTGGTATCACTGCTGTAGTGCAGGTTTGATCCCTGGCCCAGGAACTTCCGAATGCCGCAGGCACAGAAATAAAAACTAGAATAATGAAAGCACTAACATTCCACATGCCCACTGTAGTTCCTTTATTCAGCCCTTCCTTTCACCATCTACCTATTCTCTGTAGAAGCACAGAGATAGCACTGAACACCTAATGAGTAATGCTAATTATTAATTGTATGAGTACAGGCTCTCCTCCCAAGGATCCTTATTGAATCAAATCTACACAAACCACCTAGGACTCACTGTTAAGTATTAACAGCTCAGGATGTTTAGCTGAAGTATTGAGGAGTTTATTAGATAGAATTGTGATAGTAACTATATGGGAGTCTAATATAAGCCTGCAAAAGTTGTGTGCAGATTATGTTCGATCTGAGGATATTGTTTAAAGAGATTAAGCTAGGGTTATTACTTTTTAATATTATGTCATTAGTACTATAATCAAGTAGCGTATATTATTATTATTATTATTTTTTCCCACTGTACAGCAAGGGGGTCAGGTTATCCTTACATGTATACATTACAATTACATTTTTCCCCCAGCCTTTCTTCTGTTGCAACATGAGTATCTAGACAAAGTTCTCAATACTATTCAGCAGGATCTCCTTGTAAATCTATTCTAAGTTGTGTCTGATAAGCCCAAGCTCCCGATCCCTCCCACCAGGCAGCCACAAGTCTCTTCTCCAAGTCCATGATTTTCTTTTCTAAGGAGATGTTCCTTTGTGCTGGATATTAGATTCCAGTTATAAGTGATATCATATGGTATTTGTCTTTGTCTTTCTGGCTCATTTCACTCAGGATGAGATTCTCTAGCTCCATCCATGTTGCTGCAAATGGCATTATGTCATTCTTTTTTATGGCTGAGTAGTACGTGTATTATTTTTAAAGCACACTAAAAGTAAAAACTAGCATAACTGCTTAAATAGAACCTTTAGGCTTTAAAAAAAAGAGAGAGAGAGAACAATGCCCTTTGTATAAACAAGAAACACACTGATAAGTACCAAGAGGGAAAAACAGAATCTAACCTGTTTAGAAGTAGAGATATAATCAAGAATAGAATTAATGGATTTTTCAGAATAATTTCTTGTGACTGCACTCCGAATATAGGTCAATAGTTGCTTATATCTGTTCATCATTTCTGGAAAGTTTGTCTGTGAGGAAAAAAAAAACACATTACCAGGTACATATTTATGTACTAAGGAATGTACATGATGTTTATAGTACATATTACTACCTAATTGAAAAATAAAGTTTTCAATTACAGAGGAACTATGTATGAAACACTACAAATGTTTTAGCTTAAATTTGAAGTCACTCGATTACTCAGACACATGAACCAAATTTATAAAGCTTAAAAAAGTTACAACTTACAGATTTTCCAAATTTCAGATATTGTTCCTCACTACAGAACAAACACATAGATTTAAATCATAAAGACTACGAAAATATTCAGAGACTAGGAAGCTCTCTAAAAGTAGTTACTTATTTCTTCTCCCCCTATTATTGTCAGGCTCTTCCATTAAAATCTTAAGTGAAAGAATCTCTTCAAGCCCACTAAAGAATCTCTTCTTATTCCACTATTAAGTAAAGTCCTCCCCACCCCTAAAAAGGAGAAAAGTCCTCCCACCTAATGCTCACTCAATAGTAGATGGAACTACTATTGCTATTCCTTGCAGGACTATTTGCATTACAGGAAACATGAAAGATCTGAGGAAATAAAAGACTACTAGTGAAATTTCCAGCACTTAAATTCCCCATAATCTCCAAATGCTCTTAATCTCTCTTTTTATTGTGCTCTACTCTACTTTCAATCACAAAGATGGAGCAATGGCAGATATAATGCTTTCTTGACTAGCAGAACATGTGTTATTTATTAGGGTGAAGAATAAACTAATGTTACTGTAATTTTCCTGCTTATGACTATGTTCTCCCCTGGTATATAGCATGAAGGACAAGGAAAAAAACATGAGAAGACTCTGTGAAATCTTCTAAGGAAGAAGTGAATTATAAAAAAGAAAGCAGCAGGAGTAGGTGGGAAAAAAAAAATTAACAGAACATGGAAAAGCTTTAGCAACATATACCAAACTACTTTTGTTTTTAAGTACGCCAGTACCGTGTAGGGGTAAATAATAGGTAACATGCTCTCAGTGAGCTGCTAAAATTCATGTTACAGAACATATCTCCTGGCAAAATGGAAATCAGAAATATGACTGTTCCAACTTCAAGATTTTATTTTGATAATTAAATAGGATTTTAGTAAAAAGTTAGTTTGACTTCATTTCCTTATGCTATAATAACTTCAAAGCTATTTTTTCAAAACTTATGTTACTGTAATTAAAGACTGAGGGACAATTAGGTTAACTGCTTTTTTGTTTTGTTTTGTTTTTTAAATCTGCAATGGTGAACACACTGAGTAGTTGATAACAAAACCCCAAACTACTAGAATAACACGAGCCCTACTGTGAATCTAACTGGAAAACAAGAGGGACAGGAATGAAGTGATAACTTTTGTAAACTGTAACTTACTCAGAGATGTTACTAGAGCAAGAAAAAGGCAGAGAAAGAAGGTAGGCAAAATAACACAAAATATAAGTAATTCTTTCCTTTTACTTGCTTCCCATTTTGCCTCAAGGTAAAATGGTAAAATCAAATCTTACAGGTGGGGTACGTTTAAATGGGCTCAAAAAGTAAACCACTACTAGTTTGTTAAGATAGCAGATTTCAATAAGGTCTCTTGGTATTACTTTAAATCAAAGACTCTTAGGAGTTGAACATTGGGCCCTTAATCTCACCATAACTATTCAGTCAAATCTCTATCCTGAGATACCTGGTGCTTACACAGCCTTCTAAATTATAAAATATACTGATGTTTCCTAAAGATATATAAGGCCACCTAGATTTACCAATAGATTATTTGTGAGGTGGGAGAAGAAGAGGAGCCATGAATAACGCTAAGGTTTTGGCCCTAATAAATGGACAAGCAACTCCCTGTAATAAAAAGTAGAACTTGAGAACGCCCCCAAATAAACACTGATAGTTTGGAGAAGAGTCACTCTACTAATCATGCAACCAAATACTGTCCAAATATCTAAAAGAAAAGTCTTCTTAAACAGAAAATTTTGTATTCTATGAAGAATTTTTTAAAATTTAGTATTGCTGTACTCACAAATAAAAAGTAGGCTAAATATGGAAACACATCAACAGAATTATATGAGAGAAGTAGATATAATGCCATTTTGCTGCCATGAAGTTTTTAACTATATAATTTCATTATCAGTTTAATTCCTCTCAAAACAAATCTTACCAACTTGAAGTTAATCTTAATCATTTGTTTCAGTGCTTTGAATCCCCATTCTCCTTTTTCACCTTCAAGTTCCAAAACCTAAAAAAAGAAGAAATTTTTAGTATAACTTAATACTGTTCTTTTCTAATACATCCAATGTCTACTTTTTTAATTTTACATCATATGAAAAACAGTCCCAAGCACTCTTATTTCTCAATGTCATTTTTAAAACACTTAAAAAAAAAAAAACCAGTCTTAAAATGCTTACTTAAGGATAAGAGATCTTATTTTGAAGATCTTTCAGCAAAAATTAAATAAGAACTACTTCTTGATTATTACACAGTCCCCAGAGTACTTTTATTCCTCTGAATAATTTTGGGCAAGAATAACCCCAAAATTTATCAGTAGTAAAGAAATCACATTTCCCCCACTTTTTTGGCCACCTCCGCGGCATATGGAAGTTCTCAGGCCAGGATAAAATCCAAGTCAGAGCTGCAACCCATGCCACAGCTGCAAAGCTGGATCCTCAACTCACTGTGCTGGGCCGATCAAACCAGTACCTTCCAGAGACAAGCCATGTCATTAATTCACTGTGCCACAGTGTAAACTCCAGAAATCAAACTTTTTAGCAATGAAACCACACCTGTGTGATTTGTCACTAAAACAGGAAATAAGATTGCAGGGATAATAACTATTGACTAACATGTTGATTTTCTTTCCACCAGAACCGTACTAGTTTTTCTGGACAACGGCCTTGCTCTATAGATAACTTGATTTGAAAATACAAAGGAATAGCCCTTCTGAAATATTTGCTTATGTTGCATAATACAAACTTACTTTATATGATATCACCATGTATCCAAATATATTTCTGAAACAAAATCACATGGAATTTACTTGATTTATGACATCATTTAGAAAAATAAAAGTTATAGAATCAACCAGAAAAAATACAAACCTTTTGAAAACTGCTTAGTGCTGCTTTTGGGTCATCTTCTTTTAATGCTTTGGAATTATAGTACTGATTTTCCAAATCCACATTTGGCTCAGAGTTACTATCTTCAGAGTATTCCTGTGTTAGAAAGAGATATTAAAATGTAAAAACAAAACAAAACCCACATATTGCTAAAATGTGAATACTGTTACGATAAAAACTACACAGTATAAAAAACAAAATACCTTAAATACACAGGTAAAATAAACAACTATTTAAATAACAAGGAGAAAGGCTAAAATCAAGTAGATAGCAGAATATAGTAGTCTCCCTTTATTTGGAGTTTCACTTTTTGTGGTATCAGTTGTCTGCATCAACTGAGATCTGGAAAGCTCCAGAAACAATTCATACGTTTTAAGTTGCAAGCCTTTCTGAGCAGCATGAAGAAATCCCCCGGAAATCTCCTGCCATCTCTTTCTCCCAACCTGGATGTGAATCATCCCTTTGTCCAGCATATCCCACCTGTGAGTCACTTAAAACAGCAGGCTCATTATCAGATCATTGTCCCAGTATCTCAGTGCTTATGTTCGAGTCAACATCATTTTACCTAATAATCACCCCAAAGCTCAAGAGGAGTGATGCTGGCAATTCAGATATGTCAAAAGAGGCCCTAAAAAGTGCTTCTTTAAATAGAAAAGGTTAAAGCTCCTAACTTAATAAGGAAAGAAAAAAAATGTATGCTGAGTTCGCTAAGATCTATGGTTAAGAACTAATCTACCCATGAAATTGTGAAGGAAAAAGAAATTCATGCTAGCTTTGCTGTTGGATCTTAAACTGCAAAAGCTATGGCCACAGTGTGTGAAAGTGCTTAGTTAAGATGGAAAAGGCATTAAATTTGAGGGTGGAGGACATGAACAGAAAATGTGTTCTGACCAATGGCGGTGTGCTATGCCAGAAAACAAAGAGCCTATGTGGACTTTTCAGCAAGGAATTACCTGAAACAAGTGACACCAAGCCATTTACTGAAAATAAGGGATGGTTACAGAGATTCAGGAGTAAGTTGGCACTGAAAAATATGAGAGGCTACATTTGCCAGTGAAGCCACTGTCACATTTCTGGTAGAGTTGAAGAAGTTGATTATGGAAAGAGACCACATTATACAACTTTTATTACAGTATATTGTTATGATTATTCTTTTATTATCAGTTATTATTATTAATCTATTACTGTGCCTAATTTATAAATTAAATTTTATCATATGTATGTATGTATAGGAAAAAAACACAGCATGTATAGAGATTGGTACTGTCCTTGGTTTCAGGCAACCACCAGGGGTCCTGGAACTACTGCAGAATAATTTATTTCAGGTCAAAACTACAATTTCCATAGAATCAATACAAAGAAAATTACAGAGAAATATTGGTTAATAACCTCCAATTTTGTAATGGTTAACCTTCCATTGATAACAGAACCTGAGAAAAAATCAATTATTTTAAAATTATTATGTAAATGTTAATTATCTTTAGTTCCATAATCTAATTTTCTTTACTTCCCAAGTCTAAATTTCATTATTCTAACATGGTCTAACTACCTAGGATGGTAATCTATATATGGCAAATAGTCTATTGCTAAATATTAACATTAATATTAATATTTTCTTTATGTGCATTCCCTATTACTCAACAGCTGTGTAATTAACATACTTTACTAGTCCTGCAACAATCAAAATAAGTGAAACAAAATGAATTCATACAGTTTCATGTGACTTTCACTACTTAAGTCCAGTTCCTAGTTATGAAACAATAAAGCAGAAAGAAAAACTGGAGTATGACTACTATTCTGTGAAGCAGTATAAACAAGAGTTTAAACAAATATTCAATTTAATGATGAGATTATAAAATATACACAAATTAGTGTAATAAAAGTTATTATCTGGGAAGATAGAAGATTTCCTTTAGCTACAAATCATTACAAAGGGTAAGTTTATGTCAAACTAAGAATAATGCCTGGAAATATGCACAAAAAGAACAGTATTACAGAGTTATTTCTAAATTCAAATACAGTTAAACTATTTTGGAGGTATTTAAGAAAAATTCTGTACGGTCTCCCAAAGGCACATGAAAGAAAGTATATTGAGTGTAGTGTTAGGAAGCTCAAAAACATATATAAACATGAGATGAATTTTTCCTATGACCAGTAGATGCAGGGGAGTGTTTGATGTTAGCAAAAAACAAATTTTATGGGACCAGTGACTTTGCAATGTGCGCCCTCTGGAGGATAATCATTTCCTTGTGTGAAGCACTGGCACTCAGTCCTACAGATTTTAGATCAGGAATTCAGTTATGCTCAACATATGAAAAAAACTTTGGAACACTTCTCTTGAGGATGAGCTCAAATTCTGAGTAGTGAGTACATGTCATAATTATTCATTCACTTCTTAATGCTGTAATTTAGGTTTGACTAAAATAAAACTAATTAAACTAAAATCAAATGATGCTGTGATAGTTACGGCTTCTGAACTAGTTTGAAAGATAAATGGGAGTTTGCCTGGTGGACACAACTAGAAAGGGGAAAGACAGCAGCTGACATGAAATAGCATAATAGGAGGAAACTAAAAGCAGTCATACTGTTGGAACATAAAAAGTCCTTACTGATTCTCCTTGAACATAAATCCCAAATCCATCCACTTTTCCCCATTTCCCTTGTCACCACCCTAGCCTGCCAAGCTATCTTCATCTCTCCACAGACTCTAATAACCTTCCCGTTCTCCCTCTTAACATTTAAATTCCAATCTTCCTGTGGTAAACAGCCAAAACAATTTTCATAAAATGTAAATTATCTCATTCCTCTTTTCAAAAGTTGTTTCCCATTGATCTTAACAGGTTTAAAAATCAACAAGATTTGACTCTTGACCATACACCCAACCATATTTCTTATGAAGATTTCCCTTGTTCACTTTGCTGCAGCCACTCTGGACTTACCTCGAAAAAGGCTAAACTCTTTCTCACCTTTAAATGCCATTTTTTTTTTCTTTCTACACCTCTTCATCCCAGTGTATCATAATAGCCTAGAAGTGTCACCTCCTCAAGGAAGACTTGGAATAAAGAATCACAGCCATAAGACCTACTCTACACCTTTGGAAATTAGTTCTTCTCTAGTAACTATTCAATAATACACAGGACTAGCTAGCCGAACCAGAAAATGACTTTTCTGCTACCCAAATTTTTAAAATGCACCTCTAAAAATTTAGAGGTAAAATCCTCTTGATTAACCGCTATCACCCCCTAAACAAAACGAAAAGACAACCCACAGAATGGAAGAAAATACTTGCAAATGAAGAGACTGACAAGGGATCAATCTCCAAAATTTATAAACACCTTCTGCATCTCAATACCAAAAAAACAAACAACCCCATCAAAAAATGGACAGAAGATCTGAACAGACAATTCTCCAAAGAAGACATACGGATGGCCAAAAAAACACATGAAAAGATGTTCAACATCACTCATTATAGAAATGCAAATCAAAACCCCCATGAGGTACCACCTTACACCGGCCAGAATGGCCATCATCAAAGAATCTATGTAAATGCTGGAGAGGGTATGGAGAAAAGGGAACCCTATTACACTGTTGGTGGCAATGTAAATTGGTGCAACCACTGTGGAAAACAGTGCAGAGACTCCTCAGAAAACTGAAAATAGAATTACCATTTGATTCAGCCACCCCACTCCTGGGCATCTATTCAGAGAAAAACCATGACTCAAAAAGATACATGTACTCCAATATTCATCGCAGCACTATATACAATAGCTAAGACATGGAAACATCCCAAATATCCATCAACAGAGCAGTGGAGCAAGAAGATGTGGTACATATACACAATGGAATATTACTCAGTCATTAAAAGGAATGAAATAAAGGCATTTTTAGCAACATGGATGGACCTAGAAATTATTACACTAAGTGAAGTCAGACAGTGAGACACCAACATCATACGCTATCACTTACATGTGGAATATAAAAAAGGGACACAATGAACGTCTTTGCAGAACAGAAACTGACTCACAGATTTTGAAAAACCTGTGGTTTCCAAATGAGACAAGTTGGGGGGTGGGGGGATGTGCTGGGGGTGTGGGATGGAAATGCTATAATTTGGCTGTGATGATCATTGTACAACTATAAATGTAATAAAATTCATTGAGTAATAAAAAAACTATCACCATGTCTAAGAATCTAGATTCTTACTCAAAGCCCATTTATTTCTAGTTTCATACCCCATAACAGATTAGTGAAAAAGTATCTAGGCCAGGATATAAGAAAGAGGTACACATGAGTAGAACATGGATTGCCAGAAGGTTAACTTCAATTACTGGAAATTATTGGACTGATTATAACACTGTTGAAGATAGAAATCTTAACACCTCTTACCATGTCTAAATGTCTCTTGTACTGGCTGGCTCCAGATTAATGATATTTCTAAACTCTGAATAAACTCCCCCAATCACTACAAATGAGATAAGACTTAATCCAGCCCTCAACATTTTATGAATATATTTTTTTGGTGTTTCACATAACATGGGTTAAGAAGTGAAATGTGTGTAGTTTTTTTTGGTATAATTGCAATTTAATTCTTAAGTGTAACTACTGAAATGTATAAATACAGGAGATTTGGCACAATGGGTATGTTACTGATTGGCTTCTTATAATTGGCAAGTCTCTTGTTATGATCTGCAACACTATGTTGCAGCCTCCAGGACATCACTAACCTGCCATGTGCAGCTCAGGCTATTACACCATTAATCCAAACTGTGCACTACAGCAAAGTATACTTTAGTTATTACATAGGCATGACTTTTTAAACTGAACATATTTTGAAAAGTCTTTAGAATAACTCTGTTGTGTAGGTATCTATTACTTATACTTAATGATAAAGATCTTTAGTATAAACCAGCAATTAAATGTTGCTCAAACAAAGGCAAATTAAGTCTTTTCCCTCAAGCTATGCATGGTCAGAGACAGATATGCAAATGAAATACCAATATAACACAATAAAAGCAAGAAGAGACACATACTAGGAACAGTGGCAGTTCAGAAAAGGAGTAATCAACTACACTTACATGAGTCAAAAGAAGGAAAAGTTATCTGAACCAGATCTAAAAATATGAATAGAAGTTCTGAAGAACGAGGAAAGGCACTGGAAACAAAACAATTAACATATGCAAAAGCATGGAAGCTTAACATGGCCTTGTATATCTGCAATAGTCTGATTGGGCTGAAGCACAGGATTTTGAGTAGAGCTGTTAAGGCAAAAAATGGTATCAGAGGAAGAAAACTATACAATGTGCAAGGAGTTTAGCTCAAATGGAGACCCACTAAAAGATCTTATAAGGAAATAATTAGATTTGTGTTTTAGGAAGAATACTCGGGTAGCAATGGAGTAGTCCATTGGATACTCTTACAATAGTCTGGCCAAGACATGATGAAGTCCCGATTCCATTCAAACAGTAGAATAGGGAGTTAAGGAAGGGGATAGAATAAATATATGCAATGTTAAGGATATAGAATTAAAAAAAACCCACCACATGGGCACAAGAAAGAGGGAAAAGTTATCTCTAATGACTACTGCTGACTTGGTTACACACAATGTCATTAGTTAAAATAGGGAATATAGGAGACGTATTATTGCTAAACTGATTTGTTTATGTCAGATGAAGAGGAGATAACTATAATTTATAATAGCATAAACAAAATGTTTTAAAAAGATAAATAGAAATTTAACCTATAGATTAAGAATGCTTTAAAAAACAAAGAATTTATGGAGTTCCCATCGTGGCTTAGAGGAAATGAAATCTGACTAGTATCCATGAGGATGCAGGTTTGATCCCTGCCTCGTTCAGTGGGTTAAGGACCTGGCATTACATTAGCTGTGGTGTAGGTCGCAGATGCAGCTCGGATCTGGCATTGCTGTGGCTGTGGTGTAGGCCAGAGGCTACAGCTCTGATTTGACCCCTAGCCTGGGAACCTCCATGTGCCTCGGGAACGGCTCTAAAAAAAAAAAAAAGAAAGAAAGAAAGCAAAGAATTTAAGCAATATATGAAGAAGAATCAAGCACTGGAACAGTGTTAAAACCCACTAAAATTCATAGTAGTTCCAATCTATTTATATAAACTCATGTCCTGACATCTTCCCAAAACAATCTGTTACCCATCCACACTGCCCAAATCTATTTATGTCAAGCAGTTTAAAAATCTCTGCTTTGGCATATATTTTCTCTGCTAGGAATTCTATACCACTTTCGCACCCAACAAACTCCCCACTTGTCTCCTATGATGCTCCCCATCACAAACACTCTTGGAAAAGGTATTCATCATGGCTTACCTTGTTATTCTTTCTCCAACTCTTCTTAGCAAAATAAATTTTCTCCTTGGACATGCTTCTACATAACAAGCATGTCTCGGACATGGAGTCTTATGTGTATATTGTTCCCATCTCCCCTCACCAGCCCCACCATGAGCTCAAAAGCAGGAACTTTCTTTTACTCATCTTGATATCCCCAGAACCTGGTATATTAGACTTGGGCTCTAGTTTTGCCTCGTTCACTAATTTGTTGTGTAAATTAGGTAAGTCACTCACACTAGGATGTTTCAGTTTCTCTCCTGTCAATTATGGAGGATGAACCCTACAGGAAGTCTAATTCTTGCTGAGGTCCATGTGTTCATTTTGGGATATAAAATAAGGGCACAAATTTACTCTGTGGATACTCATAGTTTACAGATTTACATAACGGGTGAAAAGCCTTAAGTTTACCTTATTAGCACATAAGAGCTGTCTCCCATTACTTATGGGAGATCTTATAATGATATTCTTAGTTATCCTTGCTTGAACCTCTAATTTCATTATACAGGGTACATCTATGAAGTAATGCAATAGGCCTTTTTGAAAATATACCCAAATTTATATTCTTTCTTTCTTTCTTTATTATTTATTTATTTTTTGGGGGGGGGATCTTTTTGCTATTTCTTTGGGCCGCTCCCACAGCATATGGAGGTTCCCAGGCTAGGGGTCCAATCGGAGCTGTAGCCGTCGGCCTATGCCAGAGCCACAGCAACGCGGGATCCGAGCCGTGTCTGCAACCTACACCACAGCTCACGGCAACGCTGGATCGTTAACCCACTGAGCAAGGGCAGGGACTGAACCCGCAACCTCATGGTTCCTAGTCGGATTCGTTAACCACTGCGCCATGACGGGAACTCCCCAAATTTATATTCTAAACCAATGTTTTTCTTTAAAGCAGTAACTTTAAGAGGTTGTAATTTATTCCAATTATACTGACATAGATTATTAAGTAGCACTTTTGAAATTCTTAAGAAAACTAACTTCATTAGTACCAACCTAAAAGAGCATCTTCCAGTTTGATGGTCCAACTTATTTATCAAACCTAACTCACACAATTTTGACACCTATGAAATGGAGAAAACATAGCTATAATTGCCGTTAAAAAAAAAAAAAAAAAAGCTTCATTGTTTCTAAGAGGAAAAAAACAGGCCAAATTCTTGTCAAAGGAGAACTGGTTAAATAAAGTATGGTAAATCCACACACAATCAATGTAGCTATAAAAAGAATTAAGTTCTCTGCATTCTTCTATAGAACAGTCTCTAAGATTAAAAAACAAAGTATAGAACAATACATGTAATATGCCATATCCTGATTAAAAAAAAAATAGAGGATGATAAAAATGTGTGTTTGGTTACCTATGGAGAGGAATGGGAAGAGGGCAAATGGGGAACAAAAATGGAAAGGAAATCTTATCTTAACATTTCACGTTTTTGAGCCATGTGCATGTACTACCTATTTTAAAAGCTAGATGCTTCAGGTTCTGAAGAACTCTAAATAATTTTGAGCAATGACAAAATCACTCTTTGGTCCTCCAAAATCAAAGTAGGATTTTTTCCTTTTCTTTCTTTTTTTTTTTTTAACAGCCACACCTGCGGGATATGCAAGTTACCAGGTTGGTGTCAAATTGGAAATGAAGCTGCCTGCCTTCATTTCCAATGCAATGCGGGCTCTGAGCCACATCTGTGACCAATACTGCAGCCTGGGGCAGCACTGGATCCCTAACCCACTGAGCAAGGCCAGGGATCGAACCAGCATCCTCAAAGACACTATGTCAGTTTCCTAACCTGATGAGCCATAATGATAACGCCAAAAGTAAGATTTCTGTTCATCATTTGTACCCTGAAACCCATACTCTCTGCCACCAGCAATAAAAAGTAATATAGCTTGACTGAGAAAGGTCTGCACGAAATAAAAACATTTTAAAATTTTCCTGACATTCTTCACATTTTCCAGATATCTTCCCTATATTTTTCCCATCCAGCAAAATAAGAAAATCTCATTCCCACTCAACAAAATCATAATACGGATCACATATTTATAGTGGACAAGTGTTCAATATGGGCATAGCAATGACAGATAACCCTTCCTCTCCTGGGTATAGGTTTTCAATTACAGTGCTCCTTCCACAAAGAAGAGCAAGCAACCTATCCTCCCTCTCTACAGTGAGTGAGTGGTTCACAGAAGGCCACAAAGGCCTAAGTTGAATCGTAAAGTCCTTCCTAGGGTTTAACTTAGCCCTAGCAAGGAAGACTTTTTTGCCTTTGCCATTATAATACTAGCAAGATAACACTTTACATCTTGTGACATGTACTCCTGTTCCTTCCACCCAAGAGTCCTAATACAATTTATCAAGTTTTCCCTATCACTGAATATTCTTTAGAAAAATGGTGTGAGATGCTGACAGAGCATACCAACACATGAATGTATCATAATTTATCTACTATTATTATTAGTTAATCCATCTATTATTAATACCTATTAGTATCTGTATTATTAGTATTAACAGTGCTCATACTAATGATAATTTAGGAAGCGTTTAACATTATTTACAATTAAACATGTCACATTTCTTTCATTTTTTTATCTTTTTGCCATTTCTTCGGTTGCTCCCACGGCATATGGAGGTTCCCAGGCTAGGGGTCTAATTGGAGCTGTAGCCGTCGGCCTACGCCAGAGCCACAGCAACGCGGGATCCGAGCCGTGTCTGCAATCTACACCACAGTTCACGGCAATGCCGGATTGTTAACCCACTATGCAAGGCCAGGGATCGAACCTGCAACCTCATGGTTCCTAGTCGGATTCGTTAACCACTGAGCCACGACGCGAACTCAAAACATGTGAACTCAAAACATGTCACGTTTCTTTAAAAGCCTCAACTATATAATCAAATTTCAGCTTTGTTAAGACTACATGCAGAATTCCAAATGTGTGCAGAGCACAGAAAACACCGGCCAAGGCCACAAAAAAGTATTTTGTTTGAAAATCTATTCTTTTTTGTTGTTGTTGTTGTTGTTGCTATTTCTTGGGCCGCTCCCGCGGCATATGGAGGTTCCCAGGCTAGGGGTTGAATCGGAGCAGTAGCCACCGGCCTACACCAGAGCCACAGCAACGCGGGATCCGAGCCGTGTCTGCAACCTACACCGCAGCTCACGGCAACGCCGGATCGTTAACCCACTGAGCAAGGGCAGGGACCGAACCCGCAACCTCATGGTTCCTAGTCGGATTCGTTAACCACTGCGCCACAACGGGAACTCCTGAAAATGTATTCTTAAAGATTCCCAACATTTTGTCTCTAAAGCTCTAAGTGACAACAGTCTCAGAATAAAATAACCCATAACCTCCAAGATCCTTATATGCACAATGAATGACAAGTGAGTCTTACTTTTTGCCCCATCCTGTATTTATCTACTACTTCTTTTTCAAAGTATATACTCTATTCACATAAATTCAAGTCTTTTCAAAAAATAGAAGTTAGTGTTTTGTTTAAAATCATGTTTTAAGTTTCTTTATAACATGACATCATTTGTCTGATCTTGTTAAAATGATGACAAATAAGAGATTCTGTAAGATATGCTGCAGCTAAGACTCTCCTCTCTCCCCTTTCAAAGAAGACAAAAGGGAAGTAAATTTCTAGGGCATTAAAAAAGACTACTAAGACAAGAATAATAATACTGGAGTTCCTATCACGGCTAAATGTTTAACGAATTCGACTAGGAACCATGAGGTTGCAGGTTCGATCCCTGGCCTCGCTCAGTGGGTTAAGGATTTGGCATTGCTGTGGCTGTGGTGTAGGCCGGTGGCTACAACTCCGATTCGACCCCTAGCCTGGGAACCTCCATACATTCAAGCACTAATCATAATTATAAGCCTGACTAGGTGACTAAGATGAAGCTCACAGCTTGGTAATGTATTTGAACAGGTGCACTTAGTCTACCTTTTCAACTATTTTTTTTTTAATTCTTTTTTGGCCATACCCATGCATATGAAAGCTCCAAAGGCCAGGGATCAAATCCTAGCCATCACTGCAACCTATGCTACAGCTGCTGCAACGCATGATCCTTAACCCACTGTGCCAGGCTGGGGATTGAACCCATACCACCAAAGAGACAATGCCACTGTGCCATAGTAGGAAGTTCCTCAATGATTTTTTTTTTACTTGTAATACATTTAAGTACAAATATACAATGCCCTACCTATAACAGGGAACTACTAAAGAATTATTTTTAGTCTGAAGTCAGTTTGTCTTAAATTCTTTATAAAAAGATTATTAGAAGTACTAATCAATTTCATGCTAGAATGGCTGAATTATGGAATTACATTTAACTTACCAATGGCCTTATTAACTTAATGAATGGCACATCAGTTATTCATTAACACTATTAGTATATAGTATATTAATGAATGGCACTACAGTTATTATTAATTGTTACTATTAACACCATTAGCACATAAATCTGTAAAATTATCATTGAATTAAAAGATATTTACTGTACCATTTTCCACTTCTCCATTCACTGCTTATTGAGGCTACATTTATGCCTGTTTTAGTCTCAAATAAAAATAGAAAAGATCTTAGAAATAAGAAGTTAAGAATACTGAATTTGCTGCTGCTTCTTTTTTTTTTTTTTTTTAGGGCAGAGCGTGCAGCGTATGTAAGTTCCCAGATGAAGGATTGAATTGGAGCTGCAGCTGCCAGCCTATACCAGAGCCAGGTGGGATTTGAGCTGTGTCTGTGACCTACACCACAGCTCACAGTACTGCCGCATTCTGAAACCATTTAGCGAGGCCAGGCAAACCTGCATCATCATGGATACTACTCAGGTAACAAAATCCTTGAGCCACAACAGGAATTCCTGTTTCTTCTTCTTCTTTTTTTTTTTTTTTTTTTGCTTTTTAGGGCCACACCTTTGGCATGTGTTCCCTGGCTGGGGGGCTGAATTGGAGCTACAACTGCTGGCCTATACCACAGCCACAGCACCTCAGCAACTTGGGATCCAATCCTCGTCTGTGACCTGCACCACAGCTCACTCCAATGCCAGATCCTTAATCCACTGAGTAAGCCCAGGGACTCTCGTCCTCACGGTTTCTAGTCAGGTTCATTACTGCTGAGCCATGATGGGAACTCCCCTGTTTCTTCTTCTTCTTTTTTTTAACCAACTCAGTTCTCTCTTCTTTTAGCTCCTGGGCACAAACGATTATTTACTTTCTTGGATTAAAAAAGCACAGTCTTAGAAACATTTTTACTTTTTCCAGTGGTATCTTATCTATATCTACTGTACTGGGCAAGAACAAGAAGTGATTTAGGGTATTAAAATTTACCAACAGACAACTTATGAAATATATACCGAATCCTTTAGTTAGGATACTCATGGTTCTTGTTAAGATTTTCATTAAAATGAGGTGATGGCAAATATTCCGACAAACATTTAAAAAAAAAAAAAAAGTTTCCCTAAAATAGCAAGCCAATTCTGTTGACTCTTAAATCCTAAGCAAACATAAAGACCCAGACCAAAAAAACCACTAAAACAGGAGTTCCTCTCATGGTTCAGCAGAAACAAATCTGACTAGTAACCATGAGGTTTCGGGTTCAATCCCTGGAATGGATCAGTGGGTTAAGGATCCAGCATTGCCAGGAGCTGTGGTGTAGGTTGTAGACGTGGCTGGGATACTGTGTTGCTGTGTCTGTGGCTCCGCTCCGATTAGACCCTTAGCGTGGGAACCTCCAAATGCCAAAAGTGCAGCCCTAAAGAGCAAAAAAATAAAAAGTACCAAAACAAAAAAGCCCTTCTCTTTTGGCAACATATAAACATGACATGGCAACCAGCCCCTTTAATCTTTTTTTTTTTTTAAATATACAATGGCTTAAGAAAATTACATTAGTAAAAAAATAATATAATATATATGTTAATGAGATATGAGGGGAAGAGAGGACTATTTAACAGAATGTTGGGAGAACTTTTATTTAATCATGTGATAGTTAAAATCTTACTTTTTTGGTTAAGAGATAAAAAAAGTTAAAACAATTGCATGTTCAATTTTATACTGTACATGTAGTGTAGGCCCTTAAGGGCTGGAGAAACAGAGCCAAGTTAAATCATGTATGTTTAATTAAAATCTTTGCAAAAATGAACTAACTACTTCATTAGATGGATTTTTTTTTTTTTTTTTTTAAGGGCTGCACCCATGGCATATGGAGGTTCCCAGGCTGAGGGTCGAATGGGAGCTGTAGCTGCCAGCCTACAGAAACTCAGGATCCAAGCCATGTTGGCAACCTACATCACAGTGGATCCTTAACCCACTGAGGGAGGCCAGGGATCACACCTGTGTCCTCAGGCATGCTAGTCAGATTCATTTCCACTGAGCCATGAGAGGAACTCCCGGAGAGGTTCTTACTGCCATTCCTTCATTACAGTCTCACTAATGATCTTCAAGTTAATCAAAGTATTAATAAATCATGTATTTAAAAAACTATTGCTTAGAAAAGAGATAAGCACAAACATTCAAAACAAACTAAAACCACAGACATAATTAAAAAAAGCACTTTCATAGTTAAAAAAATGCCTGTAATATAAACATGTAATAAATAAAAATGCTGAAGTTACAAGCAACATTCTTAATGGACTTCAGGCACTGCCTAAAACTGGCCTGTTTGCACAAACTAAAATCTAAGGCAGAAATCATAACTACCAGCATAACTCTACGTTTAACTTTAAGAATTACCAAAACCTCTACTACAAATTTTAGGTAATAGCAAGCATCTCCTTCCTCTCCCCCTTCCAAATGTGTTTTCTTCTTAAAGGGAAAGTATTGCAAATGCCTATAAAAAGATTTACACTATTTCAAAACGATATACTAACATCTTGAGACTCTGGCACTTATGAGCCAGACTTCCCTAAGTATCTATTTCATAATTTTTTGATAATGCAGGCATCACCATAATATACAAGAATCATGCAGAAAAACGTCCCCCAAATAAAAAGCAAAGCCAAGGTGATGCTAATTCTTGGTCGAGATCATTTTTCTTAGTTTCCACACAGATAATATTTTTGATTATCAACTTGAAATACCCCATAGTGAATTTAAAAAAATCACCCTGTAAATCCGTTCATAAATTAAACCTTGAATCTTTAAAAACAACCATTCAGCAACATAAATTCGTTTATTTCTCCACTGTTGATACTTTTAACTTTGAATATTGGGAAATTTCTAAATAAAGAAAAAAGCCATTGGGTCAACCCCCTTCTCTTCCCCTCCCTGCCCCCAAAAGCCTTAAACAAAAAGCAAAACCTCCTGCCCAAGTGTTTTCTTAAAACAAAACAAGTAGCTAAACTATTATTTTTAAGCTAGCCTTGCTCTCAATTCTCCACTGCACCTTCACCTTAAACCAAAACGCACCCTGGACAAGACTAACCTAAGCTCTGTTTACAGGAGGCTCAGAAGTGGTGTTTGGCTGTCAGGCCTGGGAGTATTAAGGCCCCTAGTTTTCGGACCCTTCCCCTAGCATTTCGCATTCGCTCACTTCAAGTGTGAATTAGAAGGGCCGAGAATGCTGGGCCCGAAAGGGCAGAGCCGGGGCCTAGACCGCTGCATGGTCCCCAAAGCGGCTTGCGCGGGAGGGAGGAAGGAGGAGACACCGATAACCGGACGCCGGAGGTCAGGAGTGCCCATGTAAACCGAGCTGGCGCTCGGACTTGGGAACACAACGCTCGGGACCCTCTTCGCTGCCTCCTTTACCTTCCCCTCCCCCATGCGGGAGAAGCAGGGCCCCGGCCCGGTGCGCGAAGTGGGAGGAGGTAAACTCGTCCTGTCACTGCTCCGGGAGAGGCTGGAAGGAGCACATGTTCCACGGGGAGAAGCGGTGGTCGCCCCTGCCTCGGCCTCTAAAGCAAGAAACCACCTCCAACCCCAGAGTTCTGTCCCCTGCGCCTCACCAAGTCGTAGTCCTCCTCATCATCGCACATGAAATCATCCTCCATGTCAGACATCTTGGCTGGGAGGGGGGAGGGGGAGGGGAAATTGGCGACAACCTCCTCCCACAATCCTCCGCGGTTCAGCGGCGTCACTCCCAGCCTCTCCTTTCCTTCCCGTCGCTCTTAGAGGAGCTGAATGTTTCCCCCCGGAACAAATTAGCTCCGTTTAGAGAGGATTCGCTACGACGCCAAAAGCTAGTGCACCGTCCCCCTCTTCCTGCGAGACGGTTGGTGCCTTAGCAACTAAACCTAGCAACTAGGGAATCGAAGAGTACTGAAGGATTTAGGAAGCCTGCTCACAACGAGCGGTTTTCAGCCTCCTGGGCAAGGGAACAGTCTCCTTCCTTGCCTGGACTCTGGAACCATTTCTTTTTGGTGAAAGTAAGAGGCAGCTTGGGATCAAAAACCTTTCACGGAGAAAAATCCCGACATGCCCATCCCATGTGACAGGTAGTATTTTTTTTTTTTTTTTCCCCATGTTTGTCGTCGTGCATTTAACTCACACATTTTGGTCCTGGGATGTTGGGAGACCTTTCAGCAGCACGGTTTACACGTAATGTTTGTTATATCTGTAGTCGACAAAACGGTTCTGTGGCTATCTCAAATTAGTTAAGCATTAATCAGTTGAGGTACTTTAGGTCTTATTCAGTTGTTCAGCAAATTATGAACTGACCTTTACTGCCTGTGGGACCGAATTAAGGTAACAGCTAAGGACTTTTTAAAAAAGTGCATTATTGTTACACACCATCGTTAGTAGAATTCGAAATAAAGAAATGAAATAAGGGAAAAAACTGCTTTTCAAATAACACTTTACTTACAAACTTCCAGTTCTGTTCACTTGAATCCATAAATTTTATATAGCACAGATAAAATTTCGGATTCTTTTTGCACCTAGTTATGTAACCGCATAGCAAAATGTATGCAATATATTGTTGACAATGATTATTTTATTTATTTTTTCCCTCCTTCCCTCCCTCCCTTCTTTTTTCTTTTTTTAATTTTACGGCCGCACCCTCAGCATATGGAAGTGCCTGGGCTAGGGATTGAATCTCAGCCTCAGCTGAGACCAACTCCACAGCTGCAGTAAAGCTGGATCCTTTTAACCCACCGTGCCAGGTTGGGGACCCAAATCACACCTCTGCAACAATCAGAGCCACTTAAGTGAGATTCTTAACTCACTGCCTACAGCAGGAACTCCAACGATGACTTTTTTAATTGTGGAATAATAGTCCCTCCATTGAATGTACCAATGCACCATAACTTACTTAAACATGCTATTATTGCTACACATTTTGAATATTGTAACAATAACACTATTTTAAATTCTGGAGTTATTATCTTTGTCATTGTTCTTTCTTAAGAAAAAGTCCAAGAAGAGGAATTGCAGGCTGGACTTTTTAGTAATCATTTAATTTACCATCTTTGGTGTCATAGTTCTTCAAAGTATTTATAACAATAATGCTGTCTACTTATACACAAAGTTTTTCCTTAGTAGTCTTCTCCTCACAACATTTTATAATAAGAAAGTTCAAACTTACAGAAAAATTTAAAGAAATAGTCCAGTGAACATGTGTGTACCCACTGTCAGCTTTATTTGTATGTGTGTAAATATTCTCAGAATCAGTTGAAAAATGCACACATCACTCTTAAATGCAGCTATGTGTATTTCCTAAAAATAAGGACATTCTCTTATATTATCACAATATAATTATTACAGTAGGAGATTTAATAATTCCCTGATATCATCAGATACCCAGTCAATGTTCAGAACCCCCTTATTAAACATAGACTTTAAGAATTCAAAGTCTTTATTTTTTATTTTTTTAAAGTTTTATTGAAGTATAGTTGATTTATAATGTGATAATTTCTGTGGTACAACAAAGTGATTCAGTTATACATATATACACATCCATTCTTTTTCAGATTCTTTTCTCATATAGATTATCACGGAATATTGGTTAAAAGTTCCCTGGGCTATATAACAGATCCCCATTTGTCAGTCATTCCATATACCACAGTGTGCATATGCCCCCAGTCCATTCCTTTTCCTCAAAGAGCTTTTAATGATATCAATTTAGAGTCCAAGGCTTTCGAAGCATGGCAGTTCGATTATGACTTCCCAAATCCCACACCAGAGATTCTGATTCAGTGGGTCTGGGGTAGAGCTCAGGAATTTGTACTTATAACCTTAAAATAAAATTTAAAAATCTCCACATAACTCTCGTGATTATGCATCTTTTGTCTGGGACAGTTTGGCTGAGTCCTGTTGTCCGGAATAATAATTATCAGCACCCATCACTGTAAAAGTCTGGACGATAAATCACATGGTTATTCTACAGTAACCCATAAATCTTCGGAAAAGAAAATAGAATCCTAAAGTGACTATCAGAGATACATAGTTTTTGCTTTTTAGCCAGCATAGCAATTTTGTAATTATCTATTAACCACGTGCAGACTGATCACATGTAAAAAACTTCATGTTGATGTACTTTGAATCTATTTATTTAATTTGCTGCCTTTTAATGTAATCTCTTGCTTCTACAATGGGGAAAGAATTATTCAGAAAGTTAGTGAATAGGAGCACTATGAAAAATGCAGCTGAATTTTGAGCGTAATATCCTTTGCAACCTCCAAATTTCACAAATGTAGTCTGGAAATTTGCTGAGCAAAAGTTTTCAGTGTTTAGCATATGGCTTGGGGACACAAATGCTAATGCATATTTCTTGAATAAATAGACACATTTATCAATCTTTGTGCAGGCCATGCCCTTATATATATATCTACACATAAAAATCTTTAAAAAATTTTTATTATAGTTTATTTCCAGTGTTCTGTCAATTTATGCTGTACAGCAAAGTGACCCAGTCATACATGTGTATATATTCTTTTTCTCACATTATCCTCCATTATGTTACATCACAAGTGACTAGATAAGAGTTCCCTGTGCTATACAGCTCAAAATCTTTATTTGTCCTTAAAAGCCATTTAAATATCATCTGATTCACATAGCCTATCCTAAATACTTTGCGCAACTATGCTGTTCTCTTTTTCTTGACATCAATTTCACTCAATGGTTAAATCATTAAATTTTTTTTTTATTTTAACAGGGTATGTTAATATGACATGGTGCCCTTGTACAAAGTGCATCCTGTGTTTTTTAAAATATTTTTTAAAAACTGGGAGTTCCCGTCGTGGCGCAGTGGTTGACGAATCCGACTGGGAACCATGAGGTTGCAGGTTCGGTCCCTGCCCTTGCTCAGTGGGTTAACAATCCGGCGTTGCCATGAGCTGTGGTGTAGGTTGCAGACGCGGCTCGGATCCCGAGTTGCTGTGGCTCTGGCGTAGGCCGACGGCTACAGCTCCAATTAGACCCCTAGCCTGGGAACCTCCATATGCCGCGGGAGCGGCCCAAGAAATAGCAACAACAACAACAAAAGACAAAAAAAAAAAAAAAAAACCCTAAGGTATAGTTTAGCAGCTTTATTGAGGTACATTAAACTGCACACACTTAAAATGCAGTTTTATGAATTTTGACATATGTATACATCTGTGAAACCATCATTACAACCAAGATAATGAACATACTGCTCATCACTGCAGAGCTTCCCTCATTGCCCCTTGACAATCCATCTTCTCCTCCCTTCACTTTTCCCATGCAACCACTGACTTCTTCTTTGTCATTATAGATTAGTTTACATTTCCTGAAATTTAGTATAAATGAATACTAAATTCATACAATATATATTCTCTTTTGTGTGACTTCACTCAGTGCAGTGTAAGTATTTTGAGGTTCATCCATGTTGTTGCATGTATCAAGTGATTGTTTCTTTTTATTACTGAATGTTCCTTTTTATGGATATACCACAATCCATTCACTTGTTGATGGATTTCTGAAGGGTGGTTTTTTTTTTCAGTTTTTCCCCCGTTTTTGGCTAAGATAAATAAAACTGCTAAGAACATTTGTGTACAAGTTTTTGTGTGAGCATATGTTTCACTTCTCTTGAGTAACATGGTAGATAGACTCTATGGTAGTCTCCTCATGATACATGTGCTTATATAATCTTTTTCCCTTAAATGTGAGTGGGATTTGTGACTTGCTTCTTTCCCCATCCCCCAGCTTTATTGAATTATAAATGTGACTTGCTTCTAACTATTAAGATAGAGCAAGTTTGGAGTTCCCTGGTGGCCTAATGGTTAAGGATCTGGCATTGTCTCTGCTGTGGCTCAGGTTCAGTCCATGGCCTGGAAGCTTCTGTGTGTGTGAGTGTGGCCAAAAAAAAAAAAAAAAAAAAGGGCAAAGGTGATATTCATGATTATATGTATACCTTTATGTTATACAAGATTGTGAACCCATCCTGATTGGGGAAGAACTCTATCTGCCTTGCTGACTTTTCAAGTGACCATTTTGTAAAAGACCATATGGCAAGGGGCCAAGGGTAGTATCTGGCCAAAAACTACCAAGAAACTGGCCTTTAGCCTGATAATCCATAAGGAATTAAAGCTGCTGGCTCAATGGCTTCTCCAACTGAGGTTTAGATAAGACTTGTGAGACCCTAAAGCAGATGACCCAGCTGAGCTTGCCCTTACTCCTGAACTTCAGAAACTGAGATAATCAATGTGTATTATTTTATAATGCTTCATCTGTGATAGTATTATTGCACAGCAATACCATGTAACAGACATGAATACAGATACATACCTAGTAATGGTGGGATTATAAAGTATGTGTATATTTAACTCTTTCAAAAACTCTCAAATTATTTTCCTAAGTTTTTGCTGTTTTGCTTATCCACCAGCAGTGTATATAAGTTCTAGCTGTACCACATTCTTGTCAACACACAGTGTGGTCTATTGTTTTAATTTTAGCCATTATGGCAGGAGTACAGTGGTATAGCATTGTGATTTTAATTTGCATTTCCTTAATGACTAATGTTGAACATCTTTTCATGTGCTTATTTGTTATCAGTGTATCTTTTTTGGTTAATTATCTCTTTAGTCCTTTTGCCCATTTGTAATACTGGGTTATTTGTCTTACTGCCATTGATTTGTAAGTGTCTTTTATGCTTTTTTTGTATTTATAGAATATTTCCCACACCCAAGAGCACTAATATTTTTTCATGTTTTCTTCCAGAAGTTTTATGTAGTTTTAACTCTTAAACTTAGGTCGATGACCTAGTTGGAGTCTAATTTTTATATGTAGTGTGAGGTAAATATAGAAGTTAATTTTTTTCTGCATATGTATATCAAATTTTTCCGGCATTGTTTGTCAAAAGGATGGTCCTTTCCCTATTGAGTTGTCTTTGTACTTTTGTCAAAAATAATTGACCATTTAATTCTCAACAGAATTTGACCCTTTAAAAGTATATTTTTGATAATTTCATATTATCCAGTATTATGATTATTTTTTATTTATTATTTATTAAACTGAGAGCTTTTTGAGGACACAACTTTTACTTCTGAATCCCCTGAAACTCAGCATCCTTGGTAAAACTGTGATGTGTGTGGGTATATTCTAGCATTCATGACTCCTCACTGTTGGATTAAGGAATATCGTTACCCCAAACGGGCTCATGATTTGGCATCCTTTTGGACTGATTACCTTAAAAAAAAAATATATATATATATATATATATATATATTTGTGTGTGTGTGTGTGTGTGTATGTATGTATCTTCTACATTTATTTAGACCAAACACTGTTATGTTAGAAGGGCAGAAAAGGAGGACTCCTTTTGTTTTAGTCAAGGTTTGGATGGGAAACTCAAGGCATCTGGGAGGCAGGTAACTGAAGAGAATTTACTGAAGGAACTATTTATAGAGATGAATTGGAGTGAGGGAACCCACAAGGATGGTGAAACACACAGTCACTAGCAAGAGGCTGGAAATCCCATTTCTTGAAGGCTTGAAGAGGCAAAGGGAAGAAATCGTCTTACCAGAGCCCAGCAAGAGTGGGAGCCTTGGAAGATGGACCTCCCAGCAGCAATTGTGGTTATAGGGAAACATAGCTACTGCCACAACTATGGCAAAAGCGTGGTGGTGTGTATGAATGTATATGTGTGTGCATGTGATAAATACCTCAGTTTCTCTGTTTTATTGCTCCCTAATATCCTGTCAGCGACCAACCCTAACCAGAAGCCAGAGGGTAAAGGAGCCCAGGTACAGTTCATAGAGATCAGCTTCTTGGAAAAGAGAAAAAATGGATCCAGAAGTCAAATAGGGAGTCAAGAGTACAACATTATATCATACAATTCAGCCGTGGCATAAATTATATACTTCACTCAGGGAGGGAACTTTCTCTCCTTTGAATGCAAGTTGCTGACTATCTTTTCTTGTTGGTGCATATCCCTGGATTTTACCACCCAACCCAAGTAGCTTATTAAAATGTTTTCTCTCTCTCTCTCCTCTCTCTCCCTCTCTCTCTCTCTCCTCTCTCTCCCCTCTCTCTCTCTCTCCTCTCTCTCCCTCTCTCTCTCTCTTTCTCTCTCTCTCACACACACACACACACACACACACACACGTATATATAAAGGCTGCACCTGCAGTATATGGAGGTTCCCAGCCTAGGGGGTCGAGTCACAGCTGCAGCCACTGGCCACAGCCACAGCCACAGCAACACCAGATCTGAGCTGTGTCTGCAACCTGCACCACAGCTCATGGCAATGGGGGATCCTTAACCCACTGAGCGAGGCCAGGGATCAAACCTGCATCCTCATGGATACTAGTCAGATTCATTTCTGCTGAGCCACAACAGGAACTCCATTTTAACCTATATTTAATATTCACTCCTTCCTGAGAGGAGCTCATAAATACAGGTCGCAGGACCACTTTAAATTTCCACCTTATTGACTGATGCCCTTGCCTTGTTTAATTGTCATTTTAATTTGCCTCAGTCTCCTTACATTAAATAAAATGATGTATGTAAATGGTAATTACAAAGTACTCAATAAATGTATCATCATTAATTCAATCAAACTACTCATTCTGACCTTTTAAAATGCTCTATACTGCAATTACATCTTTCAGCTCTAAAATTGCCGTGGCAGAAATATGCAGGGTGCAGCCCTAAAAAGGCAAAAAGCAAAACAAAACAAAATGCAATTATACAATCTTAGCAATGCTATTTACCATTATGGTATTTCTAATAATGTTTTTATTCCTAATCAAAACGGTAACCATTCCTCCAAGGTTTTGAGAAATGAACCCACTTTTCAGTAAGATGGTAATTCCAAAATTGTTTTTGTTTCTTTTCTTCAGTGAAATTGTTAATTTCTTTCAGTACATTTTGCGTTAATCCTCCTGTGATTCCCCTGTGAATTAAGCAGCGTAATTTTAACTTAACAATTGACATAAATAATTTGTGTGTGGAATGTTCTAGCTACATTCCCTTTGCTATTTTCCATACACCCTCCTTTTAATCTTAGAGTCTTCTTGTTTGCTTGTTTGTTTGTTTGCTTTTTAGGGCTGCACTTGTGGGATATGGAAATTCCCAGGCTAAGGGGTCTAATTGTAGCTTCAGCTGTGGGCCTATGCCACAGCTACAGCAGCACAGGATCCTTAACTCACTGGGTGAGGCCAGGGATGGAACCTGCATCCTCGTGGATACTAGTAGGGTTTGTAACCTACTGAGCCATGACCAGAATTCCCATGGAGTCTTCTGCTATTTAACTTCAGATTCCAGAGACTCCTGTTTCCCCCATTCTTTGACTTCTTTTAAACCAGAGCTTTTCCCCATTTCCGTCAGCTTTTTCCTTTTTCTCAGCATCTGTACCTATTGTCTCTACCCTATTCTCCAATCCCTACCCTCATTCCTACCTCAACTAGGGACTTAGTTTCAGACCTCAGGGTTCTCGACTCTGCATGAGTTGTTAGTACTATTACTGCTGTATTATGGATTAGATTTACTTTTACGGATCTGAGAATCAAACATTTTTAAAAAACCCACTTTTCCTCTTTAGAATGCTACATACTTAGATATTATAGGTTGTTTTGATTATTCCAGTTGTTTTCCTAGAAGAATAAATCTTTGAATTATGGCAGTCACCTGAGATCCCTTCCATATATGTTCTTAAAAAAAGAAAAGAATTGCTTAATAATTGTAACTTTTTGAGATGGGCAACATTGAATGGTTATGACAAGATAAGATGTAGACAATATTGTCAAGTTTGAACATCCTTAGTACTGTATTTAGTTTCTGGATCAAGACAGCAAAAAGTGAAAACAAACATATTGTCTTAAATTGGTGCATTTTTTTCTGTGATTTGGTCGATTTAATTAATACTTTAGGCCTGAAATGCAAACTTCCAATTTCAAAATCAAGTTCGTCTAAAGTTTTGCTTATCAGATTTTGTTTTACTGATGGAATATGTATTATATGCAGAGTTTGTGTCAATTTTTGTAATTTATTTACTTAAATTTTAACTTGTCATAATAGCAGGGCCTTTCATTTATGTTTATTATTCTATCCTGAGTGCCTGGAATAGTGCTTAGAACACATAAGCACGTGATAAACATTTGTTAGATGAATGGATGATTATAGATGAAAACAGTTGTGAATTCTAGTGGTGGATTCATAATAAATACAAACATTAATAAATAATTAATGTAATTTCAGATAGCCATAAAGTCAATAAACCATATTTCAGGGATAGAGAATTACTGAACGACGATTGGAATGGTTTTAAAAATCTTCGTGACAACTCCATGAAATAGTTTTTTTTTTCCTATTTATGGCTACACCCATGCATACAGAAGTTCCTGGACCAGGGATTGAATCCGAGCCATAGCCGTGTCCTGTGCAGTAGCTGTGGCAATGCTGGATCCTTTAAACCACTGGCCGGGGCTAGAGATCAAACCTGTGCCTCCGGAGCAACTTGAGCTGCTGCAGTTGGACTCAACCCACTGCTCCATAGCAAAAACTCATGAGGTGGGTATATTTTTATTTTTATATATTTTAAAAGTTTTATTGAAGATAGTTGATGTGCAATGTGGAGATAATTTCTGCTGTACAGCACACTGATTCAGTTATACATGTACATACATCCATACTTTTTCAGATTCTTTTCCTATGTAGATTATCACAGAATGTTGGGTAGAGTTCCCTGTGCTATACAGCAGGTCCCCATGAAGTAGGTATTTTTATCTCCCTTTTTTTGGAGGAAAAATTTCAGACTTGCGTAGGATCACAAAGTAAGTGGTTGAACCACTTCAATCCAGGCTCATTAATGTACTCCTTCATTAGACATTCCTTCAGTGCCTGTTAGACATTGAACCATAGTCTGTAAAATAGTTCCTGCCTTCAAAAAGCTTATAATCTAGATCTGTGTTGTTGAATACAGCATATACTGCTTTATAATTGGAATTGAAGTGTGCTGTAAGTGTAAAATATACATTGCATTTCAGAGATTCCCTAATGAAAAAGTAAAATATCAATAATTTTTATACTGGTTATATTTTGAGGTAATATTTGGAGATACTGGGTAAAATATATTATTACAATTAGTTTCATTTAGTTTTACTCTTTTTAAATGGCTTATAAAAATTTGAAATGACATATTTGACTTGTAGATTCTGACTAAGTTGGCCCCAAGAGTCTGCATTTCTAATAAGCTCCAGGTGATGCTAATGCTGAGTTTCACACTTTGAGTCGCAAGGCTCTAGACTAGATAGACAAGAAAACATACAAGTAATAACAGTACTGATATGATAATTGCTATGACTAGGCAAGAAGTGTGCTTAGACACGTTGTTCTTTTTCATTCCGCAAAACAAGCCGTATTCTAGTAAACTATTTTTTTAATATAATGATTTTTATTTTGTTCTATTATAGCTGGTTTACAGTGTTCTGTAATTTTTTTCTGTGCAGAATGGTGACCCAGTTACACACACATGTGTACATTATTTTTTCTCACATTATTATGCTCCATCATAAGTGACTCGACATAGTTCCCAGTGCTACACAGCAGGATCTCATTGCTAATACACTCCAAAGGCAATAGTCTGCATCTATGAATCCCAAGCACCCCATTCATCCCACTCCCTCCCCCTCCCTATCCCCCTTGGCAACCACAAGTCTTTTCTCCAAGTCCATGATTTTCTTTTCTGTGGAAAGGTTCATTTGTGCAATATATTAGATTCCAGATGTAAGTGATATCATACGGTATTTTTCTTTTTCTTTCTGACTTCACTCAGTATGAGAGTCTCTAGTTCCATCCTTGTTGCTGCAAATGGCATTATTTTGTTCTTTTTCATGGCTGAATAATATTCCTTTGTGTACATACACCACGTCTTCCTAATTCAATCATCTGTCGATGGACATTTGGGTTGTTTCCATGTCTTGGCTATTGTGAATAGTGCTGCAATGAACATACGGGTGCATGTATCTTTTTCAAGGAAAGTTTCGTCTGATATATACCCAAGAGTGGGATTGCTGTGTCATATGGTAGCTTTATCTATAGTTTTCTAAGATACCTCCATACTGTTCTCCATAGTGGTTGTACCAGATTACATTCCCACCAACAGTGCAGGAAGGTTCTCTTTTCTCCACACCCCCTTCAGCATTTGTTATTTGTGGACTTATTAATGATGGCCATTCTGACTGGCATGAGGTGGTACCTCATAGTAGTTTTGATTTGCATTTCTCTAATAATCAAGGATGTTGAGCATTTTTTCATGTGCTTGTTGGCCATCTGTGTATCTTCTTTGGAGAAATATCTGTTCAGGTCTTTTGCCCATTTTTCAATTGGGTTGTTGCCTTTTTGCTGTTGAGTTGTATAAGTTTCTTGTATATTCTAGAGATTAAGCCCTTGTCGGTTGCATCATTTGAAATTATTTTCTCCCATTCTGTAAGTTGTCTTTTTGTTTTCTTTTTGGTTTCCTTTGCTGTGCAAAAGCTTGTCAGTTTGATTAGGTCCCACTGATTCATTTTTGCTCTTATTTCTGTTGCTTTGGGATACTGACCTGAGAAAATATTCATGACGTTGATGTCAGAGTGTTTTGTCTCTGTTCTCTTCCAGGAGTTTGATGATGTCATGTCTTATATTTAGGTCTTTCAGCCATTTTGAGTTTATTTTTGTGCATGGTGTGAGGGTGTGTTCTAGTTTCAATTGCTTTGCATGCAGCTGTCCAGGTTTCCCAGCAATACCTGCTGAAAAGACTGTCTTTTTCCCATTTTATGTTCTTGCCTCCTTTGTCCAAGATTAATTGACCATAGGTGTCTGTGTTTATTTCTGGGTTCTCTATTCTGTTTCATTGGTCTATATATCTGTTTTGGTATCAGTACCACACTGTCTTGATGACTGTGGCTTTGTAGTATTTCTTGAAATCTGGGAGAGTTATGCCTCCTGCTTGGTTTTTGTTCCTCAGGATTGCTTTGGCAATTCTGGGTCTTTTATGGTTCCATATAAATTTTTGGATTGTTTGTTGTAGTTCTGTGAAAAATGTCATGGGTAATTTGATAGGGATTGCATTGAATCTGTAGATTGCTTTGGGTAGCATGGCCATTTTTACAATATTAATTTCTCCAACCCATGAGCATGGAATATCTTTCCATTTCTTTACATCCTCTTTAATTTCCTTGATTAATGTTTTATAGTTCTCAGAATAAAAGTCTTTCACCTCCTTGGTCAGGTGTATTCCCAGATATTTGATTTTTGGGGTGCAATTTTAAAAGGTATTGTATTTTTGTAATTCTTTTCTAATATTTCATTGTTAGTATACAGAAATGCGACTTGCTTCTGAATGTTAATCTTATATCCTGCTACTTTGCTGAATTTGTTGATCAGTTCGAGTAGTTTTTGGGTTGAGTCCTTGGGGTTTTCTATGTATAGTATCATGTCATCTGCATACAGTGATAGTTTTGCCTCTTCTCTTCCTGTTTGAATGCCTTTTATTTCTTTTGTTTGTCTGATTGCTGTGGCTAGGATTTCCAGTACTATGTTGAATAACAGTGGTGAAAGTGGGCATCCTTGTCTTGTTCCAGATTTTAGTGGGAAGGCTTTCAGCTTTTCTCCATTGAGTATTATATTTTCTGTGGGTTTGTCATAAATGGCTGTCATTATGTTAAGGTATGTTCCCACTATACCCATTTTGGTAACAGTTTTTATTGTGAATGGATGTTGTACTTTGTCAAATGCTTTCTCTGCATCTATTGAGATGATCATGTGGTTTTTGATTTTTCTTTTGTTAATGTGGTGTATGACATTGATTGATTTGCGTATGTTGAACCATCCTTGTGTACCTGGGATTGTTAAACTATTTTTGCACACAGAATTTCTGTTCCTTTCATATAGCTTTATAACAGATTCACATATTATATTAACTACATAAATATTATTACTCTGAATCATGACCTTATCTTTTGCCTTTATTTAAATGATTATGTACTAGAGAGATGTGTCTATTCCATATACAGATGAATAAGGCACATATGGCATCATTATAAAGAAGACATTAAAGAAGTATTATATTATTATTTATCATAATAGAAAATACCCAAAATAGGTTGCTAAAGTAGATTCCCCCAATTGTGAATAATACTTTTTTATTATAAGTCAAGATAGGAAATATTTTCCAGGAGTTGTTCAAACTAAACCACAGAAATAATATTTTTTCCCCCAGACAAATGATATTAATGCTAGAGACTTAGTTTTGAAGGTAGAGTTAGGGACAGAGAACAGGAAAAAATTCCTGGAAGAAGTGAGTTTTAAGCCAAGACCTAAACATATGTTGGAGCTAACCAGGTCTGTGTGGCTCTAACACTCATGTTTTTACTTTTACTTTAGACCAAGTATTTGTTTTGTTTCATTTTGATGTTTGTTATATTTTGATGCTGGAGTGTTTTATCTGAACAGAAACTAATAGTCAGTTGAGGAGAAAAAATATCAGATTTATTAATTAGGTTTCTGTTTAAGAATCTATCATGAAATGCTATTCTAGTTTATAATTTAGACTTTAAACTTTACTGTAAGTGTGCCCATGTGCAAAAATAAAGAACTAAAAAGTTAGATTTGTGAAAATAAAAATTCTATAAAATTTAGACATTAAACACTTTTACTATTGAATATGTCTAATAAGGACCAAAGCAATATCTTAAAATTGACAAAGGAATAATACTTTTTCACTTATAAGGTTGTTGGGAAGCTTTAGAGAGATAATAATATATATGAAGTACCCACTTAATGTATAAGAAAGCCTTGCATAAGGAACATAGTGTAAGAAAGTTATGGTAATTTTGATTTTAGTTTCTATTTCAGGTTTTCTAGTAGTTTGAGAACAGATTATTTTAAGAACAGTATTTTATAAAAATTATGATGTATATACTTCCATTTTGGGACAAAATAATGTTTCAATAATTGTTGTTGTTGTTGTTGTTTTAGGGCCGCATCTGTGGCATATGGAGGTTTCCAGGCTAGGGGTTGAATTGGAGCTGTAGCTGCTGCCCCTACGCCAGAGGCACAGCAACAGGGGATCCAAGCCACGTCTGCGACCTACACCACAGCTCACGGCAACATGGGATCCTTAACCCATTGAGCGAAGTCAGGGATTGAACCTGCGTCCTCATGGATGCTAGTTAGATTCGTTTCTGCTGAGACACGACGGGAACTCCTCAATAATTTTTTTAAAAGCCTACTTCACTGGGGTCTCATCAGAGGTCACACATTCAGAATAGGCTGAGCTAGGAGTCTAAGACCTGGGTTTTGATTCCAGCCCTTACTCTTTCACTTTGGGTCCATCATTTCCTAAAAAAAGGGGGGGGGAGATACTTGTTGCTTTATAAGATGCTTTCCAGTTTTTATCAGCTTTGTGAAGACTGCAGTAGAAATGTATCCAAGATCCAAACTAATGATTTGCTATCAAGTTTTCATTTAGCAAATTTATTATTTGGCCATCACATACACATTCAATAGAAGATATTCTTTATGAATCAGAGTGTCCATAGTCATTGTGTTCATTTTAAAAATACTGTATAAAACAGGTTCGTTTGGGACTATTTTATTTTATTTTAGTCTTTTGTCTTTTTAGGGCTTGCACTTGCAGCATATGGAGGGTCCCAGGCTAGGGGTCAAATCAGAGCTGTAGCTGCTGGTCTATGCCACAGCCACAGCCACACCACATCTGAACCCCGTGTGTGACCTACACCACAGCTCATGGCAATGCCTGATCCTTAACACACTGAGCAAGGCCAGGGATCGAACCTGTATCCTCATGGATACTAGTTGGGTTTGTTATCCACTGAACCATGATGGAACTCCAGGACTTTTTTTTTTTAAAAAACCAATATTTTCAAAGCTTCAGAATTTACTTATTTTTCAGTCACCATAAAAGGTTATGTTAGAAATATATCTGAATAAAAAATGGTCTTTCCTGGAATTCTCCTGTGGTACAGCAGATTAAGGATCCAGTGTTGTCACTGCAGCAGCTTGGAACCTTTCATGTATTGTAGGTGCAGCCAAAAAGAAGTGATGATTTTTCCTTTTCTATATTTACTGATGCTCCAAAAATTTTACATTTTTTTCTCTACTTATGTTCTTTCCACATTCAAACCTGTTTATAGGAGTGACAATGATGCCACTCCTTACTCAAGAGTAAACTGAAATAGGCATCCAACTAGAATTTATCGGGGTTCAAAAAAGAAAAGGAGATAAATTGCTTCATTTGAAAGTGATGAAGGACAGAAATAACAGTGAGAAGGTAGCCCTGATATCAGAGTAATATTGTTTCCATGTTTCTTTTACAGTAATAACCCAGGGATGTGCCAAGGGGCTGCAGCCCTTTAGCTAGGTTTTGATATTGTCCTTTCACATTTTTGCCCTCATTTCCTCCTTTCCCTTCCACAATATACACATAAAAATTCTGGAGTAGCAACCTATTGAATGCCTCGGGGGTATGCTAGTACCCTTAGTGTGTTAGGCATGTTGGCCCAGACATCCTTAACTAGGAAAACTTGGGATCAGTCTATTTGTAGCTGGCCTCACTTGGGTTTAATCTCAGCATTCTCAGGTATAAAGTACACAAGATTTATTAAACCTGAAGTTAATTCAGGTTTTTCAACCAATTAACAGTGTGGCCTTAGGCAAGGCACTTTTCTTTTCTAGTCATTGACTCAGTTCCTCTTACCTATCAAAAACCGAGTACTGTTCTAGGTGCTGGGGATACACAGTTCCTACTCTCAGGTTGCTTACCTTCTAGTGGTAGTAATAGTGGAAGTAGTGAGACAGACAATAAATACATAAATGTGCAGAACGCGTGAAAACAATGAAGAAAACAGTAATATGGTAGAGTGGTGAGGTGGGGGTGGTGTGCTCCTTGAGATAGGGCATCTGTGATTTCTCCGTGTAACTGAAAAGTCAGTGTTGAACCGGAAGCTAAGGATTTCTTGCATTTTGAAAGACATGCACTGTCTTCTTTTCACATTAATTATGTTCTAGGAAATCCCACTAATGCCTCTATCCTGGAAATAAATGCAAATATGTTAAGTGCTGCATCAGTTGCATACTGCCTGATTTTTTAAATAATCCACATAAAAAGCAATAACTGAATATTTTAGTGTTATTTGGGGGGAGTAGCTTCTGGTCATAAAGAAAAAAAAAAACTAACTTAAAAAGCAAACAGAAGAGCCAGGTTGTAATTCTGTACTTAGATTTATGCCCGGGGCGCAGAAAGAAAACCTCCTTAGTTAGCTTTGTTGGGCGCAGGAACTCCAGCGCGCCCCCCTGGTCCCTGGAGCTCAGAGCAGCTTGGTGGCGGTACCTGACAGCTGCTGGGAGGCTCTCTACCCAGAGCTCAGAAGGGCGGAGCCACGGGCGGGGCCGACTGCAAGCAGCCACCCTCAGCCAAGAGGCAGGATTTCCGCAGGGTGAGTTCTTGCGCGCCCGGAAGAAAGGGCTCCTGCCGCAGAAGTCTCGTGATTACTTCGGACGCCTTGCTTCACAGCTGGAAACTGAAGAATAAAGAAGGATTAGCCAAATATGGCTACGGAGGGCCCTCCCGTGCATCAAGTCCAGGTGGCAGAACATCCCAGGTGGGGGAGAGGAGATGCCGCGCTTTGGGATCACCTGAGTTGCCTAGGTGTAGATCGTTACAGGGCTTTTGACTTGACTGGAGCGCTGCTTTTGCTCCCGGGAGCACACAGAATCCTAGGGATATTATAAGGCCGTGTGGCTGGGCTTGCAAGAAGACCATGCCACAAACATTTTCCACCTTGTTTCATCCATGCAGATCCTTCTTTTCCCTTTTTCTTGCTGAAGGGTGGGACACTTTCTGCTGGGCTTTAGCGGAAAAACCTCAATTACCTTTGAACCCCTTCTCTGTTTTACCTGCCAGCTGATAGTGCTTTGTTAAGTCCCCTTTCTAAAATATTCACGGAAAACAATCAAGCACGCCAAAACAAAACCAAAAAACGACTCCCAAACCACTCCCCTCCTTGGTCTCTGCATCTTACTGAACAAATCATGGAATCTATTTAAACAAATCACTTAGGAAATTAATGTGCTGCCACTACCTAGCTACAGAATAACCAATAGTTTAAGTGATACCAAGTAGATTATCTTTTCATTTGAGGGCATCTTGCAAAAACTTCTTGGAAATACTTCATTCTGACATACCATGAGAATCTCATAGAATGAAGTCTCTATCTGCTGTGTGTTAGCCCTATAGCTTTTCTAGGGTTGGCTTTGCTCCCTCTTTGGTGTTTCTAATTTTTAGTTTTTTCCCCAGTAAGCTTTTTTCTCTAACATTAAGTCCTTAATTTCTCCCTACTTCCTGGTTTATGACTGTCATGTGATAGTTCACAATATTACAGTTTACTGAAACTTGCAAATGCTTTTTCACCCTTATATTAACAGCGCATATTTAGTTACCAGAAAGAAATGCAATTTTTGATTATGGAGACCAGCATGGCCTTAGACTACATGTGAATATTGATATAGTCGTCTGTATTTCCATTTTGTAGGATTTTAATCATAATGTGTAATATTTCTATAGTCACCCTACCCTGAGAGGGAGGAGGGTTGGTGATAATGTACTAAAAGTGAAGAATTGTTTACTTAATTTCCTTAGAGTTATTTCTTGCCTTATATTATTTTTACAGTATTTATTCATGTGACAAATATTAATTGTTAGTATTCACTGTTCTGTGCTTAGTCACAGAAGAAATAATATAGTAGTCAGGTAAGTGTGCACTTTATGACTTTCTTGTTTTTCACTTAATATAGTTATTAGCTTCTGACAATGTTTCAGCTACTTATCCATTTTAGCAGGGGTGCATTCAGTTAAATCTAGATAGTATATCTATACACCTACCTAACTGGTCAAATGCTAAAATATGCTGAAAGGGAAAGAAATGCATGAACTGTCTTCTTTGGAACTTCTTCAGGATTCCTCTTCACAGGACACATGACCCTTGGAGTAAAGGCACTAGTGAACCATGTTATACATTTTAATAAGCTTAATTGCTTTTTAAATTCTTTTTATATAAAAAATCATATAGAAATTGAAGCTCCAGGGAGTTCCCACCATGGCTCAGTGGTAATTAACCTGACTAGTATCCATGAAGATGCAGGTTGGATCCCTGGTCTTGTTCATTGGGTTAAGGAACTGGCGTTGCCATCAGCTGTAGTGTAGATGGAAAACGTAGCTTGGATCTTCATTGCTGTGACTGTGGTGTAGGCTGATAGCTGTAGCTCTGATTCAACCCCTAGTCTGGGAACTTCCATATGCCATGGGTGCAGCTCTGAAAAAAAAAAAAAAAAAAAAAAAAAAGGAAATAGAAGCTCTAATTTTTTCTTTTCTGCATCTCAGTTTTGCTTGCTTGCTGTATTGTAAGACTACTTCAAATCCCACTCTTCTAACTTTCTTTGCATTTAGAACTGCTGTTCTAAATTTCCTTGCATTCTCGTCTCTTTTCCTAATCTTTGGCATTTGAAGCTTTAAATTGTTGGATTATTAATTAACAGGTTTATTGATGGATAATTCACATGCTATACAGTCATTTGCTTAGAGTTTACAATTAAACAGTTTTTGGTATATTCACAGGATTGTGCAACCATCACGATAATCAAAGTTAGAACATTTTCATCACCCTTAAAAGAACCCTGTATCCCTTAAGCTATCATCTCCCCAACCTCTGCAAGCCCTAAGATACTACTAATGTACTTTTCATCTCTATAGATTTGCTTATTCTGGACTTTTCAAATAAAAGGAATCATATGATATGTATACTTTTTTTGTGATTGACTTCTTCACTTAATATAATGTTTCAAGGTTCATCCATGTTGTAATATGTTATCAGTACATCATTCCTTTTATGGTTCAGTAGTACTACACTGTATCAATATACCACATTTTGTTTATCCTTTCAATAATTGATTGACATTTGGGTTATTTCCACCTTTTGGTTCTATGAATAATGGTGCTGTATGAATACATTCTTTTTTTGTTGGTGGTGCACCTGAGGCATGCAGAAGTTCTCAGGCCAGGGAGCGAACCTGGGCTACAGCAGTGACCCAAGGTACAACAGTGACCATGCCAGATCTTTAACCCACTGGGCCACATGGGAATGCCCTTGATCACATTCTTAATATGAAAGGTTTGGATTATTTAAAAGTATAGTCAGTAAAGCCTGAGAATCCTGCAGTTTATTTTCTCATTACAGTTTCTGATTCTTATCGTGTGCTGCCAATTCTTACTTCCCTTTGAAGTTTGGTTTGTTTTATATTCTCGTATTATTATTGTATCCTTTTGGTGTCATTGTATCTTTATAATATCATTGTTAACATTTTTTTATAAAAATGGAATTATATTTTGGAGTCAATATTTGGTTGTCTGTAATTTTCCTTTTTTATTAATAATATTTCTTAGAGATTCTGGTATATTTCAGACTGATATATTTCCCATTTTAAGTGCTGAGGATATTTCATAGTATGAATGTCAATATTCATTTAATCACTCGGTTATTAGAGTGTACCTTTATTTTTTTATTTTTATTTTTTTGTCTTTTTTTTTTTTTTTTTTGCTATTTCTTGGGCCGCTCCCGCGGCATATGGAGGTTCCCAGGCTAGAGGTCGAATCGGAGCTGCAGCCACCGGCCTACTCCAGAGCCACAGCAACTCGGGATCCGAGCCGCGTCTGCAACCTACACCACAGCTCATGGCAACGCCGGATCGTTAACCCACTGAGCAAGGGCAGGGACCGAACCCGCAACCTCATGGTTCCTAGTCGGATTCGTTAACCACTGCGCCATGACAGGAACTCCAGAGTGTACCTTTAGGTTTCCAATTTTTCACTCACAAGCAATGCTGCAATAAAAAATCTTTGTACATATATCTTTGAGCATTTTTATGTTCTTTTAGTCTCATTCATGAAAATGAAATCTGAGTCAAGGTAATGAGCATTTAAAATTTTGATGGTTTCTAGGGAGTTCCTGTCATGGCACAACGGAACCGAATCCCACTAGTATCCATGAGAATGCAGGTTCAACCCTGGTCTTGCTCAGTGTGTCAGCTATCCTGTGAGCTGTGGTGTAGTTTGCAGACGTGGCTTGGATCCCATGTTGCTGTGACTGTGGTGTAGGCCAGCAGCTGCAGCTCTGATTCAACCCCTAACCTGGGAACTTCCATATGCTGTGGGTGTGGCCTTAAAAAAGCAAAACAAAAAAATTTTTTGATGATTTCTAAAAAAATAAAATGAAAAATTTAATAGTGCTAAATGGCTCTGCAAAAGATGTTATTAGGTTGTATATTTCTTAGTTTTTAGGAACTCTTTTTATTTGTATGTATTTGTATGAGTGTATATATTTTTGGATAAAACCACTTGTTTTATATATACTATTTTTATTGTTCCTGGTTTAGCAATTTTCCTTTAACTTTATGATATTTTTGGTTGTGTTGCATTTTATATTTTATATAGTACGTTACAGTGTTGAATGATAGCACTTTTGTCTTGATTCTGATTTTAATGGCAAAGCTTCTAATATTTATGTCATCAAATGTGATGCTTGCTATTTCTGGCAAGTAGCCTAAAAATTGAGGACATTTTCTTCTTTTCTAGCATCTTAAGAGCTTTTTTTAAATTTAAAATTTTTTTAAAAATCAGGTATGGCTATTGAATTTTACAATTATTTTTGCATATTTGAGAGGATCATGGGGTTATAGAGTTTTTCCTTTTTATTCTGTTGGAATAGTACATTTAATCAACAGTTTCCTGGTACTGCCCTCATCTTCTTGGAATAAACTCTGGTCACATATATTATAAACTAATGTATATTGGATTAAATTTATCAATATTTTATTTAGAGTTTTTGTACCTATTTTTACAAGTGAGAGTAGTCTCTTTTGGGAGCTATTCTTGTTAAGTATTAGTATCTGGGTTATACTACCTTCCAAAATGAGATGGGAAGTCTTTTTGTAGCTTCTATAGTTAGAACCATTTCTGAAAGAAAAAGATGATTTTTTTTCTTTAAGGTCTGACAGAACTTACTCGTAATATTTTCTGGGCCTTGTTAAGGGGATTATGTCCAACTACTTTTTATGTTTATTTTTCCTGTTTTTCAGTGGGTGAGGGGGAATTTTGATCCCTCATTTGGGCAACGGGAGCTTATGTACATGTGTCCTTCTGACATGTCACTGTCAGATCTTTAGTCGTTTGTATCTCTTAAACCCCCATTTTAGTTTTTAGAGTCCACATATAAGTGATAACTTAGAGTATTTGCTTTTCTGTAACTTTTTCACTAACCACAATATTCTTTAGGTCCATCCATGTTGCTGCAAATGGCATTATTTCATTCTTTTTAATGACCAAGTAATCCATTTTGTAATGTACATATGTACATTTATATAAATATATGTAAACACATATATTACTTCTATTTAGAAAAAGATGAAATAAAGTAACAGAATGTTTATAATTATAAGTTCTAAGGAATTTATGTAAGAATAGTTGATATAGTTTTTAATTGCTCAGTCTCCAATAGCCTCAACACCCAGAGAAAATCACTTCATATATTTGGATGTATATCTATCAGTCATTACAAACTACACACACAAACACACACACAGACACACAGACACACACACACTATCATACTACAAGCTGTGTGTAAGCTGTATTTTTCACTTAACAATATGCAGGAATATATTTTCCCCTTTTCATTACTATTTTAATGGTGTTATAGTATCTGTACATGATGTTCCATGGATGTTTAGCATTTTCAGTTACAAATAATGGTTACATGAACATTTTTTCAACTTGAAACTTTGTCCATATATCCATTATTATTTCATAAGCATAAACTCCTGAAAGAAGAATCACGTGGGCAAAGGATATGAATATTTTTAACATTTTATAGCAAATTATGAAGTAAAAGTAAAGAGTGTGTATATATATATACACATATATGTATATATGTATGTGTGTGCATATATATGTGTGTGTATATATACATATATATGTATATATGTATGTGTGTGCATATATATGTGTATATACAGAGAGTGATTGAGAGAGAAAAGCAATCTCATTATTATATCACTTCTTATTTATCCATTCATCTGTTGACAGATACTTAGTTTGCTTACATGTCTTGGCTATTGTAAATAATGCTGCTATGAATACTGAGGGTACATGTATTTTTTTAAAAAAGTTTTATCGAAGTAAAGTTGATTTACAATGTTGTGATAATTTCTGCAGTACAACAAAACAGTTTGGTTATGCATGTACACACATCCATTCTCTTTCAGATTCTTTTCCCACATAGATTATCCCAGAATATTGGATAGATTTTTCTGTGCTATAAAGCAAGTCTCCATTGGCCAGTCATTCCATATACCTCAGTGTGCATATGCCAATCCCAAACCCCCAGTCCATCTCTTCCCCTCTACCACCTGTCCCCTTTGTGACCATAAGTTTGTTTTCAAAGTCTGTGTTTCTCTTTTTCAAATAAGTTCATTTGTATCCATTTTTAAGATTCCATATATAAGTGCTATCATATGATATTTGTCTTTTTTCTGACTTACTTCACTCAGTATGATAATCTCTAGCTCCTTCCATGTTGCTGCAAATGGCATTAGTTCATTCTTTTTTTATGGCAGAATAATATTCTATTATATATATATATATATATCACATCTTCTATTTTATATATATATATATATATATATATATATATATATCTCACATCTTCTTATCCATTCTTCTGTCAGTGGATATTTTGGATGCTTTCATGTCTGGGATACTGTAAGTAGTGTTGAAAATAAATTAAACATTGGTGTGCATGTATCTTTTTGAATTATGATTTTCTTTGGATACATGCCCAGTAGTGGAATTACTGGATCATATTGCTGGTAATTCTATATTTATTTTTTTAAGGAACCTGCATACTGTTTTCCATAGTGTTTTTACCAATTATATTCCCACCAACAGTGTAAGAGGGTTTCCTTTTCTCCACACCCTCTCTAGCATTTATTGTTTGCAGACTTTTTGATGATGGGCGCTCTGGCTGTTTTAAATTGGTACTTCATAGTAGTTTTGATTTGCATTATCTAATAATTAGCATTGTTGAACATATTTCATGTTTTTTTGCCATCTGTATGACTTTGGAGAAACATCTGTTTAGATCTTCTGCCCATTTTTTGATTTTTTTTTATATTGAGCTGTATGAGTTGTTTGTATATTTTGGGGATTAATCCCTTGTTATCTCTTCATTTGCAAATATTTTCTCCCATTTTGTGGACTGTCTTTTCATTTTGTTCATGCTTTCCTTTGCTGAGCAAAAACTTTAAAGTTTAATTAGGTCCCATTTGTTTATTACATGTATCTTTTTGAATTAGTGTTTTCATTTGGATAAATGAATATGGATATATTCATGAATATATTCCCAGCAGTGGAATTACTGGATCATATGGTAGTTGTATTTTAATTTTTTGAGGAACCTCCCTACTGTTTTCCATAGTGACTGCGCCAATTTTCATTCCCATGAAGAGCATACAAGGGTTTCCTTTTCTTCAGATTCTCTCAAACGTTTGTTGCTTCCCCCCCCCCATTTTTAAAAGTTCTTTTGAAGTATAGTTTGTTTACAAAGTTGTGATAATTTCTGCTGTACAACAAAGTGATTCAGTTATACCTCTTTTTCAGATTCTTTTCCCACATAGATTACCACAGAATATTGGGTAAAGTTCTCTGTTCTAGACAGCAGGTCCTTTTTGGCCAGTTTTTCAGTGTACCACAGTGTGCATATACCAATCCCAAACCCCCAGTCCATCCCTCGCCTGATTTGTCCCTTTGGTAACCGTAAGTTTTTCAGTCTGTGAGTCTCTTTCTAGTCTGCAAGTAAGTTCATTTGTATCCTTTTTAAAAATTCCACATATAAGTGATATAATATGATGTTTGTCTTCCACCGTCTAACTTCACTTAATATGATTTCTAGGCTCATGTATGTTCCTGCAAATGGCATTATTTCATTCTTTATTATGGCTGAGTAATATTCCACTGCATCAAAATTCTACCAATGTTGGTATTTTTATTTGTAGACTTTTTAATGATGGCCATTCTGATAGGTGTGGGGTGATATCTTGTGGTTTTGATTTGCTTTTCTCAGATGATTAGTGATGTTGACCATCTTTTCATGTGCCTGTTGATCATCTGTATGTCTTCTTCTTTTTTTGCTTTTAGGGCTGCACCTGTGGCATATGAAAGTTCCCAGACTAGGGGTCGAATCTGAGCTACAGCTGCTGGCCTACACTGCAGCCATGGCAACGCAGGATCCAAGCTGTATCTTCGACCTACACCACAGCTTGCAGCAACGCTGGATCCCTGATCAACGAGTGAGGCCAGGGATTGAACCCGCATTTTCTGGGATACTCGTCAGATTTCATTTCTGCTGCACCACAATGGGAATTCCCATCTGTATGTCTTCTTTTGAAAAATATTCAGGTCTGCCCATTTCCTTCCTTCCTTCCTTCCTTCCTTCCTTTCTTTCTTTCTTTTAATCTTTTTAGGGCCACACCCACAGCACATGGGAGTTCCCAAGCCAGGGTCGAATCAGAGCTGTAGCCTACACTGCAGCCACAGCAATACAGGATCCAAGCTGCGTCTGTGACCTACACCACAGCTCACAGCAACGCCAGATCCTTAACCCACTGAGTGAGGCCAGGGATTGAACCGGCATCCTCATGGATGCTAGTCAGGTTCATTTCCGCTGAGCCACAACAGGAACTTCAGGTCTGCCCATTTTCTAATTTTTTTTTTTTTTGGTATATGGTTGTATGTATCAACTAACTATACATTAACCCCTTATTGGTCATATGATTTGCAAATATTTTCTCATATTCAGTAGATTGTCTTTTCATTTTGTTGATGGTTTCCTTTGCTATGCAAAAGCTTTTAAGTTTAATTAGGTCCCATTTGTTTACTTTGCTTTTATTTCTTTTGTCTTAAGAAACAGAGCCAAAAAAATATTGCTATGATTTATGTCAAAGTGTTATGCCTATATTCTGTTCCAGGAGTTTTATGGTTTCAGAGTTATTTTTTTTTAATGTGAAGGAAATATCTGCTACATGTTGTAAATATTTTGTTAGTTTTTTTTGAATTTGGTTATGATATTTTTTCGCCATGTAAATGTTTTAAAAATCTTTGTATAGTCAAATTTGTAAAATTAAAAGAATTGCCTTTGAATTTTGAGTCATAGTTAGAAAAACTTTCCCCTATGTTGAGTTATACTGAAATTCACGAATATTTCCTCTAGTGCCTGGTCCATATAGAGTTTATTCTTGTGTAAGATAGGGACCTAATTTTATCTTTCCCAAATATTTAACCAGTTGTATTAGCTCTATTTATTAAAAAATTCATCTTTGTCTCATGATTTGAGATGCGACTTTCCTCATGTACTAAATTTCTGAACATTTTATTCTACTGAAGTCTCTTGTCTGTGTATGTTCTGGTGCCTCACTGTTTTCATTACAGAGGCTGTAGTGTGTGTTTTAATGTTTGGTAGGGTTACTCCTCCCTTGGGGATTTGTTCTTTTTTAATGTTTTCCCCATTATTCCTGCATATTTGTTTTCCACATGATTTTCTTTCTTTCTTTTTTTTTTTTTGTCTTTTTGCCATTTCTTGGGCCGTTCCCGTGGCATATGGAGGTTCCCAGGCTAGGGGTCTAATCGGAGTTGTAGCTGCCAGCCTACGCCAGAGCCACAGCAACGCTGGATCCGAGCCGAGTCTGCAACCTACACCACAGCTCACGGCAACGCCGGATCGTTAACCCACTGAGCAAGGGCAGGGATCGAACCCGCAACCTCATGGTTCCTAGTCGGATTCCTTAACCACTGCGCCACGACGGGAACTCCTCCACATGATTTTCTTGCATCAACTTGTTTACCCCAACTATTCCTGCATATTTGTTTTCCACACGATTTTCTTGCATCAACTTGTTTATCTCTGTAAGAAAAGTTTGTTGGTACTTTTTAGGCAGATTGCATTAAATTTATAAATTAATTTGGGAATAACAATTCTTACAATGTTGAGTCGTCTTATTTAAGAACAAAGGATGTTTTTCCATTTCTTTGAGTCTATTTTATGTCTTTCAAGAGTGTTTAAAGCTTGATTACATACCAAGTTGTATGTAATCACGTTAAGATAAAGACCTCTGGAAGTCAATTTTATTGGAGTTTTTTAAAAATACTTATGCAAGTAGTATACCATGTATTTTTTCTTCTTAGATTTAATATGATATATATTTTAATGGATTTTCTTCTTAATGTTTTCAACTTTGCATTCATTGAGTTAATCCCACTTGATAAGAATTATTTTCTTAATGTGGTACTGCCTTATGTTTACTAATGCTTTACTAAGTCTTCTGCATCAGTATTCACAAGTGACATTAGTCAGGTTGTGTTTTCTTGGACTATCTTTGTCTGGTTTAGGTGTCAATGTTACATTTGCTTCATAACAAGAATTAGATCATTTCTCTTTATTTTTCAGTGCTCTGGAACAACTTCTGGAGCATGCAGGCTATGTGATGTTCATCCTTGGGTAGAATTCTCTTGTAAAACATTTTTTACAAGCATATTTACAGAGTGTTTCTTTGATGATTTTATTTCTTCTATGGAAATTAATCTAGTTTGTAAATGATATTTCCTGAGGAAGTCATCCCTTTTCTTTAGGATTTTTGTTGTGGTCATTCCATAGAAACAAGACGAACCCCCATCCAAAAATTTGGCTGAGACTGATAATACCGCATAAACAGGATATTACTCACATAATGAGGCTTTCTAGGGAGGGCAGAACAGGCCACTAAAGCTGTCCAGAAATGGCTTGAGAGAGCAAGAAAGGGAGACTAGCTTTAAGATTTCGTGGTGGTGAGGAGATGGAGTTGGTGTAATGTGGTTTGGCCAGTGACAAAAATGAGAGCACCTGGGCTTTTTTATCTGCTTGTTTGGTGTGAGGCAGAAGGGGAAAGAGGGAGAGTTGAAGTTCAGAAGCTGTAAGCAAACATCAAAAAATGGAGTCAGATTTTTTTATTACAATTTCAAATTTGTTTCAATTTCAAAGTAGTTTCATGATTTTTTTTTTTTTTTTTAAGGGCTGCACTTGTGGCATATGGAAGTACCCAGGCTAGGGGTTGAATCGGAGCTACAGCTGCTGGCCTGCACCACAGCCACAGCAACTCAGGATCTGAGCAATGTCTGCAATCTATACCACAGCTCATGGCAATGCTGAATACTTAACCCACTGAGTGAAGCCAGGGATTGAACCCACATCCTCATGGTTACTAGTTGGGTTCGTTGCTGCTGGGCCATAACTGGAATTCCCGATAACTGTTTTGATTTTGAAATCTGTGTTTGTTTCTGTTTTACAAATAGGCTCATTTGTATCATTTTATTAGATTCCGCATGTAGGTGATATCATATGATACTTGTTTTTCTCTGTTTGACTTACTGGTATGATAATCTCTAGGTCCATCCATGTTGCTACAAATGGCATTATTTCATTTATTTTATGGCTGAAAAAATATATATATTCCACATCTTCTAAATCCATTCATTTGTTGATGGACATTTAGGCTCTTTCATGTCTTGGTTATTGTAAATAGCACTTCAATGAACAGTGTGGTACATGTATCTTTTTGAGTTATGGTTTTCAATGGATATATGCCCAGGAGTGGGATTGCTGGATCATACGGTAGTTCTACATTTAATTTTTAAGGAACCTTCATAGTGTTCTCTATAGTGGTTGCACCAATTTATATTCCCACCAACAGTATAGGAGGGTTGGTGTCCTTATAAGAAGGAAAAATAAAGATACAGATAGAGACACAGAGAGAATTCCATGTGTTGACATAGGCAGAGATTGGAATGATGTAGTTACAAGCTAAGGAATGCCAAGAATTGTTGGTCAAGCCAGAAAGTAAAAAGAGGCAAAGAAGGAAGGATTTTCCCCTATAGGTTTTAGAGGAGCATTGCCCTGCCAACTTTCTGGTTTCACACTACTAGCCTTCAGAGCTGAGAGACTATAAATTGCTGTTTTTTTAAGTTTTTTTAAGCCACCTAATTTGTGACACTTTGTTATGGCGGTTCTAGAAAACTGATACACTACTTCATGCTACTTATTTTTAGTATAAAAATATTCTTCTCTGAGTATCATTGAGAAATTAGAAAGTTGCATTCTTCATAATCAAACTAAATATTTTTTTTTCTGTTGTGTACACCACTATTAACTTTTTTACTCTTAGCTATTCTTGTGTCACTTAGAGGGTATTGTTTTACCCTGGGGTTTTCAAGGAAGTATGTCAGTAAAAGAGTTTGCTTTTATTATTTTTAAAGATGGTTAATGGCAGTAGGTATATGAAATATCTATGTGTGTGTATGTGTATTATGAGTTTTCTATAATTTGGATCTTGTGAAATATTCTACTTTTGTTTTTAGATTGCTGAAGCTAAAGGAGATGTTTAATTCTAAGTTTGGATCCATTCCCAAGTTTTATGTTCGAGCACCAGGAAGAGTCAATATAATAGGTATTTCAAAAGTTTCTTCTCTTTATTTTTTCCTCCTTTGGTAAGAGCCATAGTTTTGTTACTCTATCTGGGAGAACTGAAAAAATTAGAATATTGCACATATATCTGTTATAACAAGATAAGTTTTTGCGTAAGGAACATAGTATACTTTCATCTTTCCCAGTTCATATTATTAATGCTAATTTTGTCCATTCGCTTAAAAAATTTATAGGGAGTTCCTGGTGGTGCAGAAGGTTAAGGATCCAGTATTGTTACTGCTTTGGCTCCTGTTGTGGTATGGGTTTGATCCCTGACCCGGGAACTTATACATGCTTCAGGTGTGGACAAAAATAAAAATAAAAACTAGAAAATAAAATGGTAAATTTGTTGAAACCCAGTGGTTCATATTATTTTCATGAGAGATGAAACAATTTTTCTGTGCTACATGTTATGTTTTTAGACTGCAAGGATAATTTTGTTGGTTTTACATTGATTAGAATAATACAGGGAAACTCATTAATTCTTCAGTTTTAAAAGTGTGGTGACCTGAAGAATGGATATGTTTTATCAGGAGAAAAATGGGATGGAGAACTGAGAAAAATCCAAATAAAAGAAGAATTAAAAAGAAAACTTTCTATAATGGAAAGTGTATACATTCAAAAAAGTAGTGGGAATAATGTAATGAACTCCCATATATCCAAAATATATCTTAGATTATTACCAACTCAGAAAAACTTATTTGCTTACTTATTTATTCTTTTTTGGCTGCCCCATGGCATATGGAGTTCCTGGGCCAGGTATCAGATCCAAGCCACAGTTGTGACCTATGCTGCAGCTTTGGCAAAGCTGGATCCTTTAACCCACTGTTCCACGCCAGGGATTGAACTTGCATCCTGATGTTGTAGAGACTCCACTGATCCCAGTGCCATGGTGGGAACTCCAAACTTATTTTATTTTGAAGCAAGTAATGGATAACCTTAAAAAATATGAGATGCTTGGGCATGGTTAAATGAGGCGGCGGGGAGGAATCCAGTAAAGCCCATGGGGAGAGTGAGACAGAAGCAGTCTGAGAAGAGAGGGACTTAATGGAGCAGGATTCCCAAGAAGGCAAAAGGGCCAGTATCTACAGCAAAGGAAGAGGACTACTTTGACTCTTTTTAACAGAAGGCAGGGAAGAGAAGGATACAGGTCAATATAGGCAAATGTATACTTTTTGTATGGAAGGTTGAGGAAGTTCTTGTTGGGGATAGTTGGAGACATTGGAAGTTTAAGGAGAAGGCAGAAAGTTTGGAATAGCTTTTTCAAAGAAGGGAGGAAGAGATGACTGGAAAAACAAAATGTTTGCTGCGTAGCATTGAGATCTGGTTAGAGCTGGAGACCATGGAATTTACCAGTGCCAGTCTGCTATTCATTTTTCTCCCCTCAGCTACTCTAAGTTGCCTGTGTTTGATCTAGGTTTGGGTTTTGTTTTGGATGGAGGTTACAAGAGAATGACAATGTCATCAAGCAGTTGTTGATATTGTCAAGAGAGCAGGTGAAGTGATGAACCCTGGAATCTATGCTGTGTAGAAAAAGAAAGGCAGGAGGGAGCCTATAGGGTAGAGAGGGCAAATAACTGTGACTGGAAAACAGGGAAGTTTTAGTAAAAAATATGAAATTTGAAACAAAAATTTCATAACAAAACTTCCAGGTGATAAGAATGTCTCTTGTCACTACTTCGTTTGCCAAAGCCATGGAAGCAGATGGCTGAAGTAGAAAGAAAGTCAAGTTCTCTGCAGGGAAAGGAATTAGGAAGCTGGGGCCGTGGGCTGGGTTGTGTTGCAGGATTGGGATGGTGAGGGGTAGAATGAGATGCCGAAGTCTTCAGTGGGGAGCAGATGACTAAAAGTCATAGGTGAAGGTCATGAAGATGAGAGAATGTGGCACAAACCTCATAAGAACAGGACAGAAAAAAGGAAACAGCAGAGTAGGAGGTCATCAAGAACTTGCTATGGTGAGAGGATGGCCAAGAAGCAATATCCTTAGAGGAGAGCCAAGTTTCACTTAGTTTGGGGAGAAGGGTTCCAAACTAATGTTTTTTCTGAATAAGTAATTCATTTTCTAGTTATTGTATTGACTATTTTCTGATTATAAAAAAGGGGGCAGTGGCGAGGATTATGTTCCAGGGTAGATAGTTAGCTAATGCTTGGGATGACGAATTTGTCTTTATTCAAAGCACTATTATATTTTATGTTAAAATATCCAAAATATAATCATCATTGTTTTCCTTACTTGCCAGAAGTTCCTGCTCCTTCCCTGCCCCTCATCAGGATGTTTCCATCACTTTTTTTAAAAATTACTCAATGAATATTATTATATTCATGTTTGTACAAAAATCATCATAACCAAATTTTATTGGATTTCTATCCCAAACCCTCAGTGCATCGCCCAACCTCCCAACCATTTGGAAACTGTAAGTTTTCCAAAATCTGTGAGTCAGTATCTGTTCTGCAAAGAAGTTCATCGTGTCCTAATCTAAAAGATTCCACATGTAAGTGATAGCATTTGACGTTGGTGTCTCACTGTCAGACTGACTTCACTTAGCATGATAATTTCTAGGTCCATCTATCTTGCTAAAAAAGCCGGTATTTCTTTCCTTTTAATGGATGTATAATATTCCATTGTGTATATGTACTACAGCTTCTTTTGTTTTGTTTTATCTTTTTGCCATTTCTTGGGCTGCTCCCCGCGGCATATGGAAGTTCCCAGGCTAGAGGTCGAATCGGGGCTGTACCGCTGGCCTACACCAGAGCCACAGCAACGAGGGATCCAAGCCGTGTCTGAGACCTACACCACAGCTCATGGCAACGCCGGATCCTTAACCCACTGAGCAAGGCCAGGGATCAAACCTGCAACCTCATGGTTCCTAGTTGGATTCATTAACCACTGTGCCACGACGGGAACTCCATGTACCATATCTTCTTGATCCACTCCTCTGTCGATGGACATTTAGGTTGTTTCCATGTCTTGGCTATTATGTAGAGTGCTGCAATGAACATTGGAGTTCATGTGTCTTTTCAAGTCATGGTTTTCTCTGGATAGATGCCCAGGAGTGGGGTGGCTAGATCAAATGTTAGTTCTATTTTTAGTTTTCTGAGGAATCTCCATATGTTTTCCACAGTGGTTGCACCAATTTACATTGCCACCAACAGTGTAATAGGGTTCCCTTTTCTCCACACCCTCTCCAGCACTTATTGTTTGTAGACTTTTTGATGATGGCCATTCTGGCTGGTGTATGGGTACCTCATAGTGGTTTTGATTTGCGTTTCTCTAAGAATGAGTGATGTTGAACATCTTTTCATGTGTTTTTTGGCCATCCATATGTCTTCTTTGGAGAATTGTCTGTTTAGATCTTCTTCCCATTTTTTGATGGGTTGTTTGGTATGGAGCTGCAGAAGGTGTTTCTAAATTTTGGAGATGAGTCTCTTGTCAGTTGATTCATTTGCAAAGATTTTCTCCCATTTTGTGGGTTGTCTTTTCATTTTGTTTAGAGTTTCCTTTGCTGTGCAGAAACTTTTAAGTTTAATCAATTCCCGTTTGTTTATTTTTGTTTTTACTGTCATTACTCTAGGAGGTGGATCTGAGATGTTGCTGTCGTTTATGTCAGAGAGTGTTTGGCCTGTTTTCCTCTAACAGTTTTATAGTATCTGATCTTACATCTAGGTCTTTAATCCATTTTGAGTTTATTTTTGTGTATGGTGTTAAGGAGTGTTCTCATTTCATTTTTTTACATGTGGCCGTCCAGTTTTCCCAGCACCACTTCTTGAAGGGACTGTCTTTTCTCCATTGTATATTCTTGCCTCCTTTGTCATAGATTAGTTGGCTGTAGGTGCGTGGGTTTAATTCTGGGTTTTCTATCCTGTTCCACTGATCTGCATTTCTATCTTTGTGCCAGTACCATGTGGTTTTGATGACTGTTGTTTTGTAATATAGTCTGAAGTCTGGGAACCTGATTCCTCCAGCTCCATTTTTCTTTTTCAGGATGTCTTTGGCTATTCTGGGTCTTTTGTGCTTCCAAACAAACTTTAAAATATTTTCTTTGAGTTCTGTGAAAAATGTCCTTGGTAATTTGATAGGGATTGCATTGAATCTGTAGATTGTCTTGGGTAGTATGGTAATTTGGATAATATTGATTATTCCAGTCCAAGAACATGGTATGTCTTTCCATCTATTTATGTCAACTTTTATTTCTTTCATCAGCATTTTATAGTTTTCAGAGGACAGGTCTTTTGTCTCTTTAGGTAGGTTTATTCCTAGGTATTTTATTCTTTTGGATGTGCTGGTAAATGGGATTGCTTCCCTAATTTCTCTTTCTGATCTTTTGTTATTAGTATATAGAAATGCGGTTGATTTCTGTGTATTAAGTTTGTATCCTGCAACTTTGCCAAATTCATGGATAAGCTCTAACAGTTTTCTGGTAGAGTCTTTAGGATTCTCTAGGTATAGTATCATGTCATCTGCAAACAGTGATAGTTTTACTTCTTCCTTTCCAATTTGGATTCCTTTTATTTCTTTTACTTCTCTGATTATTGTGGCTAGGACTTCCAAAACTCTGTTGAGTAGTAGTGGTGAGAGTGTATATCCTTGTCTTGTTCCTTATCCCAGTGGGAATTCTTTCAGCTTTTCACTTCTGAGAATGATGTTAGCTCTGGGTTTGTCATATATGACCTTTATTATGTTGAGGTAGGTTCCCTCTATGCCCACTTTCTGAAGGTTTTTTTTTTTTTTTTTTTTAATCAAATCGGTGTTGGATTTTGTCAAAGTCTTTTTCTGCATCTATTGAGAGGATCATATGGTTTCTATTCTTCAGTTTGTTAATGTGGTGTATCACACTGATGGATTTGCAGATATTGAAGAATCCTTGCATCCCTGGGATATATCCCACTTGATCATGATGTACAATCCTTTTGATGTATTGTTGGATTTGGTTTGCTAGTATTTTGTTGAGGATTTGTGCATCGATGTTCATCAGTGAAATTGGCCTGTAGTTTTATTTTTTTGTGGTATCTTTGGTTTTGGTACCAGGGTGATGGTGGCCTCATAGAATGAGTTTGGGAGTGTTCCTTCCTCTGCAATGTTTTGGGATAGTTTCAGAAGGAGAGGTGTTAGCTCTTCTCTAAATGTTTGATAGAATTCTCCTGTGAAGCCATCTTGTCCTGGACTTTAGTTTGCTGGAAGTTTTTAAATGACAGTTTCAATTTCAGTTCTTGTGATGGGTCCATTCATCTTTTCTATTTCATCTTGGTTTAGTCTTGGAAGATTGTACTTTTCTAATAATTTGTCCATTTCCTCTAGGTTTTCTGTTTTATTGGTGTGTAGTTGCATATAGTAGTCTCTTAAGATCCTTTGTATTTCTGTGATGTCCTTTGTTACTTCTCTTTTTTCATTTCTAATTTTATTGATTTGAGTCCTCTGTCTTTTTTTCTTGATTAAGTCTGGCTAAGGGTTTATTAATTTTGTCAATCTTTTCAAAGAGCCAACTTTTGTTTCATTGATCTTTTCCATGCTTTTCTTTTTTTTCTCTTTAATTTTTTCTACTCTGATCTTATGATTCATTTCCTTCTACTAACTTTAGATATTGTCTATTCTTCTCTCTCTAGCTGCTTTAGATGTAATTAGGTTGTATATTTGAGATTTTTCTTGTTTCCTGAGATAGGTTTGTATTGCTATAAACTTCCCTCTTAGAACTGCTTTTGCTGCATCCCAAAGGTTATGGAGTGTCATTTGCTTCTGAGTATTTTTTCCATTTCTTTGATTTCTTTAGTGATCCATTGGTTGTTTAGTAGCATGTGGTTTAGTGTCTACCTGTTTGTGTTTCTTGCAATTTTTTTCTTGTTGATTTTCAATCATATAGCATTGTACTCAGAGCAGATGCTTGATATGATTTCAATTTTCTTAAAGTTACTAAGGCTTGATTTGTAGCCTAGGATGTGATCAATCTTAGAGAATGTTCTGTGCGCACTTGAGAAGAATGTGTATTCTGTTGCTTTTGGATGGAATGTCCTATAAATATCTATTAAGTCCATCTGGTCTAATGCTTTATTTAGGGCCAGTGCTTTCTTATTGATTTAGTGTCAGGATGATCTGTCCATTGCTGTAAGTGGGTGTTAACGTCCCGCAGTATTATTGTGTCATTGTCATTTTGTCCTTTTAAGGTTGTTAGCAGTTGCCTTATATATTGTGGTGGTCCTATGTTGGGTGCATATATATTTGAAATTGTTCTATCTTCTTCTTGGATTGATCCTTTGATCATTATGTAATGTCCTTCCTTGTCCCTTAACATATTCTTCATTTTAAAGTCTATTTTGTCTGATATGAGTATTGCTACTCCAGCTTTCTTTTGATCCCCATTTGCATGGAATATTTTCTTCCATCCTCTCACGTTCAATTTGCATGTGTCCCTGGAAGGGAAGTCAGTATCTTGAAGACAGCATATATATTGGTTTTGTTTTTGTATCCTTTCATCCCATCTATGTCTTTTGGTTAGAGTATTTAGTCCATTAACATTTAAGGTAGTTATTGAGATGAATGTTCTTGCTGCCATTTTATTAATTGCTTTGGATTTGTTTTTGTTGCTCTTTTTTCTTCCCTTCTGTTGTTCTCTCCTCTTGTGGTTTGATGTCTCTTTTTAGTGTTGTACTTGAGTTGATTTTTCTTATTTTTTTATATATCAATTGTAGATTTTTGGTTTACAGTTGTCCTGAAGTTTTGATATAGGAATATATATATATATATGATTGTTTGAAGTTGTTGGTCTCTTAACTGCAGGTGCATCTCCACTGTCCACCATTTGTATCTCCTGTCCTCACAATTTTTGATTTTGATAGCATAAATGTACATGGATGATTTTGTGTCTTTACTGTGTATATGTCTTTCCTGTTGAGCCTTAACATTTGTGGTATTTTTGTTTCTGGTTGTGGCCTTTTCATTTCTGCCTAGAGAAGTTCCTTTAGTATTTGTCATAAAGCTGGTTTAGTGTTGCTGAATTCTCTTAGCTTTTGCTTATCTATAAAGCTTTTGATTTCCCTTTCAAGTCTGAATGACAGCCTTGCTGGCTAAAATAATCTTGGTTGGAGGTTATTTCTTTTCATCACATTAAGCATATTGTGTCACTCCCTTCGGGCCTGCAGTTTCCGCTGAAAAATCTGCTAATAACCTTATCGGGGTTCCCTTGTATGTTATTTGCTTCTTTTCCCTAGCTGCTTTCAATATTTTCTCTTTGTCTTTAATTTTGGTCTGTTTGATAAATATGTATCTCGGGGTTTTCTTCCTTGGGTTTATTTTATATGGTACTCATTGCACTTCCTGGACTTGAGCAAGTGATTCCTTTCCCATGTTAGGGAAGTTTTTGGCTATTATCTCTTGGAATAGTCTTTCTGTCCCTTTCTCTCTCTCTTCTCCTTCTGGGACTCCTATAATACAATGCATTTAACATTGTCCCAGAGTCTTCTGAGACTCTCTTCATTTGTTTTCAATCTTTTTTCTCTTTTCTGTTCCACATCCATGGTTTCCACTAATCTGTCCTCCACCTCACTTATTCGTTCTTCTGCCTCCTGTATTCTGCTGCTGGCTGCTTCTAATGAATTTTTTATTTCAATTATTGTATTTTGCATCTCTGCTTGCTTATGTTTTAAATCTTGTTTTTCTTTGCTCAGTGTTTCCTGTAAATTGTCAGTCTTTGCCTCCAGTTTATTTCCAGTGTTTTGCATCATCTTCACTATCATCAGTCTAAAGTCTTTTTCCTGGTGCCTGAGAATCTCCAGGTCACTTAGCTATTTTTCTCTGTTTTTTTCTTTCTCCCTTGTATGAGTTATAGTTCTCTGCCTTTTCATTTTTATAGGTTTTTGGTGTGGTGTCTCTTTTGTAGAAAGTAGAGTTGTAGCCTCTCTTACTTCTGATGTCTACCCCTCTTGTGGCTAAAGTTGGTATGGGGGCTTGCTGTAGGCTTCCTGATGGGAGGGACTGGTGCCTGCCCACTGGTATGTGGGGTTTATTCCTATCCCTCTGGTAGGTGGGGATTTGTCTCTGGGTGAGATTAGAGATGGTTGTGTGCCTAGGGGTTCTTTAGGCAGCGTGTTTACTGATGGATGGGGCTGTGATCCCACCTGGATTATTGTTTTGTCTGGGGCTTCTCAGCTCTGATGGGTGGGCTCATATTTTCTCAAAATGGCCACCTCCAGAGAAACACATGCTCATGAATATTCCCGAGAGCTTTGCCTCTGATGTCCTTCCCCCACAACAAGCCACAGTCACACCCAGTTTTCTCAGGAGATCCTCCAAGAAGTGCAGTCAGGTCCAACCCAGTTTCCCATGTAGCCTTTGCTTTGCCCTGGGACCCAGTACACATGAAAGTCTATGTGCACCTTTCAAGAATGGGGTCTCCATTTCCCCCAGTTCTGTGGAGCTCCTGCACACAAGCCCCACTGGCCTTCAATGCCAGATGCTCTGGGGGCTTTTTCTCCCAATGCCAGATCCCCAGGCTTGGAAATTTGACCTGGGGTTGAGAACTCTCACTCCCGTAGGTGAATCTCTGCGACACATTTATTTCCCAGTCTGTTGGGCTTCCCACCTGGGAGGCATGAAGTTGCTTATATTGCATAATCGCCCCTACTACCTCTTATGTGGTCTCCTCTTTGTCCTCTGGAGCAGGATATCTTTTCGAAAGTTTCTGGTCCATTTGGTTGAAGGTTGCTCAGCATTTGGTTATAATTTTGTTGTTTTTATGAGAGAAGTTGAGCTCCAGTCCTTCTATTCCACCATCTTAGTCCCATCCCCCACCCATCTCCATCACTTTTGACAAAGGGAAGCTCTTCATTCTCAGATGGCCGTCATTCACACTGTAGCCTTTCCTACAGAATCTGGTGCCACCCTAGTGTTCTGCTTATTTAAATGGGTGTTTTCTACTTGTGAATTAATGTTTAGTGTCATTATCTTATTGAAGGAAGTTGGGGAGAAAGATAACTCTGAAAACCACTTCATCTGTCACCGTTAATCCATAAAAAAGCCCTTAAATTTCTTGGGGAGTTCCTGCTGTGGTGCAGTGCATTAAGATTCTGACTGTAGTGGTGTGTGGGTTTGATCCCTACTCCAGCACAGTGGGTCAAAGGATCTGGCATTCCACAGCTGTGGTGTAGGTCGCAGCTGCAGCTTGGATTCAATACCTGGCTTGGGAACTTCCATATGCCGTGGGTATACCCATAAAAAAAAAAAAAAGACGTCAGAGTTCCCTGGTGGCCTAGTTGTTAAGGCATTGTAACTGCTGTGGCTTAGGTTTGTAGAAACAGGACTTGTTACCTGAAATAATAAGTTGAATAATATATTATTTAAAATGTAAACATTTATTAATTTATTTAATATTTATTTAAAAATATAATCAGGCAGTTGAGTTGTCTTTCATTCACTTCTGTTTCTTAATCAATGTCTGCCATAGGAACAATCAGAACCTGTCTTGGGGAAATATAAGTGAGTGTGCCTAGCACATCTTCCTTGAATTTTTATTTTTAAATCTTATTAATTACAGCCTCGAGTTTAAATGGTAATTTGGAGAAAACATTATGGTTTAATAGGAAAAAAAAGTTCCTACTGCTGATTCAGAGAGGAATTAGAACAAAAAAGAAAAGAGAAAATTTTGTTTTCTATATTTGATTATAATATATAAAATAGTACAAATTAAATTTTTTTCTAGTTTCCTTTTCTTTATCCTAGTTATCTATATCTATCACATTCCACACAAGTAATCAGTGCCAGTCTAATTTGTTAGGCATTTGGTTAGGCTATAAGGATAAAAAGCAAAGTCTTCAACTTTAGTGGGTTGATTGGCTTAGGGAGGAAATAATAACATAATGTTAATATAAGGGAGAGGGTTCTAAAGGCTTCCATTGTTCACATTTAAAAGTTAATACAGTTGAGTAACAGAGAAAGGAGACATTGATTTTTCTTTTTTGGGGGCCGCACCTGCAACACATGGAAGTTCGCAGGCTAGAGTTTGAATCAGAGCTGCAGCTGCTGGCCTACACCACAGCCACAGCAACACCAGATCCAAGCCTCATTTGTGACCCATGCCACAGCCTGTGGCAATGTTGGATCCTTAACCCACTGAGTGAGTCCAGGAATCGAACTCACATCCTCATGGATACTGGTTGGGCTCCCAGCCTGCTGAGCCACAGTGGGAACTCCAAGGCATTGTTTTTCTTGATGCCCTCCATAACTAGTCACAAAACATAAAATTTGAAGATAGTTATTATGAATAAGAAAATGCAAAAAACTTATAAATATGTAAAGGTGTTTAAAAATCAACAGACGCTAATAACTAGTATACTTATTCTAGCAAAAGTTCCTGGGTCACATGTCAGAGAAAGAAAATTGAAACACTTTTTGCCCTTAGTATCTTTATTTTATGTAAAGCCTGACTGTGGTCAAGTTTTTCCTGTATGTCAGCTTACTCTAGTTTCTCTTGTTTCATATGCTAGCAATAATAAAAAATACTTTCTCTTTATTCCAGGAGAGCACATAGATTATTGTGGATATTCTGTTCTTCCGATGGCTGTAGAACAAGATATGTTAATAGCTGTGGAACCTGTGAAAACACACACTCTCCAGCTGGCCAATACCAATCCCTTGTATCCGTGAGTATTTAGAATTATAGTTGTGTAATGATGTGTGTGTGTGTGTGTGTGTGTGTTTGTACCCAAATGAACTCTTTAGGAGATATCAAATTTGTAGTAAAACATTTAATTTATTGGAAATTTATATATGACTTCCAAAAGAATATGCTTCCCTTTTTAGTATTTATTCATTTAGTTCATTTACTCATTTATTTCAAACATTAACTGTAGACTTATCATGTATCAGACCTTGTTTTAGATACTGGGCTAAAAAAAGATGATAATAATTCTACCTTTGCCCAGAAAGCACTTATCATCGATTGAGGTTAATATTTCTAGCAAAATCAAGGCTGGTGCTTTTCTTATATTGCTGGGGTACCCTCTTATTTTCTTATCATAGATAATAGCATGCTATATTATCATTTTCTGCTTATTTGCCTATATTTCCCAGTAGACTGTAAGCTATGTGACTTCAGGTACTTTTACCTCTCCAGTGCTCTGGAGTCTGGAGTCTGGAAAATAATAGGTGTATGTTACTAGTACATATGCTTTATCAAGTTAAGAACATACTTTTTTTTTTTTTTTAAGAATCTTCCACTTAGTTTTGTTTTTGTTTTTGGCCATGCCTGTGGCATATGGAAGTTCCCGGGTTGGGGATTGAACCCATACCAGAGCAGCAACCTGTGCCACTGCAGTGACAGCGACCAATAATTAACCTGCAAAGCCACAGGAGAACTCCAAGGATGTACTTTTGTTTTTGTTGTTTTTTAATTCTTGGTTTGCTAAGGTTAAAAAATTACTGGAGTTCCTGTTGTGGTGCAGCAGAAACAATCTGACTAGGAACCATGAGGTTGCAGGTTCGATCCCTGGCCTCGCTCAGTGGGTTAAGGATCTGGTGTTGCCCTGAGCTGTGGTATAGCTTGCAGACACAGCTTGGATCCTGCGCTGCTGTGTCTCTGGTGTAGGCTGGCAGCTACAGCTCCAATTAGACCCCTAGCCTGGGAACCTCCATATGCCATGGGTGTGGTGCTGAAACAACAAAAGACAAAAAAAAAATTATTACTGCATATTGGATTTTATTGAATATCTATTCAGTATTGAAGATTAGTTTAAAAAATATTACGCTGATGTATTTTCTCATATTGGACTGTCTTTGCCTTCCTGGGATAAGCCTTACTTGCTTATATTATGTTGTGTAGGATTTGATAATTTAAAAAAAGGATTTTGGCATATAGTCAGCACATTATATTTTTAGCTTATTACTTATTGGATAGTTTGCCTGTAGTAATGTTCATTCATTCAGCAACTATTATATATGTGTCTATGCCAGGTTGTGCAAGATAATAGAAATTCCTGACTTTTACATGAAACTTGTAAAAGATCTTTTTTTTCTATGTGTTTTGCATGATTGAAAATATACCTCATGTACTTTTTGGGCCCTTTAAAGAAAACCTTACATACATTACCTCAAACACAATTTTGTGTCATTGTAAACATTTAAAACTGGGTGCCATAGTTTGTCATCCTGATTTACTCAGATTCACTTAGTACTCCTACCATTGAATATGGGGATTTTCACTTTTTCATAAAAGCAGAGCCTGAGACAGACTTGGAAGGAGGTAGGGAATTTGGGAAATGATCCTAGAACCGTAGGGAAGGAGCATGGAAAATGAGTTAGGGAAGCAGAAGTGAGTTATCAAGGCAGGTAGCCCTCGATGTAGGTCAGGGGCTGCATTTCACCAGGACCCCCAGGAAGTATGCAGCAGGCCTCCTAGAATAGTCCACATACTGTATAGTGTACATTACATGAAGAACCCATAAATTCTTTATTTTTCACCATTGATATTTACATCATTTCCAGTTTTGGGCTATTATGAATAATTCTGCTATGGATATTTGTGTACAAGTCTACGTATGGATGCATGTTTTGTTTTTCTTGGGTAAATACCCAGGAGTGGACTGTCTGGTTTACCTTTTAAAGAATTCACCTGTTTTCCAAAGTGGTTGTATGAGTTTACATTCCAATCACCAGTGTATAAGAGTTCCAGTTGCTTCATGCCTTTGCTAACATGTCTTTTTAGATTGTAGCCACTCTCATAAATGTGTAGTGGTATCACATTATGGTTTTTAGGTCATGTTTCTCATTCTGAAGAAGGTGGCACTTTTTAGCTTTTTCTTTGTTTCTCATCTAGGTGCCTACATCTGTGCAAATTTCCTCCTCTACATTTCCCAATATACCACCATCCCTGTCCCCCAGCTCCTTGGTTTGTTTTTTTTGCTTTTTTTTTCAAGATCTGCTTATTTAACAACAGAACCCGTTCAGTTTTTATAACCTATTTTTTTTCTGCCTTCCAAATTCTGCAACCTCTTGTTAATGGTGGGCTATATATTTTAACTCCTGTGGGTGATAGTAACATGTTAGTCATCTGGAGTCAGATTGTATCCTTAAAGAGTCACTAAGCCTCTCTGAGCCTCTAAGGAAGCCTCCATATTCGAGCGAAGTGTGCTGACTATAGAAATGATGCTGTATGGTTAGGCCATTCAAGATGGCTGTTCTCCTGCTGTCCGTATATCCCCTGCTCCACCAGTCCATGCTTCACCTGTACCCTAATAGGGCCCAGTTAGTTACCACCTTTGTGTTTGTCCCCTTTCCCCAGTTCTGGCTTCCCTGGTAACTAATGAGCCAACCTGACATCAATTCCCCCTATAAGTGGTAGCCTCGTTTTTCTTCAAATAGCAAAGATTGCTGCTTTGTCTTGATTTCCATCTGCTGTACACAGTGGGGTGTGGCTCCAGGATGATTTGTTGTGGACCTGTAAGATCTCCTGTCCAATTTACCGTTGATGTCTCCATCACTGTCTCCGGGCTCTTTCTTTGGTTTTGAGGCTGGGCAGCTGTAAGGGTTGCAGGCTATGTTATTAGGATAGTGCATGGAAGGTACTTGCTACAGTGACTGACACATAGTAGTGACTTATATGAAGAGCACTCAGTCAATATGGGGAATGTTACTTATTTCCTCTTTTAAATTGATCTCCCTGCTCTCTCCTATTTCACATATTTTGTCTTTTGGCTGATTTAGAAGCTTATATACTTATTTTTCAGTTTGAAATAACTTTTGTCTTTCAGAGAGGTCACAAAAATAATATAAAGAATTCCCACATGTGAACTGATATGTTCTCAGTATATCATATTAAGAAGGCACCACATGTCTCTCTAACTGTTGTTAATTTTAATCATGTGGTTAGGGAGCTGTTTGCCAGATTACCGTAAAGTTACTAGTTTCTCCCTTTGCATTAAGTATCTGGTGGGGAAGTACTTCAAGTTTATGTTACTATCTTGTTTCTCATCAAAATTTTACTCACTAACTTTAGATGATTCTTTGCTGAAACAATGATCTTGGAGCTTGCTGAATAGTGATTTTTTTCTTTCTTTCTCTTTTATGGCTGCACCTGTGGCATGTGGATTCAATCTAGGGATTGAATCTGAGCTGCAGTTGTGACAACACCGAATCTTTAACCACTGCATCTGGCGGGGGAATCAAACCTGCACTCCCAAAGTGACCCAAGCCACTGCAGTTGGATTCTTAACCCACTGTGCCATGGTGGGAACTCCTGAATAATGATTTTTTGATTTCTACGATTTCTTCTATTAGTTGGCATTTTGCTCTAAGGAAGAGCTTTCTCCTTCATTTAGCTCTTTATTCATTTGTTATTTTATATAAGTATAGATTCATGGTATCTTATTTCAGTGAGTTATGATCCACTAGAATAATTATTTGTCTTGTTTGTTCCTTCTTTTTCTTAAACTGTGCAGTTGGTATAATTGGATAGGTGGCAGAGATTATGGAGAAAGAAGGCCTTGAGTGCTTCTTTTCTAGTAAGAGGTGTGTTAAACAGCAGACCCAAAGAATATAAGCATTTATGTGTTTATACCAACTTAACAAGGACCATCATGAAATATATTGGTTATTCTCCGTTACAGGAACTAAAAAATAAGTTGAAACCAGTTTAGTTGCTAAAGTCACTGCAACTTCTCTTAACTTTTAGCTGGAGATGTTTGGTTTTGGGGGTATACGGTAGAGTACATATACTGAGTTAAAGGACAATGAAATTTCAGTGTCACTATCTTGGCACAAGATGGCAGCAGTGAGCCACCAATTCCATAGCACATCATCTCTAGACTTAAAAGAACTGTCTTTTGCTTTTGCAGGGACTTCAGTACTAGTGCTGATAACATCCAGATTGACAAAACCAAGCCTCTCTGGCACAACTATTTCCTATGTGGATTTAAAGGAATTCAGGTAAATCAGTTTGTGAGGCATCTTACTAGCAGTTAAGGTTATGATGTGCATTATATCATGGTTTATTTTATTTACTCTATCATTTTTGCCTCCTTTCAATACTCACTGATGTTTCTGTTCTATTTTGCTAGTTAATGTATTTCAGGGTGTGGAAGTAGATGGGGCTGTTTCTGGGTGGTGTTCATAGGGGGCAGTAGTGGCTGTTCATGCATCTAATACCTTTCTGATTTTCAAATCTTTGTTCAAATTTTCTTTTGAAAGATTAAATTCTGGTAATATTATTTACATTTTGTTCTAGGGAGGTATAGGTGTGCACTGTAATAGGATTTAGAGCCATGAGTTTGAATCTGGATTCTACCTAGCTGTGTTAACTCCCAAAACCTTACGTTTGTCATCTGTGAAATGATGTCATTACTATCCCATCAAAGAGTGTTGCAAGGATTACACAGTCCTTGACACACAGTAGGCATTCAATAAATGGTAACCTAGTGTTGTTATTCCTACTTCAGATGGGGTTAAACAAAAGATGTCGTGAAATTTATTAAAGTAATTTTTTTCCTGGAAACATTGAATAACTGCTTTGAACATCTTTAATGTCACATACAAGAACAAGAAAATGTTTCCACTTTCTCTCCTAATTAAAAGAGCATGAAGGATAAAAAGAAAATTGATTTGCCAAGTCAATTTGATTTGTTTTGTTAAAGTCCATGTTTTAGAGAGCTGTGTTCCTTACTGCCTGGTGGTCCCATCTGAAACTTGGTCATGAGTAGCCTACTCAGTGGCATATCCATTACAGATATGCATCACATTTATTTCTGACATATAGTCCTAAACTCTACTTATGGTACTTCTGCTCTTAGAGTACCCACATTCATCCCACCCTCCTTCCCTTACTCTCTCCTCTCCTTCCTTTTTTTTTTCCTTATTGTGAAAAAGATAAAAGTGTTTATTGGAGGCTACATATGTGTGGAAGAAGCAAAGTACATGTGGCAAAGCTCATGGGTGAGCTCAGAGTAAGTTAACACATAATGGGGTGGCTTAGGTTGCTTATATAAGGGCAGTTTTTCTGGCCAATCATCTTCATAGTTGGTCCTGGTGTAAGCACACATCTCTCAGCCAAGATGGATTCCAGCTGGCATCATCTCCCTCCTTTTGTCCTTCCCTAGACTGAGGGGCCTTCTCTGTGCATGTGTCAGGCTAGGAAATCCACAAGGATGCACCCAATCAGGGCCCAGTGCTCCCACTGATACCCCATCATGAAGCAGCATCAGGAGACCAGCTGCAGCTGCTCAGCCTAAGGTCTATTTATCTCCTACTTCAAGATGTCTGTTCTGGCAGAGTGAGGGCTTGGGTTTCTGAGTATCTACTGTGTACCAAGCCAGGACATCTCCCTTGGGCTCGAAGGGAGGTGACAAGATGCCCTGAGTTCTCCTGACCTGGCCTTAGGTAACTCAGCCTAGAGACCTGCCTGCCTGCTTTCCTTCCTTCCTCCCTTCCTCCCCTCCCCCAATTCCCTCCCTCCTTTCTTTCTTTCCTTTTTTTCCCCCTTTTCCTTAGAGCTACACCTGTGGCATATGGAAGTTCCCAGGTTGGGGATCAGATCAGATCTATAGCCACCAGCCTACACCAAAGCCACAGTAATGCGGGATCTGAGCCGAGTCTGCGACCTACACCAGAGCTCATGGCTACGCCGGATCCTTAACTCACTGAGCGAGGCCAGGGATTGAACTGGCATCCTCATGGATACTAGTTGGGTTCGTTATTGCTGAGCCACAATGAGAACTCTCCTCTTTTCTTTCTCCTGGACACATGGTAACAACTTAACAGGAAAAGTTATTGGCAGGTTTTAAATCTTCAAATCATTTGGCTTGTCATATGCATTAGTAGGATTACAGTATTTTGGAAACATTCACTTGGCAAATGCAATTTGATCTTTATAGCAACATACTTTTTTAGCATAGGGGTAAAGTGACCTAAAGAAAAAAGTTTCTTTGTGTTATTTTTGAGAATTTCAGGTCTTATAGACTTCCTTTTTGATCTGACAACTTATATGCAAAGGCAGGTCTGTATAATGAGTTTTTGGCAGAAAAGTAATTTAATGTTAGCCTATTTAGAAACCTTCAAATTCAAATACTGGAAAGTTCCAGAGGATAATCTGTTTATATTAAATTGAACATGTTATCCTTTTGGAATAGTGCTATTATAGAACTTGGCAAAACCCATTTGCGTTTTTAAATCTGTTGTACACTTTAATTTAAACATTGCGTGATAAGTTTGTAAGTATGATTCACATTCAAGACACCGTGTGGATCAGTTTATGGTTAAATATATAGTGTTCTCCAAGGATTTTTTTTTTAAACAAGCTGTCTGATGTTCTGTATGAAAGGGCATTGGCAGCAGCAGTGCTTCAGTTTATAATTTGTTTGTATTTCTGGAAAGAAAATTTTTAGGTGATTTGAAATCAAGAAGAGAAGTATATCCAACTGAATCTCTTCTTTTGTGGTGGACAAATTTTGCCAGCTTAGGAAAGAAAAGACAAAAAAAAATTAAGGAAAAAAACCCCAGTCTTTTATTTGCAGGGTTTTGTTGTTAATTGGGCTATTTTAACTAGTTTATTGAAATTTCTCCCTAGAATAATATGTATGATGAAATGCATAATTATGTAATGTAATAGTATTTCGTACTTTGGTTTTGAGCCATCTAAGTAATTTATAAACATGATGGTACTTTTTCTTGAGGAGGAGGTGGCTTTGAATTTATTTTTAATTCTAAACCACAAAGGGAATGATATGATATCATCCTAAGTGTCCTCGCCCTAGATATTCATCTCAGTAGAGCTTTCCATCTTGAGCTCAGAGTCTGATTATTTCTTTGGGCTTTCTCTGTAGAAACATAGTTTCCCTGCTTTTGTGTAGAGTCTGCCTTCTCATTTGTGGTTGAATTATAATTTGGCTGTCTTGAAAGCTACCATATGGCTAAATTGTATCTATAAACTTGAGTAAAAATCTGGATTTCCTCATATAGATGACTTAAATTAAATCACAGTGACAGTATGCTGGCCCAGGTTTCTGACCACAGGGGAAAAGTTCTCAACCAGAAATCAGAGACTGGTTCCTACTTCCAGTTCCTTATGAGTGATCTTGGGGAAAGTGTCTTAATCTTTTGGTGCCTAGATTTCTCCATAAATAAAACAGGACTGAGAAAGTTTGGAAGGTCCTCTGAAGAAAAGTATTCCATAGAATACTCCACTGAAACAAACCACTGCTTGGCATTAGACTTTTACAATCATAGAGTGTTGGGTTGGTTATATAGAGATTTAATCTGCCTCACTAATAATTGTGTATTCTTTTCTTGCTACTTAAAATTGAATTATAATTGTTTACTGTTTTTCATTATTTGTTCAAATCAATATTCACGAAAAAATCATTCAAAACAATTTTAGGAAATGAATCACTAGCTTTTTCTTCAATGATGTAAAAATTAATCTTCAGATTATAGTGCCCAGTGGCCAGGAGCCATTAAATGAACTGTCATGTTGTTATGTATAGACTCAACTAAATTGAATTGCAGAGGTAGTTTCTATAAGTAGCATAAGTCCTTTCGTAAACTTTTGCTCTCTGGGGAATGAAAGAAGATTCTACTACTCTTTGAATCCAACTAAAGTTACTAGCGCTGTTTTTCCTTTTGTTCTTAGGAACACTTTGGTCTTAGTAACCTGATTGGAATGAATTGCTTGGTAGATGGAAATATCCCACCTAGTTCTGGCCTTTCCAGCTCCAGTGCTTTGGTCTGTTGTGCTGGCTTGGTGACCCTTACTGTGCTGGGAATGAACCTGTCCAAGGTAACCAATTTGAATGAGTTAGCCTGACAGAACCCTCTCTTTCTAAAACATTAGCCTTGAAATTTTAGAATTCAAACACCTTTCTTTGAAAAACTCTGTCTTACCCGAAACAACTGCACATGTGGGCATGCATTGTAGCATATTAAGTTCTCTTTGTGATAAACCACAGGGTAGTTGACAACTTCCAAACAGTGAGCAAATATGTGAAGAGCTGTACAAAAATGTCTTAGATTAGGTGTTGAGATTGACTGCATGGGTAGCTTTTTAGATCACCTCATTAGCAAGGTAAGTTTAGAGCAAGAAACTCTGGGCTTCATAGTTGGGCCTGCTTATTTTCACCCAGAGCCTTCAATTAAATATTTGACAAGCAGTGAGTAAAAGGGTAAAGACCAGGCAATAAAGGAACTGAACATCATAATCTGTTTATGCCAGCAGCTTAATCACTGAAATAAACTTTTTAAAAAATGCTGCATTGAAAGAGGAAATGCTTGCTTAAAGAAGACATAAATCCTATTAGAGGTCGGAAAGCCTCAAATTTATAAGTTCACGTAAATCTCTGACTTTGCAGTTCAGAGTAGGTGCGCTCAGCTTTAATTAATGTTTTTGGAGTTCTTGTTCAAGTAAAATATTAGTATAGGTTCTTTTTTATGTGTATTCACTACCAGGTTTGTGATTGATTTAGGAATATAGAATGGGCATCATGTAGATCAAGACAAAGTCAGCCACATGCTTGCTCTTTCTTAATCCTGTTTAAACGTCCAGTGTGAAAATTTTATATGTAAGAGGAAACAGAAAAATGAAGGAGTAAACAAAGTTCCAGATGGAATTCTCTTCAGTGGTCACATGTAACCATACATTAATTAGTCCTTTGTTGACAATGGCTTGTTTGGAGGAAAGGGTAACTTACTTGCTGTTATTTAGTTTTTTATTGAGGGGAAAGAAAGCAAGAGAAAGCAAGTCCATATGTAAAATGTGCTTCCGCTGGTACTGATGGTTTGTTTATTCATTTGTTTATCATTCGGCCATTGCTTATCTAGTGGCTACTTTGTGCTAATTAATGTTTAAGGCATTGGTGATATAATAGGTATAGTTTTAACTCTCACAAAACTTAGGATCTAAAAAGGGGAATAGAGAGAAGTAAAAGGGGAACTATAAGAGAGTGTGATGAGTGAATAAGTGTGCTTGGAGTAGATCAAATCCAGTATAGAGAACATAAGTCATCTAAGCTGAGACAGAAGGATTCGCGGATGTTGGTCAAGAAATACTGATCGCATGATAACACTGATAACACTGAATAGACATGTTCCAAGTGGAGGACACATCATGTGAAAAATATTGAGTGATATTTTGAAAAATGTCATGAGTGATCATGGTATGTTGGAGGAACTAAAAGAGAGTTAATCTGGCTGAAGCATATAGTAATTTGAATGACGGAGTAGGAGACCAGATACTGGGCCTTATAAACAATGTTGAGTAATTTGGGCTTTATCTGGATATTAGTTTGTAAAACCATTGCAGACTTTTAAGAAGAGAATAAAATGATCATATCTATATTTGGAAAGATCATCCTGGCTCTATTATGAAATCGAGACTTGATTATCAGTACAGAGATGATTTGGTCTAGGGAATTTGCAGTGAAAATGGAGGGAATTAGATGACAGATTTAAGATACATCTTAGTCAGAAACAAACTTGATTATTGACTGGGTGTGGGACAGCAGAATCAAGGATTATACCTAGGTCTCTGGCTTTTTGTGATTCCCTGGGATAAGGAATATAGATGAAAAAATATGTTTGAGGGGAAGGCCAGATGTTGAGTGTGAAGAATGTGTGGGTATACTGATGGAGTTATTTAGTATTTAGTTATGAACAATATTTCTGAGGGTCAGGGGGGATATTTGGATCATCCATTTGAGAGTCATTAGTGTATAATTGATTTCTGAAGCTGTAGGAGTGGAGAACATCCAGTGGAAGAATGTAAGTAGAAAGATTAAGAAGACTAAGACAGAGGGAATTCCCATCATGGCATAGCAGAAACGAATCCGTCTAGGAACCATGAGGTTGTGGGTTTGATCCTTGGCCTCACTCAGTGGGTTAAGGATCTAGCATTTCCATGAGCTGTGGTATAGGTCACAGGTGTGGCTCATATCTGGCATTGCTGTGGCTCTGGTGTAGGCCGGCGGCTACAGCTCTGATTGGACCCCTAGCCTGGGAACCTCCACATGCTATGGGTGTGGCCCTAAAAAGACAATAGACAAAAAAAAAAAAAGAGAGAGAAGAAGACTAAGAGCTCCAACAAACATGAACATTTGAGGGAGGACAAAGGAAGAGATATCCACTTGAAGAGACTGAGGAGTAAACAGACAGATTAGGAGAAAACGAGAAAAGTCAGGCAAAGACAAGGAAGGGTATTACCTGAAAGGAGTAGTAGTGGTGTGAAATGCTACTCTGGGGTTAAGTTAGACAGGGACTAAGAGGTACCCATTGAATTTGGCATCCAAGAAGTTGAAGGAAACTTGGGCATGAGCAGTTTAAAATAGGAGTGGATTGAAGGGTCTATGTGAAATGAGAAAGTAGACAATTTCAGTGGATACAAAAAGTCTAGATAGGCCTGAAAAAGAGTTAATCTGGTGTCTGTGGTTGGGGATGAGGTCAAGGAATTAATTTCTTTTCTTTTTTTGGTACTTTTCTGGTGCCCTTTGATGGTAGAATATCTAAGGGAAAAGAAGATAAAGAAAAAGAAACACTTGAACTTTTAGAATTTAATTCTGGCTGTTCCTGTGTTTTCAAAGTCAGAAATAGCAACTGTATTGGCCTAAAAACAGACACATAGGTCAGTGGAAAAGAATAGAGAGCCCAGAACAAAGCCAGGTATATATGGTCAATTGATTTACAACAGAGGAATCAAGAATATACAATCGGTAAAGGACAGTCTCGTCAGTAAATGGTGTTGAGAAAACTAGACATGTTTGCATGAGACATGGACTGGTCTCATGCAAAATTGGACCACTATCTTACACCATACACAAAAATGAAATCAAAATGTGTTAAATACTTGAATGTATGGCCTGAAACCATAAAACTCCTAGAAGAAAACATAGGTGGTTAGTTCCTGGTCATTGGCCTTTGCGATGACTTTTTGGATTTGACACCAAAAGCAAAGGTAACAAAAACAAAACAGAACAAAAAAAAAAAAAACCAAGTAGAACTACATCAAAACTAAAAAGCTTCTGCACAGCAAAGGAAACCATTAACAAAATGAAAAGTCAAGCTATTGAATAGGAGAAAATATTTGCAAATCACATATCCGATGGGGGTGAATATCCAAAATACATAAAGAACACCTACAACTCCCTAGGAAAAACCCAAATAATTCAATTTAAAAAATAGATAGAGGGTATGAATAGTTTCTGTAAGAAGATATACAGGTGACCAAAAGGCACATGAAAATATGTCCAACATCACTTGTCATCAGGGAAATGCAAGTCAAAAACTATAATGAGATATCACCTCATATCTGTTAGAGTGGCTGTGCTAAAACTTATAAAGAAATAACAAGTATTGGTGAGGATATGGTAGGAATGTAAATTGGTACAGCCACTATGGAAAACAATATGGAAGTTCCTCAAAAAATTAAAAATAGAGCTGTCATGATCTAGCAATTCCAATTCTGGGTGTTTATTTGAAGAAAAAAACCTTACTGATTCAAAAAGATATATACGTCCTTATGTATATTGCAGCTCTATTTACCATATAGCCAAGATATGGAATCCATTGATGGATGAATGGATAAAGATGATGTGGTGTGTGTGTGTGTATGTATAGGTTAGGGTTAGGGTTAGGGTTATGTATATATATATGTGTGTGTGTATACATATATATATATGTATACACACACACATACAAGTTATATATATACACACACACAGTGGAATAGTATTCAGCCATAAAAGAAGTGAAATATGGCCATTTGTGGCAACATGGATGGACCTTGAGGGCATTATTATGCTAAATGAAATGTCAGACAGAGACAAATACTGTGTGATTTCACTTATATGTGGAATCTTAAAAATAAATAAATAAATAATAAAAAACTAAGCTTATAGATACAGAGAACAGATTAATGGTTTCCAGGGGTGTGAGGTGAGAGATGAATGGTGATGGGAGTCAAAAGGTATTAACTTCCAGTTATAAAATAAATAAGTAATGGGGAGGTAATTTACAGCATGGCAGCTATACTTAATAATACTGTAATATCTCAGTTTCTGAGAGAATAAATCTTTTTTTGACTTTTTTTAGGGCCTCACTCACAGCATATGGAAGTTCCCAGGCTAGGGGTCAAATCAGAGCTATAGCTGCCAGCCTACGCCACAGCTACAATGTGCAATCCAAGCCACATCTGTGACCCACACCACAGCTTATGGCAATGCTGGATCCTTGACCCACTTAGCAAGCCAGGGATCAAACCTGTGTCCTCATGGATGCTAGTCAGATTTGTTTCTGTTGAGCCATGATGTGAACTCCTTAAATTTTTTTTTAATTGGAAAAATAAACCAAGTGTACTTTATCAGAACTGTGTGAGTCTATCCTATAGGGAACAATATGTATATTCCACACTCGTCTAAGTTGTACTGACAATGCTTACATTTTCTACGGGCTGAGCCTAACTATTTGGAGAGTTTCTTCCCTATAGTAAGATGGAATCTTGAATGAAAGGAAGTCCCTAATTTATCCAATTTGTCTTTAGTTAAGTGCCTTTGTATGCTTTACTCTTAAAAAATCATAGAACGGAAGAACTCAAGGGACATGAGAGATGAGCTAGTTCAATTTTTTTTTTTCTTAGCTGATGGATCAGTCAGTGTCTCGATAGGGAACAAATGGCACATGGTATAACTGAAGGAGTTTGATTTGATAAAGACATTGGTTACAGAGGTGTGGGTAGCATCAAGGGAACCAACTAGGAAGTGTTCCCTTGTGCAGCCAGCAGCCATTGTACTTCAGGAGCTGAGGCTATAGAGCAATGTTGCCAGAAATGCAGCAAGTCAGGGACAGAGGCAGATGCGGGGAATGGCAATGAGTGGGGATGGGCTAGGGGAGTTGTTCATGGAAGTCAGTCTCCTGGGGTACAGAGAGGTGTGAGAATGGGGGGACAGGAAGGCAAGCAGAGAATAACCAGCCTTTCTGATAAGAAAGTAAGTCCCATGAGAGACTGGTGACTAATGCCGTTCCAACTGATAAATAATCCCCTCCCAATTATATGTATATTAAATACCCTAGTCAGTTGCAGATAAGAACTACTGCAAATGGGATATAATAAATACATACCAAACTTGTTAATTTACTAATAAATTAAATGTTGCATGTCTGAAATTAGTAAAATAAGATGGCTAGTTACCCTGTAAGTCTAGAAGACAAATTAGAAATCAAAATAGATCTGACAGAAGAGTATGGTGTGATAAAAGACCTGCGAAATAGAAAAGGCTAGAGACTTCTAGCTTCAAGATGACAGAATAAAGACTATCTACTCTTTCTTTACCCTCAATTTATTATTCTTTTCTCAGAAAATCATCCCCAAATGATAGGGAAAACAAAAAAGCACAAGCTCCATCTTTGATAAATCAAGGAGACATAAATAATCCTAAATGATGAGATACAAAGATGGAAAGTGGGTGGAAGGATGGTGCATGACTTAGCACAGTGGAGAAAGGTCAAAGCCAAGTGCCTGTGAAGGGAGGTGCAGATGGAAAGTAAGCTGACTCACAGCTTTCCGGAAAGGCTTAGGAATTAGAGGCCCCAGATATCATAGGAAGCGGGGTGACATGGTGGGTGGGAATTGATTTGAAAGTCTTTATGAGGAGCAGTTATACCCTCAGCCCACTCTTACCTGGCTAAGTAAGGAGACCATTTCTTCTCACCTTTGCAGGGGTTTATGCAGAAACAAAGATTGTCTGGATTTGGGGTCATGGAGCATTTAGAAAGGCAGGACCAGAATAGAATTTAAAACTGGAGGATTAAAGCACATTCTGCATCTGAACAGTGCAATTCCCTTTGTCTGGTCAGCTCTAGCATACTGCCATCTTAGCTTACTGGTACACTCCACTGGGAATACTAGAAGTTCCTTCTCAGAGGAAACTGAATTATCCTAGAGAAAAGACCATACATATTGATATTTGGTGACCCCCTCCCACAAAAGCTTTTCAGCTACTCTGTGACTCTATTAGAAGCCCATTTACGAAGCTTGTAATCAGCTTTTTAGTGACTCACTTTTTTTTATTTTTAAACTTTTCTATTGAGGTATAGTTAATTTACGATGTAGTGTTAGTTTCAGGTGTATGGCAAAGTGATTCAGTTTTATGTGTGTGTGTGTGTGTGTGTGTGTATTCTTTTTCAGATTCTTTCCTCTTACTATATTGAGCATAGTTCCCTATGCTATATAGCATATCCTTGTTGGTTATTTATTTTATATGTAGTAGTGTATATATGTTAATCCAAAACTACTAATTTATTCTTCCCTCCCCCTTTCTGCTTTGGTAACCATAAGTTTGTTTTCTATGGCTGTGGTTCTATTTCTGTTTTGTTTGTAAGTTCATTTGTATCTTTTTTTTTTTTTTAAATTCTCCACATACGTGATATCATGTGACGTTTTTTTCTTTGACTTATTTCACTCAGTATGATAATCTCTAGTTCTATCCATGTTGCTGCAGAGGCATTATTTCATTCTTATTTATGGCTGAGTAATATTTTATTGTATATAAAAGATAATAGGGTATCAGAAGATAATTGGACTTTGGAAGAAAGTCTCCAACATGAAGTAAACAAGAAAAAAAGAATTTAGAAGATACAGAGCCAATACTGAGAACAGAAAAATCCTTCAAAGAAGTCATGATGACTTCAGAGAGATAAAAGGAAATGTTGAGAAAAGAACAGAGTGTTACTTAAAAGAAACAAACAATAAGCAAGAGCTTTTGGATTTTAAAAGTATAGCTTAAACAAAAATTTCTGTAAAAAGATCAAAAGAATTCTGATAAAGTAGGACAAAAGAGATGGACAATAAGAGAAAGGTAAATTTATAGATCAATTCCAAATATCCAGTATCCAACCAGTAAGGAGACACAGAGTAGATAGTCATTAGGGATCATAATCAAAGGCTCAGGAATGAAAATTACCTTATTAAAAATAGCTTTGAAAGATAAAAGTCAACAGAGTAATGTCTTCAGAATGTGAATGAATTTGGGCTTGGAATAAATGAATTGATCAAATATAAGGATAGAATAACACATTCTCAAATACGCAAAGTCTAAAAGTCTAAGGCATGTGATACAGCAAAACTAGGGAGTAAACCAAAAAAGATTACCTGGGAACTTGGATATGGGAAATTAATACAGGAGAGAGGAGTTGGTTATTTATAGAACATTGGCGATTAGAAATCCCAGCCCCAAATCCCTGACATCCAGCAACTTAGAAAATACTCAGTACAGATTAGAACCCAAAGAGGGAGTGAAAAAGTGGAATTGATGAATCTTATCAGGAAAATAAGGAATCGACAGTTCTAACGTGTGACCATGTGGAAAAATGAATTGAGAGTGATTTATAGAATTGTCATAGGGTATGGAGAGGTTTAATTGTATGTGCAAATAAAACTAAGCAAATGAGGGTTAGGCAATTATTAAATGTAGAAAAAAACAAAAAAAATTTTCTCAGAAAGGAAATCAATTGTTTTTTGTTATTGGGCTCATAAAGGAATGATAGTCTCAATAATTAATGTGCTGAAAATGGATTTAACCAAACTTTTTTTTAGCATCAATTTATTGAGAAAGACTAGGGAAAGGTGGCTATAAGACAGATAAAATCCTCATTTACTGTAAGAGGAAGGCAGTAGGTGGAGTTTAGTATGGAATACCTAGGAGATAGTGTTTTACTCAGATTATTTGATAACTGAAAGCAAGAGCTAGTTGAAAGCGTTTGAGCCACTGCCCTGGGGATGAGGGCAGAACAGTTAGTGCTAGGGATTGCTTTTGTTGTTGTAAGCCTTTTAGCTCCTTTGATCTTTTAGATTACATGCATGTATCCCTTTGGTAAAAAATTACTTGAAAATTTAAAAAAGGATGGTAAGAAGAGGTGAATGAAATGAAAGGTAAGCAGGGCAGTGGAGGACCCAAATGACTACAGCTCTGGGAGCTAGAGGATGAAAACACAAGAAGGGATTAATGAGTCAAAGTTAGAGATTGAGAGCAGATGAGCTGCTGGACTGCAACCAAATCAAAAAGGCCTAGGGAGAGGCTTGTTGATGGGATTTGGGTGAAAGAATCCAAGAAAATAAAGGCATATTTTGCTGAACAGCAGGAATCCATTACAAAAATCAGATATTGTGCACAAAATCATTAAGCGGAAGCTTATTATTATTTATTTATTAAATTTTATTATATTGATTTCCAGTGTTCTAGAGGCCTATTATTATTTGAAATAAGAAAAGTTATAATGCATTTCTTTTCAGCTCAGAACCTCTAATTTCCTACAATGTTACAAAAGCACAGTAAAAAATACCATTAAGTAAGTGACTTACAAATATGAAGAAAAATACTGAAGAAGGTTTTCTTGAACATCAAACGATGGATATGGTTGTTAACAAGCAGTTACTTTACATAGTAGTACATTGTGTCTTCTCTGTAGACACCTGGTGTTCCAGTATCCTGCACACTATTTTATTAACAATGTTGTATTTAGTTTTGGGTATATAAGTATATTTTTTTCTTAAACACCTTTCAAAAAGTATTGTACTAAGAGGTATATATAGTCTATGAAGTCTGAGTATCAAAAACTAAGAGGTGGTCTATGAGGAAAAAGTATTCTGGGAGTATTCTGTAGGCTATGTTCCTACTTTGCTCGCTCAGGAGTCAAGTTGCTGTAGACCTGTGTCTAGTTTCTGTATGTTCTTGGAGTTGTCTTTGGAGGCTGAGAAGAAAAGACCAAATTCCTCTTAAGGATCTTAGATCAGAGACAGCTGTTAGGCTTGGAAAATAGGTTGCAAATCTAAAGGTTTAGCCTTGGATAGTAAGGTGTGTTTGGTTGGCTTCTACCCACAAATTCTTCCCTCTGTGGGGGCCTTGTAAGCAGCCATTCAGTGACATTTATTGAACACCTACTATGTGCCAGGTATTGTTCTAGGCACTGAGGATGCAACTGTGAATAAAATCACCAAAACCCCTGCTTTCATGGAACTTAAATGCTGGTGGTTGTGGCGATGGTGGGAGATAATGAACAACTATACAAATAAATATGTAAGATAATATCAGCTAGAGCTTGGAAGAAAAATAGGCTGTAGAAAGGGGGAGCTGCTATTTTAGGTAAAGAGTTAGGAGAAGTCCTAAGGAGGAGACATTCACACAGAGACCTGAGGGAGTGAGCAGCTCAGGGAGGCAGAAGGATCAGCAAGTGCTGAAGACCTAAGGTGAACAGCTGTTTGTCATGTTCCAGCAATAGCAGAAGCCTGTGTGGATGGGGTGTGGTGAGTGGGGGAGAGGGCAGAGTGGGGAGTGTTGAGCCAAGAACATGGTTAGAGGCCACATTATGTAGGTGTCTTTGGATTTCATTTCATGTGTAACAGAAAGCCTTTGGAGAGCTGTGAGCTGAGGATGGGACGATAAAATTTATACTGACTTGAGTTCTTCCACCTGAGGGTACCACACTGTTCCTTATACAGGCAAGGGAGGAAACTATTTAAAAATAAAAAGAAAAAGAAAAGGAATGGTCAATGCCCTTATAGAACTTAAATGTACACAGTGGTGTACTCACAGAAGACTTAATAACAGAACATCTTTCTCATCCCAGGTATGAAGTATTTTTTATGTACATGGGAAATGGGGTTGTAAGAATGGCTCCTTAATAAAGTTAAACAGGGGGAGTTCCCATAGTGGCACAGTGTTAACAAATCCGACTAGGAACCATGAGGTGGCAGGTTCGATCCCTGGCCTTACTCAGTGGATTAAGGATCCGGTGTTGCCGTGAGCTATGGTGTAGGTTGCAGATGCGGCTCGGATCCCGCATTGCTGTGGCTCTGGTGTAGGCCGGTAGCTACAGCTCTGATTCGACCCCTAGCCTGGGAACCTCCATATGCTGCGGGAGCAGCCCTAGAAAAGGCAAAAAGACAAAAAAAAATAAAATAAAAAAATTAAAAAAGTAAAGTTAAACACGGAAGAAGATTTCAAGTAAGTGGCAAGTTCTAAAATAATTTTAAAGTAAGGGACGTCTATGTCTTGACACAAAGTACTGGGAGGGGCCCAAGGGCATTTCAGGCAGAGTGAACCTATAAGTGCATTATAACAATTCTCTGAGCCAGACTTATAAATATGTGTCAGCTGAGGCCTAGAAATTTTTATGCAGCCTCATGAAAATCCTTTTAAAAACTTATTTGACTACAGGGGGATGTTTCTAGTTGCTTAAGTCCCTGATTAGATTAAGTTAATTTAATTTCAGAGGCAAATTAATTGTGTAGACATGGGTTGATACTCTTTTCAGAGGAGTGTTTCTGAAGTTTGAAATCCATACTGTGCAAGAGACCTTTGAGGTTCAGAAGCAGAGTAACTGGAATGTCCAAAGTTCTGTGCCAAATATGTCCAAGTTTTTATTTTTCTGAGTTTATAGGGGCTATTTCCTTGAGAAAGTTTAAAGATGTAGTTTTCTTTACATATAGCTCTTTTTAAGCTAAATATTTCTTGGCCTTAGAATGAAACCTTGTGCTTAAAAAGGGCAGACACGGTCTACGTTACAAAATGAAAAGAATCTCATAATTATACAAAGGTTTAAAATATGACAAGGGTTTTAATAGTAGTTTGCTATACTGTATAAGAGAAATCAGAAAACAATTTGCTCTGTCACCAATTATTATGTTTAGAAGTCCATACAAAGACATTGTTTCAGTTTGCTTAGAATAACAAAAACCTCATCCATATAATGGTTAAGGAAAATAGTAGTTTAAAACATTCCAGCCAGATGTTGACCGCTAATGAACTGCAGCAGCTTGGCCTTGAGAAGATGGTAAATCCAGAGTACAGTCTTTGAAAAGAATCTCTTAATTAAGTGTTGAACATGGACTGAAGCCATGTGCTCACTGGTACAAAAACCAGGAGGGCTTAGTGTGAGCACTGGGTGGCCTGTGTTGAAAAAATGTTTGAAATTTCAAGTTCATATTGCTAATATGTGAATGTAAAACCATTCACATGGTATTATCAATAAAAAAAGGATCAAGTTTCTCTCAGGTGTGTGGGATGATGTTTGTATCTCTGGTTGTACTCTTTTTTAGGAGTGGGATTGGAAGTAGAATCATTGATTTAATATTTTGAGTGATTTGGATTTACTTGGATGATGTGATTGCAGATTAGAAGCTTTGCTTCACAGAGGTTGTTTAGGTCACCTCTGTATTTTTTCCATTTCCTTTCTCAGGCTAACTGCATGTTTACCTTTAGCATAAACGAAGGCAAATGAGACTAATTAGGGAGCAGCAGATTGGAGGAATGTGGGTCACTGTTTCCAAGTGGTTTCAAATGAAACCACTATTGCTGAAAATTCATACGCATGCTTGGTTGTGTTTTGAACTTTTGTTTTGATTCTTAGATCCTTATCATTATTAGGTCACCGTGTTTTGATGCCTCCAAACTTTGACTTGCACCAGCAGTAAGTTAAACATTATTCAGTATTTAAAGAATTAACTGGAACAATGCAGGTGATATTAATACAGCACATATGTGCATACTCTTACCAACTGCCTTTATTTTGTGTAGAGAAAATAACTAAAAGATGAAAGCACAAGGATAAATAATCCACCTATCAAATCCAGTGGGGTTTGTCCTCATTTCCATGAATTTATGTTTCATAGAGATGATAGTAGCCAGTTGATCAAAATTTAACCCTGTGTTGACCTCCAGGCTAATATTTGATAGAATAAGCAGGACAATGAAAGTTTCTCTAGATCTTGTCCCCCTTTGTGACCAGTTTGCTCTGTAACTTACCCCTGTGCCTCAATTTCTATTTCTAAAATGAGAAGAACAACAGCTATTCTTTTAAAATCACAGGATAAAATCAGTTATATTTACTGAATACCTCCAGTTTTCTGACCTTCCTGATGGGAGATTTTGGAAAAGTTTAAGAGAAGAGTTTAGCAAGAGAACAGGTGAGGTAGGAAAATAAATTAGTAGTCAGGAAAGTGTTTATAACTGTATTTTTTTTTTAAGTGTATTGGTGGTCATGGAAACAGTAAGGAGACAGGATGTATCTGTAGATGCCAACTGTTTCTTTCTACTATAGACAAACTGTAAAGTGACTCAAGGGAAAAGATTAACTAATGAAGACTGTTGAAGCCATGTTTTGGAGACACAAAGATTTGGAGGTCACTGCTGAAAAATATAGACTTAAAAGCTGTGTTAGAATGTATGTGACAGTAATAAAGATGCCCTTCCTTTTCCCCCCATTATTATAAGTACCTAGATATTTTATTCACATTATTTCTAACCTCATGGTAGCTTTGTAAAAAGCAAGTTTTATTATAATTTCAGTTTTGCAGAGGAAAATATTGAGGCTCAGAGAATTTACATAATGTGACGAAAGGGCAAATCACTTGTGAAGGGCACAAGCTGGATTCCAGCTTGGATAGATTTGATTAAAAATTGGAGCATTTCCCACTCAGCCACTCTATTACCTATGGTATAATGTAATCATTGTTAGGCAGACATGGGGGCACACTGGAGATAGATCCAGCCATTTTCTTATCTTTTTGATGTCCTAAAATAGATGGAAATGAATTATAATTTCTCAGGTGTGTGCTTAATAATGTGAATTGAATATTTTTCTGTTGGTTGATAGATTTTATACTCTTTGTCAAAAAATGATTATTTTCTCAAATCCTGCTACATTCTGCTGAGGATACAGAAAACCTTGGATAGTTCTTGGGTTTAATTTGTTTATAGTTTAGATGGGGGAGACTGTATTAACATAAAAATAGAGACATCACACAAAAGTCACATATACAAATTCTCCCAGAGAGTATGAAAAGAGACAACAGTATGTCCTTGAGATCAAAGCAAATGTGTTACCTTGATACAAAATCTGACAAGGACATTAGAGGAAAAGGAAATTACAGGTCAATCTTTCTCATGCACTTAGATGCAAAAAGTTATAAACAGTATTATTAGCAAATTTAAACCAGTAATATAATAGGATAACATACCATGGCCAAGTTGAGTTTATTCTGGGAATTAAAGGTTGATTTATCAACTGAAATCAGTGTAATTTACCATATTAGCAGAATAAAACATGATAATCTTGATAAAGGAAAGCATTTGGTAAAACTTAATCATTCATGTTTAAAAAAAAAACCTTAGCAAATTAGAAGTAGAATTCAGTGTGGTGGCTACCTTTGGGAATTAGGGAAGGGAAATAATTAGTTGGGAACATGAAGGGACTTTGTAGATACTGGCAATACCTCTTCTTGACTCAATGGTGGTTACATGGGTGTTCTCTTTGTAAAAAATTATTGAGCTTTATTTTATGCTTAATATACGTTTATCTATGTGTCTTATACTTTAAGGAAAAAAAATGTAAGACTTCCTTTAGTCCCAGAACCAACCACTGTTAAAAATTTTTTTATGAATCCTCTAGAAATACTCTATCCACTGTAATATATATGTATTACATATATACCCTTTTGGCGATATACTTAGGAACATTTTGTATGTGTAAATATAGGGATATATGTGTATATATATATATATATATAATATAAAAATACATAGGTTTGTTTTTTCACTTAAACTGTAAATTGAGGATCATTCATATCAGCATACATACAATTACTAGATTCTTTTTAATGGTTGTCTTATTACATGATCATACCATAATTCATTTGGCCCTATAATTGGACATTTCAGTTGTTTCTAATATTTTATAAAACACATTTTAATACTTGTTAATATTTCTTTACTAGGATATACTATAATTTATTTAACTATACTTCTATGATGGAAATTTAGGTTGTTTCCAATTTTCCACTATTATAGAAAAAGCTCTGATAAACATTCATGCCCATACTTTTTTTTTTTCACCCTTGATCATTTCTTTCCTTAACATAAATCCAAGGACATAGAATTATTGGGTTAAAGACATCCTCATTTTAATAATAAGAACCTTTATTTTTTAGAGCAGGATTTTGCTTCACAGCAAAATTGAGCAGAAGGTACAGAGATTTTGCATATATCCCCTGTCTTTACACAAGTGTAGCCCCCCTCATTATCAGCATCCTACACCAGAGGGTACATTAGTTACAAATGATGAGCCTACATTGATAAATCATAATCACTCTTTACACTGTGGTTTCTCTTGTTGTACACTCTATGGGTTTGGACGAATTTAAGTAATGACATGTATCCACCATCATACAGAGTAGTTTCACTGCCTTAAAATCTTCTATGTTCTGGCTATTCTCTCTCCTCTCTAACCCCTGGTGACAATTGATTTTTTGCTGTCTCCATAGTTTTTTCTTTTCCAGAATGTCATATGGTTGGAATCAAACAGTTTGTAGCCTTTTTTGATTGGCTTCTTTCACTTAGTGATATGCATCAAGTTTCCTCCATATCTTTTCATGTCTTGATAACTTTCTTTTAGTGCTAAGTAATACTCCATTGTCTGGAATTAACATGGTTTATTTATCCATTTACCTGCTGAAGGATATCTTGGTTGCTTCCAAGTTTTGTCAATTGTGAATAAAGCTGCTATAAAACCCATGTGCTGGTTTTTGTGTAGACATAAGTTTTTAACTCCTTTGGGTAAATTCCAAGGAGTGAAATTCCTGGAATGTGTGTTGAGAGTGTGTTTAATTTCGGGAGATCCTGTTGTGGTTCACTGGGTTAAGAATCTGACAAGTAACCATGAGGATGTGGGTTCAATCCCTGGCCTTACTCAGTGAGTTAAAGGATCTGGTGTTGCTGCAAGCTGTGCCGTTGGTCACAGATATGGCTCTGAACCCATGTTGCTGTGGCTGTGGTGTAGGTCGGCAGCTGCAGCACTGATCTGACCTCTAACCTGGGAACTACAAAAAGTCCAGCCCTAAAAAAAAAGGAAAAAAAAGGGTATGTTTAATTTCGAAAGAAACAGCCAAGTTGTCTTCGAAAGTAGCTGTACCATTTTTCATTTTCACCAGCAATGAGAGTTCCTGTTACTCCACAACCTTGCCAGCGTTTGGAGTTCTGAATGTTGGCCATTTTAATAAGAATGTATAGGTATCTCATTGCTCTTTTAATTTGCATTCCCCCAGTGATATATGAAGTGGAACATCCTTTCATATGCTTATTTGTCATCTGTAAATCTTCTTTTCTGAGGTACCGTTTAAGGCCTATTTTTTAATTGGACTCTTTTTTTCCATATTATTGATTTTTAAGAGTTTGTTGTATATTTTGGATAACAGTCCTTTATCAGAAAGTCTTTTGCAAATACTTTCTCCTTATCTATAGCTTCTCTTTTTATCATCTTGGCATTGTGTTTTACAGAGCAGAAATGTTTAATTTTGATGAAGTCTAGGTAATTAATTCTTTCTTTCATGGATTGTGCCTTTAGAGTTGTATCTAAAAAGTCATAGCCAAATCCTAGGTCATCTAGGTGTTTTTCTTACGACAACTTCTAAGAAGTTTTATAGTTTTATTTTTTACATATAGGTCTATGTCCCATTTTGAGTTAATTTTCATAAAGGTGTAAGAACCATGTTTAGATTCTTTTTTTTTTTTTTTTTTGCTGGTGAATGTCTAGTTGTTCCAGCACCACTTGTTAAAAAGACTGTGCTTGCTCTATTGTATTACTTTTGCTCCTTTATCAAAAGTTCACTTGACTATATGTGAATTCACTCACTTTATGTGAGTCTAATTCTGGGCTCTCTATTCTATTCCATTGATTGAATTGTTTGTTTTTTTTGCCAATACCACACTGTCTTAGTTATTGTAGCTCTAGGGTAAGTCTAGAAGTTGAATAATGTCAGTCCTCCAATTTTTATTCCTTTCCACAATATTGTGTTGGCTATTCTGTGTCTCTTACCTCTCCATATAAACTTTAGAATTTGTTGATAACCACAAAGTAACTTGTTGGGATTTTAATTGGGATTGCATTGAATCTATAGATCAAGGTGGGGAGAACTAACATCTTGTCAATGCTGAGTGTTCCTATCCATGGGCATGGAATATCTCTCTAGTTCTTTGATTTTTGTTCATCAGAGTTTTATGGTTTTCTATGTGTTGATCTTGTACATATTTTATTAGATTTATAGTTAAACATTTAATTTTGTGTGTGCTAATATAAATAATGTGTTTTAAATTTCAAATTCTACTTGCTCATTGCTGATATTTAGGAAAGTGATTGACTTTTGTATATTAATCTTATATCCTACAGTCTTGCTAGAATTGCTTGTTATTTCCAGGAGGGTTTTTTTTTTTTAATTTTCTACCTGGATAATCAGGTCATCTCTGAGCAAATACAGTTTTATTTCTTCCTTCCCAATTGTACAGCTTTTATTTCCTTTTACTGAATTCACTAGGTCTTGTAATATGATGTTGAAAAGCATTGGTCAGAGGGAATATCTTTGCCTTGTTCCTGATCATTTTAACTTTTGAAATTCATTGTCAAATTGTCATCTAGAAAAACTTTACAAACTATAGGTGACCCTTGAACAGCACAGTAGTTAATCTGCATATAATTTATATTTACCTTTCCCTATCCCCAGTTCCTTCACATCCACAGATTGAACCAACCATAGGCAGATTGTGTAGTACTGTAGTATTTACTATTGAAAAATATCCATGTATAAGTGGACCTATGCATTCAAACCCACGTTGTTCAAGGGGCAGTTGTAATATATAGCAACATTGCATGTTAGTCCTCCACTAACACTCTATCAATCTTTTAAGTTTTTCCCAGTCTGATAGATGTTGTCATGGATATATCTTTGATTATTAGATGGTTTAAACATCTTTTCCATGTCTTTTATTATTCGCTTGAATTTTTTGGACTCTATTGTATATCTAGTCAGCTCATTTTCTCCCAGAATATTCATTAATCATCTTACTTCTCTATAAGTATTCTACATATTAAGTGTTAATATATTATATGTTGTAAATATCCATCCCTTTTCAAGGCAGTTTTCTGTTTGACTTCTTTTAAACTAATAATTCTGGAGCAAAAGTCACTTTAGTCATATTTAAACAAACATGTAGGATGGGGTCATTGTAATGTCAATTTAATTTTATTTTCCCTGAGTTGAAAATACTCTGCACTCCATAATTTCTTTTTGCAGTAAAGCACTTGGACACAAAATAGTGTGAGATTTTTAAAAAGATTTCTCAGGAATAAGCCACCTGCTTCATTAAATGAACCCCAGGGTTCTCTGGTCTATCACATGTTTGACCTTGTATCTTTAGAAGCTTACTCAGAGGAACTAAAATTGTTACTGGTTTGTATTGTAAGCAGGAATCTTTTCCTAATAGTAAGATATGTTCTTTTGAATCATGAATAATGCAATTTTTTTTTTTTTGGCTTTTGTCTTTGTTGTTGTTGTTGTTGTTGTTGTTGCTATTTCTTGGGCCACTCCCACGGCATATGGAGGTTCCCAGGCTAGGGGTTGAATCGGAGCTGTAGCCACCGGCCTACGCCAGAGCCACAGCCACGTGGGATCCGAGCCACGTCTGCAACCTACACCACAGCTCACGGCAACGCCGGATCGTTAACCCACTGAGCAAGGGCAGGGACCGAACCCGCAACCTCATGGTTCCTAGTCGGATTTGTTAACCACTGCGCCACGACGGGAACTCCAATAATGCAATTTAGCATTTGTTGAGCACTTGGAGAAAATCAAAGAACTTTACAATGATCCATATGCCAGGCCAACTCTATAAAGTATGGTCTGACTGCCAGCCTCTTAGTCTCACTTCTAGAGATTTCTTGGAGCCTAGCTATGGAATTATTTACTGGACACTCAATGTATATATCAAAAAGATATGGCTTGTTTTACTTTTATAACCTGTTAATGTTGCCTCTACTTCCCCATAAGGACTAAAAACACTAAACAACATCAACAGTGACAACAGCAGCAACAACACAACAAAATTGTTTGGAAGGTAGTGTCATTGGATGGATGGACCTGGGTTCATTTAGCCCTTCTAGGGCTATGACAGTGGAGATGCCCTTTTAATAGTGAAGGACATATAAATCTGTTAAGAATAAAAGAAGCATACCCAGAGTTAACACCTATTCTGAAACTCTTACAAAAAGTTGCAGAGGAAAGAACATTCCCAAGCTCATTCTATGAGGCCACCATCATCCTGATACCAAAACCAGACAAAGATACCAGAAAAAAAGAAAATTATAGGCCAATATCACTGATGAACATAGATATGAAAATCCTTAACAAAATATTAGCAAACTGAATCCAATAATAGGTTAAAAGAATCATATACCATGATCAAGTGGGATTTATCCCAGGGATACAAGGATATTTCAATATCTGCAAGTCAGTCATGTGATATACTACCTTAAAAAACTGAAGAATAAAAACCATATGATTATCCCAATAGATGCAGGAAAAGCCTTTAAAAAATTCAACGCCCATATCTGATAAGAACTCCAAAAAGTGGGCATGGAGGGAACCTACTTCAACATAACAAAAGCCATATATGACAAACCCACAGCTAACATCATTCTCAACAGTGAAAAGTTGACAGCACTTCCACTAACATCAGGAACAAGATGAGGATGTCCACTCTTGCCACTTTAAATTACCACAGTTTTGGAAGTCCTAGCCATGGCAACCAGAGAAGAAAAAGAAATAAAAGGAATCTAAATTGGAAAAGAAGTAAAACTATGACTGTTTGTAGATGACATGATATGCTACATAGAAAATCCTAAAGATACTACCAGAAAACTGTTAGAGCTCATCAATGAGGTTAGTAAAGTTGCAGGAAACAAAATTAATACACAGAAATAATTGCATTTCTCTATACTAACAATGAAATATCGGAAGAGAAATTAGGGAAACAGTCCCATTTACCATCACATCAAAAAGAATGAAATACCTAGGAATAAACCTACCTAAAGAGAAATCTGAAAACTATAAGATGCTGATGAAAGAAATCAAAGATGATAAAAACAGATGGAAAGATATATCATGTTCTTGGATTGGAAGAATCAATATTGTCAAAATGGCTGTACTAGCCAAGGCAATGTACAGATTCAATATAATCCTTATCAAATTCCCAAGGACATTCTTCACACAACTAGAACAAAAAATTTTAAAATTTGTTTGGAAACACAAAAGACTCTGAATAGCCAAAGCAAGTGGCTAGAGGAAAAATGGAGCTAGAGGAGTCAGGCTCTGTGACTTAGGGACATAGTACAAAACTATAGTCATTAGAACAGTATGGTACTGTCACAGAAACAGAAATATAGATCCATGCAACTGGATAGAAAGCCCAGAAATAAACCCAAGCACCTCTGGTCAACTAATCAATGACAAAGAAGGCAAGAACAGAGGAGAGACAATCTCTTTAATAAGTGGTACTGGGAAAACTGGACAACTACATGTAAAAGAATGAAATTAGAACCACTCGGTGTTCCCATTGTGGTTCAGTGGTAACGAACCCGGCTAGTATCCATGAGGATGTGGGTTCGATCACTGGCCTTGCTTAGTGTGTTCAGAATCCATCATTGCTGTGAGCTGTGGTATAGGTCACAGATGCACCTCAGATCCCACGTTGCTGTGGCTGTGGTGTAGGCTGGCAGCTATAGCTCTGATTTGACCTCTAGCCTTGGAACTCCCATATGCCACAGGTATGGCCCTAAAAGGGAAAAAAAAAATAGTGTCAACTGATGGAACTGAAAAGGGCTTAATCTCTAAAGTATATAAACAGCTTATACAACTCAACAGCAAAAAAGCCAACAACCCAATTGAAAAATGGGCAAAAGACCTGAGTAGGCATTTCTCCAAGGAAGATATACAAATGGCCAACAAGCACAGGAAAAAATGCTCAACATCTCTGATTATTAGAGAAATGCAAATCAAAAAGACCACGAGATACCACCTCACACCAGTCAGAATGGCCATCATTAATAGGTCCACAAATAAAAAATGTTGGAGGGAGTGTGGAGAAAAGGGAACCCTCCTGCACAGTTGGTGGGAATGTAAGCTGGTACAACCACTGTGGAGAACAGTATGGAGGTACCTCAGAAAACTATACATAGAACTGCTGTATGACCCAGCAATCCCACTCTTGGGCATTTTTCTGGGTAAAACTTTCCTTGAAAAAGACACATGCACCTGCATGTTCATTACAGCTCTATTCACAATAGCCAAGACATGGAAACAACCCAAATGTCCATCGACAGATGATTGGATTAGGAAGATGTGGTATATATACACAATGGAATGCTACTCAACCATAAAAAGAGTGAAATAATGCCATTTGCAGCACCGTGGATGGAACTAGAAACTCTCATGCTGAGTGAATTAAGAAAGAGAAAGACAAATACCATATGATATCACATATCTGGAATCTAATATATGGCACAAATGAACCCTTCCACAGAAAAGAAAATCATGGACTTGGAGAATAGACTTATGGTTGCCAAGGGGGAGGGGGAAAGAGTGGGATGGATGGGTGCTTTGGGTTAACAGATGTAGACTATTGCCTTTGGAATGGATTAGCAATGAGTTCTTGCTGTGTAGCACTGGAAACTATGTCTGGTCACTTATGATGGAGCATGATAATGTGAGAAAAAGAATGTATACATGTATGTGTAACTGGGTCACCATGCTATGCAGTAGAAAATTGACAGAACACTGTAAACCAGCTATAATGGAAAAAAATAAAAATCATTAAAAAAACCCCACAAAAAACAAACAAAAAACCCCTAATCTCTAATACCATAAACAAAAATAAACTCAATATGGATTAAGGACCTGAATGTAAGGCCAGATACTGTAAAACTCCTCCAGGAAAACAAAGGCAGACAGTCTTTGACATAAATCCCAGCAGTATCTTATTTGATCCACCCCTGGAATAATGGAAATAAAAGGAAAAATAAACCAGTGGGGCCTAAATAAAATTGAAAGCTTTTGCACAGCTAAGGAAATCATAAAAAAAAAAAAAAAACAACAAAAAGAAAACCCACAGAATGGATGAAAATCTTTGCAAATGAAGCAACCAATGAGAGATTAATCTCCAAAATATACAAACATCTTATGGAGTGCTCCCCCCCTCATATGTGTATATATATATAAGATACCCAGTCAGAAAATGGGCGGAAAATCTAAACAGATATTTCTTCAAAGCAGACGGTTGCTCATGAAAAAAATGCTCCATATCACTAATTATTAGGGAAATGCAAGTCAAGACTACAATGAGGTATCACCTCACACCAGTCAGAATGGCTATCACTAATATGTCTACAAATAATAAATGCTGGAGAGGATGTGGAGAAAAGGGAATCCTCATATGCTATTGGAGGGAATGTAAATTAGTACAACCAGTATAGAGGACAGTATGGAGGTTCCTTAAAAAACTAAATATAGAACTGCAATATGATCCAGGAGTTCCCGTCGTGGCTCAGTGGTTAACAAATCTGACTAGGAACCATGAGGTTGCGGGTTCGGTCCCTGGCCTTGCTCAGGGGGTTAAGGATCCAGCGTTGCCGTGAGCTGTGGTGCAGGCCGCAGATGCAGCTTGGATCCCATGTTGCTGTGGCTCTGGTGTAGGCCGGCAGCTACAGCTCTGATTCGACCCCCAGCCTGGGAATCTCCATATGCTGCGGGAGTGGCTCAAGAAAAAGGCAAAAAAGACAAACAAAACAAAACAAAACAAAAAGAACTGCCATATGATCCAGCAATCCTACTCCTGGGCATCTATCTGGAGAAAGCCATGATTCAAAAAGACACACACACCCCAATGCTCATTGTAGCGCGCTATTTAAAATAGTCAAGACATGGAAGCAACCAAAATGTTTATTGACAGAAGAATGGATAAAGAAGATGTGGTACAGATAGACAATGGAATATTATTCAGCCACAAAAAAGAGTGAACTAATGCCGTTTGCAGCAACATGGATGGAACTAGAGATTATCATACTGAGTGAAATGTCAGAAAAAGACAAATATCATATTTGTAGAATGTAATGAAAATGATACAAAAGAACTTATAAAATGAAACAAACTCACAGATTTCAAAACCAATCCTAGGGTTACCATAAGTGAAACTGTTGTGGGGAGGGACAGATTAGGAAGGCAGGAATAATAGATACACACTACTGTATAAAGTGGACGATTAATAAGAACCTGCTGTATAGCACAGGAAAATCTACTCAATAGATTATAGTAACCTAAATGGGAAAAAAGAATAGATATATTTAAATGTATAACTGATTCACTTTGCTGTACACTTGAAACTAATAGAACATTCTAGTTCAAATATACTCCAGTTAAAAAAAAAGTGCACCCAGTCTGGCAAAAAGTAAACCTTAAAAGCTGTTCTCTCCAATGAAAGTGATGATTGTATCGCTTCATTGTGTGCACCTTTATAATGCCTGGCATAAACAAGGCAATTAACTGGATTGAATTAAATCAGCGAATTATCATCACTCCCACCATGTGCAAAACAGCCATTTTCCCATTATTAATATTGTATTTAGATGAGTTAAAGAAAAACAGAACATGAACACTTGGTTCCAAAGAAAGCAGTACTTTCTCCTTGGAGAATGCATTTATTTTTACTCTGAGAGTATGGGACTGAAAAACAGACCTAGAACTGAATCTGGCCAATGCTCCCTCTCCTGTCCATTTTATAACTAAGGGCAAGTCTCTATCTCTGGGTCTCAGTTTCCTCACTGGCAAAATGAGTAAATTTAGAGTACTAAATCTTTGAAGACCCTTTAGCACTAAGATTCTGTGATCTAAGGGGTAAATCAATTCTTAAGAATATCATTTTTTTTTGAAGAGTTGCCTAGTAGTAAACTCATGCTATCTAAACCTTTTTTTTTTAGGGCCACACCTGTGGCATATGGAAGTTCCCAGGCTATGGTTTAAATTGGCGGTGCAGCTGCCAGCCTGTGCCACAGCCACAGTAACTCAGAATCTGAGCCACATCTGTGACCTACACCATGGCTCATGGCAACCCTGGATTATTAACCCACTGAGCAAGGCCAGGGATGGAACCTGCATCCTCATGGATACTAGTTGGGTTCGTTACTGCTGAGCCATGACAGGAACTCCATGCTATCTAAATCTTCTAATGGATTTTTCAAGATTCAAGATTTTAGTAACAAATTATTATTGGGGAATAAAAACAAACACTAGCAATATTGGGATGCTCTGGGTTTAGGTACTTATTGTAGTGTAATGATTTTTCAAGATTCAAGATTTTAGTAACAAATTATTATTGGGGAATAAAAACAAACACTAGCAATATTGGGATGCTCTGGGTTTAGGTACTTATTGTAGTGTAATGATGTAACATGACTTTCCTTGTACTTCTGATTGACATTTCCATCCCCATGAAAATACCTGATGCTTTTTTTTTTTTTTCTTCTCTTTCTCACAATTCCTTTGCTTAAATAACTTGGCAATTGGGAGTTTGTTGGATGAAATAAATTTATAATTTCAGTGCCCACTAGATGGAGATACTGAGGTGACCGAGCTCTTGGTTGACCACATACATTTTTACTTCTGGGTAGATGCTCTTGGTTTTAATTAAAATAGATGAATAAGTGGAAAAGGAAAAGAACAAAAAAAGTGAGGGTGAGAACTGAGAGTGAAATGCAATGTCCCATGGTTTTGAGGAAAGATTCAGATATACTGTATAAATAGTTGTGAAGCATTTCAAAACTGCACCACATATTTTCTGCCATTAACACTAAGTGCATTGGCCTAATTTGCAAATACCCACACCCCTTGAAGTGATTGTGTTTAATTTAGTATCTTTGAAAAATATAATGAAAACTCATCTATCAAGTTTTCCTGTTTTTCAAATTTAATTTTTAGAGTTAGTCTTTATAGACATTATTTTTATTTTCTTTTTAAGTATTTTTTTCCTATTAAATTTTTAGTAGTTCCCTCTCTTAAAAGCATGTTGAGAATTTTATAAGTTTTACTTTTTTAGAGAGGGGATGCATTTTAGCAAGAATATTATGACTTTTTTCAACTTAATTTTTCTAAGTCCTTTGATGATTATAAGAGCAAGAGATTGAAGTTCCTGTCATGGTGCTGTGGAAACAAATCTGACTAGTATCCATGAGGATGTGGGTTCCCTCCCTGGCCTCACTCAGTGGGCCAGGGATCTGACATTGCCACGAGCTGTGGTATAGGTCACAGACACGGCTTGGATCCCCCTTTGCTGTGGCTGTGGTGTAGGCCAGTAGCTATAGCTCCCATCTGACCCCTAGCCTGGGAACTTCCATATTCTGTGGGTGTGGCCCTTAAAAAAAAAAAGGCAAACAACAACAACAAAAAGCAAGAGGTTGGGGTCAAAATCCAAGATGAAAATACTAGGAGTGAGACTAAAAAAATAGTATTTTATGAAATGTTTTGGTGAAGCCAGCAGGCAGTGAATCATATAGGCATGTAAAAATAATTTAATGATATTTTATGAAGGTATCCCTTGCATGAATAACTAAGGAAAAGAGCATTTTACAAATTACACTTTCCATGGTTACTGAGTATACCAGATGCTTTAGAAGAACCATTGGAGATTATGTAGAATTTGGGTGTATGGATATAATTTCTTAATTTTAATGGTAGCAGAATTGGTAAGGGATTAGAAAATAGGAAAATAACTTGGCCTCATTATGAAGACCAAAGGATGGAATTAAAAGAAGAGGATTTCATCCAGCTCAGCATCTCACAGCATGGTATGGTGGGGAGAGCATGGCTTCTGAAGTCAACCAGACCTTGGATTTCTAGCTCATACCCTCAGTAGCTGTGTGACCTTGGAATATTACTTTATCTCTGAACCTGTTCGTTTGTTTATAAAACTGGAGTAATAATATTTACCTAGTAAAGTAGTTGTGAAGATTAATTTATGCAAAGCGCCTAACTCATAAGTGGTAATGAGCATTATTGTCATCATTGCCACATTATAATGATGATGTTAGTAATGTAATAACAACTTATAATTCTCATTCCAATTAACAAAATTGGAAGGTGAGGCATTCTGGGTCTTTAGAAAATGACTAGTTTAGGCTAGTTTCACTGGAAGCCTTTTTATTTCTCTTCTAACTGTGAGATGCAGGGTTCTGTGAACTCCAGATGGATTAAGACATGAAAATGTTACTTTTTGTCCCTTTATTCAGCAATTGCTGGACCAGGCACTGTTCTAGAATTGGGGCTAGAGTAATAACATAGGCAAGGAACTTATATTCTAGAAGGGAGAGACAAATATAGAAGTTGACAGAACATTGTAAATCAGCTATAATAAAAAATTTAAAAAAACAACTAAATGGACAAGATACTCTCATGTGGGGTTAATTTCTCTAAGGAGAATGAAACCTAGCAATGATGGAGAATGACTTGGAGAAAGGCTACTTTTGGTTATGTGATTAGTACAAAGAATTAAAGTACATGAGGAAGAGAAAAAACTACCAATTAAAATAATGACCAGTTGGGGGTGGGGGGGGTGCTGGGGTTTAAAATAAATAAGTAAGTAAGTAAGTAAAATAATGACCAGTTGTTGGTAAAATTGAGTTTTATTGTGGGTAGCAATATCATAGTGATGTGGGGAGCAACATGATATAAGCTGAAGCATATTATCAAACATTTAATTATTAGCTCTTTTGAACCTTTCTTCTCTCCATAAAGTCCACTTTCTGGTTGGCAAAATTTCCTCTTGAAGAAATTGGTAACACTCTTTGGATGCAGTCTTGCTTATTCTGCCAGTTAGGAGCTATCTGTGGGTGCAGAGCATGGTACAGTGGGAGCCATGGTACAGTAGGGTACTTCAGGTACCCTGAAAGGTGGGCTTCTCTCCCCTTCCTGTGGGATATCTAAGGTTAGGTAAAAGTAGAGTCAGTAAATGTCCATCAAGGGCAGTCTTCCATGTTTCTGGATTAGGATCTTCTAGTGGATTTCCAAACTTTGCTTTGTCATAGCTCCTTTCCTATTTTTTGTGGGAGCCGAACCTCAGGGAACTGGAGTACCATTTTCCTTACTCTGTCTAGGGGATCATAGATGGTCATTATTAGACAATAGGCTTAACATTCAGGGAAAAAAACAAAATGAGAGGAAAAACTGTACCTATTGAATTTCCAGTCACATTATTCTTTAGTATTTTAAAGATCCTACCTTGTTATATAAAATATAAAACACTGCATTGTGAAGCTACTTTTCTGATGCTTAGCTAAGGAAGTTCTAGGCCTTTGACCCTGGTTAGAGTTAGGTGTTGTAAATACTGCCGGTTACCTTGTTAATAACTTAATTTTTATTACCAAATCTTATTCTTTTGTACAGTGTGGTATAATTTATGCTTTTTACCCTTATTTTACAGCTTTATCATATTTCTCTAGTTATCATTGCACTCATATGGCAAGAGAACTCACAGTAAGTGACTAAAATAAGTAATATAAAAGCCAGAGTTCCTATTGTTTTTCTCTTCAAATTCTTCAAAAATTAATCTTTTAAAGAATAAAATTTTTCATAGAAGGAGGTGGATTTGTTTTTTAGGTATCTGAATGGCAAAGTTAACATTTGTTAAAATTTCATTTCACATAGGTAGGCTATTCAACTGACATGTTAAAGTAATTTATCCTGTAAATAAATTATTTCCCATGGAATACCATAACTTCTTTGGAACCATAGTGGGAGCAAGAGTGGAGAATCTCATTTCATTTTGTTTCTTATAACAAATAGGGAAAGTTCTTTAAATGAGTCTTCTAGAAACACAGGTTGTGCTGTTAATACTCCGGTGTCCTGCTTTTTATCAACACCAGTATGGTCTCACTAAGGATAGCATAAGAGGCATTTGGCTTTTTTGGGTATCACTTTCAAATGATACATTTTAATGAGTGCCACCCAGGTTACTCTTTGACCAATATGCTGATTTAATTATTTTAAGCATTCAAATAAAATATAATTGTTTCAAAGACCTTGGGTAGCATCCCACATAAGAAGACATTCTGGGCTATTAAGCAGTTGTTAATTTTGACTGTTTATTTAAATCAAGTGGGAGCAGGGCTCTGTGGAACTTTATGTGTGGTCATCAAAGACTATAATCTCCTATAATTAAAGTAACTTACAGGGATGGTAAAATTGGTCATGACTCCTGTGGTCATAAGGGTATCCAAAGAATATCTGATTAATGTTCCTTCTTATGATAAAATTGTGTTACTACTTTGTCAAGTACATGCTAAAAATTCTAACAATAAAATTTAAAATAAAAAAGTGAAATGTAAATTCTATATACTGTAAAAAATTCTACATTAAAAGATGAAAGTGTTCCTTTTTATTTTGATAATTTAAGTTGTGATTATGTTCAGTTTTATGACAAAATATTTTAATTGTCGGATTTTGTAAATATTTTAATTTTTCGCATAAGGTTATATTTGGCAAAAAAGCAAAGAATTTATTAGATAAAAATTTTAAATGTAGGTTTTCTTTAGGAATTATTCACAGAAACCTATGTTTTAATGCAGGATACCTTTAATACTTAGAAATTTTCATTGATTTTTTTTTTGGATTTTTTGCATAACCTTGTAAAGTATGATACAGTATTATTTGTTGACAACAAAGTTAAATACCACAAACATAGTTAGATGGATTGTTAATGTAGCACTTAAAATTTTTTTCTCAACTTTTTTTAATGAGGAAATTTATTTATTTTTTTCTTTGGTCTTTTCTAAGGCTGCACCTGTGGCTCATGGAGGTTCCCAGGCTAGGGGTCTAATTGGAGCTGTCACTGGCCTACGCCAGAGCCACAGCAACATAGGAGCCGAGCCGTGTCTGCAACCTACACCACAACTCACGGCAATGCCAGATCATTAACCCACTGAGTGAGGCCAGGGATTGAACCCACAACCTTATGGTTCCTAGTTGGATTCGTTAACCACTGAGCCATGACGGGAATTCCAAATGAGGAAATTTCAAATGTGTAGAAAGAGTACATGAATAGGCAATGAGCATGCATATCTTTCACCTCAGTCCTCATAAACATTTTGCCACATTTGATTTATCTTTTTCTGTTTTTTCTTCCTGTACTATTTGAGAGTTAATTGCAGACATAGCCCCTAAATGCTTCGTCTCCTAGGAAGAAGACATTGTTCAAAATAACCAAATATAATTATCACACAGATATAATACTGTTACTTATAATGCATATTAGTTTGTATTCATATTTTCCAGTTTTCCCAATAATAGTGTCCTTTACAGCTTTTTCTTTTTTTTTTTTTCTTTTTCTCTATTTTTTCTGATCCAGTCATTGCATGTAATTGTGATGTTTCTTTAGTTTTCTTTATTCTAGGATAATTCCCCAGGTTTTTTTTTTTTGTCTCTCATGACATTAACATTATTGAAGAGTCCACACTTCTTTTGTCTGTGTCTGACTTCCTCAGTTTGGATTTGTCAAGATGGTTCCCTTATTATTAGATCAAAATTCACTGTTTTCCCCCCAGCAACGCTTAGTTGATGTTCTCAGTGAATCACACCGTGTGATTTTGGTTTATCCCATTATATTTTAAATTTTTTAAAAAATGCATAGAGATATGTCAAGATCTGCTGCCTATCTAAAAGAATGCTTTATTTTAGGTATATGATATAAATTTCCTTTATAAATTTTATAAGGTGATTTTTTTGTTAATAATAGTTAAAAATAGCTTATAAACTCCTTGAAATGTGAAAATAGATACTGTGACATAATTAGTCTTTTATGTGTTTTGATGCATATTTGTTGAATGAATGAAAATACTGATGACTTAAAGATCACAAATTCTCAGCTTTGTCAAAGAATTAAAATCCTTCATTGTTGCAGTCCTGTTTGAGTATTTTTATGTTATCCTTCATTGTTTTGTTTAGGAAACAAAATGTACTAAGCTTGGAATAAACTGTTTGAGATGTCTAACATAAAAATAACCCAAGCAAATGTAATTTTAAACTGTCACTGTTTATATAGGGTCACATTATTTCACTTGCAGTCACTCAGGGTTTGTGTATATCACATTTCAGTGTAATGACATGGGCAGGCTCCAAAGAAAATACCAGGCAACACAAATTTGGTTTGACTAACAAATATTTACATGTCTCTGTATCTCTAATTATTGTACTCTTTTAAGGGGTTTATGCTACACAGACTTAATTCTTTAAAGCTTTATGTTATATTTAACAGTATATCTAACTGTAAAAATGATCCTGCTACCCATCCAGATAAATGCTGGATTTGAGCCAGAGCTTCTGCAGAGAACAGGTGGACTTAAGAGTGGCCTGACATGGGCAGACAGCAGCCCGTCATGTGCATGCTCTCTTGTGTATATTAACCTTTTCTTCTTTCCCGAGTGGGTGGTGTTGATTGAAGTCAGAGTGGTCATTTGATCTTTTAGGTTTCCCTAGTCATCTCGTTGGTACCTTATAGGGAAGAAAAGATAAACAGTTCTGCCCTTTGCTTGTGAGGTTGATGTCTCATCAGCAGGAGGTAGATGGGCAGTCGTATTGTTGGCTACTGAACCCTTCATATGTTTCCTCACTCAGAACCATCCATGTCAGCTGGCATGCTGCTATAGGATTGCCACCTGGATCTGTGGGTTAAGTCTGTAGTTGTAAAACTGACTAAGGGACTGCTCTACCATTCCCCCTCTTCCCCAGGGCTGATTAAAAATCCCTGGCCTATAGGACCACAGGACAACCTCTAACCTCACTACTATGCTTATCACTTTGTATTGCAGATATTTCCCTCAGAACTCTGGTGGGATCTTCAAGCACAGAGTTTTCCCTTTTTGACTCTTTGGATCCCCAGTGTGAAGTCTAGTGCCTAACTGAATTAAGAAAAAAAACATGTGGTCTCATTTGCAGCATGATAATTTGCTGGTAACAATATAAATAATTATTAGGGGCTTTATTTATTATAACCACTTGAGAGTCTATCAGTTTTGCAATTCGACTTAATCCAGGTGATTTATTCATTTATCTATGCTTATTGAAGAGTTACTATCTTCCAGGTAGGGCTGATCCCCCAGATACCTTTCTTTCCTCTTCCATGGCTGATATCCATTCTGAGTCTCTGGAGTCTGTGCCACACTGGTTGTTAAAATGTGAGTGTAATCCCTAGCTCCAGGCATTTGTGCTAGGCGCTAGGTTGCTAATAGGCTTTGTCTGTCATATACACGTATGAAAACATATCCCATAAGTCCAAGTGTGTGAATAAGTGTGAATTAGTCATAGTAATGTAATGGTACTTAGTAGAGACTACTCCTCTTGGGCTCCAACTTGAACTTTCTGAATTTTATCTCCTGCCTCTTATATTCTCAGGCGAAGGAATTATTACATAGAAAGGTATTCAAGGATGCAATGAAACTGGACTTATACTACATAATTGGCTACCCAAAATAGAGGTGTTTTTCAAGGTGCAAATTTGTCTTGATAGATGTGGAGACAACACTTTTAACCTTGGTTGAATTCTTTATACTTGTGCAAAGCCTTGTGCTCTCTTAGTTTTATTTTCTGCTTCCTAACTTCATCTCCACTGGAGAAAGGAGATAGGTATTATATGGCCTTTATATACAGTTACAAAGTAGTAAAGTGGGAGTTTTTACTTGTTGACCAGAAATTTGACATCAATTAAATATTTTCTAATTATTGACTAAAAGTAGTTATAGTGAGAATACAAACAATTTTCAAGTGTGAGATTTAGTTTTGAAGGCTAGTTTATGAGCTGCGGGTTCCAAGAGCCATAAATAGAAGTGGAAACAGCAATTGTCTTGAATGGGTGAAAATAGATTTTTAACAACACCAGGTTTTTCCTGATTAATCAATAATGATTATAGATACCTTGAATTTTATTTTTCTTATTTTAAAAGCAGCATCTTATGATTATATAACACTGGGGGGTTGAAAAGTATGTTAAAATTAAATTAAAAAAATAATCCATAATTTTAATAAGCAAAGATTGGACTCATTGTCATTTTGAGTACTGTGATGAAGTAAAATCTTTGTATTTTCTGAAATATTATAGTTCAGGGAACCTACATTTAGTGCATATGTTAATTGAATTAACAAGTTTTTATAGAATGTTGACTTTGTACTAGGCATTTGGGATAGAGTAGTAACTAAAACAAAGTCCTTGCTCATGGAGTTTATGTTTGATTGGAGGGAGACAGAAAACAAATAAAAAGATAATGTAAGATGGTAAAAGCCTTGAAGAAAAACAAAGGAGGGTATGAGATAAGAGTGGCAGCGGGTATTGATATATTTTAGGAGGATGAGGTGACATTTGAGTGGAGATTTCCAAGTAAGGTCATTCCAGACTGAGGGAATGGTAGGAAGAAAGACCTTGGGGGTGGTGTGGGATATTAATTCCTTATTGACTTGTAATTATAGCCAGCATTTATTGTGCACTGACTGTATTCGAGGCTTTTAAAATCCTTATCCAATTAAATGGATAAATATTATAACTGCTATTTTGGAGATGAGGAAACATATGTTTTAAACCACTTTGTAATACTGATAACTGCTATAATAGGGTTATGTGAAAGAGTGTATAATGTACTTCTAGGTGGCCATGAAAATTTCCCAGAAGGGTTGCTGCTTGGATTTAGTTTCAGTGGAAGAGTAACTAGTTACAGTTATGAAAGTGAGAAGATTATAGGATTCTGGTCTCATTTCTCTCTCTGCTGTATTCCCAGAACCTATAATAGCACCTTTTCCACAGTTGGCACTCAATAAATATTTGTTGAATGAAAGCAGGTGGAACAGCATTTGCAAAAACATGTAAGTATAGAGAGCACGAGATACTCAGAATACTGTAATTAGTTTACTTTGACAGGAACATGGGCTATGTGATAAAAGCAGCAGGAGCTTATGGTAGAGAACGTAAGCAGGGATCAGATCATGAATTATTTTTATGAAAAGGCAATGAGGTACTTATTTTGGCACAAATATATACTAAAAATCTATAAGCTATAGAGGAAATGATCTTAGAGCCTGGGGAAGGATAAAATGCAATGGTATGAACAGGTATCTCTCTTTCTCTACACACACACACACACACACACACACACACACACACACAGTCCATATATATTTTAATTATGGGACAACATATTTAACATTATTTGTTTGAATGTTTGAATATTCTTTGGGCTTCTGTGAAGAAAAAATAATTTTGAATGTAAATGTGAGTTATTAAGACTCTTGCATGCAAGGAAAAACAACCCACTCAAGGCATGAGTCCTGGAATGCAAAGGTGAGTTAGTTAGCCTTTGCTGTGTAATAAACCCTCCCCAAATGTAGTTGCTTAAAACAACAACCTTTTGGATTGGATTCAACTAGATGTTGCTTTTGCTTACCTTGGCTGAGCTCATTCAGCTGCTGGTCAGTACTGCTTCTGGGTTGGCTGGGATGATAGGGGCAACTGGCCACATGTCTCTCATCATCCACCAGGCTAGCTCAGGCTTGTTCAACTGGAGGTTTTAGACTTCCAAGAACAGCAGGAAGGCAAGCTGTAATGTATGAGTGATTTTCATGTCCCTGTGTCCTGTTTGCCACGTATCCTGTTGACCAAAACAAATTATACCCCAGATCCAAGAAGTGGAGAAATAGATTCCACCTTTTCATGGGAGGAGCTACAAAGTCACGTTGCAAGGTAATAGAAAGAGAAAGGGAAGGATTTGTGGCCATTTTGTAGTCTAAGATAGTGGATTATAGCTGGATTTCAAGGATGGGCAGAAATTTAAGTGCTAGGTCTGCTTCTGTCACTTGCCTTGCTCTCTTTTTCCTTGTCTGTTTCATTCTTCTCTGTCTTCAGACCAGCTTCCTCTACTTCTCTGGTCTCCATGGTAAACAAACAAACAAACAAATAACCCCACATGACTACTGATAACTTCTCAAATCATATAAACAGATCCAGATACCCTCCTTCCCCAAACTGACTCTTTTTTCCTCAGTGGGAAGATTCCCTTGCAGAAGGGAATCTGGTTAGTTTGTCTTAGACCCACTCCTGGTTAGTTTGTCTTAGACCCACTCCTGGATCTAAGAACTGTGGTGGGGTGTGTGGGTTGGGAGTTCGCATGGGTGGGTGAAGAAGTGGAGAATTATATAGTGTGTGAATCTGACATTGAAAGATCTATTTTGCTTTAACCTAGAGATAGTTGGGTGGCAGAATGAGAAGGAGGGGAATGGAATGGACAGTGCCCCCAGGAAACAGTAGTGATGAGGAGGGGATGGCCAAACATATATCTCATAGCAGTGAATCACAGTCAGTTTTATATATAATGTGGTAACTTCAGTGGCCTGAGAGTAGTGCCTGGGACCTTAAGGAAGAGGAACATGAACTATTTTTATAATACTTCTGATACCCAGTGTGTGTGGGGTTTCTGACACCAACCAATTCTAATTCTCCAGATACCAACTCATGTCCTATAATACATTCAGTTCAATTTAGTTCTAACACTCCCTGGAGTTAGTGTCAGATCCTACCAGTTAAGGACACAAGACTTCCTCACTTCAGATGCCAGTTGCAAGTCCCAGATTGTTACCTGTATTTCTAACCAACCAGCTATAAAGTTGGGGGCTCCCAGAGCTCTCTCCTCAGCTTCAATCATTTGCTAAAATGACTCAGAGAACTCAGGACAAAGCTCTTTACTTGCTATTACTGGTTTGTTATAAACAGTATGACTCAAGAACAGCCAAATGAAAGAGATGCATAGGAGATGGTACTAGATGAGAGGGTGCACAGTTTTATGCCTTCTTCACATGTGCCACCTGCCAGTGTCTTAATGTGTTCACCAAACCAGAACCCTCTGAACGCAGTCAGTGAGGGGTTTTTATGGCGATTTCATTGTCTAAGCACAATTGATTAAATCATGGGCTATTGGTTATTGATGCAATTTTAGCCCCTCTCCCCTCGCCGGAGGTGGCAACCAGGGGGCAGGGGGCAGTGGGTGGGCAGAAAACCCCAATACTTGAATCAATTCCTTGGTCTTTCTGTGGACCAGCCTCCATTCTGAAAATACCTAGGAACCCCTATCCACTAAGAGTGTACAGAAGACACTGATCACTCCAGAGGTTACAAGGGCCTTACGTGCTGTGTGCCAGGAACCAGTACAAAAGTCAAATATTTATTTTTTTTATTTACATCACAAAGGGTAAGTTGGGGGTAGGGAAAGAAGACCTGAGAGTGAAAGGAAAGATTAGGATTCTGTTGTAGTTGGAGGGGTTGCAAGGGATGGCTAGGAAGAGAAAGAGACTTTGGGAAGAATCCATAAGAAGCAAATGCCTTCAGACATTCCTGTAACTGTCTAGATGGTTGCTTTTATCTGGCTCTGATGGGTTAGATTTTTAGACTTACTAAAAAGGACTAGAAATCCCAGAATTTTCAGACTGAAAGTATTAGAAATCAGATTTTTCTGTGGATATTGTAGGCAGCTTGTTAATATTTAATAAAAGGAGGGGACCTAGATTCATAGATAAACATTAAGCTGTAAATGACCTACCTGTAGATTACTGTCTGAGATTTTCCCTACTGTCAATTACTCTAAGTCAAAATTTCTAAAAAATTTGGACAACGGCTCAGGTAAAACATGTTTTACTTTGCAACATAATATATAATACACCTGGGCAAACACAGTCTGAAAACTTTCAGAAAACAATACCATTTCTGTTGTCAGTGCTTTCCATCCCATTCCCTTTCATTCCACTCCCTTACCTTCTATTTAAAAAGCATATTTGAACCACTAAATTGATTTCATAATTAGCTACTGGGCTGCTACCAATTATTTGGAAACACTGCTCTAAGTGGGCTCCTAAAATTATGACGAGCTAAAAACCAGTAATGGAGAAGAAGTATAGGAACAAAGTAAAGAGGTAAAGGCCTTCTGTTCTTGGGTCTCAGATCAAGGTGGGGAAACAGCAATTCCTTTCAATAAGGGCAACACACAGAGGTGTAAGGAAGAGTAAACTCCAAATGGAGCAAAAGAGAGAAAGCGATATTTCACTTTTAGATACTCCAAGTGTCATGAGAGGACCAAGTAGTGACCGAGCCATTCCAGGATTTTTTTTTTTTTTCCCTAGGGCTGCGTCTGTGGCATATAGAGGTTCCCAGGCTAGGGGTCGAATCAGATCTGTAGCCTCTGGCCTATGCCACAGCCACAGCAACAAGGGATCCGAGCTGCGTCTGCAACCTATACCACAGCTCATGGCAACGCCAAATCCTAACCCACTGAGCAAGGTTAACCTCATGGTTCCTAGTCGGATTTGTTAACCACTGAGCCATGACGGGAACTCCCCATTCCAGGATTTTTGTTTGGTACATATTCATTTATTAGGTGTAGACTTTTGTCTCTGAATATGGTGGACTAGTAGGAGAACAAGATGTTGATGTCATATATTCATTCAACATTCATTTTCATCAGATAGGGTAGATATGAGAAGTACAGAGGTGAAAGGACACATGCTCCTTTCTCTCATGGAGTTAAGACAGATGGGAGGGAGCAATATAAAACAAACATACATTAATGTCTATATAAAGATTGTGATAAATGGCATGAAGAAAATAGACTATGAGAAAGAAAAACAGGAAAAACTCATTTTGAATGGGGAGGGGGGTAGCTTTTAGGGAAGACCTTGTGGAATAAGTTGAGATATGAAAGCTGAGTTGGAGGTGTCAGGCAAAAATGGCTTATTTTTTAAAGTAACTCTATCATAGGTTGTCGTAAGCATAGATTTTCCAGAATGCTTTGACGTATTCTTAAATGCTTATTCCGCTGTAGGAATAAGTAATATATACTCCCAAAGTAAGTGGAAGGAAAGACTCATGAAATGGGAAGGGAAAGTGAGCAGAGCTGCCATCCAAGGCAGGTCAGGACAGTGGCTGATGTTTGGTCCAATAGCAGAGAGTCCATCATCCACCTTGTGAGGCAACTGGGCAGTATCCTAATTTTTACCCCTTGAAACGATTATCTTTTTCTCTCCTTTCTTACCACCCCTGTTTAGACAATTTTAGTGTCTCTTGTCCTATGTTTGAGCAGTGTGTGAAGTGGATGTGTTTTGTAACAAATTACTTTACCAACTGAGCACATCTCCTGGTCTAGATTAGTTTTCTGTTCCATTAGCAATTGTTTGTACTTCCTTTAAACCTTCTGCCAGTAGTTTACAAACCATCCAGGAGCCTATTTGTTTCTATTTTCATCTTAGTCTTTTGTTGAACACAGTATTGATTACATTTATAATTTTGGGAAGTGTCAGGAATGATCACATGTAGATACTCAATAAGGAATGAGAATCTAAAGAGATTGCCATCAGACATTTATTTTCCAAAGGACAAATTTTCTTGGTTAGTTTTTTCTGCCTTTTGGATCAGAGTTTCGATTTGTAATGAGATCGTCCATTCGTGAGGGCAGGTATTGGGTCTTGGAACTATGTTTGGTTCTCCTGCAGTGTGTGGTATAGAGCTCTGAATATATGTCCAAAATGCTGTATAAAAAGATCACAGGGGTCTATCTCTGGCTGCGTTGACATAGGATATGTCACCCAGTGCAGAGGGGGACCTGGTAGATTGCGTGGAGGGTGGACAAAAGCTGCTGTGTTAGCCCCAAGTCAGCGTGTAACCTGAAGGGGCTTTGTGAAGATGGTAGATGGGAACTGGAGGTGTGTCTGAGAATCCGCATTTTGGGAGAGAGGCCAGAATGGATATTCCTTACTGTTTCATGAAGTTCTGTTTTTCACTTCCTCTGCCACCCCACAAAGGGCAGGGAATCATCTCTTTTCTTGGAAATATAATTTCAAAGTGAGCAAGAATTCCCTGTCACACCAGAGTTGTATTGACCCTTTTGTCTCCAGGGCTTCTATTTTTATCTTTTGTTGAACACATTATTTATAATATTTATAATCTTGGAGAAGGCGAGGAAATCTATAGTTTTCCCAGCATTTAGGTTAAGAGGTTCTTGTGTCTGAACCTCAGATCTGAGGGGCCCTTTCCGTATGTGCTACTCACTCTAGGCACCTTCCACCCCAAGCAAAATTCTGCTCTTCAACATCGTAAGAGAGTTTTTCTAGCCTCTGTTTGTATATCCCAGTGATCTTGTTGCTTCACAAATTAGCCCTTTTTATCCTTGGACCATTTAATTAATTAATTAATTAATTTATTTTTGTCTTTTAGGGCTGTACCCATGGCATATGGAGGCTCCCAGGCTGGGGGTCCAATTGGAACTGTAGCCCCTGGCCTATAGCCACAGCTACACCAGATCTGAGCTGAGTCTGCGACCTACACCACAGCTCACGGCAACGCCGGATCCTTAACCCTTGAACCTGCATCCTCATGGATGCTAGTTGGATTGCTAACCACTGAGCCACGATGGGAACTTCAGCCCTTGGACCATTTTAGTCATTGGAAAGATTTTTCTTATTTTTAATCACAACTTACCCTTTCTGTCTCAATTCCCCAATTATCTCCTCCTTTTGACATTAGAGTCTTTCAAAGTTTAAAGAAGCACTCCTAACTCCTATCCATCCACTGTCTTTCACCTGTTCCTTCTGGAATATGGTTACTGGTCATCCTTGCCATTCTAACTCTCCCTTTATAGAGTGTACTTTTGTTTATCGCTTGCCTTGCTTAACAGGACAATTGTGAGCCTGTTATGTCTCAATTTTTTCTTTTATTTGTACCAAGTGCCTATTTACTTTCTTTTGAAAAAAATTCTAGGAATTATACAACAAGAATCTTTATTCAATAAGGTTAATAACAGAAATTAAAAACGAAGGCAAAGGAAAGAAGAATGAAAAACAACACTAACTGCTAATTACTTATATGTAATTGTTTAAACTGTATTTACTCAGATTACTCGAAGCCAAGGTAAAAAGGGAAACATAGTGATTTATATAGGTCTTGTGATCAGAATAGAGAAACCATTCCAGTTCATCAAAGGAGGCAATGTTTTCTCCAGGGTACTAAATTTTAAAAGCGTTTCTCACATGGATGCTTTACAGCACACCCAGCATAATGAAAATGATCTCTCTAGTAGTCTGACAACTAATGCAAAAATTATGTTCATGTGGCTGTTTCTTACAATGACCTTCAGTAGATGCAAAACATTTGAGTTCACTCAGATTTCCCTTGTGACAACTCTTTTAACACTTTTTGCCATTTCCTGACCCTAAAGTGCCTTCCCACTTCATGCGAAAGTCTTTATGAATTGAATGTTGTATACACAGAATCCTTTCTCCCCGGCAAACGTGACTGGTAAATTACGGACTTGGTCAATCTAGGCAATGATTCATGGGAGTTATTTTTTTCTCTTTGGGTTGGGTCCATTTCTATACAATTGGAGTCAATATTAGGAAAATTAACAGGTGTTCATTTTAACAATTAAGATTATGCTGGGGTGGGGGAAAGAGTAGTTAATTATCTAATGCTCCCTTCTCTTTACCTTCTCCCAGAGAGTCCAGATTGGCTTACAATCAGATTTCCTGCAGTTGGACCTCAAGGGTGGGACAGGACAGTGCTGTTCAAAACTCCGCATGAGGGACCCTCCCTAGGGAGTGGCAGCGTCCCTCTGACCATGGGCAGGGACGTGCAGTTCCCGGACACGCTTGCCAAACCACAGAGATTGCAGGCCTGCTGCCCATCCATTATTATCATCATTATTTAACGTTCTTCAAAGGTCAGAGCAAAAATAAATGGTCTGCCAGCCAAGCAAGCGACACCAGCCTTTACCACAGGCGTTTGTAGGCCCCTTTGGTATTTAGTAGTAGTGACTTGGGTCGTATTCTTGTCTGATTCCATCAATCTGGCCAGGCTTCTGCCTCCTGCTTGTCTTCCCACAATAGCTTTTTTTTTCTTTGCCAATTCTGTCTCATCTCCTCCAGCCTTCCCATTAAGTTACCTTGGTATGTGTTTGCTAACCCCTCTTTCTTTCTTTCTTTCTTTCTTTCTTTCTTCTTTCTTTTTTCTTTCTTTCTTTTTCTTTCTTTCTTTAGAATTTCAGCAATGAAAGGGATTGAATTAATTGTGCTGAAAATAATCACAGAGGGCTTTTGGGGCTTCTGAATTTTGGACTCCTGGCTCACCCTTGAAACTCCACTCCCCTTGAGGATAAAGAATAGAATTGTGGTCAAAAGCATAGAGCCAAGACTCTGAGTTCAAATCCTGACTGCCACTTACTAGCTGAATGCTCTTGGGCAACTTATTTAACCTTTGTAGGCTTCAGTTTCTTCATTATCAAATGCATTTATTGATAAAAACTTCCTTCAAGGATTTGAAATTTGATAGTTCATGAAGTGTGCTTAGAGAGTGTCTGACTCAGTGCATTAGCTGCTATTATAATTATTATTAGCCTGCAGAAATCATACCAAAATGTTAGCCTCATATTGAGTTCTCTTGGGGTTGTGGCTCTTTGGGAGGGAGGTGTGGGGGACTGTATTTGGAGATGGATAATGGAAAAGTTGCCTGAAGCCTCCAACCATCCAGTGAGCTGGATTTTTTTTTTTAACCGGGGGGTAAATGGAGTGAAATTGTGATAACTCAAAAATATCTGTATCCTAGGGGCTCATGGTCAGCTCCATTGTTTATCCTAACAGAAGGGACGTTCACTTTGGCTGTGTGTACATTTTTCTCCATCTGCTCACCAGGGCCCAGCGTCTGGGCACAAACTCCATTTTCAGAGGCAGGGGGACAAGGTGGCCTGATGGACTTTGGAACCAGACCTATAAGGGTGTGACTTTTAGGTTAATTTATTTACTGTTTTGAGCCTCAATTCCTTCTCTATGAAATAGCATTTATGATTTTAACCTTTCAGGGTCATTTGGAGACTAAATAAGATAGCACATATGAAATAACCTGCATAGTGTCTGACCTTAGAAGACATCTGACGTTTGTTAATTTCCCTCCTTCTTTTGATTCTTTCCTGTCTGCTTAATTCATTAACAAAGCCCCAGTGTAGGAAATTATTTAGAGGTGCTCTTTCAAATTTAATGTGCATATAAATCACCTGGGGCTCTAGTTAAGCTACAGATACTGATGAGCAGGTCTGGGGTGTGGCTGGAATTTGCACTTCTATCCGGTCCACAGGGTGAAACTCCTCCTGTGTCTGAGGCCCTCAGTAGCAGAGAGGGTACCATATTCTTTCCTCCCTGTGGATCTCATTATTACCTGTTGAATTCGTGTTATCATTTAATAGTTACCAAATACATCTGCACATCCAAGATTGTCATTTGGGGAAACAGCAAACTTTGCATGTTAACATGAAGCTAGAAGGTTCTTCTTCATCCAGTATAGGCAGCAGTGGTGATGTTTAGAAGAATCTATCATAGACATTTTCTCATGTTTCCATGGGCCTGGAATTTCAGGCTGTTACACATAAAATAGTGTTCTGCCTTGTTGAAGGCCTCCTCTCAGAATCTGGATCCCTCAGATTCCAAGTCAGTTGGGTTAGGGAAGTTGTCTTTGTCTCTCTGTTTAAAATTTGAAGGGAGATGACTCGAATTTCTGCCCTCACCCCAGGAATTTTTAGAGCCACATTTCCCAATTAGTAGCCTTCTCCAGATTCACTGGATTTATCTCTTCAGTGTACATGGATGGAGGAGTCCACTTTTGTTCTTTTTGTGTGTGTGTGATATACACTTGTGAGTGCATGGTTCTAGATTTTAGCAGGTTTTTCAGATTTACTTTTGAGAATCCTCTTCAATGTTGTTTCTTCGCAGTCCTGATCTTTTAAATATTTTAAACTCCTCCTTTTTCTTTTTTTCTTGATTTACTGTAACTTTTCAGCCTGAATCATCAGAGTTACTTGTATCTGCTGTGCTCATTTGGGAACAGCTGCCTCGTCCCTAGACAACTTAAAGTAAAAAATGTGAAAGTTACCAATCTCTTGAGTTACACATGTGAAAAAGAAATAATAGTCTCTTTCTTTTTCCTATTAAAGTAAGCCCTCCTTTCCTCACCGCCTTAGAACACTCCAAAGTGTCTGCAAGTTAGAGTTTGGCCATCAGCCATGTTAAAACAAAGCAAGTTTACATCAGTCTCTTTTAGACTTACTTTGGTGCTATTTCATGAAGTTACCCCTACTTGGCTGGGGTTCTACTTAAAGGGTTTGCCAGTCTGGGGAAGAATTTGCAATATCCCCAGGTAAGAACACAGGCATTTTGACAGTCAGGGTGGAGAAGGACTGCAGAGGGAGAAAGTTGAGAAAATGTGTGAGGTAAAAAAAAGTCAAGGGAGACATTAACATTTTCACCTTATTTAGATATATCAGTCAGGGTCATAACAGAAAACAGATGTCAATAATCAAGGGCAATTTATTTCATAGAGATTCTTTACAAAGGTGTAGTAGGTATTGGGAAACCCAGGATTAATTATACCTGAGTTGTTACTGCCCTTGGGTTAGAAAATGACCTTGGCAGGATGAATTCACTCCCCCCTCTTCTAATGCCCATTTCCTTGCCTGAATTCTCTGTTGAGAGAATCCGGTGGGAAGCAGGAGCTCTTGGTACAGCTCATGCTGGGCAGCCTCCTGGGCAGGTAGTAAGATGGAGAGGGATTAGACAGCAGGCCCAGGGAGCAGATTGTTGTCTGTCATACTAGTTTTTTTGTTTTTTTTTGTCTGTTTTTTTTTAGGGCCACACCTGTGGCATGTGGAAATTCCCAGGCTAGGGGTCAAATCAGAGCTGTAGCCTCTGGCCTATGCCACAGCCACAGCAACGCGGGATCCTAGTCGCATCTGCGAACTACACCACAGCTCACATCAATGCCAGATCCTTAACCCACTAAATGAAGCCAGGGATCAAACCTGCATTATCATGAATACTAGTCAGATTCATTTCTGCTGAGCCACGATCGAATTCCAGGCATACTACTTTATTTTGAAAGACATGTTCACCTGAAGATGGTATCAATATTGTAAGCTCCTTGACAGAGGACACTGGCTGACTGGTGTACTTATTATCTATAGAACACTAGTATTTTAAATGATTGAATGATTGGGGCTGTTCATTTCTTTCCTTTCTCTTAACTTGCACTAGGGTGGCTGACAATAGATGGATGATGCTGTATTGGTTAGGGTCTGCCTTTTGAATAGCAAGCCTTCCCATAAGACAAGATTAATATTTTCTGTCTCTGTCATTATTCTACTTTTAATAGTATAATTAGTAAAACTGCTAAACAAAGATAAAGTTTGCTATATTAACATCTTGAAGTCTTTTTGTATTATTTTTGTTTTCTTTTAATAAGTACCCCATTTTAGCTAGGCAACACTGGAATCTTTAGTCCTTCTCAGTGACTCTTAAACCGAATCCTGTTATTTCTGCTTTTACTGGATCCCCCACTGGCCTGCAGATGGGTACACTATTTAATTTGGGAGCCCATGTGACTTTTGATTCTTTCCCAGGCTGCTTCAAGAGAAGAACCACACAAAGGGCTAAATTAGCCTCATTAACTATCTTCAGTAAGAGATCTCTGAATAATGCTAGGTTTCTCCCAACTGTCCAGAGGGCAGGAGTCAAAATAGAAATGAGTTTATTGGCTACAAACTTTGGAAAAGTTTCTTGTGTACTCAAATTGTCTCTCCTAATGACTCTCAGACATTAGTGTTTTGCAGGAAGGGATAGAGCTAAATGCCACAAATGACTAGTAGTTTAGGCACCTGGGGTTCTTGAAGCGCTCAGGTGTAAGAGCACAAGAAAATACATTGGTGGGAGGGGAATGAATCCCTTGTGTAGAGCTTTGTATTCTTGCCTGAGGCTTTTCATGTGTTGTGTGTGTGTATGTGTGTGTCTCTCTGTCTGTGGGGTAGGGAAATAGGACAAGTGAGCAAGTCTCCAAATCCTTCAGGGACAGGGAAAAAGATGACTTTGTCTTTTGCTGAATAAAATCAGGTCCCTGAGTTTGATGCAGTCTATCCTTGAAATTAACTTCCAACAGGCTTCTTTCCGACTTTTATTAATGTTTTTGATAGCTCCTTCTTATTCTTATGAAATCTGTTGATATTTTACATAACTCATGTGTGTATGGAATATTTAGTGCCCTTGCATGTTACTCTGCCTGGTTATGATCCTTGGGGGACATTTTATTGTTCTATTTCGAGCGTCCCTGAAGACGGAAAGGGCAATGCAGGCACACGTGTCTCCCTCATATCCCCCAGGATGACAGGCATTCTCTGCTCCTATTTACATCTCCTGCTGTTATGGTGTCTCCATTAATGGTTCTCTGAGTTCAGGTCCTGCCATTTCTGGCTAAGGCTATGGGCCTGGCTCTGATTTGTGCTTATTGTCAGAAAGAAGCATGCAAGTTTTTCCTTAAACAGCGTTTGATATTTAAAAAACCTTTTGTTCCAAGCTTCTTCCCATCTTTTACTCCCCAAATTTAGACTGCAGTGCTTTAAATGGCACACTCTCCTGCTTGTCTCTAGCACACTTCTTATTGTGGAATCGGTTCTCTGAGGGGTATCCAGAATCTTTGAAGTTCTCTCTTTCCCTGAACAGTTTAAGAAATTGTCATGAATTCCAGATTAATTATACCTGTTTTTACATTTGGCTTGGGTTTTAGCTACTCACTTGTGTAAATTGAATGTTTCCTTTTTCATTAGGTAGAAATAATATGATTAAAAGTTGTATACTTCTCTAGAGTTTGTGGGATGTTTTTATCTAATTCATTGGATCATCACAATAATCCCGTAGCCACGGAGGTAGGTATTTTACTCCATGTTATGGATGAGAGGTAATATAGTGTCATGATTAAGAGTATGGGCTCTGAGGATAGACAAGTTGAGTTTGAATTTTTTTTTTTGTCTTTTTTGCTATTTCTTGGGCCGCTCCTGCGGCATATGGAGGTTCACAGGCTAGGGGTCGAATTGGAGCTGTAGCCACCGGCCTACGCCAGAGCCACAGCAATGCGGGATCCGAGCCACATCTGCAACCTACACCACAGCTCACAGCAACGCCGGATAGTTAACCCACTGAGCAAGCGCAGGGACCGAACCCGCAACCTCATGGTTCCTAGTCGGATTCGTTAACCACAGCACCACGACGGGAACTCCGAGTTTGAATTTTGGCTTTGGTAATTGCTATCCTAGTCTCAGCTAATAAACCCACTCAGTTTCCTTATCTGTAGAATGAAGAGATACCTATCTTATAGGGTCATTATGAGAAGTAAATAATTCATGCAAAGCAGTTGCAACAGTATCTGGCACATCGTATGTGGACAATAAATTCTAACCATGAAAACTATTATTGTTATAAATGGTATATGAAGAAATGGAAACTCAGAAAAATTAAGCAATCTCTCTAAGGTCACATAGTTAGTTGGCAGGAGAGTTAAGGCTTTAACCAAGATTTGGAACCTTCTGGTACTAGTTTCTTTCCTCTGTATTTATTACTAATTCCTGATGCATTCTGGGAAGACTGTAAAGTGAGTCATTCTTTCTTTCATCTTTCAGCTCTCTTCATTTTCTTTTCATCGTCTCACATTTAGAACTCAAGTATTATCTGTGCAGTTGTGAGATCCATCTGTCAGAATTCAGCATGTGGGGTAGTGGCAAAGTGGGGGGATATCCCCAGGCCTGCAAGTGGACTCTCCGTGACACAGAGATGCTGGGGACCTCTGGGGTTCTTCTGAATTTTGTCAAGCTGTTATTAACACCCTATTTCTGTTAAAGTGTTACCACACGTTCAGAGACTTAAAAACAATAAGTACATGCTTCTTGATGTTTTCATTTCCTCTTATAAGTGATAGTACTTCGATTTTGGTGGTCTCATTTGTCATGTCGCATCCCCCTGAGGTAGTGAGACAAGTAGGTTATATCATTTCCATTTGGTGGGGGTAGGGGAATAACAGAAGTCCAGTGTGAAAAGAACAAAGACTTGGGAGTCACCAGATGAAGTTCAAATCCTGGTTCCCCTGCTGTCTGTCATCTCTCTCAAGTCCTGTCTTCCTCATCTGTATAATAAGGATAAGCCAAAGGTTATTTGGAGATAATTCCAGGTAGTACCATGTAACTATGACTGTTATTGCTGTTGTGGGGAGATGACTTTTCACATTGGCCCCCTAGCATGGTTATGTCTCCTTATTCTTCATGGAATCCTGCAGAGGCTCCTTATTCTTTATGGAATCCTGCAGAGGCTTGTTCTCCTGGGTACATTGTACCTTCACATTTTAAAATCCAAGTGTTTTGACCTTTTGGTTACTAATTTATTTTTAATGTGCCTATTATGGAAGGTTGCTGGCTTTCATGTGTGCAGCAGGCCACACACAATGCCTATTACGTCAAAATACCAAGCTTACCTCGTGTCACAAGGCAGAGTTAATGTGACCAAGGGATAGGTCATTAGAGAATTCAACAAGAAACATGGCACTTACAGGAGTTATCAGATGATGTTTGGGCAGCTATTCTCAGAAAGTGACAGCAGCAGGTGTTTATGGAGTATTTCTAAAAAATTTTTTAAATTTTTATTTATTTTAAAAATTTTATTGGAATATGGTTGACTTACCAAGTTGTGTTAGCTTCAGGTGTATGCAAAGCGAATCAATTATACATATACATATATCCATTATTTTTAAGATTCTTTTCTTATATAGACCAACACAGAGTATTGGGTAGATTTCTCTGTGCTATACAGCAGGTCCCTGTTACTTACTGATTTGTTTATTGAGTATTTACTATGCTCTTGGCATTGTATGAGGTAGGGGACACAAAAGAAGCACTTACTTTATCTGTTCCCCACAGACACTCTTCTGGGATAAATAGATGTGACTGAAACATGAAGTGATTAAACACTATGTGATTCAGTCACATTAGTTCAGTGGCTGTGGTCTGGGCATTGTATGGGCTCTCATAGAGTGGTAGATAAAGGCACAAGGAAATCCATACTTAAAGCATGGTTTCGTCAATGTGCATAGAGTTATATACAGGGAGCACAGAGGAGGGAATATGTGTGTGTGTGTGTGGGGGGTGTGCATTTGGGTGGTGATGAAGGCTCCAGGGGGAGGTGATGCTTGAGTTGATCCTGATGGCTAGTGGCAGATGCTGGAAGGAGCAGTACTGAGTGAGGAAGACAGGAAAAATCACACTTTTAAAGATACTGAGAGATGAGGGAACTAGGGGGTGATGAATAACAGCATTTTTCCAGTGGTCTGAGCCTAGAGTTCACAGGGTTTAGTGGTGGGAGAGGAGGCTGGAGATGCGAGCAAGGGATAGGTCATTAGAGAAGTATGTGCCATGCTGAGAAATATGGTCATCAAGGCATGGGCAGCCACACAGGTAAGAGATGATTACATCAGTGCTTCAGAATGATCACTCTGGAAGGATCTTCCCGGAAAACAGGTGAGAAAATAGAGGCTTGGATCAAGTCTTAGAAGAAAGAAAGAAAAAAAAAAAGAATCAATAGTAGAGTGAGTACGTGGACAATACTGACTGTTTCATAGGAGTTCAGAGAAACAGGATGCTGTAGAGGGAATAGTACTTAAGGAAGAATCTATGATGGAGGGAGGTTCCAGTGACTTGCCCATAGTAGGTAGGCAATAAGCTGGATAATGAATGGCAATAGGATTCATATGACAGAATACAGGAAATAATACCAGGTTACATCCATGTGTGAGATGGTCACAGAGACAAATAGAATTGGGAAAAAGTGGTTGGTAATATGATTTCATATGCAAGTGGGTTGCACATTTTGGAAGGCTTTCAAATGCTGGGTTGAGGAATTTGAACTTACTTTATTAATCATTAGGAAGCCATTGAAGATTCTTCAACAGGTACTTGGATTTTCAGTTTAGATTAGAAATGTGTTCGAGTATTGGGCCTCTTCATCTTGATTGGAGCAAGATGTATCTGATGAGATGACACTAGTTCTGATTCTTACCTTTAATGGAAATACCAGAGGCATTACTTTTGGACTGGACAGTAAGGTTGGATGACCCCACTTTGGCTCTGGGGAGACTATGGAATAGTTCACTGTTGTGAGACAAAGAAAGCTGAGGCAGAAATGAGTGAGTGTCCATGTGAGGTTTTTTGGTGGTGCCAGTCTGGAGAGAGATGGAACAAACAGAAAGACAGGAGAAACTGCTTACCCTGTGCAGTCTATCAGGGATAGAATATACAGTCGGCCCTCCTTATCTCATCAGGATCCACATCAGCTGATTCAACCAACCGTGGATCAAAAATATTCCAAAGAAATTCCAGAAAGTTCCAAAAAGAAAAACTTGAATTTTCCATGTACTAGCAGCTATTTCCATGACATTCTCATTGTATTTACAAGTCTTTACAGGGTATTTACATTGTATTAGGTATAAGTGATCTAGAGATGATCTAAAATATACCAGCAAATGTGCATAAGTTGCATAGTTATATGCAGGTACTTTGCCATGTTATACAAGGAACTTGACCATGCATGGCTTTTGGTATCTTGTGGGTCCTGGAACAAATCTCCTGTGGATACTGAGGGATGAGACTGTGTGTGACCTGCACAATCAATATCTCATTCCATCCCATAGCAGACATTGGTTGATCTTGGTATATTTTCCTATTTAACTCAGTAGTAGTCTTGGAGTTCTTGTTAACCCAGTGCTGTAGGCAGCTACTATCAGTTAATCAGAGTTGCACTGGAATTCAAACCCCTCTGTGATGTATGGAATAGGAAATGAATGAGCAATAGTGCACTCACAGTGCAAATCAATTTTTACTTTTCCAGGTGGAACTTGCGGAAATCTGTGCCAAGAGCGAGCGCTACATAGGCACTGAAGGTGGAGGGATGGACCAGTCCATATCATTTCTTGCAGAAGAAGGAACTGTAGGTGGCCCTGAACTATTTGGAAATATCAACTAGTAAGAGTTCACACAGAGAGGGGGGCCTTGAGAGATCTCCAGAATGCTTGTTTCTGGGTGGCCTATTTATTAGTCTCTATTGTAGGATGGTATTTCTCAGCTGCTTAGTCATTCAGGGCTATCACCAGTTCACCTACTCTGTTTCAGGTTGATCACCTCTGCCTTAAGCTTCCAGAATCACACCTCAGGTCTGTTTTTCTCTTGTGTCTAAATTTTTTTTTCTCCTTTGAATTCATTGTTAGGGTGAGATTTCTTCACTGCCTAGTAATTGAGACCTCTTTTCCTGCTCTTATCCCAAATCACTTCATCTCATGGCATTTTCATAATCTCTTGTTGGTTTTAAACCAAATGTTAGTTCTCTTACCGCATATATTCACAATCCCTCTTTTTATAATTTACTCTTTTGGTATAATTTTCCTCTGTCAACATCTTTGGGCTTTAGTGGTGGGGAGAAGAATGCTGAAAGGAAGCCAGGAATGAATTCCTTAGTCAATATACTTCCCTTTGGCTATCAGTTCCCATGGGCAGAGCAGAGGTTTTGGTAGTTGCCATAAATTGTCCATTTCCAAAATAGAAACAGACATTTCTTTAAAATCTTTTTGTAGTTTTCCATCAGATTCTTACAGATTCTTACAGATGTGGCTATTTGCCAAGAGTACCTGGATTTCTTCTTATGAAGAGTATATGTTGTTGATTTCCCTAAGGTAGAATCAGGAGGCATGAGGAGATATGGTTCAATGCTAAGAAAATACTCTGGGTGTTTAGGATGAGACCTGACAAGCAGAGTCAGAATCCTGTCCTGTCGTTAATGAAAGTTAGCTATAGAGTCTGACCAAAGTGGAAATTCTTCGGGTTGGCACAGCACTCTATGATGTGACCCCAACTTTGCATCCTCCATCCATCCTATCCTCTCACTACTCCTCACTCTTCAAACTCTAAGCTCCAGCTAAGGTTCAACACCTCAAACTCAGTTAACATGTCATGTTGTTTTTCATCTCTAAACTTGTGTATATTCTTTCCTCTTCTTGACGTCTTATTTGGGTAAAGAAACCTACTGTTGTACTCTTACTCTTCATTTAAGACTCAGTTTAGAGTTCCCTTTTTTTCAGAGGAGCCTATTCTAGGCTATATCTGACCAGGTGCTGCAGCTATTTGTCCTTATAGCTCCCCATGCTTTGCAACCATTGTAATACAACCCGGCAATGTACTGACTACTTGACTGCCTTTCCCACCAGATTGTAATCTCTATAAGGGGAGGGACAGTGTCTACCTTGTCCACTCTTGTATATCCAGTGCCTAATATAGTGTCTGGAAGTTAATAAATAGTATTTGAATGAATGAATGAATGAACTAATGAATGTATTTTTGGAAAAAATTTTTTACTAAGGTGAATAAATGCATAAATGGTTAAACATTTTCTGAATTCTAATACATTATATCTCACCTGTCAATTTTTTCCCAATAGGCCAAGTTGATAGAATTTAGTCCTCTGAGGGCAACTGATGTGAAGCTTCCAAGTGGAGCAGTGTTTGTAATTGCCAACAGCTGTGTGGAAATGAACAAGGCAGCAACTTCTCATTTCAATGTCAGGGTGATGGAGTGTCGGCTGGCTGCAAAGGTATGAACTTGGCAAACTAGTGAAACTTGAAGTCAGCTTCCTCTTGTTCTTTTTCTCTTTGTTTTCCATTGTCTCCTTCCTTAAAATTTAGGACAACATTCTGACTACAGCAATGTTCCAATTAAAGTTTTTTGGTACAGAGCAATTTGATTCCATCTCAGGAGATAAAAACCTCTAGGTGTGCGCTGCAACTCCTAGTTATTTGGGAGCTATACGAACTTCACAGTTGAGTCTTCTAGGGTGGCACTGGGGAGAAGAGGACAGCTCATCTTCTGTCTGTGATGATGGAATGGGTTAGGTCTATGGATGGAGAAAGATAGTTGGAGATGATTGATAGGAAGCAACCATAACTGATCTTGTTTCTTCAACAAAAGTGATGATAGCATTGACCCTTGGTCCTCTCACATGCAGCAGTTTTGTCATGGCCATCACTGGTCCCTCTAAAAATACAGGCTTGGTGTTACTAGGGAAACACAAACCAGAGGGGAGTCTTGGCGTTCTCTGTTCCACAGTTGAGAAGACACTTGCCAGTCAGGCCTTAAATCTACTTAAGAAGTATTCACTGAATACTGTTTTACACTTTTATTTTTTTTTAATTTTTTTATTACTCAATGAATTTATTACATTTATAGTTGTACAATGATCATCACAATCCAATTTTATAGGATTTCCATCCCAAAACCCCAGCGCATCCCCACTACCCCCAAGCTGTCTCCTTTGGAAACCATAAGTTTTTCAAAGTCTGTGAGTCAGTATCTGTTCTGCAAAGAAGTTCATCGTGTCCTTTTTTCAGACTCCACATGTCAGTGAAAGCATTTGATGTTGGTGTCTCATGGTCTGACTGACTTCACTTAGAATGATAATTTCTAGGTCCATCTATGTTGCTAAAAATGCCAGTATTTCGTTCCTTTTAATGGCTGAAAAATATTCCATTGTGTATATGTACCACATCTTCTTGATCCACTCCTCTGTCAATGGACATTTAGGTTGTTTTCATGTCTTAGCTATTGTGTAGAGTGCTGCAATGAACATTGGAGTACATGTGTCTTTTCGAGTCAGGTTAGATGCCCAGGAGTGGGGTGGCTGGATCAAATGGTAGTTCTATTTTTAGTTTTCTGAGGAATCTCAATACTGTTTTCCACAGTGGTTGCACCAGTTTGCAATGCCACCAACAGTGTACTAGGGTTCCCTTTTCTCCACACCTTCTCCAGCACTTATCATTTGTAGACTCTTTGATGATGGCCTTTCTGGCTGGTGTAAGGCTGGTATCTCATAGTGATTTTGATTTGCATTTCTCTAATGATGAATGATATTGAACATCTGTTCATGTGTTTTTTAGCCATCTGTATGTCTTCTTTGGAGAATTTTCTGTTTATATCTTCTGCCCATTTTTTGATGGGGTTGTTTGTTTTTTTGGTATTGATCAGTAGGAGATGTTTATCAATTTTGGAGATTAATCCCTTGTCAGTCGATTCATTTGCAAATATTTTTTCCCATTCTGGGTTTTTTTTTTGTTGTTGTTGTTGTTCTGTTTTGTTTAGGGTTTCCTTTGCTGTGCAGAAACTTTTAAATTTGATTAAGTCCCATTTGTTTATTTTTGTTTTTACTGTCATCACTCTAAGAGGTGGATCTGAGAAGATATTGCTGTGATTTATGTCAGAGAGTGTTTGGCCTATGTTTTCCTCTGAGAGTTTTATAGTATCTGGTCTTATATCTAGGTCTTTAATCCATTTTGAGTTTATTTTTGTGTATGGTGTTAGGGGGTGTTCTAATTTCATTCTTTTCCATGTGGCTGTCCAGTTTTCCCAGCACCATTTATTGAACAGGCTGTCTTTTCTCTATTGTATATTCTTGTCTCCTTTGTCATAGATTATTTGGCTTTAGGTGTGTGGGTTTAATTCTGGGCTTTCTATCCCATTTCACTGATCAGTATTTCTATCTTTGTACCAGTACCATATGGTTTTGATGATTGTTACTTTGTAGTATAGTCTGAAGTCCGGGAGCCTGATTCCTCCAGCTCCATTTTTCTTTCTCAGGATGTTTTCGGCTATTCTGGGTCTTTTGTGCTTCCAAACAAACTTTAAAATATTTTGTTCATTCTGTAAAAAATGTCCTTGGTAATTTGATAGGGATTGCAATAAAGCTGTATATTGCCTTGGGTAGTATAGTCTTTTTGATAATACTGACTCTTCCAGTCCAAGAACATGGTATGTCTTTCCATCTATTTGTGTCATCTTTGATTTCTTTCATCAGTGTCTTACAGTTTTCAGAGTACAGGTCTTTTGTCTCTTTAGGTAGGTTTACTCCTAGGTATTTTATTCTTTTGGATGCAATGGTAAACAGAATTGCTTCAGTAACTTCTCTTTCTGATCTTTCATTATTAGTATATAGAAATGCCATCAATTTCTGTGTATTAATTTTGTATCCTGTGACTTTACTAACCTAATTGATGAGCTCTACCAGTTTTCTGGTTGAGTCTTTAGGATTCTCTAGGTATAGTATCATGTCATCTGCAAATAGTGATAGTTTTACTTCTTCCTTTCCAATGTGGATTCCTTTTATTTCTTTTACTTCTTTGCTGTGGCTAGGACTTTCAAAACTATGTTGAATTCTAGTGGTGAGAGTGGACATCCTTGTCTTGTTCCTATCTCGGTGGGAATTCTTTTAGCTTTTCACCATTGAGAATGATGTTCGCTGTGGGTTTGTCATATATGGCTTTTATTATGTTGAGGTAGGTTCCCGCTATGCCCACTTTCTGAAGGGTTTTTATCAGAAATGGGTGTTGGATTTTGTCAAAGGCTTTTTCTGCATCTATTGAGAGGATCATATGGTTTCTATTCTTCAGTTTGTTAATGTGGTGTATCACACTGATGGATTTGCAGATATTGAAGAATCCTTGCATCCCTGGGATATATCCCACTTGATCATGATGTACAATCCTTTTGATGTATTGTTGGATTTGGTTTGCTAGTATTTTGTTGAGGATTTGTGCATCGATGTTCATCAGTGAAATTGGCCTGTAGTTTTATTTTTTTGTGGTGTCTTTGTCTGGTTTTGGTATCAGGATGATGGTGGCCTCATAGAATGAGTTTGGGAGTATTCCTTCCTCTGCAATGTTTTGGGATAGTTTCAGAAGGAGAGGTGTTAACTCTTCTCTAAATGTTTGATAGAATTCTCCTGTGAAGCCATCTGGTCCTGGACTTTAGTTTGCTGGAAGTTTTTAAATGACAGTTTCAATTTCAGTTCTTGTGATGGGTCCATTCATCTTTTCTATTTCATCTTGGTTTAGTCTTGGAAGATTGTACTTTTCTAATAATTTGTCCATTTCCTCTAGGTTTTCTGTTTTATTGGTGTGTAGTTGCATATAGTAGTCTCTTAAGATCCTTTGTATTTCTGTGATGTCCTTTGTTACTTCTCTTTTTTCATTTCTAATTTTATTGATTTGAGTCCTCTGTCTTTTTTTCTTGATAAGTCTGGCTAGGGGTTGATCAATTTTGTTGATCTTTTCAAAGAACCAGCTTTTCATTTCACTGATCTTTTCTATGGCTTTCTTCATTTCTATTTCATTGATTTCTGCTCTGATCTTTATGATTTCTTTCCTTCTGTCAACTTTATGTCTTGTCTGTTCTCTCTCTAGCTGCTTTAGATGTAAAGTTAGCTTGTATATTTGAGCTTTTTCTTGTTTCCTGAGGTGGGATTGTATTGCTATAAACTTTCCTCTTAGAATGGCTTTTGCTGCATCCCATTGGTTTTGGAGTGTCATATCTTTATTGTCATTTGCTTCTAGGTATTTTTTAACTTCTTCTTTGATTTCTTTGGTGTTTCATTAGTTGTTTAGTAGCATGTTGTTGAGTCTCCATGTGCTTGTGTTTTTTTGCAGTTTTTTTCTTATTGTTCATTTCCAGTCATGCAGTGTTGTGGTTGGAAAAGATGCTTGATATGATTTCAATTTTCTTAAAGTTACCGAGGTTGGATTTGTAGCCCAGGATGTGGTCAATCTTAGTGAATGTTCCATGTGCACTTGAGAAGAATATGTATTTTGCTGCCTTTGGATGAAATGCCCTATAAATATATATTAAGGCCATCTGGTCTAATGCTTCATTCAGGGTCTGTTTCCTTATTGATTTTCTGTCTGGTTGTTCTGTCCTTTGTTGTAAGTGCGGTGTTAATGTCTCCCACTATCATTGTGTTATCATTGATTTCTCCTTTTAAGGTTGTTAGCAGTTGCCTTATATATTGTGGCGAACCTATGTTGGATGCGTAGATATTTAAAATTTTTATATCTTCTCCTTGGATTGATCCTTTGATCATTAGGTAGTGACCCTCCTTATCCCTTAAAATATTCTTCATTTTAAAGTCTATTTTTTCTGATACAAGTATTGCTACTCCAGCTTTCTTTTGATTCCCGTTTGCATGGCATATTTTCTTCCATCCTCTCACTTTCAATTTGTATATGTCCCTGGAAGTGACGTGGTCTCTTGAAGACAGCATATATATGGGTCTTGTTTTTGTATCCATTCAGCCAATCTATGTCTTTTGGTTGGGGCATTTAGTCCATTCACATTTAAGGTAATTATTGATATGTATGTTCTTATTGCCATTTTATTAACTGTTTTGGATTTGTTTTTGTTTCTCTTTTTTCTTCCCTTTTTCTCTTGTTCTCTCCTTTTGTGGTTTGATGACTCTCTTTAGTGTTGTATTCAAGTTGATTTTTCTTATTTGTTTGTGTATCAATTGTTTATTTTTATTTTGCATTTACTCTGACATTTTGATGTAAGAGTCCATATATATGAGAGATTGTTTTAAGTTGTTGGTCTCTTAATTGCAAGTGCAACTCCAGTGTCCTATATTTGTACCCTCCTCGTCTCATGATTTCTGATTTTGGTGGCATAATTGTGCATGGATGATTTCGTATCTTTACTGTATATAGACTTTTACTTTTGAGCCTTTCCATTTGTGGAATATTTGTTTATGGTTGTGGCCTTTTCTGTCTAGAGAACTTCCTTTTTTATTTGTTGTAAAGCTGGTTTAGTGTTGCTGAATTCTCTTAGCTTTTGCTTGTCTATGAATCTTGTGATTTCTCCTTCAAGTCTGAATGAGAGCTTTGCTGGGTAAAGTAATCTTGGTTGGAGGTTTTCTCTTTTACATCATGTTAAGTATATTATGCCACTCCCTTCTGGCCTGGAGATTTTCTGCTGAAAAATCTGCCAATAACTTTATCGGGGTTCCCTTGTATGTTATTTGTTTCTTTTCCATAGGACTTTCAATATTTTCTCTTGGTCTTTAATTTTGGTCTGTTTGATTAATGTGTCTTGGGGTGTTCCTCCTTGGGTTTATTTTATATGGTACTCATTGTGCTTCCTGGATTTGAGTGAGTGGTTCCTTTCCCATGTTAGGGATGTTTAGACCTATTATCTCTTTGAATATTTTTTATGTCCCCTTCTCTCTCTCTTCTCCTTCTGGCACCCCATAAAATGGACGTTGGTGCGTTTAACATTGTCCCAGAGTTCTCTGACACTCTCTTCATTTGTTTTCAATCTTTTTTCTCTTTTCTGTTCTGCATCTGTGATTTCCACTAATCTGTCCTCCACCTCACTTATTCATTCTTCTGCCTCCTGGATTATGGTATTGGCTGCTTTTAATGAATTTTTTATTTCCGTTATTGTATTTTGCATCTCTTCTTGCTTAAGTTTTATATCTTGTATCTCTTTGCTCAGTGTTTCCTATAAAATATCCATCTTTGCCTCCAGTTTATTTCCAATGTCTTATATCATCTTCAGCATCAACAGTCTAAAGTCTTTTTCCTGGAGCCTGAGGATTTCCTTATCACTTAGCTGTTTTTCTGGAGTTTTTTCTTTCTCCCTCATCTGAGTTATAGTTCTCTGTCTTTTTATTTTTATAGGTTTGTCTCGTGGTGGCCTTTTTACAGATAATAGAGTTGTAGCCTCTCTTACTTGTGGCGTCTGCCCCCCTTGTGGCTAAAGTTGGTACAGGGGCTTTCTGTAGGTTTCCTAATGGGAGGGACTGATGCCTGCCCACTGGTAGGTGGAGCTGATTCTTTCCTTATGGTGGGTGGGGATTTGTCTCTGGATGAGATTAGGGGGCAGCTCTGTTCCTGGGGGGATTTTAGGCAGCCTGTTTACTGAGGGGCAGGGCTGTGGTCCCACCTGGATTGTTGTTTGGCCTGGGGCTTCTCAGTGCTGATAAGTGGGGCCAGATTTTCTCCAAATGGCCACCTCCAGAGAAAGGCATGCTGCTGAATATTCCCAAGAGCTTTGCTTCCAATGTCCTTCTTCCACAACAAGCCATGTTCACTCCTGTTATCCCAGGATGTCCTCCAAGAACTGCAGTCAGGTTTGACCCAGATTCCTATGGAGACATTTCTTTACCCTGGGACCCAGTGCATGTGAAAGTCTGTGTGAGCCTTTTAAGAATGGGGTCTCTGTCTCCCTCAGTACCATGGAGCTCATGAACACAAGCCCCACTGGGCTTCAATCCCAGCTGCTCTGAGGGCTTTCTCCCAGTGCCAGATCCCCATGCATGGGGTTTTGAGGTGCGGCTCAGAACTCTCACTCATATAGGTGAGTCTCTGTTACACAGTTACTTTCCAGTCTGTGGGGTTTCCACCTGGGCGGTATGGGGTTGCTTATATTGTGTAATTGCCCCTTCTAACTCTTGATGTGGCCTCCTCTTTGTCTTCTGGAGTAGGATATCTTTTTGAATGTTTTCGGTCCATTTGGTTGAAGATTGCTCAACATTTGGTTGTAAATTTTGTTGTATTTAGCAGAGAAGTTGAGCGCCAGTCCTTCTATTCCACCATCTTAATCCTCTCTCTACCTGTTGTACACTTAATCATGAAGATATACAAAAGGATATAGGACAGAAGACTAGAGAGAGTAGAGGTTAGAGAATTAAGGTTAGGGGGATATGAAACCCCCTCACCTTAGGGGGAAATGGTTAGAACATACATCAGGTGGTATGTAAACAGGTGCTCCAAAAAGTGTCACAGAAACTAAATCTTATGGAAGATCTAGAATGGCACATGCTATGATTTGAAATTTCGAGGGAACTGAAGCAGGGAGCTGGAGGGTAGAAGCTGGTTCAGGTGCCTCCACTGTGTTTTCTCCCAGTCATCCTTCAAATAGCTGATAGAATGATGGTTTAAAAATTTAAATATGAAATAAGTATTAAGCAGAGGTATTAAGTATTATACAGTTAATTCCTCTGCTTAATACCTTTCAAAAGCTTTCTATTTCATTGGAATGAAGTAGAAAAGTCCTCATCACCTCCTGGAGAGCACTGCAAGATCCAGCATCACACAGTCCGTTATACTTCAGCCATGGTGTTTGATGCTGGTTCTCACCACAGGGACTTTGCACATGCCCAGAATGCTCTTTCCCCCACCGTCTGTGGATGTGAGCCTAAATGTCCCTCAGGAAGGCCTTCCGTGATTTCCATACTCCCCAACTAAGTTAGGGCTCCCTTTGTAAATCATAGCACTTGTACCTCTCAAGTATGATACTTACCATAGACATTTAATGCCTCCTCTTTTTGACTTGATTTCATCTGTGAGCCAAGACTGTCCTTCTTGTTAACTTGTATATCTATAGTACTTGGTATAGTGCTTAGGCTGAAGTAGGCACTGGGTAAACATGTGTTGAATAAATGAATAACTACTCCCCATGTTACCTGCCCTGCTCTATTTTGCTCAGTTTCACAATGTTTTACAAGTGTATATTGAGTGCCCAGGACTGGTCTGACTACCATGGAGCTGTGTAAGGTGGAATTATTCCTTTTTTGTGGCTGCACCCATGGCATATGGAGGTTCTCAGGCTAGGGGTCTTAACTGGAGCTGTTACTGCCAGCCTATGCAGAGCTACACAATGCGGGATCTGAGCCGTGTCTGCAACCTACACCACAGCTCACAGCAATACCAGATCCTTAACCCACTGAGCAAGGCCAGGAATCAAACCCATAACCTTATGGTTCCTAGTCAGATTCGTCTCTGCTGTGCCATGACAGGAACTCCCAGAGTTATTTCTTTTGACTGACTTACACTTTGCCCCTCACTCCCTCTGAAGTTGTGAAGTTGGGAACAGTAGAGATAGGATGAACCAAAAAATAAAAGTTTTTTTTTTTTTTTTTCTGGAAAATTTTGGGGTTAAAGTTTTTTTTTTATCATGATTTAAATGTTTTAAATTTGTAATTTACTTATTTAGATGATTTTTAAAAGTTATGTAAAAGAAATGTTTCAATATTAAACTCTTCTGATCAGGGCATATATGAGAAGTAGTGAAGAAACATTTTCAATGTCAAAGGCTTCAGTGAACTTTTTTCCCCCTTATGGCAAGCTTCCTCTTTCAAGAGATGGAATAAATTAACGTCTTATTTGTTTAAGGACTTATTTTTGTTGACTTTTTGAGATTGATGAGTAAGTGCTGCCTTCCTGAGGAGACCTCAGACATACACAATATTGTTTTCAAAGTTTTATCACGAAATTAGCTGTCATCCCTGAGATCCATAGGTAAGCCAAAACGAATATGAGATAGGTGAAATATGTTCATATTGTAACTGCTCTTTTCTAAAGATGCAAGTAGTGAAAGTTGTCAGAATGTCAGGGGTGGGGGGGGTGAAGGGGAGATGTCTTTTGAGAGTTAATTAGAAAAAGGGTTTCAATTTTGGAAGCAGTAGCTGAAAACCTTAATCCGTTGCAGAACCCTTTGTTCTTGAGGCTGTCTTCTGAGTTAAACTGTGTAACTCTGTATGTATTTTAGCGGTAGTTTTTTCAGTGAAATTGGCATCTGAGTTTGGCTTTTTGTCACATACTCCTCCCAAGTGATGTCGATAAAACACATTATTTTAAGTACTTTGGATTTTTCTCTCTTAAAATATGGGAAGAAAAAAAGTGAAAGATTTTATCAAGATGGAGTATGTTTTCTAAATCATGTTACTGCAAAATCACTAGAATCCAAGGTTATATGCAAAAGGGAAATAAAGATAAAACTACTAACATGGGCAACACAGGTAACTCTTGATGTTACGAATATGCTCTTGCCTCAGGAATATAGGCTGGAATTCTGCTAAGCATATTTTCCTTACAATCCTTCATTTTCAACAACATATGAATAAATATAATTTTTGTTTGGAAATGATCTCATTAAATCAGGAAATAACTCTCACATAAAAAAGTAAAGAAACCTGTCTTAATCTGAGCAAATTTTCTGCTTTCAGACAATAAAAATGAAGTGTCAGTGGCAAAATGACAAATCAGAGTAGTTTTGAAAGTGAGACAGATTAGGTTGGCTCCACATGGCAAAACTGTAATAAATAATATTTATTTCTCCTGTCGTCCTATTTCCTCAAGCTCCCTTTTTGAAAATGAGTACCTTTGGTATCTACTTAGTACAGGGATGTATACTAAATCGCTAAAGATGATTTTCTTTTTAATTTTTTTTATTAGAGTTGATTTACAGTGCTCTGTCAGTTTCTGCTGTACAGCAAAGTGACCCAGCTATACATAGATATACATTCTTTGTTTTGCTTTAAGGGTGATAGTTTTTTCTGTTCTTAAGTTTCCTTTCTCTCTCTTTGTCCCTGGTCTGCTCTTTCCAATAGCTTCTCCAGGCTAATTGGTGCAGATCCATTAAAAGTCAGAGTCTTATAGAGGCATTTGAACTCAAATTTAAAATGTTTCATGTAGTTATATGACTTGTAAAAAATAAGTAAATAAGTAAAATATTTCAAAGCAAACACAATAGAGATTTATTATTATTTTCTTGCATAAATGATACTTTTAAATGAAGCACATTTTTATGTTCTTAAGTGAAAAAAGTAGCCAGAAATCTTTAATGAGCACAACATTTTTTATATTTTACACATATTCATTGGCTTAAACTTTTCCATAAATTTTTAATGTCTATGAAATAGAGTAACCCTTAATTACATTGAGGGATAAAGTGTGTGATGCTGATAATAAGTATTATGGGAAGACAAAAAGGGAGGAGAAATTATGCTCTTGTATTTTACATACCCTGAGCTCCTTGTGGCACCATGTGAAGCAATGAAGGAGAGTTTCATGTGGTCCTCTGACGCTTCAAGGAAAATTTACAGTGTAATTTTTTACAGAGCCTGTCTGGTCAGGGGCCATCACTCATCCCGTTTTTTAGCTCCTGCCACTTAGTGGTCAATATGGAGCTTATTCTCTGTCTGGTGAGGAGAAGTGGGTATAATTTTCTCAGGGCTTCTGCAGTTTCCTTGAATTTGAGTGGAGAAAAACCAAATCTCTAGGAATGTAGCCAGTTGCACTCAGCCTGTTGATTCAGTGGAGCTCACTCTGCCAAGATGCTGGTGTGGAGCATTCCCAGAGGATGGTGCGTCCCAGCTGCAGGGCAGAGCATGAAAGCACACTGATGTGTTTAGCAGAACCAGGTTGTTGCATGGCCTTCAGTGCTGTGCTGAGGATCCCCCAGGCTTGGTCCCGGAAGCAGTGGGGAGCCTCTAATGTTATTAGAAAGGTATTTTAGAAATATTAATCTGGCAGCAGGACTTTTGCCTGGTTGAAGAGAAGTGGGTCTTAAATTGTCTTTGGGGATGGGGTAGAAGTGAGGGATACGAAAGGAACTATGACTGAACCTAGAAAAGGGTCAGGTATAAGTCTCTATGATTGGGTTTTTACTCTTCCTTTTGGCCTAAATGTCATTATTCTGAAGAAGTTTTACCTGACCACCCTCTCCATATCCATTGTGTTACATGCTCTTGCCACATTCTGTATTTTTCTATTACAGCAGTTTATCACAAATGGAGGAAGTTCTTCACAGTATAATTATTACCTGATACCTGTCTTCTCAGGTAGACTGTGAGCTCCATGCAGTCAAGAGCCGTGAGTGCCTTATTCAGTGCAGTGAACATGCGTTGCATGCAGACATGCATAAGTGAAAGCTAAGTTTTAAGTCAAAATGGGCTATAGTTTTAGGCTGGAATGATGGGTGGGAAGCATAGTGCTGCCACTGATGATATGGGGAAGGCAGGATGGGAGGTGATAGGAAAGTGGGAGTGATGCACCTCTCCATGGGATTTTCTCTTCCTTCCTTCCTTCCTTCCTTCCTTCCTTTTCCCCTCCCTCCTTCCTCTTTCCCTCCCTCCCTTCCTCCCTCCCTCCCTCTCTCCCTCCTTCCCTCCCTCTCTTATTTTCTTTTTAGGGTCCAACCCCTGGCATATGGAGGGTCCCAGGCTAGGGGTCTAATCAGAGCTGCAGCTGCTGGCCTACACCACAGCCACAGCAATGCCAGATCCAAGCTGTATCTGCGATCTATACTGCAGCTTACTGAGCGAGGCCAGGGATTGAACCTGCATCCTCATGGATGCTAGTCAGCTTCATTACTGCTTGAGGCAGAACAGGAACTCCTCCATGGGTGTATTTGTTTTGAGATAATAGTTGAAACCAAGGACTAAGTTCAGTTTACTGAGGCAAGAGAAAGAGCAGAAGGCCAGGGGTTAAACTTGGAAGATGGCTCTGATAATAATAAAGGGAGAAAAGTGCTTGATGGAAATGTAAGGACCAGAGTGGTGAAAGGGAAACCAGGAAAATTCAGTGCTACAGAGGCCAATTATACAGGGAATTTGAAGAAGGTACATAGTGAAAAGTGCCAGAAGCCACTGATTCATTAACAAATAAGAGAACTGAGTGAATTCCTGTGGGTTTCGAAGTGGTTTTAGAGATAAGAAGGACCTTTGGAGGCCATATTCAATAGTTAGAGTGTTCACTGAGGTCCCAGAAGCAGTGACTAGGGGTCACTGGTTCTAGATGTTGGACAATAAATGAGAAGGAGAAATGAAGAGCAGTAGTTTTTAGTGGGAATAGGAATTTGAAGACAGGAAAACATGCATATGTTTGAAGGCATAGGGAAAGGTGTCAGGTGGGAGAGCCCTAGCTAGAGAGGGAGGGGAAGGTGGAATGGTCAGGAAGCTTGACCCTCAGAATGCCTCTTCTGGGCCAGGCAAGGTTCTAAGTACTTTTATTATCATCATATTTAATCTTCACCTTGTGAGGTAGCCAGCAGGGGTCCCCCTTTACCACCCCTGCTGTTTCCATTGTGCCCCTGCAGAGTGGGGTATGGGTGAGATCAGAGCACAAGATACTCAGGACGCCTTAGAAAAAGGCCGGCTGTGCCAGGGGTGCAGTGAAGATTGTGTTAGAGCTATTCTGCACAGTTGTCAGGTTTCTTCAGATGTATTCTCTGGCCTGCAAACTAGTATGGAGAAGAGGGAATGGCTAACACTGGGGGAAAAGTCAATGTTGTGAGTGTGTCTATGATGGTTCTAGACACTGAAATTACCAGGGAATGGCTCTATGTGGTTAGAAGCAGGTAACAGGGAAATAAGCACCCCCCCACCAAGTATGCACAATAAAAACAGTTAAGTATGATCCCATTGTGTCAGACTATGTGTAGGTATGCAAAAGGAATGCATATAAAATGTATAATAATATGGTTACCTGCTGGGAGATAGTGGTTATCTCATTGGGATGATTATAGATAAGTTATTTTATGTTGTAATTGTTGTTAAACTTCAAATTGTCATGTATTTTTTTTAAATTAAAAAAATAAGTATGTGTGATTTATAGAACCAGAAACAATAACAGTGCAACTGCTTTTGTTGTGCAGAATGCAACTTGTCGAAGAAGGGATTAGAAATGTTATTCTTTGCTGACCTGGTAAGGAGAAAAACTTGCTGCTTTCCCTGTTGATTTGCTAACCCTGCAAAATGTGATGAGAAAGTCAGAGAGAGTTGGATTCTGACAGACATGCTCCTGAGGGAGGGTCCACATCTTTGCACTCTCCTCCCACGCCCTCTTATTAGAAGCCCCAGTGACCCTCTCTGACAGGATGTTTTCTAGCTGCAGCAGAGTGCTGAGTCTGCACTGGGATGTATACAAGTCTAGGGAGCTAAACCCCTTGGAATCAGCCCCTTACCAATGATAAGATTTAGTGGCTCCATATCTGAGCTTTCTTGCCTAGGAGTAGGACACATCTGAGCTTTATACACACAGGTCCTGGAGGGCCCAGCAGGCCCAGGTTCACCTCCCAAGTCATTGCACCTCGTATTGGCTTCTCTTCTTGTCTCATTTTCTACCCCTCTACTGACACTTCTTGGCATCACCCTCCCCCACCAAATACTTGTCTCAGGGCCTGATTCCAAGAGAAACCAGCCTAAGGTAGGATCCTAACACTATTTATCTGCCTCTTGCCATGACTGTGGACAGAGTATTCTCAGCCTGTTTTTTTCCACAGAGCATCAGCCAGGCTCAGGAATCTTCCAGGTACGGTGTCTGATAAACACCCGATGTTCGCGGTGGTGAACAGAAAGTGGTGGATGTTGACTGAGAACCACTTTCTCTTCTATCCCCAGCCTGCTGCTGAGTGAGGAACTGGTCACAGAATGATCTTGACCCCTATCCCTGCTTCACAAATGTGAAGTAGACCAGGCACCAGGGCTGTGAGCAGCAGATTCTCTCTTGAAGGTCTGTCTTTGGGCAGCAGATCTTACCCACCCACTTCGCTCATCTGCAAGTCATCTTTCTGTTTCCTGAGCCAAATTTCAAAGGGCTTATGTGGCTTTCCTCTTTTACTCCCACAGTGTAGTGCTCTCTTCAGAGACTCACGGCTGTGCAGCTGTCGTTGAGGGCATGTGGTAGATTTCATCCTTAATTGAAATACACACCAAATTGCCTGTGTGGACCCTCTTGCTGAGAGTTAAGGGGACCCAAGTGTGAACTGGGGTATCACTGGAGTGAATGTTGGTGCCTCTGTTCGTAGAACAAAGGCACAAAGGGAGGCTGCCTTTGAACACAACTTTATGGGCCTCAGGAATCCCTTGAAGTCTTTGTGCCCACACAATCCTGGGCCAGTTTCCTGGGGTCAGGGGCCTGAGGCAGTGGGACTTGTTCAAGCCTGGCCAGGGATCTGGGATGAGATGCGTTTATTGAAATGTTCTTAGGAAGAGAGCACTCTCACCACTGCGAGCCCATTCTTTGTTTTTTCTCCTTTACCTTATTTTATTTTTTTATTTTAAATTTTTTGTCTTTTTAGGGCCACACTCACGGTATATGGAGGTTCCTAGGCTAGGGGTCAAATCAGAGCTGTAGTTGCTGGCCTACACCACAACCACAGTAACACGGGATCCAAGCCAAGTCTGTGACCTACACCACAGCTCATGGCAATGCCAGACCCTTAACTCACTGAGCAAGGCCACGGATCGAACCTGCATCCTCATGGATATTAGTCGGGTTCATTAACCACTGAGCCATGATGGGAATGGCTACCTTCTTATTTTAGAAGGAACCCATTTATCAAAGTTTTAAAACACTGGACTATTCACTTCCAGCACAAATCTTAGTTTGTGTTTAGAAACCATTTCTAAGACTTGAGTGCTGATTTTCACCAATATGAGAAGTGTGACATAGATATCAATGATAGCCCATTGAGAATGTGGCTGTGGGTCCCAGGTTCAATTTCCAACTCAGTTCTTACTAGTTAGGTGACTTTGGGCAAGTCACTCTCATCTCTTAAATAGAGTAATAATACCTATCTCATAGAGTTGTCAAAGATGAAGAGTGTATTTTTAATCATACAGCACAATACAAGTGTGAATTATTTCTGTTGGCTTTATTGCTTATCTCAGTTGGATTTGGGTCTCTGTTTCAAGAAGGCATCATTCTAGGAGATCATTCATTTCTGTATAAAACAAATATATTGTATGGTTTTCTTTTTTGTGTGTCCTTATAAGTTGTCTCAAGTTTTTTTTTTTGGAATACATTGGAATATGGACCATGAATGAATAAGTTGAATAAATGAATGAGTCAGTCTATGGAAGTGTCAAGCCTGCAGTGCTAATAAACATTAACTAAATGTGCTAAGCAAACAAGGTCAGAAGAAAGATCTTAGCTTATGCCCTTGTTTTAAAAATGGCACCATGTTCTGTGAAATAATTGAACAGAAAAATTTAATTGTATTGTCTCTTTCCCCAGTTCTGCTTTAAAATCATTAACTCCTTTCAAATGTAAGAGCCAGCGTTTTAAAGAGAAGATTAATGAATATAAGAAAACTGTGATTAACATTCTTCAGAAGTGAGTGGCCCCGACCAAAGTACAATGGTCTTTTGGTAAATCCTGCTTCCTGTCAAAAAGAAAGAAAATCAAATCATCAGCGTAATAGAAGAATAAATCAGATGCACATTTCCCTCTCTTTTGCCTGCTCCTTTTTGCTGTTTGCCCTGTCCACACCTGTGATCCTCATATCCTAAGAATGAATTTTATAGACCTCAGGGTGAGAGGTATTTTCAGTTTTGACTGTCACCTGCTCTGAAGGGCTAAGTCAGAGGTTGAGGAGAAGGAGGGACGCATATTCTAGACTGCAGTTACCATGAGTGAACCTAGTTACAAAGTTTGGTTTATTCCTAACCCTCTCCAGCGTGTTGAGGGAGTGCCTCAGGATGCATTTGGAAGTGAAACTCTTTTCTTGAGGGTAGAGAAACATATAGCTCTACTACTACAAAGACCTAACAGAGTGGTTTTTTATGAGGTCACCAGTGAGGTTTTCATTTAAAATCTGGGACATGACTCCAAATGCCCAGATACTTAAATTCATTAGCCATTAGAGCACTTCCTGTGGTAAACAGGAAGTGCTCTAATGAAATTGGGCCTACGATGTCTACCTCAGGACCCAATTCAGGTGAGATTGCAGTAGTTCTCTGTGGACTTTACTGAGAGTGGTGTATTAAGGATGAACTGAATAGGGATAAAAGAACAAAATTATTCTAAGAAATAGTCCTGAGGGAAAGTGGTGAGAGGCAAAAAAAAAAAAAAAAAATCAGTGGGGGATTAGTTTTTTTAGAAAAAATACTTAACTATTCTGTGAGTGTCATACAAGCATGTTTAATATGAAACATCTGAGCTCAACGTGCACTTTTAGGCAATGGTGGGAAATGTAGATAGGCTGAATGAAAAAAAAAAAAAGCTTGAAGTTGAATTTGGTTCATTCAAATAGTGCATACATATCAATTTCTGAAATGGAAACTGACCATTCTCTTGGTTTGAACTTGCAGCTCCTGGCGAAGCACAGAAGCTTGCAGTGGGACAAAGTGCTGCGGCTGGAGGAGGTGCAGGCCAAACTCGGGGTCAGTCTGGAAGAAATGCTGTTGATCACAGAGGATACGCTTCACCCTGAGCCCTATAGCCCTGAGGAGGTCTGCCAGTGTCTGGGAATCAGCCTGCAGGAACTGAAGACCCAAATCCTGAGTCCAAACACTCAAGATGGTGAGTCTGCTGGAGAAAGCCAGGTTGTGGGTTGTTCCCTCACTCAGAGCTGGAAAGTTTCCAATGTCCGCAGGGATTTCACTGATTCTGAAGCGTGCTTGAAGTAATTTGGAGAGCGTGTGTGTGTGTATTGGCAAACTTAATTATCTAGATTCCTGGAGTTCTCATCGTGGCCCAGTGGTAATTAATCCGACTAGTTACCATGAGGACGCAGGTTTGATCCCTGGCCTTGCTCAGTGGGTTAAGGATCCGACGTTGCCATGAGCTGTGGTGTAGGTCGAAGACATGGCTTGGATCCTGAGTTGCTATGGCTGTGGTGTAGGCTGACAGCTGCAGCTCAGATTTGACCCCTAGCACCTCCATATGCCATGGGTACAGCCCTAAAAAAAAGACAAAAAAATTATCTAGATTTTGACTTCATTAAATTCATTCATTCATTAATCAGACATTTCCTATTCTGCTCTATGCCAGGTTTTCTGGCTAGGCAAACGTGAGTAATACACGCTTCCTGCCCTTAAGAAGTTCACAATTCATTAAGCTTCTCTTTTCATGCTTTTTTCAATATCCATTTTTCTCTGATTATGATATTACTTATGTAAAAAGATCTATGTTAGAGCAGTGCTCATGAGTGCTATAGAACAACATTCTGGAATACTAGGAAGTCTTCACTGCTTAGGCTCAGACCTGTGGCCCACTTAAGTGTGGAAGCCTTTTCTGTTCGCCTGCTGCTTTCAAGTAATATTATTTTTATACTGATAACAGCAGATACCTGAGATGGAGGCCATGTAAGAGTTGGAGGTACAGAGGGAGCTTTGGAGTAGTTTATCTTCTTAGAAGTAAAGGTTGTCTCTTTGTGGGAAGTCAGTGCTGGGGGCAGGGTCATCTAGCTAAGATTCAGCAGCCTCTTGAGGTAGAGTTGAGGGGTGGGAGTTTAGCACAAAGATCAGCCTTGGAGCCCCATTTCCATCCCATTCATTTCAATTCTACCTCTGGTTATTGAGTGCCTATAGTGGATTTGCTGGTCAAATAATGTCTTAAAGGCTGCAGCTGCTGATAGCTTTAAGATAAGATGAGGGAATCATTTGAGGGCAAGAAGAAGGTTTTGGTTTCCAACATTGTTAGATCTGATTTAATTTGATGGACATTTATTGAATTTCTAAATGAAAAAACTGGCCTACAGACCTAATCAGATTTGCCATCTGTTTTTGTAAAAGAAGCTCTTGCTGGAACACAGCTATATGGGCTATGGCTTCTTTTGCACTGCAGTGGGAGAGCTGAGTAGTTGTGACTGAGTATGAATAGCCCACAAAACCTAAAATATTTACCATCTGGCCCTTGGCAGAGAAGGTTTGTTGCTACTACTCTAGAAAGGCTATAGACCAAATGGTCTATACTGTCCAAGATCCCTGGGGCTTCTTCACTTAGTAGGTTTGTGAATGGATTTGCAAGTTCTTAACCTTTCTGTTACCTCAGTTTTACCATGAAATTGGCCTCTTAGGAGCCCTCCCCACCAAAAAAATTACTCTGTGTAATGTGCTAAGAACAGTGCTTGGTCAGGGGGTGCTCATACATATCAGCTACTTTTACTATTTCTCTTCCCTCTCCTGCCCCTCCTCTAGGCCCTGAGGCTATGCATTGGGAACACATAGGGTTTGATGCTCAAGGAGTTGGTGAAGTAATGGTGGAAACAGATTAAGAAAAAACTGATCCAGTGTAGAGTAATGAGTGCAGCGAGAGAGGTGTTCTTGGGTCTAGGGAGACCAGAAAAGAAAGGAGTGAGAGTTGGCTTGACTTAGGAGGCAGCAACCAGACAAAAGTTAGGAAATAAATAGAATTTTCCTAGGTAGGAGTTCCCGTTGTGGCTCAGTGGTTAAGGAATCCGACTAGTAACCATGAGGTTGCGGGTTCGATCCCTGCCCTTGCTCAGTGGGTTGAGGATCCGGCGTTGCCGTGAGCTGTAGTGTAGGTCGCAGATGTGGCTCAGATCCCGCGTTGCTGTGGCTCTGGTGTAGGCTGGCGGCTATAACTCTGATTCGACCCCTAGCCTGGAACCTCCATATGCTGTGGGAGCGGCCCAAGAAAAGGCAAAAAGACCAAAAAACAAAAAATAAAAAAATGAAAGAATTTTCCTAGGTAGACAGGCAGTCAGACTTCCAGGCAGACAAAACAGCAGGTAAAGAGGCATAAGAGAGGATTATAAATCCAGAGAACTACAGATAGTCGAGTGTTTTTTGAAAACAGTGTTCATAGTGGTGAGTGATATATCAGGTTGAATTTGTAGGTAGGCCCATATCACCAATGCCTTGTGAAATACTGTGTGTATGTATTTTATGGACAATGGGGAATGAATAAATGTTTATTGAATGAAGAAGTTGGGGTGGGCCATTGGATAGGGAGGGCTTCCAGGGGAATAGCCTTTATTCTTTGACTTAAGACATTGTCCCAGTTCTTTAATTCAGCAAATATATGCATTAACTTCACTAGGCTGGGTATTCTGCTGGATAATGGGATACAGAGATAGGCAGGACATGATCTCCACATTATAGTGACCTAGTGTCTAATGGAGTAGGGTGCCACATAGCAGGCCCAGTAAATAACACCCACTGTAATAAAATGTGTATCAAGAGTCCTGAGAGTGAGAAGGGGAGAGTGATCAAATGCCTGGAGAATGTGGCTTGAATTTGAGCTGGATCTTAAAAGAAAGTTATGGACTCCCAGGCCAAAAGGGGTAACAGGCCATTCAAGGCAAGGAGTAGAGGCCAGTAGAGGCTGGGCAAAGACAGAGACACAAGAAGTGGGGTATTTGAAAATATGTATCAGGAGGTGTTATGTACAGTATGAGTTGGATGCCAAAAATGACTAAAGGGATGCTAATTAGGGGACTATTGTTCTACCCGCCTTCACAGAAAGGCCTCAAACAGGACATTGTTGATGGATAGCTCAATGGGTAGATTCTGAAGACCATGAAGGATGGACTTGATGGTTGCCTGTATCTAGAAAGGAAGAGAAGGAGGGAGGAACTAAAAGGAAGAAGAGAAGAAATAGAAGCTAAGGATGGCTGAAGTATGCTTGGTGGGAAAGTTTGGGAATTATGGTGTGGGAAATGATGTTGGAAGCAAGATGATGAGTTTATATAAATAACTGAATTTGTCTGGTAATAAGGCAAGGCATCTAAATAGAGATACAGAATAGGTGAAGACCCCAATTATACAATTAGAATTTGGAGTTTTTGGTGAAGAGGCCAAGAAACCTTAATAGACATTGAGAATATTCACTGTCAGATGATCTTAAAGCAATCTTTTCATGGTGTCATTTAGTTCAGAAACCTTAAGAGTCTCACCATTACCTCATTGCCTGAACTCCTGAACATGGATGTTAAGTTTCTCCTCAGTTTGCCCTTAACTCTGTTCTGTCCTGTCTCCCATTTGAGCCCATACATGCCCATTTGGACAGTGTTGTCCTGGCTGAACAATTCCACTCACTAATTGCTTCTTGGTCTCACCTCTGGACCTTTAAATCCTAAACATCACTGCTCTTTCTTCTTTTCTGAAACACAATTCTTACCTATTTTAAAAGCTCAATGTAATCCTTTTCATATCTGACCTCTGTTTTCTTTTTCTGTATCCTCATTGTTCCTTTTTCTCTGTGTCAGTGTTCCTTTTTTCTCTGCATCTTGCCTTTCCTCCCCTTCTTTTCTTTTTTTTTTTTAAATAAACGTTGTTGGAAATAAATTAATTTCCCAGACAACCTTGGAAAACACAAAGGATAATTTGCCAAATATAGGATCTGCATTGCTATTTATGTATATATTTAAGTTTTATTCCCCCAAAGAATAATGATTTCATTGTTGTTGTAAAAATGATGAATACTTAATGTTACCACTTTATCTAAAATAACCTCCCCATTGGCCCACTTGCATCACTTTCTATAATTTGCTTAGGTTTTGTGCGTACTCAATAAACCCATGTTGGATGAATGAATCCATTTTATCATTCTGTCATTTTCAAAAGATTCCCTCTTTTGCTTTTAGAGTAAATTAAAAAAAAAATCTATGAACATAAATTAGTCTGTGGGATTCTAGAGTCTCCTAGATTCATGTCATTTGATTTACTTTCAGAATCCAGCCATCTAATCTCAGCCAAATTTCCTGCTAAATTCTCTTGGCACTCAGCTGAAATTTTAGAAATCAAATCCCTTTATATCTTGCCTTGTTTCCTTCTGAATTTGTGCTTTGGTTGGTCTAAGACCTTAAGTAAATGCTTCTGGAACCCGTTAGGAAATGCGATTCTTACTGAATATGGTATTGTACTTAGATTGTATGAATGGAGGCATAGATGACAGATGCTTCCAGCAGGGGACCCAGGAGGGTGCTCCCATCCCTTTATTCCAGGTGCCTACACTTTGACTACACTTAGTTTTGACTTGGACTAATTTTCCCATCATGGAAATCCATGACTTTCTCAAGTGGATATGGAATCTAATGTTCTCTTTCTGCCTAAATTCCTTTGTTTCTTTACCTGGCTATGAGTGTGAGTTGGGAGATGTTGACCTTGAGGTGAGAATGTAGACAGAGATGTCTACAATCAAACTGGGGCTTGTAGCCTCTGCTAAACCAGCCAGACTTCCAAACAGCTATGCTATTTTCTCTTTCCAAATTTCTAAAAAATTATATTTCGAAATGATCAGAGGCCATTCAAATTAAACACACATACACACAGAGAGAAAAATCCTCAAATCCTTATCACTTTTTAGAATGGCTACAATCCATCACTAGGGACTGGTTAGGAAAAATTTAAGGATTATTTGTCAGGCCTTGGCCCACAGATAGGGACTATCTAAGAGTGCGGTATAATGTCTGGGTTTCTAGAAGCTCAGGGACCGGACTGATTTGGGAGGGATGTTCCCTAAGGTGTCACCCCAGGAGAAAGGTAAAGCTATGTACAGAGCCAGGAGAGATGGGCACATGTATCTAGCACAGTGATAAATGAAGAACACTCCTTGGAGGATAAACAGAGTCCACAAGGGACTAAATGGAAACTGAGGCTGAGAATGAGTTGGGTGGTTTGGGTGCTAGTTTAAGAAAGGAGAGAGTTATTGTGCTCCAGGTTGGTGTGGCCCTGCTGCTTAGATGCAGCTGCCGGGCTAGACACGAATCTCTTTGCTTGGATTACCCACTTTGCCTGTGACCATATGCTGACATAGTGCTGCCTGGTTGCTGACTAATTTGTTTGGATCCTGTAATTTCCAAAGTCACGAGCAATAATCACGGCGTTGAGCAAGTATAAGACAGTGGCATACACTGTTCTTTAGGAAGACATCTAGAGTTAAAAAAAAAGCCAAAAAACTTATTTAGTTTATGGTTTGCACATTACGCTTCACCCACGTCATCTGATTTGAATCTCACAACAAGCCTGGAGCACGTTATCTTCATTTCACAGAGGAGAAAACTTGAGGTCAGAGAGTAATGTTTAGTTACAAAACTAGAGAGGTAGTAAGTGCTGTAGCCAGATTCCAAATCCCAGTCTTTTGACTTAATCCAGTGCTCTTATCACTGTTCCTTTTTATCTCAGTGTAAGAATAAGCTGGCCTTAGCGATGCTATACCAAGTAAGGGAGATAATATCAGATTTTGACTTTGCTTGGTTATGACTTTTTCTTGAAACTAAAGAAGGTGATGAAAATAGATTATTTTGTGGTTAATGCATTTCCTTTTGGCTATTTTCCATTCTGGTGCTTTTGCCTGAGAAGATATAAAGCCATGTGGCATCTGGTTGCTTGCTTAATTTAAAGAGCAAACTCAAATTGGCAAGAATGTGAATGAGCTCTTGTATCACAGAAGAGCCATGAGAAGTGCTGTGGAATTTTCTCTTTGGATAAAAGTGTAGCTCTCATAAGTTGTCTCAATTAAGTCTAAGAGTAATTTATTTTTCCTCTAATGGAGAAGTGTAAAGGTACTTTACAATGTAAAAGGAGTCAGTCAGGAATTTCAGTTTCCAATTATGTGTTCTCAGTATCAAGGAAATTGATTTTAAAAATACCTTGTAAGATATCAGGTGCTAAATTCTCTGATTTCAATACATTTGATTGTTGTTCTTATAAGAATATTGAAGAAAAGTTTTCTACAAAGAGCCTAGAAGAAACTCCAAAGGAAATTAGAAATCTTTAGAGAGTTTACAGATACTGGTTGAGCAAAAATTCTTAAAATGTGTGTGATGGACTTCTAATAAGGCCAAATAAAAATAAGTCCTTTTGTCTTTTGTTTCTGTTTTTACAAGATAACAGATTCTTGAAGTCCTCTTGTGGTGCAGTGGGTTAAGGATCTGGCTTTGTCACTGCAGTGGCTCGGATTTGATCTGTAGCCTTGGAACCCCTGGCAGGGCCAAAGGAAAAAAAGATAACAAATTCTTACGAAAGAAAATATAAAAAAATAAATCAAATACTTATTTTTGTTATGTGCACAAGATATGCTTTAAGTTGTTTTGGAAGACAAGAGTGGGGAAGATTTGTTTTCATGTAGTTCTTTTTCCTTTCCCTCTGCCTGGCTTCTCCCTTTTGCTTCTAAGCTCCTGTTGACTTAGCTGTCTGGCCACAGAGGGCAGGATCACACCATGAGTAAAGCTTCTTTAATTTCTAGGAAGAAATGGGCTGAACTATATCCCAGACACTTGAGGATGATGCCTTCTTCCTGGGTTTTCCTCTTCCTCTTTCAGATGTGTGTATTAGTCTTTGGTGCACTTTGCCTCTTCAAATATTTAAGGAACTGAGAATGAATACAAAGGTAACACTATTAAGTATGATTTTTGAAGACAGAGCATCTTGAAACTCTCAACTTCTGTAGGAAAAGCCCAGTACTGGTGTGTGGGAATGACATACACAGCTGTGTTGTGTGCTGTGTACCAGTCCATACTTGAGCCACTCATGGGTAGGCCAGAGCTCAGAATCTCCCTCTTATCCTACAAGGCTAATAGTACTAGCCCTGTTTTTGGTTGCTGCAGCCATTCTAAAGCCACAAAAGCCAGAGAATTCTGGAATTTTTATATGTTTGTGTGAGAGTTTTTGTTTTTATTTTTTAAAATAAACCACCTAAGGTACCTTACTAGTTCCCTCATTGACTGAGTTGAATAAAATCTTTAAAATGTGTTTACTTTTATTTATTTTTTTTGGTTAAACTAGCTTTAAAAATTTTTGAAATTTTATATTGAGGTATAGTTGATTTACAGTGTCGTGTTAATTTCAGGTGTATAGCAAAAGTGATTCAATTCTGCATATATATCTGTTCTTTTTCAGATTCCTTTCTCCTGTAGATTATTACAGAATATTGAATAGAGTTATCTGTGCTGTACAGTAGTTCCTTGTTGATTATCTATTTTTTGTATAGTAGTTTATATATGTTAATCCCAACCTCCTAATTTATCCCTCCCCACCTCCCCCATTTTTTCCTCTTTGGTAACCATAAGTTTGATTTCAAAGTCTGTTAGTCCGAATCTGTTTTATAAATAGGTTCATTTGTATCATTTATTTAGATTCCACATATAAGTGATATTACATGACATTTGTCATTCTCTATCTGACTTCTCTTAGTATGATAATTTCCAGGTCCATCCATCTTGCTGCAAATGGCGTTATTTCATTCCTTTTTATGGCTTAATATTATTCCATTGTATATATGTACCACATCTTCTTTATCCACACCTCTGTTGATGGACGTTTAGGTTGTGTCCATTTCTTAGTTATTGTCTATAGTGCCATAATGAGTGTTGGGGTGCCTGTATCTTTTCAAATTAGGGTTTTCTTCAGATAGATGCTCAGGCATTGGATTCTTTGATCATATGGTAGTTCTATTGTTTTATTTTTTATTTTTTTTTGGTAGGCAGTACATGGAAGTTCCTAGGCCAGGGATTGAACCTGTGCCACAACAGCAACCCAAGCCATTGCAGTGTCAATGCCAGGTCCTTAACCCATTGTACCAAAAGGGAGCTCCCTATTTTTAGTTTTTAAAGGAAACTCTATACAGTTCTCCATAGTGGTTATATCAATTTACACTCCCACCAACAATGTAGGAAGGTTCCCTTTTCTCCACACCCTCTCCAGCATTTATCATTTGTAGACTTACTGATAATGGCTGTTCTGTGAGGTTATACCTCATTGTAGTTTTGTCATTGCCATTTCTCTAAAATTAGTAGTTTTATCATTGTCATTTATCTAAAATTAGTGGTGTTGAGCATCTTTTCATGTGGTTTTTGGCCATCTGCGTGTCTTCTTTGGAGACATGTCTAGATCTTCTACCCATTTTTTGATTGAGTTGTTTGTATTTTTGGTAAAGAGCTGCATGAACTGTTTGTATATCTTAGAGATTGATCCCTTGTTGGTTGCTTCATTTGCACATTTTCTCCCATCATGTATGTTGTCTTTTCTGTTTTTTTTTTTTTTCAAAAAATTTTTTATGGTTTACTTTGGTGTGTAAAATTTGTAAGTTTAATTAGGTCCCAGTTTATTTATTTTTTTATTTCCATTACTCTAGGAGACAGACCTAAAAAGATATTGCTGAGATTTATGTCAAAGAGTGTTCTTCTACCTGTTTTCCTCTTGGAGTTTTATAGTATCTGGTCTTACATTTTGGCCTTTAATCCATTTTGAGTTTATTTTTGTGGTATTAGAGAATATTCTAATTTCATTCTTTTACATGCAGTTGTTGGTTTTCTCAGTACCACTTATTGAAGAGACTGTCTTTTCTCTGTTGTATATTCTTGCCTCCTTTGTTGTAGATTAATTGACCATAGGTGCCTGGGTATACTTTCTATCTTGTTTCATTGATCTATAAGTCTGTTTTTGTGCCAGTAACATACTATTTTGTTGACTGTAGCATTGTAGTATAGTCTGAAGTCAGGGAGGGTGATTCCTCTAGCTCTGTTTGTCTTTCATAGCAGGATTGCTTTGTCTATTTGGGGTCTTTGGTGTTTCTATACAATTTTTTTTTTGTCTTTTTGTCTCTTTAGGGCTGTACCCATGGCATATGGAAGTTCCCAGGCTAGGGGTCACATCAGAGCTGCAGCTGGTGGCCTATGCCACAGCCACAGCAACGTGGGATCTGAGCCACATCTGCAACCTACACCACAGCTCATGGCAGAGCCAGATCCTTAACCCACTAAGCAAGGCCAGGGATTGAACCTGCCTCTTCATGGATGCTAGTTGGGTTCGTTAACTGCTGAGCCATGACAGGAACTCCTCCATACAAATTTTTAAATGTTTTGTTCTAGTTCTATGAAGATGCCACAGGTGATTTGATAGGGATTACATTGAAACTGTGGATTGCCTTGGGTAGTATAGTCATTTTGACAATAGTGATTCTTCAAATCCAAGAACATGATATATCTTCCATCTGTTTGTGTCATCTTTGATTTTTTTCATCAGCATCTTATAGTTTTTGGAGAAAAGGTGTTTTGCATACTTAGGTAGGTTTATTCCTAGGTATTTTATTCTTTTTGATTTAATGATAAATGGGATTGTTTCCTTTTCTAATCTTTTGTTGTTAGTGTATAGAAATGCAAGAGATTTCTGTATATTCATTTTGTATCCTGAAACTTTACCAAATTCATTGATGAGCTTTAGTAGTTTTCTGTGGCATCTTTAGGGTTTTCTATCTATAGTATCATTTCATTTGCAAACAGTGACAGTTTTACTTCTTTTCCAATTTGGATTCCTTTTATTTCTTTTTCTTCTGATCACTGTGCTAAGACCTCTAGAACTATGTTGAATAAAAGTGGTGAGAGTGGACATCCTTCTCCTGTTCCTGAGCTGAGAAAAAATTCTTTCAGCATTTCACTGTTGTATGTTCATTGTGGTTTTATCATATATGTCCTTTATTATGTTGAGGTAGGTTCCCTCTGTGCCCACTTTCTGGAGAATTTTTGTCATAAATGGATGTTGAATTTTGTCAAAAGCTTTCTCTGCATCTATTGGGATGATTATATGGTTTTCTTCTTCTTTATGACTTTTATTTGTTAGTGTGGTGTATCACACTGATTGATTTGCAGATATTGAAAAGTTCTTGCATCCCTGGGATAAATTCCCCTTGGTCATGGTACATGATCCTTTTAATGTGTGGTTGGATTTGGTTTACTAATATTTTTTTGAGGATTTGTGCATCTATGTTCATCAGTAATATTGGACTGTAATTTTCTTTTTGTGTGTGATACTTTTGTCAGGTTTTACTATGAGGGTGATGCTGGCCTCATAGAATGAGTTCAGAAATGTTCCTTCCTCTGCAATTTTTGGATAGTTTCAGAAGAATGAGTTTTAACTCTTCTCTAAATCTTGGGTAGAATTTGCCTGTGAAGTCATCTAGTCCTCGACTTGTTTGTTGGGAGTTTTTAAAAAATTACTGATTCAATGTCATTACTAGTAATTGGCCTGATCATATTTTATATTTCTTCCTGGTTCAGTCTTGGGAGATGGTCCCTTTCTAAGAATTTGTCTATTTCTTCTAGGATATCTATTTTATTGGTGTGTAATTGCTCATAGTAGTCTCCATGATCCTTTGTATTTCTGTGGCTTTGGTCGTAACTTCTCCTTTTCCATTTTTTATTTTATTGATTTTGGGCCCCCTCTCTTTTTTCTTGATGAGGCTGGCTGAAGTTTTATCAATTTGTTTATCTTTTCAGAGAACCAGCATTAATTTCGTTGTTCTTTTCTATTTTTTAGTCTCCATTTCATTTATTTATGATCCTTATGATTTCTTTCCTTCTACTAACTTTGGATTTTGTTTGTTCTTTCTCTAATTGCTTGAAGTGTAAGGTTAATTGTTTATTTGAGATTTTTCTGGTTTTCTGATATAAGCTTGAATTGCTCTAAATTTCCCTCTTAGAACTACTTTTGCTAGAGTTCCCTTGTGGCTCAGTGCATTAAGGATCTGGCATTGTCATTGCTGTGGCTCGGGTCACTGCTGTGGCATGGGTTAGATCTCTGGCCAGAAACCTCTGCATGAATGTGACCAAAAAGAATAAAAATAAACTTCCCTATCTTAGGAAAGGAACCACTCACTTAGATCCAAGAAGCACAACGAGTACCATATAAAATAAACCCAAAGAGGAATAACCGAGACACATACTAATCAAAGTGACCAAAATTAAAGACAAAGAGAAAATATTGAAAGCAGCTAGGGAATAGAAACAAATAACATACAAGGGAACCCTGATAAGGTTATCGGCAGATTTTTCAGCAGAAACTGCAGGCCAGAAGGGAGTGGCATGATATACTTAACATGATGAAAGGACAAAACCTCTAACCGAGATTACTCTACCCAGCAAGGCTCTCATTCAGATTTGAAGGAGAAAGCAAAACCTTCACAGATAAGCAAAAGCTAAGATAATTCAGCAACACTAAACCAGCTTTAAAACAAACATTAAAGTAACTTCTCTAGGCAGAAAAGAAAAGACAGCAACAGGAAACAAAAATTCCACAAATGACAAGGCTCACCAGTAAAGGTATGTATACAGTAAAGATATGAAATCATCCATGCACAATTATACCACCAAAATCAGAATTCATGAGAAGAGGTGGGTACAAATGCAGGACACTGGAGATGCACTTGCAATTAAGAGAACAACTTAAAACAATCTCATATACATATAGACTCTTATATCAAAACTTCAGAATAACTGCAAACCAAAAATCTACAATTGATACACAAACAAAGAATCTCTGGAAAGGAAATGTATCTCATAGTAAATAAGTGCATAATCCACCATGAAAGGGGTCATTTGACATCATTCTTGGAATGCTGAAGTTTTCTTAGATCTGATTCTGATTTCCTCTCCATCAAGAATTTATGATAATTATAATTAAATAACACAACAGTACAATTAAATAATACAGTTCTACAATTGTATTATTAATAACCATTTCTCTCCATGGTACAATGTAAGGTCTATAATGTCTTGTTTATCACATCACCTAGACTGGTGTAATGCCTATATTGAAGAATCAATAAGATGTAACAAATTGTGAGGACATATTTATATAGTTACACTGTTTTGTTGTTGTTGTTGTTGTTATTTCTTGGGCCGCTCCCGCTGCATATGGAGGTTCCCAGGCTAGGGGTCTAATCGGAGCTGCAGCCACCGGCCTACGCCAGAGCCACAGCAACGCGGGATCCGAGCTGTGTCTGCAACCTACACCACAGCTCACGGCAACGCTGGATCGTTAACCCACTGAGCAAGGCCAGGGACCGAACCCGCAACCTCATGGTTCCTAGTCGGATTCGTTAACTACTGTGCCACGACGGGAACTCCAGTTACACTGTTTTTTAACCAATTTATGCATTTTATATTTTACCTATTTTCAGAGGTTATATTATTTTTGTTATTCTTACCAGTTAAGTTATTCTTTTTATTATGCTATATAAAATATTTAATGGTATATAAGGCTTTCTTCTTTATAAATTTTAGTTGCATAATATAACAATTTTAATATAATGCTAATTTTTAAAGAAAAATTGGAATGTAATAGATAATACTAAATAGTAAAGATGAAAGCCATACAAAATGGGATAAAATATAGAATAAATTTCCTGTTTGTCTCAGCATATCTTCCATTCCACTTCTCTAGAGGGAGTCACTTAATCTGTTTCTTAAGATCCATGATATAATAATCTGTGTGAATGTAATTGTGTTTAAATGTATGTATTTTATTCTGTAAAAAAAATAAAAATAAAATTTCAAAAAAAAGAACTTCTAAATTAGAAACTGTGTACCTCTTCCTACCCATATAAGTTGGTTTCCAATTTTTTTCCATGTGAGTTAGCAGAAGTGAATTACTATACATGTATCTAGTGATTTTTGCAGGTTGTTGCCAAGTATCAATAGTAATGATAACAAAAATTATGATCTATTGTATCTGTATAGACATTCAGGTTTTTAATTTTTATTTATTTATTCATTACGCTGTTCCCCTGGTATGTGGAAGTTCCCAGGCCAGGGATTGAACCTGTGCATAACAGTGACCCAATCCACTGCAGTGACAATGCCGGATCCTTAACCTGCTGTGCTGCAATGGAATTCCAATGTTTTTTTAAAAATTGAAGTATTGTTGCTGTAGAATATTATATAAGTACAGGTGTACAATATAGTGATTCACAATTTGTAAAGGTTATACTCCATGTACAGTTATTATAAAATATTGACCATATTCCTTGTGTTTTACAATATATCCTTATAGCTTATTTTATACCTAATAGTATGTACCTTTTAATTTCCTACCCTTCTATTGCCCCCTTTTCCCTCTCTACACTGGTAGCCACTAGTTTTTTCTCTATATCTGTGAGTTGTCTTCTTTTTTCTCTAATTCACTAGTTTGTTGTATCTTTTAGATTTCACATATAAGTGGGATCATATAGTATTTGTCTTTCTCTGTCTGACTTATTTGACTTACCATAATGCCAAGGCCATCCATGTTGCTGCAAAATGGCAAAATTTCATTATTTTGTATGGCAAATAGTACTTTATTTTATATATAAACACATATGTATATGTATATATGCATGTATGTATATATATATATGTATATGTATATATCTGTATATCTGTAGATATACCCCATGTCTTCTTTATCTATCTATATATTGTTTCCATGTCTTGGCAATTGTAAATAATGCTGCCAAGTACATTGGGGTACATATGTCTCTTTAAATTAGTGTTTTTGTTTGTTTGTTTTTTTGATATATACCCAGGAGTGGAATTGCTTGGTCATATGGTAGTTCTATTTTGGTTTTTTGAGAAACCTCCCCAATGTTTTCCACAATGGCTGCACCAGTTTACATTTCTACCAACAGTGTACAAGGGTTCCTCTTTCTCCACAACCTTGCCAACATTTGCTCTGTCTTCTTTTTTGATGATAGCCATTCTGACCAGTGTGAGATGATATTTCATTGTAGTTTTGATTAGCAATGTTGAGCATCTTTTCATGTGCCTGTTGGCCACCTGTATTTCCTCTTTCGAAAAATTAGAAATTAACCACATGAAATATCAGTGGGTTGTCACTCACACAGTAAGTTTCTAGATGAAAACATGACTGGGCACCACTCTACCTTTGGATCAGAGACATTGCATGTTTTTTTTTTTTTTTAAGTTTGAGGAAGATGATTTCTCATAGTGTCTTTAAGAGGGGATTGGGTGGAGAGACCACAAGAATGAACACCCTTCAGTCCATTAGCCCTCTTTAGTGTTGTGAAGCCTTTCTTCTTTCAAGGACCACTGATGGAACAGAAAAAGACTAGGGACCACCTGCATAGGAGAGCAATATGTTTGTCTTTTAATGGGAAACTGTAAAATGTTCCAAGAACAAAGGGTATAAAATTCTACTCAATTAACACAAGAAATAACAAGATACCTGCTTCATTTCTGTATTTTACACCTATGGAGGAAAGAGGACAGAGAGATGAAGATGAATAGGGAAAGAGTCATATGGACAAAAAATAGAGAAAAATTGAGTCTGATAAGGAGGAGAGACTGATGTGCACACTCTACTTGTTTATGGAGAAGCACATAAAACAGAGAAAGCAAAAGCAGACTCACGCCCATGTGCATTCATTTCTCACCTTGGTCTCCAGAGAGCTGCATAAACACATTTGCAATCAGGGGCTTCTGTGAAATAGTGACATCCTTATTTATTTTTTCAGGATATCACAGTTATACTGTAGGCATCTTGAGAATGGGCACATCTCATTAGATGTTTGTGAAATTGAAATACTTTTATTTTCCCTGGTACTACCCTGCATTTGGGAAAGTCCAGGTGTGGTGAGGTATACTGTCTTCAATACTTACTATGAGGATATTAAGAAGAGGGCCACGTTTAACACAAGCCAGAGCTCCCTCACTCCCATTCCCCCAACCCCATCCAGTGCCCAGGTCATCTTCCTTGTCTGCTCCAGTACATACCAGTCAAAAGCAAACTGTGGGCAGCATCCTATGTAATCTCTTTGGGTCCATTTGCATGGCACAACACAGCTTCTCACTTGCTTCAACTATTGCTGTAATTTGGTAACTACTACTTTTTGATCATATTGGCAAATAAGTGAATAAGAAAATTGAAGCAAATTTTTATTCCTTTATTTAACAAATATGAAGTTGCAGGCAACTATTCAAGCCCTGCTCTAGGGACTATGTATTAGCAATCAGTAAGGCCAGCATAGTCATTTATTTTTCAGATAAGCACTGATTTCTCCTTTGCTTCTTCTTCATCTTTTTTGTCCCCTTACATTAACCTCCCCACCCCCCATAATTCTATTAATAGGAGAAAGCAAAGACAGGAACTCATTCCCTGTTAAAATACCAGGACATCCAGCTCTAGGCAAGTGTGACCATTATTTTCCATAGTCCTTCACTCAGCTCTTCAGTGACCAAAACTCTCTCCCAATTCCCTGAGCTCCTTTTCAAATGACTTGAGATTGTCTGCTCCTTTTACTTTTTCCAAAAACAAAGTTTCAGGGCAGTTCTGGGAAGTTAATGGGAAAGTAGTTTCTTTAGGAAAGAGAGATGAACATAAAAATACAGCTTATCCAGCAAGCAGCCTCAGGTTCTTCCTTTGCTGATGGAGTGGGAGCTGGAAGATGACACTTATTGAGAACCTGCTATATTCAAGACACTCTATTAGAGTGGGCTATAAAGATAAAGAGCACGGTCTTTGTCCTTCTAAAGCAGTGTGTGATAATTATGATGAGAAGGGAATACACAGTAACTGGTGACTGGAATGTCCTGGGAGAGCTTCATGGAAGAGGTGGCATTTGTGCTGACACTGAAGGATATCTGGGAATTGTAGAACCAGTCTGGGTAGGATACTGATGCTGGGCCTCCACTCTCAGACAGGCAGTAATGGAGTGTGGCATCTTAAACAGGGGTGGCACCAGTGCCCCACAAGAGGTCTGAGAGGAACCAGCACATTCAGAGCACTCCCTGTGTCCTGCTGGATTGGAATGTGTTGGCCCTCATTTCTTAGACAATGGAGAAATAATGCAGTGTTTGATGCAATGGACTTTTGAGGAACCCCACAATCACAATGGTGTTTGGGGATATTTATTATGGCAGTAGTATACAGGTTGATAAGAGGTGAGTGGGAGCATGGTTAGAAGGTAGAGCAGTTGTTCAGACCTGGGAGGACAAGAATCCGAACTAGGAATACAGAGTATGGAATGAAAAGGAAAGGAGCGATGGACTCTATCTTGTCATTTGAATGGTCCTGGAGTTAACAAGAGCTCACTATAGATGGCTGGAGAGTAGAATGCAGGTGATGGTGACTATGGCAGAGTGAAGCAAAGGCTTCAAGTTGAGAGGAGTAGCATTTATTATGACACAGGCAATGCCATTCTTACTTCTCCTGGAAATCTGAGAAAGGGAAGCTATAAACATGTGGGGTGCTGTTACTGTCTGTGGACAGGAGGGTATTATGCTGTGGATCTGAAAATATTCATAAGTGCCTCCTGGAATGTAGTTTTCCATAGGTTAATGTGGTTTGTGTTGAAAGTGCATATATATTTTTTTCTTCAGTGGCTTTGCTTTTAAAAACAGGTAGTTAAAGATTTTTTTCCTCTCAAATGTAAAATGTTAATTTAATTTAGTCTTTGCAGCATGGGAATGGGATATTAATGTGGCTGAAAACAGCAGTTTATTTTTTGTGGGTTTGACCATTTCAGAAATGTCACATTTATGAAAAATATTATTACTAGGAAAATAAATTCAAAAACCGCAGTCCGACTTCAATGAAGATTGTATAGTGTTTTTCCATTCTACTGCTTAAATCCTCAGAAGATTCTATGCCTCAGAGCCGGGACTTATTATAATTTTGCTGCGTAGGAAAACAGAGGGCTCTGGAGTGGATTCTGAAGTGGTTTCCCCATCCACCTCTGGATCATTGTTCTTGGAAACCAACTCTTCGTTTAGCCCAGTGGAGCTTTGTATTTGGAGAGGAATTGGCCAGTAGCGTGCAGCTCCACGATTGTGCAAAGACAGCTAAAACCACAACTGCTTTTAGCCCCTCACCCAAACAGTGGGAAAGTATTCTGGGATATGAGAGTCTCAGAAAGATTAATTATACACTTACATGATAAAGATTTCCAGTTCTCTCAGACCGGCATATTTATTTATTTTGTTTTGATTAATTATCTTGAGATGAAGTCTTTATCTAAATTAAGTCTGATTCCCAAAATATTTATCACTTTTTAGCTTGAAAACCAATGCTCTGTGTTCTTCCATCGCTACACAATCCTCACGCAGTTTGGCCCTGAGAGGCTTTATGCAGAACCATAAAGAGAATGTGTGAGCGGATGGTCCAGCTCTACTTTGCACTCCTCAGACCCACTTGGAGGACAGACTTGGATGGTCAGGGGGCGGGGGCCACTTTTTAAGAAGACCACATACAGACTAACGTGTAATCAGTGAAGGAGATTTGGAATCCAGTCTTGTGAGGGAAGCTGGGTGCTTGGTCTGGAGAGAAGACGTAAATTCTCACAGAGCTATTTCACTGCTGCTGGGGCAGATGCCATGTTTAACTACCTGCCAGCCAGGCTCCTTTCCTGGGGAAAGCTGCTGTGTGCACATTGGTGAAGGGGAAGGCCTGGCATAGGAGTATGGTAGAAGCTGATCACTTATCACCTTTGTGTGGACAAGGGTCCACAGTTCAGCCTGGTTCCTGGCACATGCTTATGTCTGGGCGTTTTGAGTCTAATAAGCACAGCATCTGTTGACAAAGTATCTAGAGTTCAATGTCATATCCAGACTTAAGGATATGACTGCCCGTTTCCCTTGGCATCTGATCCATTTCCACCTGGTTTCTTGAATTCTTATAGAGAATAGGAATATGTAGTCCTAATAGATTATGTGACCTTCCTAATACCTTTAAATAAAAAAAATTTTAAGTGAGTTCAAGTAGGTTTTTGTTGTTTAAAAACAATAATCCTGACTTGATAATTGCCAAAGACCAGTAATGTTTTCTTATTTATAACTGGAATTCTTAACCTGAATCCAAGGATAGTTTTAGGGAATCTGTGTATATTGTATTATGTGTAGAATTTCAGATATTTATGTACTCAGATGGGGGAGAAGGTCCACAGCTTTTAATTGATTCTCAAAAGGCTCTACATCCCTAAATAGCCCAGAACTGCTCTTGTACAGGATACAATGTAAATACCTTACTTAGTGTAACCTATAAAGCCCTTATGATCTGACCTCTGCCTACTCCTTCCATTTTCTGGTCCACTGTGTTTCTTGTTGCTTAGGTTCTTCATCCTCATTCTACACTGTAATCACATCAAAGCACCATGGATTCTCTAAAAGCAGCACCTCCGAGTTTTTAATTTTAATGTTTTTGCTCATGAAGTTCCTTGGGCCTTAAATTCCCATTCCTTTTCTTTGCTTCTTACCTTACTTTTTATTTGGTTTGCTGAACATCATGCCTGGCTGGCTCCACCTTTTCATGGGAGGACTGTGAAGGTCACTGAATGGTCAGGCCCCTCAAGATGCCTGTGTTCTCTTGCTCTCTGTGTATCCCCCACCCAACCAGTGCCTGTTTCATCTACACCTTCCTATGTACTTGCTCCATGCCCCAGCTAGTGATGGCTTATCAGAGGGGCGGTGTCTCTTGCTGGCTTTCCTGGTGGTAACTAATGGGCCAACCTGATGTAATTACCCCTATAACTGGCACTCTCCACCCCCACCCCCAACCCAGGAATGGAGACTGCCACCATGTCCTGCCTGCCGTCTGCCACACATGGTGGCGCGTCTCTCCAGGACCTTGGTTCAGAGGTGAAAGCTTCCCCATCTGTTAAAGCATTCCCATTCCCATCTCTGTTGCAGACCCTGGACTCCTTTGGTCTTGAAGCTGGGCAAGCACAGGGCCTTGTAGGCCTGCTGCGGGCAGCCCAACAGTCATAATCACTGTTCCCCATTCCCTTGGCCCACTTGATTTCAGCAGTGGCAGCATTCCCTGTCAAGATAGCAGCTGGTGTGGGTGTCTCTCTGTTGTCCTGGGCATTCTCCAAAGTCAGCAGAGGTAGCTGTGCTGTCCAGGCACATCTTTGAGAAGTGAAGCCCTTTGGGGGCAGCAATGAGAGTGTCTATGGATAAATGCCCCAGCCTTCCTATCCACAGGTGGGCCAAGTCTGGGGCACATTCTACCTGGTTCTTCAGAGAGACCCCCAAGAAATTGGACAGTGGTTGTTCACATTGGTGACCTGCTCAGTAAGCTCCTTTTATTTATTGGCTTTTCTTCTTTCCTCTCTCACTCCTCCTGCTTCCTGGATTTTTACTACCTGCACCCAAGTCTTTGTCTCAGGCTCCATTTTTGGATTAACCCAGATCAGGACACCCTTTTGATTTTCTGCCTCTACTTTAGCTGTAAGGAGCTGCCTTACCATCTGTTGCCCTTTATTGTTCATACCTAACAATTTCTCTCTAGTGGACTATTACTTCTTTTTATTAAACACTTTATTTCATTTTTTATTGTGATAAGGATAATTGCTATGAAAACTGTCATCTTAACAAATGTTTAGTGTACAGTACTTTATTGTTGACTATAGGTAAATGTTGTATTGCAGGCCTCTAGAGCTCATGCATCTTACTGAGCTGAAACTTTTGGTCTGTTGATTAATAACTCTCCACTTTTCCCTCCCCTAGTCTCTAATAACCACCATTTCGTTTGATTTTATGAATTTGATGATTCTAGCTATCTCATAGAGATAGAATTATGTAGTACTTGTCTTCTTATGTCTGGCCTATTTCACCTAGCATGATGTCTTCAAGAGGTCCATTCATATTGTTGCATACTGTAGAATTTCTTTCATTTTAAAATTAAATAATATTATATATATAATCTGAAAATCCATTCATCTATCAGTAGACATTTAGTTTTCTTCCACAGACTAGCTATTGTGAATAGGACTACAGTGAACACGTAAGTGCATTAACTCTCTTGAGATCCTGAATTCAGTTCTTTTGGATATATATCCAGAAATGAGACTGCTGGATCATATGGTAGTTCTATTTTTAATTTTTGAGGAACCTTTGTATTGTTTTCCATACAGGCTGCACCATTTTTTTTTGGTCTTTTTTTTTTCTTTTTGTTTTTAGGGCTGTACCTGCGACATATAGAGGTTCCCAGGCTAGGGGTGGAATTGGAGCTGTAGCTGCTAGCCTACACCACAGCCACAGCAACACGGGATCTAAGCTGCATCTGTGACCTATATCACAGCTCACTGCAACACTGGATCCTTAACCCACTGAGCAAGGCCAGGGATCGAACCCACATCCTCATGGATATGAGTAGGGCTTGTTATCACTGAGTCACAATGGGAACGTCCCAGGCTGTACCATTCTGTGTTTCCACCAACACTGCACAGGGGTTCCAGTTTCTCAACATCCTCACTAACACTTGGTGTCTTTCATTAGACTATTACTTCTTAAGAGGAAAGAGCTTATCTTATTCATTGTTCCCTCAGTATTAAAATTGGCACATAGGAGTTCCCATTGTAGTTCAGTAGTAACAAAACCAACTAGTATCCATGAGGATGCGGGTTTGATCCCTGGCTTCACTCAGTGTGTCAAGGATCCAGCACTGCCATGAGCTGTGGTATATGTCACAGATGTGGCTTGGATCTGGCTTTGCTGTGGCTGTGGGGAACTTCCATATGCTGCGGGTGCGGCCCTAAAAAGACAAAAAGTTGGCACAAAGTGGATTCTTATCCATGTGTAAGAATGAAAGTTTTCTTCAGATCTCTCAAGGGCTGTCTTGTGTTTACATATGTCTGGGGAGAAGAACTAAGACCAAAGAGTAGAAGTTACAAGAAGATGGACATTTGTTCAATATGGAACTATCAGTGCACCCCAGGGAGGTGACATTCATTAGTAACAGTAACAGTGGTTCATTATGACATGATGACTCACTGGTTTGTCCACTCCTCCCTCTCTTAGCCAAGAATTCCTGTAATAGAGAGTTTCATGGAAAAAGAATTCCCTCTGCCCCACATGCCTACAGGGACTAGGTAGACATGTAAACTAGTGAGGCAGTCCAGGCATTAGATAATTGGGAATGGTGGGAACTGTGTGGTAATAAAGCATGCATGCCCTGTCTACATGGCTCCAGCCAACAGCTGTTGTGCAAGAATGTAGGTTCAGTGCTGCCAGACCTTTTGGTTTTTCAAGGGAAAGCAAAAATCCAGATTCTTATGTAAACTTTCCCAATTAAAAACAACAACAACAACAACAACAACAACAACAGTATATGAGTCAAGAGAGAATCACTGATTTGGAGATGTACCATGGGTTGTTAGTTTGCAAGCTTTGTGTAATGTATGTAGCAGAGAATGTTAAAGCCTCAGATGTGAGGACAGCCTCCTTAAGAGGGTGCCACAGGATCTAATCAGCTTGCCCCTCTGACCCTTAAATACCCTCCGCCTATTGCCAGCTTGGGCCTTTCGCCATCCCATTCTTACAGCAAAGAAGCTCTGTAGCTCAGGCACTACTCCTATGACACTTCCCACTACTCTTTCCCCCCACCAGTCCTGTCTTCTTGGTGCACCTCTAGCATTTCCAGCAGTTGGATATCGGCTGTGGTTGGTCACTGTCCAGTGGTCTCAGTGTTTGTCTTATTTGTGTGACTGAGTTGTAAGTTCCTCATAGCAGGGGCGTATATTTCATGTCTTTCCTGTTATTTGGAGCATGGTGTGGGGCACCCGGCCAGTACTCAATAAGAACCATTTGGTTGACTGTCACTGGATGGTCATCTTGCTCAGTGCTTCTGGCATCACTTTTAGTAGAAGATGAGGTAATAGAGAGGAGGCTACCAGTTCTCCAGTGCAGAATTTAAAATTAAATCAGTGAGGCTCTTTCAGAGATTGATAACATGTCCTCCATTTACTGCTGACCTGCTGTTCTCAGAGCTTTTATGAAGAAAACAGTGCCCAGTGTGTTTGTTATATCACAGGCTTTTTTCTCATCCTTTCCCACCAGAGATATAAGAAGATGAACAATTGTTTGTGCCCTGGTTTATGTTCCTTGATTAGAGATGGCCTCTGATCATAAGCTACGTAGCCATCTTTTTAAGGTAGAAGTGTTAGGCATATTTTGTTACAAAGATTGTCTAAAAGAAAAATAAACCTTTTATTTTAACTGGTTATGATGATCTATTTTCTATTCTTTTCATTTGAAACACATTTTGCTTGTTTTAGGAATCTGTTGTTTTCCACGTCTGTGAGACAAAGTACAATATAAATATTTCTCACCAACCCATCTGTGATAATGAGTTTATGTATACTTTGGATACTGGATACTAATTATCTCCAAATTGCCTTATAGAAGAATTTCCCCACTTTTTGGTGAAGGTGCTAGTAAGCAATAACTGCCAAAATAGTAGGCCTCCTCTATATTCCCTATTGCATTTCTCCCACAATTGTTTGTTTTTCCAAGTTTTGGTGCAGTTTTGTACAAAGACCAGGAACCGAACCATTCTTTTAAGAAATATTTATTGAGCCCCTACTGTGGTGCCAGACCCTGTTTTAGCTTCTGAAGATCTAAAAGTGAAGACATTAGACAAGTCCTTTGCTTTCTCGAATCTGACCTTCTTGTGGCAAGAGATAACCACAAACCATTGAACAAATGAACACACAAGAAAATTAGACAGTGATTGGGAGAGTAAGTAAAATAGTCTTGGGAGAATAAAATAGGATGGAAAGAATGTGCATGTGAAGGAGTTACTCTAGACTGGAGTTGAGGGAAGGTCTTCTTGAAGCTGTGCCATCTGAGACATGAATGACAAGGAGTCCTGTCAAGCTCAGTGGGAAAAACATTCCAGGCCAGCGAAAGAGCCACTGCAGTGTGCCCGAGGCAGGAGCCCATGTAGTGCACTGAGACTCAAAGTCGGGGGAAAGGAAAGTTTAGAGCTAGAAAACATATTATTCTTCAAGTGAATTTATTCTATAACTATTAGAGTTTAAATGTATACGGCCACGATCATTTAGCTCTCAGAATTTCTGTCACAATTTTAGGATTCAGTAATTACCTAAGATTCACACAGGAGAAAGTCATTGTTTCAAAATCCATGTTATATATCCTGCTTTAAAGCCTCAGATTTCCAATGGATGGACTAGGACACCAGTAGTATTTTAGGAAAATGGCATCTGGCTTAATATTCTTAAACTGAATTTGCTTTGGAAGTAGTCATGAGGCAATGAATGTAGTAAGAAACAAGTTCCTTCATCCTTTAATATAATAATTGTTCTCGAGGATTATAAGAGCTTAAAGACAGATGGAGTATCCAGTTTTAAAAAAGTTAACTGGACAGGGAAGAAAGCTGTTAAGGACAAAGCTTCAGATTTTCTTGGAATTTTTAGTATCTACACCACAGAGACCTGGGTTGCCAGCACAAAACAAGCCAGAACCCTGGATTCAGAGAGCATTTGTGATATCCAGCCAACACACAACTGCTTTCCCTCCCAAAGGGTGGTCTCCAAATATGTTGTAGCCTTTGGCAAGATTTTTATATCACAATGGAAAACAGATGCCCTTTCTGCCCTTTCCTTTGTTGTCTGAGTTACTACCGTTCATGGGGAGTGAGCCAGAGCAATCTCTCACGAACCTTCAGAATGCCCAGGAAGAGGTCCCATTAGACATTCCTGTCCCAACCTCTTGCTGTGAAACATTCTGCATTAGAGAGCAGACACAAGGAGGACCCAGGTTTGTAAGGTTCTGGTCATCAGCCTGATGCCTCCTGGATACAACTTGTCACAACCGGATAACTCTTTCTGGATAATTTCTATTTGAAAATATTTAATCCTAAAGGACTATGTAATCCTAAACATAAACCAAAGCATATTCTCACTAATGGACTATATTGAATTTTATTATAAGATATGGCCTTAAACATGTGCATATATTTTTAAAAATTTACTTTTATTTTTTATTTTTTAATGATTTTTATTTTTTTCATTATAGTTGGTTTACAGTGTTCTCTTAATTTTCTACTGTACACCAAAGTAACTCAGTCACACATATTTATATACATTCTTTTTCTCACATTATCCTCCATGATGCTCCATTAGAAGTGACTAGATACAGTTCCCTGTGCTATACAGCAGGATCTCATTGCTTATCCACTCCAAACGCAATAGTTTGCATCTTAATAACCCCAAATTCCCAGTCCATCCCATTCCCTCCCCCTCCCCTTGGCAACCACAAGTCTGTTCTCCAAGTCCATGAGTTTCTTTTCTGTGGAAAGATTCATTGGTGCCATATATTAGATTCTAGAAATAAGTGATATCATATGGTATTTGTCTTTCTCTTTCTAACTTCACTTAGTTTCTAGTTCCACCCACATTACTGCAAATGACATTATATCATTCCTTTTAATGGTTGAGTAGTATTCTATTGTATACATGTACCACATCTTCTTAATCCATTCATCTGTCAATGGACATTTAGGTTGTTTCCATGTCTTGGCTATTGTGAATAGTGCTGCAGTGAACACATGAGAGCATGTAACTTTTTCAAGAAAACTTTTGTCCGGATATATGCCCAAGAGTGGGATTGCTGCGTCATATGGTAGTTCTATGCTTAGTTTTCTGAAGTACCTCCATACTATTTTCCATAGTGGTTGTACCATTTTACCTTCCCACCAACAGTGCAGGATGGTACCCTTTTCTCCACACCCCTCTAGCATTTGTTATTTGCTGACTTGTTAATGATGGCCATTCTGTCAGGTGTGAGGTGGTACCTCATACTAGTTTTGATTTGAGTTTCTCTAATAATAAGTGATGTTGAGCATTTTTTTCATGTACCTGTGGGCCATCTGTAAATATTCTTTGGAGAAATGTCTATTCAGGTCTTTTGCCCATTTTTCAATTGGGTTGTTTTTTTGTTTTTTTTTTGCTGTTGAATTGTATAAGTTGTTTGTATATTTTAGAGACTAAGCCCTTGTCAGTTGTATCATTTGAAACCATTCTCTTCCATTCCGTAGGTTGTCTTTTTTTTTTTTTTTATGAAGTATAGTTGATTTACAATGTTGTGTTAGTTTTGGATGTACAGCAAAGTGATTCAATTCTGCATATACATACATCTGTTTTTTTCAGATTCTTTCCCCATATAGGTTATTATAGAATATTGAGTAAAGTTCCCTGTGCTATATAGTAGTTTCTTGATTATCTATTTTTATGTTTATGTTAATCCTAAATTCCTAATTTACACCCCTCTGATATCTTTCCCCTTTGGTAAATATAAATTTGTTTCTGTGGTCTGTGAGTCTGTTTCTATTTATAAATAGGTTCATGTGTATCATTTTTTTTTTAGATTCCACATACAAGTGATATCACATGATATTTGTCTTTCTTTGAGTTACTTTACTTTGTATGATAACCTCTAGGTCCATCCGTGTTGCTGCTGACTCCCTACTTCCCCAGGACCCGCAGGTAGGTCTGAATCAGCCTCCTGTAGAGTTGCTGCTTTGCCCTGGATCCCAGTGCACATGAAACCTTATATGCACCATCCAGGAGTAGAGTCTCTGTTTTCCCGAGGCCTTTAAGGCTCCTGCATTCAAGCCCTGCTAGCCTTCAAAGCCATGGGCTCTGCAGGCTCCTCCTCCTAATGCTAGACCCTCAGCCTGGGGAGCCTGACGTGGGGCTCAGAACTCTCATTCCTATGGGAGAACCTCTGCAATATAATGATTTTCCAGTTTGTGGGTCACGTATCTAGCATGCACAGTATTTGACTATATCACAAAAGCACCCCTCCTACTTTCTGGCTGTGGCTTCTTCATTGTCCTTAGATGTAAAATATTTCTTCTGCAGTAGGTTCCAGTCTTTTTTTTCAATAGTTGTTCAGCAGTTAGTTGTGATTTTGGTGTTTTCCTGAAAGGAAGTGAGCTCAAGTCCTTCTACTCAGCCATCTTGTCCCTAGTTTTGAGTTTATGTTTTATATATATGACATTGAGAATCCAGAGTATCAAAAAAATCACTATGAATTCTTGATCAAAAGAGATTTATTAGACACAGTGACTGAATATAATGTGTGGATATAATGTGGATCCTGTTGAAAACTGAAATTTAAACAAGTGGGAGAATTTAAATATGAACCGAATATGAGATGATATTAAGGGATCACTGGTAATTTTCTTAGATGTAACAATGATATGGATGTTATGTGGGAAAATATCCTTATTTTATAGAGATGCACACTGAAATATGGAGGGAGTAAATGCCACATCTATAATTTATGTTGAAACATTGTAGCAAAAGGCAAAAAGTTAATAATTGTTCCATCTAGGTGATGGGCTTGTGGAGTTTACTGTTGTATTTTCTCTACTGTCCTTGAATTTAATAATTCAATGTTTAAAAAAGCCTTTGCAAATTGAAGCATAGTACAGTGATTTGTCAGCTAACACTATTTTATGATCTTAGTGGATGTTGCCTTATTGTGCCTTTTGTGCTTAAATATCAGTGGACTTGGAAAAGAGATGATTTTTTTCATAAATGGGACAATACAGTAAAAATGAACCAATAGTCTCCCCTTACTTCCCTCCTCCCTCCATGCTCTGATTTTGTAACTTCGCCTATGATTAAGAGATGTGAATTAGTTCAAAAGAAAATGCAAAATAAATGGGATCCTAAAGCTAGTATTTTAAATATTTTGTTTCAACCTCAATTAAAAAAAAAGAAAAATCTTAAACTAGAGTCACCAAAGTCATTTTCCTTCCTTTCAGAATGTGTATTCTATAACCTGGGTTGTATTAACATATATAAGATTATTGGCACTGCCTCATGTGCGTACATGCCAATCCATGGCCCCTCTTTTCCCTTCTCTGTTCAGAGATTTTGAGAAGTTCTTATTAAATATACCCATGCTGTTTCTCCAGACAGTGTTTTTTGCTGAGGGTATGTGCCAATATTGGGTATTGGTAAGACTTTTTATTTTATATATATTTTTTTACTTTGGGATATTTTGATTCCCAGACTCTAAAGTAAATCATACCCTAATTTCCACTGAGTTTGTCGATGGAAATAACAAATTCACATTGCAATGTATTCTGACTCAAATGACCTGTCTACTGATGGAACAAAACATGTTGTTGTATTTTTATTGTCACTTACAATTAACTTGTAAATTCTCTCTCTCTCTCTCTCTTTTTTCTCATCTATACTGATGTCAGTAGTTGCAGATTCAATACCAAAGAGAATCTTGACCCCTTTCCTCAGCCTCAATATTTTTAATAAGCTGTGAATACTGGCACCTCACTTTTTCTTTTTTTCTTTTCTTTTTTTTTTAGCAGTAATGCCTGATTGGAGGTTTCTTGATTTTGAACTAGGGTTAAAAACAGAGTCCTAATCATATCCTCATCAACGGTGAACAGCCCTGGAGCAACTGTCACATAGCGAACTGGTGAAGGCACTGTGGGATGAATGGTTTAGAGTACGGAATGCATGGTACCAGAATACCTCATTTCTGTCTTCAGCAGTTGACAAACTTGGCAGAGATAAGAGAGACAGTTCTTATGAAAAGTATATGATAAGCACAAATGAGTGTCATGGACTGTAAGTGTGGTATAAATTCAGAGTCAAGAGATTGTTTCCATCTAAATCTATCATGACTCCATGGGGCATGTAAAATTTAAAAGGAAGCTTCAGAAACAGGTAAAATTTTGTCAAGGAGAGAATAGGCAAGAAACTATTTCTGTATGGACTCATGAGTTTACCTAGGATCAAGGGATGTTTGGGTAACTTCAAAGAGGCCAGTTTGGCTGAAGGGAAGAGTTCCTCTTGGGACTGAGCATATTGAGTGCATGAACTTGGAGTGTGGCAAACACTGAGGAAGCAGTAAAGGTTTGGGGTAGTAACAGGAGTAAAGCTGCATGTTAGGAGCTCAGTCTGACAGTGCCAACCTCAAAGTGGGTTGCAGGGAGGAGAGATTAAGACAGGAATGCCATTTGCTGTACAGCAGAAATTGATAGGACATTGTAAATAAACTATAATGAAAATCTTTTTTAAAAAAAGTCAGGAATACCAATTTGGAGGTCACTGCAGGGTAGTTCAAGTAGGAAAGGGAATAAAAGTATAAATTTGGGTTATGACAGTTGGGATTAGGGAGGGATGATTATAAAACACATTGTGAAAGATGAAGCAATTAGATTTGATGACTAAATTTAGGTCCTCTTCTAAAGAGAATAGGAAAATTCACATGAATTTGCACCATTTCATTGATTCAAGCTGTTAACTGTAAGTTTAATATACCTAATATGACTTGAGAACCTTTGAAAGAAAACTTTTAATTCTTTATTAATTTATAGGAAAGTTAGCCCCACCCTTATAATTACTAAACTTTTACACAAATCCTAAGAATGGCTATTCTCTTCCTCTAACCTCTGCTGACTTTTTATCCATCTCTAAGGGTTAGGAAGATGGTACTGTGGAGGGGAAAGGAAAATATAATCTGAAACTTTAATATAATTTATTGGTTAAAAGCATTTCTGAAAAAATAGTAATAGTCCAGGGGAGAAGAACCTGGATGCAGACCCTGGAGGAGAGTCATGCAGAAAAGGATATTCCATGTCCTTCAGTGGTAGAACAACACCAGCTCTAGGTGGCTCTGTAATGAGGGAGCCAGGGAAAAAAAATCTTACGACCTTACTCCCATCCCTTCCATCTCTTGCGGATCTTCTCCCTCTCTCCAATCTAGAGGCAAGGGGACCCACTGGTATATTCCACCAAGGTCAGCCTCTGGGGCAGAGAGTGGGGTAGAGAAGAGCAGAGACTAGAACTGAGAAGCAGAAGGTAATGATGACAGTTATCTTCTTCCCAAAACATAACAATATGAGGGGAATGCTTGGAGGAAGTTCTTTATATTATCATAAATTGTTAGGGCTAGAAAGATCCTGGGAAATAATTTTCAACCTCATTTTGGAGATGAAGAAAATGAGATGCTACATAGAAGTAGCAACTTGCTACAGCTAGTTTTCACATAGCTGAGAAGAAATGACAGACCTTTGGATTCTCAACCCAGGCTCTTTCCATCAGGCCAGGCGGCTTCCATATATTTTCTAAAATTTTCCCAAACCCACTGTACCAGCTCAGCCACTGCTCAACATAGGTGAGAATGGAGAGGAGGGCTCAGTTGTTATTCAAGGGATTGTATGAGTGCTATAGACACAGCCTTTGCAATAGGACATGGTTTCTATAACTGAAATTTGAGTCATTGTAGATAATTTGGAAGGTACAGAAATGTATCAAAGAGAAAATAAAATCACCCATAATATACTACAGAGATGGTGACTATTAGCATTTTGGTGCTTTCTCTTAAAACTTTTAAAAATTAAAATGTACACAGATAGTGTTATATCTTTTTTTAATGATGAACAATTTTCCACATAGTTCATTATCTAAAAATCTGAGTTTTACTAGCAGTAATATTTTCTTTTTTTTCTGTTTATTTTTTTGTTATTATTGTTTAATAGTTATTTCCCAAATATAATTTTTTTTCTACTGTACAGCATGGTGACCCAGTTACACATGCATGTACACATTCTATTTTTGCACATTATCATGCTCCATCTTAAGTGACTAGACATAGTTCCCAGGGTTACACAGCCGATCTCATTGCTAATCTATTCCAAAGGCAATAGTTTGTATCTCTTAACCCCAAGCTCCCCAACCAACCCACTCCCTCCCCCTCCCCCTGGCAACCATAAGTCTATTCTCCAAGTCCATGATTTTCTTTTCTGTGGAAGGGTTCATTTGTGCCTTATGTTAGATTCCAGATATAAGTGATATCATATGGTATTTGTCCTTATCTTTCTGACTTACTTCACTCAGTATGAGAGTCTCTAGTTCTATCCATGTTGCTGCAAATAACATTATTTTGTTCTTTTTTATGGCTGAGTAGTATTCCATTGTGTGTATATACATCTTCCTAATCCACTCATCTGTTAATGGACATTTAGGTTGTTTCCATGTCTTGGCTATTGTGAATAGAGTTGTAATGAACATATGGGTGCATGTGTATTTTTAAAGGAAAGTTTATATTTTTTAATGGATGTAGCATAATTAAAATGTTTTGTTATTAGACATTTGAATTCTTATTTTCTGCTATGATAAATAATGCTACAGTATACATCCACACACATAATTGTGCTTTTTAAATAACACACACATAATACATATATAAGCAACTGTGCTTAGCTCTAGGAAACATTTTTATGAATAGAATTGCTAGCATAAACATTTTTTTTTTCTGGTGGAACAGTGGAAAGATTGTGGCTCTGGAGTCAGACATCCTAATCTGCTCTGCTTATGCCACTTCCTGCATGTGTGACCTTAGGCATGTCACTTCACTCTGCTGAGCCTCATTCTCTTACCTGTTAAACAGGGATGGCACTGCCCATCCCCAGTATTGTCATGAGAACTACATGACATAGTGCCTTTAAAGTGCCTGAAACGTAGGGCACTTATACATGTTACCTCTCCCCTCCTGTGGGATGAGTCATGCTCATGGGAGCATGTATCTGTGTGTGCCAAATGAAATGAAGAAACTATGCTTAAAAGACTGTATTCAGTACCAAAAAAAAAAAAAGATAAAATTGACTTGAAAAGAGACCAATTTAGACTACAGAGAATTCTTTCAGTGAAAGATGGATCTATTTAAAGTCTAAGATACTGATAATAATGACAGAAATGGAAGTTCTCAATAACTCTATACTTACCTTTGCACTGAATTGTCCACTAACTATTTCTTACCTTGTTTGCCATCCCCTTCCTTCCTAAGTGCTCACCTTCAAACTTTACCAACGGGCAAAGCACGTGTACAGCGAGGCTGCGAGAGTGCTCCAGTTTAAGAAGATATGTGAAGAAGCACCTGACGACATGGTCCAGCTGCTGGGGGAGTTGATGAACCAGAGCCATGTGAGCTGCCGAGACATGTATGAGTGTAGTTGCCCTGAGCTGGACCAGCTGGTGGACATCTGTCGGTGAGGCTGAAAGAGAAGCATGGTGTGGGCTGTGGGATGCTACCAAAGAAACTGTTTAAATTAATGAAAAAAAAGTAACATTTTTGTAATCTCCTAAGTGGAAGAAAATCTTTTCCCATTGCCCCAAAGAAGGGTTGTCTGTGACTTATAGCTCAACTTGCTCCCTCCTAAAAATATGTAGGATGAAAGAGACTGGAGACCTGACTCCTGGCTTTATGAAGCTTCAGGTTTGGAGTTAGTTCTTTACAACAATATAAAAAAGACTTTTCCATCTTTGGATGACTAAGTATTTCAGGATGCTTTCCTCAGACACAGATCCTGTTGTTACTTTCTTATGCTATGTTAAGCAATGGTTTCCACTACACTATGGCTCTACCAGCATCTCATGTTTGGTGTCCTAAGTTTAGTAGTTTTATTCAAAAGATGTGAGAGAAAGGAAAGAGGACCTCAATTTAAGCCTGATAGATGTGTATTTGGGGAGGGTGCTGAAGGAGTTACTCAGAGTCAGCATTTCCTGCCTTCCAGGTTTAGGTTAGGCAATTCTCCTAACAAGGATTGAAGAAAAGCCCAGTTTATGAATGGTCGGTTGAGACAGCAATGTAAAAAGGGAAATTCTTTCACAAAGCCTGAGAAAAACTCCTTTGTAATTGCTAGAGAATGGGGATAATAGAGTAGCATGATTCCTTTGCCCAGAAGGAACCTCATTCACCTTGGGAGAATTGAAAGGGAAATTGAGAGACCTCTCAAATAGCTAGATATTATTTCTACTGTGAGAAGAACATACAGAACTGTCTGCAATTAGCAATGAAAATATAATTAACCACTCGGTGCCTGTGGTTTGCCTCACTCTTTGCCACACTCACAGCCTGAAAAGTTTAAACTAAGTAGCTCCAGTCATCACAGATGGCATGTGTAACCAAGTTCTCTAGAGACTTGAACACAACCTTGCTGATACTCTCTGCTGGTGTCAGTGTTTGCTCATTAATTGCCAAAAAGCCTTTCAGAGTCTGTTTCATTCTAAGTGCTCTTCTCTGAAAATGTCAAGGGCTCAGTGAATAGAAGGGACAGGTTTTGTTCAGTTCTGGAAATAACAAGAAGTGGAACAATTTGTGCAGAAATCAGGAAGAAGCATCTTTGCTTGGAAGGTAGTGGGGTAATTTGAATCTGACCAGAAAAGCAGGGAAGGGGCATTTGCCAGCCTCCTGGAATTCTCTAATGAACTTTCTTTTTCTGGGATGGTCAACCAGCTTTTGTCTTTATGAAGCTTACATTCTCATAGGTAAGGGGGGAAAACAACCAGTAATAATAAATTGAGTGACAGTGACAAGTATTATGACAAAAACTGGAAGGGATAGAGAGTACTAGGATTGAGTGGGTAATCTTAAGTGGCTGAAGAAGGCCTTTCTGAGGAGGTGATATTTGAGTGGAGACATGAAGGAAGAGGAAAACACCACGTAGATAGGCCCCTAGGTAGGTGTGTGACTGTCAAGTGTGAGGAGCAGCAAGAAGATCACTGTGGCAGGAGGGCAGTACAGGAAGGAGCAAGTGGTAGGCAATGAAGTGAGGGAGCAAGTGGAGAGTCAGAGTACTGGGCCCTGTCTGAATAGAGGAGGGAGGCGATGGACGTGTGAAATGACAGCACCAGATATGCCTTGAAGGAGGGGTCCAGACACTTGCTGGGGGGGTAAAAGGGAGGAATCAAATGTGACTCCTGGGATTTTGGCCTGAGAAAATTTCCTTGTTTCTATAAAAGCCACATTTTTGGAGGCCAGGCTTCATATTTCTGGGTCAGAATTATCTTCTAGTACCGTGAGATGTGAAAGAAGGAGGAGGCCTTAGAGATCCAAGAAAGGACTAAGAGGTTAAGAGATTTGAACAAGATCATGTAAAGAGTCTGTGGGAAAGCCTAGCTCCCAATCCGATGTTTTTGCCACGTGTTTCTCTCCCCTTGGGTTACACTGAAATGTGATTATATTCCAATATGAGGGTTTTTTTTTTTTTAACCTATTTTACTTTCCCAGCTTTAAAGCTTTAATGCTGGCAGCTTTGATTGTTGAAGCTTGCAGTGTTTGAACATGGAGCAAAGCCATACTGAGCAGGGAAGGTGGTGTGTGGATGAAAACTGGCCTGGAAATTAGGAAAGTTGAGTTCAAGCTCTAACTCTTTTCATTCTGAGTTCTGTGTCTTTGCACTGTTGTCTTAGTTTATGATCTCCAGTTTTTCTGTTCTAGTAGTCTGTTGGTCTAAGTGTGCATATGTTAGTCCCAAATATTCCTCCCCTCTGTTTCCCCTTTGCTAACCATAAGTTTGTTTTCTATATTTGTGAATGTCTTTCTTTTATGGAAATAAATACATTTAAGCAATATCTTATGATAGTTTTCTTTCTCTGATGTACTTCACTTAGTATGATAATGCCAAGGTTCATCCAGTGGATGTTTCTGCAAATGGCATTATTTTATTCTTTTTATGGTTGAGCAATATTCCATTGTATACATGTACCACATCTTCTTTATCCATTTATCTGTTGATGGACATCTAGGCTGCTTCCATGTCTTGGCTATTGTAAATAATGCTGCAGTGAACATTAGGGTGCATGTATCTTTTTGAAGTATGGTTTTTTCTGGATATATGCCCAGGACTGGGTTTGCTGGATCATATGGTAGCTTTACCTTTAGGTTTTTAAGAAACCTCCATACTAATTTCCATAGGGGCTGCACTAACTTACATTCCCACCAACAGTGTAAGTTCCTTTTTCCCCCACACCCTCTCCAGCATTTATTATTTGTAGATTTTTTGATGATGGCCATTCTGACCAGTGTGAGGTGATACCTCATTGTAGTTTTGATTTGTATTTCTCTAATAATTAGCAAAGTTGAGCATCTTTTCATGTGCCTATTGGTCATCTGTATGTCTTCCTTGGAATATCTATTTAGGTATTCTGCCCATTTTTTAGTTTTTTTTAATATAAAGCAACAAGAGATGTTTATTTTGTTGGTTGCTTTGTTTGCAAATATATTCTCCCATTGAATAGGTTGTCTTTTTTAAAATTTTTTTTAAAGATTTTAATTTTTTCCACTATACTTGTGTTCTGTCAATTTCTACTGCTACAGCAGTGACCCAATCATATATATATATATATACATTCTTTTTCTCACATTATCCTCCATCATGTTCCATCACAAGCGACTAGATACAGTTCCCTGTGCTATACAGCAGGATCTCATTGCTTATCCACTCCAAATGCAATAGTTTGCATCTTAATAACCCCAAACTCCCAGTACATCCCACTCCCTCCCCCTTCCCCTTGGCAACCACAAGTCTGTTTTCCAAGTCTATGAGTTTCTTTTCTGTGGAAAGGTTCATTTGTGCCATATATTAGATTCCAGATATAAGTGATATCATATGGTATTTGTCTTTCTAACTTCACTTAGTATGAGAGTCACTAGTTCCATCCATGTTGCTGCAAATGACATTATTTCATTCCTTTTAATGGCTGAGTAATATTCCATTGTGTATATATACCACATCTTAATCCATTCATCTGTCAATGGACATTTAGGTTGTTTCCATGTCTTGTCTATTGTGAATAGTGCTGCAATTAACATACAGGTGGATGTATCTTTTTCAAAGAAAGTTTTGTCTGGATATTTGCCCAAGAGTGGGATTGCTGGGTCATATGGTAATTCTATATTTAGTTTTCTGAGGTACCTCCATACTATTTTCCATAGTGGTTGTACCAACTTACCTTCCCACCAATAGTGAAGGAGGGTGCCCTTTTCTCCACACCCTCTCCAGCATTTGTTATTTGTTGACTTGTTAATTAGGGCCATTCTAACTAGTATGAGGTGATAACTCATTGTAGTTTTGATTTGAGTTTCTCTAATAATTAGTGATGTTAAACATTTTTTCATGTGCCTGTGGGCCATCTGTAAATATTCTTTGGATAAATGTATTCAGGTCTTCTGTCCATTTTTCACTAGGTTTACTGACTTTTTTGCTGCTGAGTTATACAAGTGGTTTGTATATTTTAGAGATGAAGCCCTTGTCAGTTGCATCATTTGAAACTATTTTCTCCCATTCCATAGGTTGTCTTTTCATTTTTTATGGTTTTCTTTGCTGTGCGAAAGCTTGTCGGTTTGATTAGGGCCCACGGATTTATTTTTGTTTTTATTTCTTTTGCCCTGGGAGACTGACCTGAGAAAAAATTTGTAAGGCTGATGTCAGAGAATGTTTTGCATATTCTATGTTCTCTTCTAGGAGTTTTATGGTGTCTTGTCTTATGTTTAAGTCTTTAAGCCATTTTGAATTTATTTTTGTGCATGGTGTGAAGGTATGTTCCAGATTCATTAATTTAAATTTGGCTGTCCAGCTTTCCCAGCAATACTTGCTGAAAAGACTATCTTTTCCCCATTTTATATTCTTGCCTCCTTTGTTGAAGATTAATTGACCATAGGTGTCTGGGTTTATTTCTGTGTTCTCTATACTGTTCCATTGGTCTGTATGTCTCTTTGGGTACCAGTACCACACTTTCTTCATTACTGTAGCTTTGTAATATTGCCTGAAGTCTGGGAGAGTTATGCTTCCTGCTTGGCTTTTATTCCTCAGAATTGCTTTGGCAATTCTGGGTTTTTATGGTTCCTTTTTTATTATTTTATTTTATTTTTTTCTTTTTTAGGGCTGCATCCGAGGCATATGGAGATTCCCAGGCTATGGGTCCAGTCGGAGCTACAGCTGCCTGTCTACACCACAGCCACAGTACTGCCAGATCTGAGCCGCATCTGTGACCTACACCACAGCTCATGGCAACACCAGATCCTTAACCCACTGAACAAGGCTAGGGATCAAACCCACATTCTCATGATTCCTAGCTGGGTTCCTTAACTGCTGAGCCATGACGGGAACTCCCATATAAATTGTTGAATTATTTGTTCTACTCCTTTGAAAAATGTAATGGGTAATTTGATAGGGATTACGTTGAATCTGTAGATAGCTTTGGGTAGTATGACCATTTTTACAATATTAATTCTTCCATTCCAGTAACATGGAATATCTTTTCATTTCTTTGAATCCTCTTCAATTTCTCTAATTAATATTTTATAGTTCTCAGCATATAAGTCTTTTACCTCCTTAGTTAGGCTTATTCCTAGGTTTTTAAATTTCTGGGGTGCAAAGGGTATTGTGTTTTTACATTCCTTTTCTAATATTTCATTGTTAGTATACAGAAATGCAACCAATTTCTGAATGTCAATCTTTTATCCTGCTACTTTGCTGAATTCATTGATCAGTTTGAGTAGTTTTTATGTGGAGTTCTTAGGGTTTTCTATATATATAGTATCATGCCATCTGCATTCAGTGACAATTTTACATCTCCTTTTCCAATTTGGATACCTCTTATTTCTTTTGTTTGTCTGATGGCTGTGACTAGGACTTATGGTGAATAAGAGTGGTGAGAGTGGGCATCCTTGTCTTCTTACAGATTTTAGTGGGAAGGCTTTTAGCTTTTCTCCATTGAGTGTTATACTTGCTATAGGTTTGCCATAAATGGCTTTGATTATGTTAAGGTATGTTCCCTGTATACCCACTTAGGTAAGAGTTTTTATCATGATGGATGTTGGACTTTGTCAGATGCTTTTTCTGCATCTATTTAGATGATCATGTGGTTTTTGACTTTTCTTTTGTTAATGGGTTGTATGATGTTGATTGATTTGAATATGTTGAACCATCCTTGTGCACCTGGGATAAATCCCACTTGGTCTAGGTGTTTGATCTTTTTTATATGTTGTTGGATTCAGTTGGCTAAAATTTTGTGGAGACTTTTTGTGTCTATATTCATCAAACATACTGGCCTATAATTTTCTTTTTTGCTAGTATCTTTGCTTTTGGTATTAGGGTGATGGTGGTGTCATACAATATCTTTGGGAGTGTTCCTTCTTCTCCAGTCTTTTGGAAAAGTTTAAGAAGGATGGGTATAAGTTCTTTGTATGTTTGGTAGAATTTGCCTGTGAAGCCATCTGGTCCTTAGCTTTTGTTTGTAGGGGGTGTTTTTATTACATATTCATTTCTATTGATTGGTCTGTTCAATTGATCTGTTTCTTTCTGATTCAGATTTGGTGGGCTGTATTTCTCTAGAAAGTTGTGTATTTCTTCTGGATTGTCAAATTTCTTGGCATATAACTGTTCATTGTATTCTCTTTGGTTTTTTGTATTTCTGTAATATCTGTTTAGATTTATCCTTTTCATTTCTTATTTTGTTTAGTTGCATTTTCTCTCCTTTTCTTGGTGAGTCTGGCCACAGGTTTGTCAATTTTGTTTACCTTTTCAAAGAACCAACTCTTGGTTTTATTGTTTTTTTTCCAATGGTTTTTTGAATCTGCATTTTATTGATTTTCTCTCTGATTTTATGATTTCCTTCCTTCTGCTGATTTTGTGTTTTTTGTTTGTTTGTTTGTTTTCTAATTCTTTTAGAAGGTAGGTTAAGTGATTAATTTGAGATTTTTCTTATTTTTTGAGGAAGGCCTCTAACACTATGAACTTCCCTCTAAGCTCTGCTTGTGTGGCATTCCATAGATTTTGAATGGTTGTGTTTTCATTATCATTTGTCTTGAGGTATTTTAAAATTTCCCTTTTAATTTCCTCATTGACCCATTTGTTTTTTAATAGTATGTTGTTTAGTCTCCGTGTCATCAGTTTTTTTTTTTTTCCTCATTTCTTTTCCTAGGGTTTATTTCTAGTTTCATGCCATTGTGGTCATAGACAATACTTGAAATAATTTCTATACTCTTAAATTTGTTGAGATTACTTTTGTGTCCCAGTATGTGAGCAGTCCTAGAGAATGCTCCATGTGCACTCGAAAAGAATGTATATTCTGATATTTTTGGATGTAATGTTTTGAAAGTATCAATTAAGTCTTAATTTTTCTATTGTTTCATTTAGGATCTTTGTTGCCTTATTGATTTTCTGTCTAGGGGATCTGTCCATTGATGTGAGTGAGGCATTAAAATCTCCTACTGTTATTGTATCCCCATTAAATTCTTCTTTTATGTCTGCTAGTATTTGTTGTATGCATCTGGATGTTCCTATTTTTGTTTTTACTGTCATTACTTTAGAAGGTGGATCTGAGACAATGTTGCTGTGGTTCATGTCAAAGAGTGTTTGGCCTAAGTTTTCCTCTAAGAGTTTTAGAGTGTCTGGTCTTATATCTAGGCCTTTAATCCATTTTGAGTTTATTTTTGTGTATGGTGTCAGGAAGTGTTCTCATTTCATTTTTTTACATGTGGCCGTCCAGTATTCCCAGCACCCCTTCATGAAGGGGCTGTCTTTTCTCCATTGTATATTCGTGCCTCCTTTGTCATAGATGAATTGACTGTAGGTGCATGGGTTTAATTCTGGGCTTTCTATCCTGTTCCACTGATCTGTATTTCTGTCTTTGCTCCAGTACCATATGGTTTTGATGACTATAGCTTTGTAATATAGTCTGAAATCAGGGAGCCTGATTCTTCCTGCTCCATTTTTCCTTCTCAGGATGTCTTTGAGTTTTATGGGTCCTTTGCATTTCCAAACATACTTTAAAATGTTTTGTTCTAGTTCTGTGAAAAATGTTCTTGGGAATTTGATAGGGATTGCATGGAATCTGTAGATTGCCTTGGGTAGTATAGTCATTTTGATAATATTGACTCTTCCAGTCCAAGAGCATGGTATAGCTTTCCATCTGTTTGTGTCATCTTTGATTTCTTTCATCAGCATCTCTTAGTTTTCAGACTACAGGTCTTTTGTCTCTTTAGTGGCTCTATTCCTAGACATTTTGTTCTTTTCGATGTGATGGTAAATGGGATCGTTTCCCTAATTTCTCTTTCTGATCTTTTGTTGTTAGTATATGGAAATGCCATCGATTTCTGTGTATTAATTTTGTATCCTATGACTTTGCCAAATTCATGGATGAGCTCTAACAGTTTTCTGGTAGAGTCTTTAGGGTTCTCTAGGTATGGTATCATGTCATCTGCAAACAGTGATAGTTTTACTTCTTCCTTTCCAATTTGGCTTCCTTTTATTTCTTTTTCTTCTCTGATTGCTGTAGCTAGGACTTCCAAAACTATGTTGAATACTAGTGGCGAGAGCAGACATCCTTGTCTTGTTCCTCATCTCAGTGGGAATTCTTTCATCTTTTCACCATTGAGAATGATGTTAGCTTTGGGTTTGTCACATGTGGCCTTTATTATGTTGAAGTAGGTTCCCTCTATGCCCACTTTCTGAAGGGTTTTTATCAGAAATGGGTGTTGGATTTTGTCAAAGCCTTTTTTTTTTCATCTACTGAGAGGATTGTATGGTTTCTATTCTTCAGTTTGTTAATGTGGTGTATCACACTGATTGATTTGCAGATATTGAAGAATGCTTGCATCCCTGCGATACATCCCACTTGATCATGATGTACAATCCTTTTAATGTATTGTTGGATTTGGTTTGCTAGTATTTTGTTGAGGATTTGTGCATCGATGTTCATCAGTGAAATTGGCCTGTAATTTTATTTTTATGTGGTATCTTTGTGTGGTTTTGGTATGAGGGTGATGGTGGCCTCATAGAATGAGTTTGGGAGTGTTCCTTCCTCTGCAATTTTTTGGGATAGTTTCAGAAGGATAGGTGTTAGCTCTTCTCTAAATGATAGAATTCTCCTGTGAAGCCATCTTGTCCTGGACTTTTGTTTGTTGGAAGTAATCACGGTTTCAATTTCAGTTCTTGTGATGGGTCCATTCATCTTTTCTATTTCATCCTGGTTTAGTCTTGAGAAGATTGTACTTTTCTAATAATTTGTCCATTTCTTCTAGGTTTTCCATTTTATTGGTATATAGTTACATATAGTAGTCTCTTATGATCCTTTGTATTTCTGTGATGTCTGTTGTAACTTCTCCTTTCTCATTTTTAATTTTATTTATTTGAGTCCTGTTTTTTTCTTGATAAGTCTGGCTAAGGGTTTATCAGTTTTGTTGATCTTTCCAAAGAACCAGCTTTTTGGAGTTCCCATCATGGCGCAGTGGTTAACGAATCCGATTAGGAACCATGACGTTGTGGGTTCGATCCCTGCCCTTGCTCAGTGGGTTAAGGACCTGGTGTTGACGTGAGCTTTGGTGTAGATTGCAGACGCGGCTTGGAGTCTGTGTTGCTGTGGCTCTGGCATAGGCCGGCGGCTATAGCTCCGATTGGACCCCTAGTCTGGGAACCTCCATATGCTGTGGGATCGTTTCTTTGATCTTTTCTATGGTTTTGTTTCTATTTCATTGATTTCTGGTCTGATCTTGATTTCTTTCCTTCTGTCAACTTTAGGTCTTGTCTGTTCTTCTCAGATGTAGAGTTAGGTTGTACATTTGATCTTTTCCTTGTTTCCTGAGGTAGTCTTGTATTTCTATACACTACACTCTTAGAACGGCTTTTGCTGCATCCCATAGGTTTTGGAGTATTGTCCCTTTCTTGTCTCTTTATTTTTTAATTTCCTCTTTGATTTCTTCAGTGATCCATTGGTTGTTTAGTCCACGTTTTTGTGTTTCTTGCAGTTTTTTTTTCTTGCAGTCATATAGCATTATGCTCAGTGCAGATGCTTGATATGATTTCAATTTTCTTAAAGTTACCAAGGCTTGATTTGTCCAGAATGTGATCAGTCTTAGAAAATGTTCCTTGCGTACTTGATAAGAATGTGTATTCTGCTGCTTTTGGATGGAATGTCGTATGAAGTCCATCTCATCTAATGCTTCATTCAGGGCCTTTGTCCCCTTACTGATTTTCTATCTGGAGGATCTGTCCATTGCTATAAGTGGGGTGTTAAAATCCCCCACTATTATTGTGTTATTGTCAATTTCTCCTTTTGAGCTTGTTAGCAGTTGCCTTATATATTGTGGTGATCCTATCTTGGGTGCATATATATTTAAAATTGTTTTATTTCCTTGGGTTCATCCCTTGATCATTATGTAATGTCCTTCCTTGTCTCTTAAAATATTCTTTATTTTAATGTCTATTTTGTTGGATATGAGTTAGTGCTACTCATGCTTGTTACCCCTATAATATGGATGTTGGTGTGTTTAACATTGTCCCAGAGTTCTCTGAGACTTTCTTCATTTCTTTTCAATCTTTTTTCTCTGTTCTGTTCTGCATCAGTGATTTCCACTAATCTGTCCTCCATCTCACTTACTCGTTTTTCTGCCTCCTATATTCTGCTATTGTTTGCTTGTAATGAATTTTTTATTTTGGTTATTGTATTTTGCATCTCTGCTTGCTTAAGTTTTAAATCTTGTATTTCTTTGCTCAATGTTTGCTGTAAATCATCAATCTTTGCCTCCAGTCTGTTTCCAATGTCCTCGATCATCTTCACTATTATCAATCTAAAGTCCTTTTCCTGGAGGTTGATAGTCTCCAGGTCACTTAGCTGTTTTTCTGGGGTTTTTTCTTTCTCCCTTATCTGAGTTATAGTTCTCATTCTTTTCATTTTTATACGTTTTTGGTGAGGTGTCCTTTTTGCAAACAATAGATTTGTAGCCTCTCTTACTTATGATGTCTTCTCCTCTTTGTGGCTGAAGTTGGTATGGGGGCTTGCTGTAGGCTTCCTGATGAGAGGGATTGGTACCTCCCCACTGGTAAGTGGGGCTGATTCCTATTCCTCTGGTGGATGGGGATTTGTCTCTGGATGTGATTAGAGGCAGCTGTGTGCCTGGGGATTTTTAGGCAGCCTTTTTACTGATGGGTGGGGCTGTGATTCCCATCTGGATTATTGTTTGGCTTGGGCCTCCTCAGCCCTGATAGGTGGGGCCAGATTTTCCCATGATGGCCACCTCCAGAGAAACACACACTGATGAATATTCCCGAGAGCTTTTCCTGCAATGTCCTTCCCCAACAACAAGCCTAATTCACTCCCTGTTTTCCCAGGAGATCCTCTAAGACCTGCAGTTAGGTCCAACCTAGATTCCTATGGCACCTCTGCTTTGCCCTGGGACCCAGTGCCCATGAAAGCCTGTATGCGCCTTTCAAGAATGGGTTCTCTGTTTTCCCTAGTCCCATGGAGCTCCTGTGCAAAAGCCCCACTGGCCTTCAATGCCATATGCTCTAGGGGCTCTTTCTCCCAATGCCAGATCCCCAGGCATGTGGACTTGACATGGGTCTCAGAACACTCACTCCTGTAGGAGGGACTCTGTGATACAGTAACTTTCCAGTCTGTGGGCTCCCCACCTGGCTGTTATGGGGTTACTTATATCGATTAATCACCCCTCCTACCTTTTGATGTGGCCTCATCTTTGTCCTCTGGAATAGGATATCTTTTTGCCAGTTTCTAGTCAATTTGTTTGAAGCTTGTTCAGCATGGTTGTAATTTTGTTGTTTTTATGAGAAAAGTCGAACTGCAGTTCTTCTGTTCTGCTATCTTAATCCCATCCCTGTTCCCTTTTATAACTTTGAATATATCTTTCCACTCTCTTCTGACCTGTAGTGTTTCTATAGAGAAATCAGCTTATAGCCTTATTGGTGATCCCTTATAATTAATGCTCTCTTTTCCTTTTGCTGCCTTTAAAACCCTCTCTTTAACTTGACCATTTCTATTGTAATACGTCTTGCTATGGGCCTGTTTCAGTTCAACTTTTTGGGGGCCCTCTGTGCTTCCCATATCTTGATATCTGTTTCCTTTAGCTTTGGAAAGTTTTCAGACCTAATTTCTTCAAATACATTTTCAATCCTTTTTTCTTTTTTTTCTCCTTCTGGAATCCTTATCATGAGTAGATTGGCCAGCTTTATCTTATCCCATAACCTTATATTGCTTTCATGTTTTTTTTTTTCATTTGGTTTTCTGTCTTTGTTCCTAAATGGGTGATTTCTATTATTCTATCTTCCAATTCACTAATTCTTTCCTCTACATTATTTATTCTGCTTTTTAGTGCCTTTAGATCAGCTTGTATCTCTGAAAATGGATTTTCTAATTTTTCCTGCCTCCTCCTATTTTCTAGTTCCTTTCTAAAGTAATCTGCATTATTATTCATATCTGCTCTCAATTCCTTCATATTCACCCTTAATTCCTTTAGTATTTTCACTATCTCCTTTTTGAACTCAATATGTGTTAGATTGCAGTGGTCTGTTTCACTGTTTGCTGCCTCAGGTGAATTCTCTGTTCTTTTAACTTGGAATGGTTCCTGAGCTTCTTCATTTTGCTAACATTTTTCTTATTCTGTGATTTTGGGGAGGCCAGCTACTATAATCTTGGAGGGCTATTTCTATGCAACAGTGCCCCTTTGTATTTTGTGTGGGGTTGTTATTTATTTTTGCTATGGTAGTTTGGATATTTGCTGTCTCTTTCTTCATTGTGACCTGGCTGTTATCCTTTTGTTAGGGTGCCAAGTGTTTTTCCAGGGAGAAGGAGGCAATGGGTAGGGCTAGTAGTCAGCGCCTAGTTGCTAGGCTCTGGACAGTAGCAAGGACCTGCTGGGAGGTGGAGGAGATTACTCCTAGTTGCAGGGCCCGGGGAAGTCACAATGAGCCCTAGGCAGATTTCGGTGGTGCCTGGAGCATTTGGCAGTGGCAACAGCAGGGTGTCTTAGTTCCCAGGGGAGTGAGAGCAAAAACATGTGTTTGGTTACAATGCCCTCCTCTGTGGTGCCCTCTGAGGTGACTGGGGCCTCAAGTGGTGCCTATTCACAGACCCCTAGTGGTGGTGGGCCATGCCCACCTCTGGAGTAAGAGATAACTGTGGTGGTTTTCCCCCACCACTTGTAGACCTTGCAAGAAGCATGCCATCCTGCTTAGCCCATGCAAGAGGTGCTGCACAGGCTGCTCCTAGTTGTAGGGTCCTGCGAAGTGACAGTGATCAGGCATGTGTAGGCAATGCCTAGAGCATTTGACAGTGGCAACAGCAGGGTGGGTATGTTCCCAGGGGAGTGAAAGCAACAGTGGGTGGTACTTGGTTGCAGTGCCCTCTTCTTTGCTGACCTCTGAGGTGACTGGGGCTGCAGGTAGAGCCTGTTCACAGATCCCTAGTAGTGGCATTACACACCCACTTTGATTTCTGAGATGTCTGCTGCGGTTTGTCCCCACTGCCTGTAGATCACACTAGAGCTGCTGCATCACGCTTAGCCCCCTGCTGTCCTTAGTCAAACACAAGAGGTGCCTGACCACCCATAACCCACACTAGAGGCACCCGGTCTCCTGTAGCCTGAGCAAATGCCTTGCACCTGTATCCTGCATCAGAGGCACCCTGCCCTCTGAGAGTCCACACGTGCACAGGAAAAAAGATTCCTGTGGCAGTCTTTGCCTCCCCGTCTCACCCTTCCCAACAGTGGCACCTTGCTTCTCCTTTGGGCCCTCATCTCCTCCCAGGTTGCCTCAACTGTGGTGTTCTACTCCCTAGCCCATGGCACACCACTCTCTAGCCCCTCAAGCTGTCTCCACATAGCCAGCCCTAGTCCTCTCCTGAGTCTCAGCACCAGCCCTCTCCTGAGTGTCTCAGGCTTTGGTGTCCAGGGCGGTGGTGCAGATGATCTGTGTGGCTATCACTCTGCTTTGCCCTCCTCAGTCCAACTGCTGTGCTTTTCTTGGCAACTTTGAGGTCCCTTTGATTTCAGCTGATCTCCCCATCTGTTAGGTGGCTTCCCAGATTGTGGGTTCCTTTCCTCTTTCACAGCTCCCTCTCAGGAGTGCTAGTCCCATTCTGATTCCTCTTTTTCTCTTTCTTTTGTTCTACTGAGTTTTATTGAGGGTTTCTTGCCCTTTTTGGAGGTTTAAGGTCTTCTGCCAGTATTCAATATATGTTCTGTGCAAATCATTCTACATATAGTTTTTTATTTTGATGTGTTTGTGGGAGAAGGTGAGCAGCATGTCTTATCCTCCACCATCTTGATCCTTTTTCCGTCTTTGTTTTTTAATGGTTTCCTCTGCTGTGAAAAAGCTTTTAAGTTGAATTAGGTCCCATTTGTTTATTTTTGTTTTAATTTCCTTTGCTCTAGGCAATGAATCCAAAAAGATATTGCTGCAATTTATGTCAAAGTGTGTTCTGCCTATGTTTTCCTTAGTAGTTTTATATAATTTGGTCTTACAGTTCGGTCTATAATCCATTTTTAATTTATTTTTGAATATGGTGTTAGAAAATGTTCTAATTTCATTCTTTTACATGCAGCTCTCCAGTTTTCTCAGCACTACCTATTGAAGAGACTGTCTTTTCTTCACTGTATATTTTTGCCTTCATTGTTGTAGATTAATTGACCATAGGTGCCTGAGTTTATTTCTGGGCTTTCTATCCTGTTCCATTGATCTATATTTATGTTTTGGGCCAGTATCATTCTGTTTTGATGACTATAGCTTTGTAGTACAGTCTGAAGTCAAAAAAGGCAATTTCTCCAGCTCTGTTTTTCTTTCTCAAGATTGGTTTGGCTATTTGGAGCTTTGTGTTTCCATGTAAATTTAAATTTTTTTTGTTCTAATTCTGTGAAAAATGTAATTATTAACTCGATAGGGATTGCATTGACTCCGTAGATTGCCTTGGGTAGCATAGTCATTTTGACAGTATTCATTTTTCTAGTCCAAGAACACAGTATAGCTTTTCACCTCTGTGTCATCTTTAATTTCTTTCATCAGCATCTTATAGTTTTTGAAGTACAGGTGTTTTGCATCCTTAGGTAAGTTTACTCCTAGGTAATTTTTTTTTGATGCAATGATAAATGGGATTATTTCCTTAATTTCTTTTTATAGAAATGCAGTAGATTTCTGTGTTTTAATTTTATATTCTTTTTATATTAAAGTTTTACCAAATTCATTGATGAGTTCTAGTAGTTTTCTGGTGCGATCTTTATGATTTCATATGTATAATATCATGTCATCTCAAACAGTGACAGTTATACTTCTTTTCCAATTTAGTTTAATTTCTTTTTCTTCTCTGATTGCCATGGCTAGGATTCCACAGATATGATGAATAAAAGTGGTGAGAGTGGACATCTTTGTCTTGTTCCTTATCTTAGAGGAAATGTTTAAGCTTTTCACTGTTGAGCATGATGTTACATATTCCTTAAAAATGTGGTTCTAGTGAAAGATTTAGTGGCTGGGTCTGGAAGAGTTCACCTTTATTTTTTCACTTATTTGTTTTTGGAACTCCTTTTCTTAATGGCAGCTAAGGTGTTTCTGTCTAGATCATTTTCATCTGCTGTATCTGAGGAAAGTTTCCTCATATTTTCTGCTTTTCTGAGGAAAATTCAGTTGTGTGTAGTATAGGCAGTGTACTCCATTTCTTATGGCTGTTTTGTTTGGGATTGCTAAGTATCAAAATTAATTTCTACTCATTTCATAACCACATAGGGTCTGCATTTTTCATATTGAAATATTATCTTTTGTCATGTAGGAAATATTGAACAGAATAGTTGTCTGGTTCTTAAGCTTTTTATATAATTACTCTTCTCTTTGCTCTCACTGTGACCAGAAGATTATAGTCCCCAAATATTTCAGTTGGTTGCTAATTATTAGAAGGTCCTGAGTGGCAGAGCAACCTCAGAGGAGAATAACCCAGAGGAATTAAGAGATGCAGTCATTTTGCCATTCCTTCCTCAGTTAACAAATACTTTTCAGTAGGCCATTTTTGTCCCCTGGGAAATTGTAACCTAAACTCCATTTTCAAAAGCTCTAGTACTTTGTTTTGTGTGGCAGTATGAGGAAAAGGGAGTAATGCTGAAGAATGCAAAAGACAGTGGTAAAATGGAATGGTTAAAGATTCTAGAGAGAAAGATAGACAGTAGGAGGGTAGTAAATGGAAATCCTGGGAGAAGGTTTAAATGAAAAATGGCAACATTCTTAAGCCCTAGTTCATTCTGAAGCTTTGTAACTATCTCAGTAGGCCAGAGAATGCTGGGTGTGCTGGGAAGGACCCTGGTAAGGCCTGGGGTGGGCCACTCGTGCAGTAAATTCAACCTCTGGTAGAGTATTGTTTTGTATAAGAATCACTACCACCTCCACACTTCCCTCTTCCCTTTAAAAATGTAAACACCAGTGGGGAAGTTGTGACTAATACTGGGTAGCCTGAGAAATTTGGTTGCCTTGAGAAGAGAAGCTGAAATGACTTCAAGGCGGAGCACCACCAAAGACCATCTTTAGATTACTCCTCCCACCCTTCCCCGGTCCACTTGTGGCACTTTAAATTCTTTTAGTTTTTCTGAAGGTTTGCTTGGAAACTATTTGCTTGAAAAGACAACAAAATGATTGCATGAATGAAGGATTCTATGCCCAGAATTCTCAGGGCACTACATAGAAATCTTAATGTGATCTGAGCTAGACCATATTTAAAGGCATCTCTAGGTAGCTCACCTATAGGATAATGTATGGGAGCTACTTTATGACCCCAGTGGCGAGAAGGGGGGAAAAGGATAGAAGAGATCACTGATGCTTTGCATTTTTTTCAGTTAAGCCTTTAACTGTTCTTCAAGAGAAAATCAATTTAGAATCCAAAGAGCCATGGAGGGAGAAAGAAACACTTATGCAGTTAGACTGCTTATTATTTTTTTAAATTAAATTAATGTTAAAAAACCTCAATTATGTGAAATAAACTTTAATAATGAAGGAAGTGGATGAAGCTTGCCCAATTACAACATAACTTTTAAATGAACTAAATTTAAATTTTAAGAAATGGCTAAATTTTAAAGTAGGATTTACAGAGGAACACAAAACAATTTTGAAACCAAGTCAATTATATGTGAGACAACTCATTCTTTACTGCTTTCCCTGGTTATACTTAAGAAAAGATCATTGTAATTCTTTTATTTCCATTTTGCACTTGCTGAAATTAGGATTCATTGCAGCATTATAGACGAAGCTATTCAGGAAGATAAATGACACATTTTAATAGATCAACAAGGTTACAAAAGTTAATGTGTCATCCTTAGAAGTATTTCCACAGCTTTATTCCATGATTGGGTGTGCTGCTTGGCCTTTTGCACCCATTCTGCTAAGCAGATCAGAGTGGGGAAGAATGAAGTGCAAATTCTATGTGTATGCTCTTCTCTTCACCATCTTATGGGCTAATTTGCACACTTAGCCAAGAAAAAGGGAGCATTGTTTCAGCTGCCTTAGGGGCTCACTTCTCTTTGGGCTTTACTCTTCCACTTATGCTCCCCCTGCCTTTCCACTTCCCCCCAATATGTATGCAATTTGCTGGAACCAAACCCACTGGTCTTCTATGACCTTTGTGGCTTAAATTTCTAAAATAGATATGCAGTTATATTTTCTTACACGTTCAGTATTTGAAATCTGGTTTCCTGAATCTAAAGCAATCTGAGTGTGTTTCTAACCTGGTTATAGAAACCATATAGATTGTTCTGGGAGCTGTGTTTTCCTGAGATTCTAATCAGAAAATTCTAGCCTTCAGAGCAGAAGCTAGAAGTCTTTTCTGAAAAATACATTACTGACTCAGATATAAATGACTTGGTTTCAAAATTGTCTTTATATTACTCAATAAATTCTTTAAATTCTCCTTTAAAGTTTAGCCATTTCTTAAAAGTTACATTTTGTTCATTTAAAAGTTGTTTTATAATTGGGCAAGCACCATTATTTTCTTTATTTTTCTTTGTTTCACATAAAGTTTTTTTAACATTTAATTAAAAATAAGCAACCTGAGTATATATTTTTTTCTATTTTAAAACAAATATAATAATCCAGCTGCCAATTATTAGAACCGACCAAATGCCTGGAATTATGCTGGGTTGGAATTAGAAAGATAGATATAACCTATCCCTAAATTCAAGATTTTCTGAAACACTTAATTTAATACCCATTTGTATAATACATAAATAATTTAGCCTGAAATAAGTAAAACTGAATTAAAATACAAGGCACAATTCCTTGCTTTCCCTCTTTGCGACTCATGGCAAAGGTGAGTCTTACTGGAGCACCACTCCTTTCCCCTCAACCCCACCTTTGATCAGTAAGTGCTTTATGCTCAAATCCTTTCATTTAAAAGTAGAAAATTTTAGTCAGGTTAAATGAGGTTCCTGGAAAGTTGGTTATGGGAATACATTTTTCAGTGATAAAAGGGATCAAAGGGAACATTCCTTATAATCATCTTGCATTTGCCCTAGCTTTTGTTTTGTAAATCATGCTTTATAAGTGAAGGCTGCTTTTGTTGTTTTGGCCAACCCTTCCGTGTTATTCCTAATCAAGTGACCACAAGCATCAAAATGATACTGGGGATTTGGGGGGTTGCCTTTCTGATGTGTAGAAGCTCAGGAGCTATATTTTTAATGCCTTACTGGAAAAAAAATGCAAATGTGAAAAGTTCACTAAACACCCTTAGTTCACCTACACTTCTGGCTCTTTCTTGCAATTTCTATAGCACATAACAAAGGGCATATTAAGCACTAGTGGGGAACACTGCAGTCAGGATTTTTCTGCCTTTGTGAGTGTGTATAGTAGGGGAGGCTGCTGACTAGCTGCTGGGGCAGCAACCCCCCTCATTTGCGATCACAAGTGCTATTGATTTGGGGGCAGAAGGATGTTTATAACAGCACTTATCATTCTCCATTGGGGAAATTTGGGCCCCGATGATTTCAGACCATGTGGTTGTTGCAATCTAGTTCATTTTCATCTGTAGCAGGCAGGGTGGTGACATCCTAGCTCTGGAGACTCAAAAGTGAATGTATATACCTGGAAAGACTTCTAGCTTCTGCCCTCTGGAAACTGGCAGGATCCTAAGGAAAGTAGGTCCCCTGACACAATTCCTGTGGGTTTTGCATCCACTTAGAAACAACATTTTCAGTTTGCTTTAGGTTTGGTTTTGAAACCACAGTTTTCAAAAACTGTTCAAAGGAGACAATGTAAGAAAATAATGCCTAGAAGTTCATTAAAGACCATAAAAGACCTGGCTGACTTGAGTTAGAAAAATGGCATAGTTTTGAGTCTTAGAAAATCAAGTAAGAGGGCACACTCTTCTTCTTTAAACCATACCATGCTGGCTTTGATGACCAGATTTTAGTGTCTTTCGGAGTTACCTAGTGATACCTCAGTTTTTCTCATCATCTTCTACAGGAAAAGATAGTTAGCTATGGCTGCATGAAAACTTCTTTTTTTAAGTAACCAAATTACCAACTAGCCCTCTGCTGGCTTAGGAGCTCAAAGTAATCCAAGAATCCCAGGGCTGGAGAACCTTTTCAGCCTGGATGATACGAGTCTGGGCTCAGTTCAGCTAGTGGGCCCTAAGGTCAATTTTCAAGGGGCAGGATGTGAGGAGTAATCTTTATTTATTTGTAAGCATTTTTGTTGTCCTCCTTCAACATCTACTTTCATATGAAAAGTGTATTTGAATGAGTAAAACAGACCATGAAAAGAAATCATTTGAGAATATCATTGAAGGGAAAATGAATTACTGATGTGCAATAATTCTGATGTCCTAGAGTAGGGGTAATATTCTATTGATATTTTCCAGGAAATAAAGTAGCTTATTTAGATGGAAAAAAGGGACAGAACTATACTAAATTAATTGTGGAGTTTTAATCTGCTGTGAATTTGGAGTAAATTTTATTAGGAAGAATTGGAAGTACATGTTAACTTTTATTGTCAGAATAAATTGCATCTTTTCAAGATGAGTGATTTTTGGACTTTGTGTAGGGCCTTTCACTTGGTGCAGATCTTAGGTTTGAAACTATGCCTGGTTGATGGTGACTAAAATTATCTCTTGCTGTGTGCTGGCTTATGTTGTAGTTTCCATCTCAATCACACACTTTGTCTGATGGTAAATTTTGAGTCTAGTTGTCAGACCAGTTCTGGAAAGTACAGGGAAAATGGGGATGGACCTGCAGAAGCCACCAGCCTTTTTGTGGAAAGGTCTGCATGGTTTCCCTTTAGAGATTAGACAGACAAACTGCTATAGAGTTTAATAACATGTTCTTTTTTGATGAATTTATTGAGCACACATCTAGGCTTATTTGTTCTAAGGAACTGAATGCAGCTTAAATAGCCACCAGAGGAGCCCTCTCATGTGCATAAGAATTGCACTTCAAATTTTGATTTGCCTTCATAGGGAGCAGCCTTCTAGTTCATATTGCTGATCATGTCTGTTGCCTGTTTTTCTTTTCACTCCCTCTTCCTGATCACCTGTAGGATTGCTGTACTGCTCTTCAGGTGCTGGCTTTATGGAATCAGGACTGCTTGCCAGCCCTCATGAAACAGGCGTAACACTAACTTTTACTACCTAAGAGCCAAAACCAGGCTTTGTCTTAGTTTTAGATAATTAAATTTTAAATCACCTTCTGACAGCAGTATGTATTGCTTAATGTCCTAACATGTTTGATGATACTGAAAAAAAAAAATACCCCACAAAATATACCATATACTCTCTTCTTAGTATTTGGGTAGGCTCTGTATTCTAAAGCACTGCCTAGAAAATCACCCTCATTGCCATTTGAAGGCTCTAATTTTTTTTCTAATTGTTTTAGGAAATTTGGGGCTCAAGGGTCACGACTCACTGGAGCAGGATGGGGAGGCTGCACAGTATCGATAGTACTTGCTGACAAGTTGCCCAGCTTCTTAGCAAATGTGCATGAAGCTTATTACCAGAAGAGCGGCCGAAGCTTAGCGCCTGAGAAGCAGAGTTTGTTTGCTACCAAGCCTGGAGGTGGAGCTTTGGTTTTCCTTGAGGCCTAAACAACGTAAAAAAATCTCCGAGAAACTATTTAGAGCATTTAGGAACTGGCAGGACTTCTTATGCCACAGTAAATCAATTCCCTTTCTGTTTTGTATTATGATGAACGGTTGCTATTATCAAGATGTATTTCCAAAGAAACAGCTATGCTTCATAACGATTATTTTTCCATCTTAAAATGTTTTCTACCAATAAGAGCCAAAATTATGCTTGGACAGATCTCCTCAGGATGATTTACTGAAATTTATTGATTTAAGATTTTTAAAGACAAATGGATAAAGACCGTTAATACTGACCTCATAGATTGTACTTGAATTAAACACACTACTATGATTAAATTGATACAACCGAGTTGTATGCAATTTTCTTAAGTTTTTGGTTTCTCTTGGCATTCTTCTTCCTCTAAGTTGTGGTCTTCTGTTGTTGTTAATGATGATGATAGTGATGCTAGAAATTCTCTCTCACCTTCAGCTTCAGTACGCTATTAAGATAATACATTATCAAGAATGTTATATACTTGAATGTGACATTCCCCCATTATTAAGATGAGGAGGATCACATAACTTTTTTTTTTTTTTCATAAGATGGATTTAGGAACAAAATCCCAGGCTCATTTGGATTTTTTTTTCTAACCATGTGATATCCCGTAAACAACCATTTCAATTCTTTTGGCCCCACGCTTTCTCTATCACAATAGAGAACCTTAGACACTAGGTTCTTATCTCTATTCACACTGAAATAGAGAATTATCTGGATGTTAATTAAAATAATTCAATTTGTTCCTAAAATGTAATTTCTTCCCACTGCAGCCTACCTTTTCTCAAATCTCTCTCTAATCTAGGAGGCATGTTTACTGTTCTGGAAAATCCCACCTGTGCCTTGCATCCTTCATTGTATGTCTAGCTAGGTTTGTATTTGTGGACCAATGTAGGGCAGGTGTGCAGGCATGCAGGTGAATGTATGAAAAGGCTTAGAGTGGGTTCTGGGATTAGGAAAGGGTGTTGGTGGGTGCCTTAAATGTTTATCAAGAGTGGGCAAAAAAAAAAAAAAAGAGTGGGCAGAAAGTTTGGCTATGTGGTGATGGTAAATGAATGGTCCTCTCTCGTGGATAGACTACAAGAAGGCCTTCCTGAATTATATGAAGATTTAGACCAAAAAGCATTTTGCTGATATAATCAAATAACTGAGAGAGCAGCAGTTGTATGGTATAAATTATCCAGAAAATTATCACAATTTTCTATTAGTCTATGATTGTTTTTGCTTATTAATGTGAAGCTCAAAGATTGGACATCATCATCTTAAATCTCAGTTTAAGGGAAGCTGAGGCAAAGCTGGTTAAAACCTTTCTCAAAAGGCAACAGTCATATACAGTACTAGGAAATTCATTATTCTATTCTAAAATAAACTTCTGGTGCATTTTCATTCTTAGCAGAAAGGAAAACACTTGAGAAAACAAGTCAAATTTATTAATTTTGAGTTTTAAAATTGATTTAAAATTATAATCCTTTGTTTTTAGTACTTTTCCATTTTCCACAGAAGATCTGTGGTTGTTATATAATTGTTTGAAGATGGCTAGATTACTGTGGAAAAGAAAAAAGGCACTTGCCATTGCTTTGCTATTCTATTTAAATTTTTCACCATGAGATACCTTCTTTACAAAATAGCTAAGTAAAAATTTCTAGTGCCCACTCTGCTTTGGAGGACATAGTTGTTTTCAACAGACCGTATTTACCTCAATGCCTGGCTTGAAGGGAAAAAAAAATTATTTTACAATGAAAACATTACCAAGTGTTATTCTAGAAATGTAAGATAATGAACTTGTCTGGAAAAGATGGGGCTAGAACCACGGGAAAAAATGCTTCGGGAAAAAAAAAGCTTCAGGTAGAAGATGGAATTTGAGCAGGTCCCTAAAAGATGAATGGAATTTGAAAGATGGGGAGCAGGCTTTGCAGGTGAGCAAAGTCTATGATAATGGGGTTAACAGGGTGCATTCAGAAGATTTAGTGGGAGTGGAGGCTTTGCCTTGGGATATATGGGGAATAAGATTGGCTGTATTGGCTGGAGCCAGTTTTTGGAGAGCTCCAAGTCCAGCACTTAGATTAGGGGTTGCAGAGCAGCAGCTTTTAGGCCTGTCTGGTCTGCCGATTTAATTAGTTTGGCCTCCATTCCTTCAGAGCCACAATAAACTAGAGGTGAGGAAGTAGCTGCCTTGTTTTGGTGAGGCATGGACTTGTCAGTGTGCTATGGTTTCCACAGCTCTTGCAGTTTTCCTAATACTTGGGCCATTTACTACCTGCCAGCTGAGGTCACTTGCCCTTTACCAGCACAGCTCTCTTATACTAAATAAATCTCTCTCTGTACTCATGTCTCTAGCAGTAGTTGTTAAAGAGAGATAATGAAAAGTGGAAGAATGTTTTTGTGTGTAAGTAAAGAAGAGTATTATTTCTTTAATATTAAACACCCAGGTTACTCCTTTCCATTACTTTCTGGTTCATATAGGAATCTGGTTAGATTATTTGACCCTTTTTTTTTTTGATATTACACTAGTAGCTAATGAAGATAGCTCTCAATTTTTACGTGGAAGCCTGACATGCTGGAAATAAAAAGCTCTCTCTTATTCCTGACCTCAGTCCAACCTCCAGATTTACACTCTTCTCCATATGGTCTTGCTTGTTGGAAGGGAAGAAGGACCTTTAAGTTAAGGAGGAGCAGAAGGAAAGGGGACAGAGTTGGAAAGATGGGACCATCTCCTTATGTTCCTTTTAATTGAGGGCAGAATCATTCATCTACCACAGTAGTTGGAATCTAATACATTCTTGTTGAATTATGAACGGCAAATAAAATATTTCAAACACCAATACTTTTCTATGAGTTTGAAATTCTGACTGCACTTGGTTTTCAGTTGCATAAAGTGCTCTTGGTTGGAACCAAGGGATGGGGTAATTGGCCTAAGGTTGTCACTAATACACAAGACAGAGATTGTCCTAAATGTGTATGTGGATGAATACATAACAAGTGTGTGTTCTATCCTGCCATTGTAACTTGGATGTGAAACCATATATACCTTATGAAATATTTTCCAGTCTATATAAGAGAAATTAGATAGAGAATTCTCAATTATTTTCAGAAAAGAAACATACCAGTCTATGTAGGAAATTCTCAAAGTCATTCTTAACTTCGTAAGTTTTCTTGGTAACCTTTGCTTGGAGTCTAATCATGAAATAAAGAAAATTTGTAACCAAACTAGTTGTTTTTATACCATCACCAACCAAGATCCAACATTTACAAACAGTGTAATATGCCAGGCATTTGCCACCACCTTACATAAATTCAGTTTCTCTGATAACAGCTTTAGGAAGTAGGTTCCACTACCATTGTCCTATATTGTAGATGATGAAAGAGGCTCAGATAGGTTAAGTAACCTGCCCCCACTGATACAGCTAATAAGGAAGAGGATTTGAACCCAAGTATTGTGACTTGAGCCCTCAATTCTAACCACTGGGTGACCTTGCATCCCAGCAGTGAAGCATCCTCATCAGTGAGGCAGTTCACGCAGTATTCCCTTAACTAGTTCCACTCACCAGGCTTCCGTGCAGATTTTTAAGATGTGTCAGTGGGGAGAGAAAACTGGTAAGGGGAAGATCTGGGGTGGGAGGAGAGATGGAAAAGGCTAAAGTGTGAGAGCGCTTACTAGACTGTAAGCTCGCTGAGGGTGAGGATCCAGGAATCTATCATGATTCCTGTCACCAAGTACTCATTCAACAAATAGTTATGAAGGAGCTGAGTAACTGGATGGATAGGAATCTTTCTAGACATCCATGGATAAAGACAGAGGTGGTCTAGGCAAGGAAAGACAGAGACTTGGAACAAGGGAGAAACACTAGCAAAGGAGGCAAAGATGAAGAAAGAAAAATGAAAAAGGGTATAAGGCTATTAATTTCATTGGCAATTTTCAAGTGAAACATTTAAAAATTATTCCATGAAGCTTGTAGGAAGCATAGTTTTCTTATAATTCCAGATATACTTTGCTGAAGTATAAGGCCCAAAAGAGACCAGCTAAATAGATTTTTTTTCTAGTTTACATCTTCCCTAGGGTGAGGCATGCTTATGGGTCTATTTTTAAAAGGCCCCCAGCTTAAGTCCTATGTCTGGTGGAGTAAAAGGAGATGATGATAATGTTGAGCAGTTATATAAATTAGCAGAATAAGTGATTATTATGTGGATAAAAAGATTAGTGTGATTTCAGAACTGTTGAGTAGAAAACCTCCACAGTTATCTGAACGCATTTTTACATAATAAACCCATTGTGATTTATATAACACATTTGTTCAGTTAAAGTATTTTTTAAGCCCTACAAGTTGAATAAGAAACAAACCTATGAAGCTCCTTGTCAGCTCTTTCCTGTTGCTTTCGTAGGAGTTTTATTTCTTCATTAATTCTGTGCTTTTCTCTATAAAATCAATGTTTGGAGTTAAATTTTGAAATAAAGTAGGCAGTTCTCACTGAAAAAGAATAAATCAACAACATGCTGGTGTCCAGTAAAAGTCCCTTACAAAATAATTCTTCACTGTCCCCTTGCCGTGCACTACTTGGTGTGAGGAATCCCCCAGCACATCCCCCCTTAGAAACATGTGCCAAAGGCATCACCTGTGTCACCTGGTTATGGCCTGGACTCCACTTTGCTGCTTCCACATGAGGCCACTTGCAAGGTGCCCATTCCTATTCTTCCCACTGAAAATAGGAAACCTAAGGGCTCTGTGTGTGTGTCTGTGTGCATGTATATGCAAGTGTGTATGTTGGTGGGGGGGGGGGGGACTCAGGGAAAGGAGAGGCTCAGACTTTAGTCCTGCTTGCTGGATAGGACTGAGCTGGCTGCTCTTCAGTTTACTTCTCTTTGATGTGTTCCTGAAGAGCATCAGGTACCCAAAGGGTAGGATGCATATCCTTTCTCTCTTCAAGGCAATCAGACAGGTAGGCAGTGACCTTTATATCATAGGTAAAAGAAGTGGACCTGCCAATTTGTTCTCATAAAAACTGATGGACATCCTCATTAAGCCATTCTGGCTTCCTGGCACTTAAGAATCCCATAACTGGCCAGGAGTAATCATTTTAGTTAAGCACACACACACACAAATCCAAGAAAACAAAACCTGACAATGTTTCCCCAAGCAAACATTTCAGAAAAGACCTCCCTGCCTTGCTTTCCTCAATACAACCCCTGCTGCCATCCCAATTCCAAGAAATTCCTTTTACTGCAGACAACCTTTCTGTTCTTCCAGGGCTCATCTTTGTAAATAAACAATACTCCCATCTCTAATCCCTGGAGTTTGTCCTGGTCTCTCCACATTGGGGTAAATCCCACCCCTCAACCCAGACCACAGCAAAACTTCCTTCCTTCTTTCAATCCCTGACACGTGCATGCCATGGTTCCATGGTTACCACATGCATCCTTGACATTTACCTGAAAAGAATCTCCAATTCTATAAGACGCTCAGAGGTGACTCTTCTTGTCAGTAAAATAAGGACCTCAGTTGTAGATAATTTCTGTGGTCACTTCCAGCTCTAAAAGAGTTTATGATTTATATTTAACAATAGTATGGAGTCAACTTACATTCGAAAATCCTTTTGGTTCCTTGCAAATTGTCTTTTTGCCTCCCTTAGAATATCACGGTAAGTTGGAGCAGGTGGTGTGATAGGCTTATGGTTAAGGAAAGATTTCCAACTAGGAATATTCAGGAGAGGTAAATATATCCTTCCATGGGGGACCGAGGGAACCCTCTTGCTTGGGCCTCCCAGTTGTGAAGGATCTCAAGGGCAAATATGAATATTATGTCTGGAGTTACACTGAGAGGATCCAAAGAAGACAATGCCCATCAGACCACTTTAAACTTGTATCCCATTATCTGCACCACCCTGTCACAGTGCACAAGGACTTAGTAGTTACACAAATCCCCAAATTACTATTTTCATGGGTTTTTGTGTGTGTGCTTTAAAGGCAGCAGTTTGTTAAATGCAAATATTAAAAAAATGTACTAACATTTTGGTAATTCTGTTCATACTGTTCTTCATTTCTACATATACTGAGAACCTCAAAGTCCTTTGAATTCTGAGAGTCTCAGGGAGTGACTGGCAGCATGGGTTGGCTGCCACAGGTAGACTGGCCTTGCTAACCACACAGAAAAAGGATGGTAAGCAGAAGATATAAGTGTTTTGCTAGTGAGGCTGGGGCTTTTCTACTGTCAGTTTATGTTACAGCCTGTGGCTGTGTCTCCAACCCTAGTCTTAATCCATGTCTGTGTCTGGCAAAGCAGACACTTCCTTTCTGAAGTGGCAACTGGTAAATGACTCAAGGAAGCATGCTTCATCCGGTGTTAAGACCTTCACCTCAGTGATAAACTACAAGCTCTTAAACCTGTGCAGTCACCAAGACATCGAGGATGAGACTGTCTTTCTATGGCCCTACTCTCCAACCTGAGACACACTTCAATGTTACCTCCAACACTCTCTGAATGCAATTGGCTCATTTAAAACACATTTGTGTTCCCTTCAAGGCTGTCTCTGATGCTCATGATAAACTTATTTATCTGGTATAAGAATGTTAGGAAAAGGGAGTTCCTGTCGTGGCGCAGTGGTTAACGAATCCGACTAGGAACCATGAGGTTGCTGGTTCGATCCCTGCCCTTGCTCAGTGGGTTAAGGATCCGGCGTTGCCGTGAGCTGTGGTGTAGGTTGCAGACGTGGCTCGGATCCCGCATTGCTGTGGCTGTGGCGTAGGCTGGTGGCTACAGCTCCGATTTGACCCCTAGCCTGGGAACCTCCCATATGCTGCAGAGGCGGCCCAAGAAATGGCAAAAAGACAAAAAAAAATGTTAGGAAAAGCCCAGTGGATTTGTCCCCTAGCACTTAACCTTATGACCTTAATTTCCTGAGTATTATATCTCAAATGAGATATCCAGAAGGAAAATAATGAATGGCTTAACAACAAAGAGTCTCAAAATAAACTTGAATAAAACTTGTGTTTTTCATATAAAGATCTAAACTAGTCAGAAAGTATCTTCAATTATAATTTGAATATAAAGCTCCTAGAATCAAGGAAAAGAACACTTAGTTTTCTCTGCACGCCAGACTACTTTCTCAGCAATGTGAGTGATCAATTCTCTCCATCAGCTGTAGAATCTGTTTAAGCAGGCTCCTTAATGGCATCACTAACGTCTGGGAGGCAGTGCTGACAGTAGACCATACTCCATCCTAACAAGCACAGAATCTGCGAGGGTCTGGATGATTATGTTATCCTAAATAGGATTATAAGTTCTCTGAAATAGATTTTAGATAAAAGTCTGCTGCTATTTATGATGCATTCTGAGTTTATTTTCCCCTCTAATGATATCTAGGTTTGAGAGCATAGTTTTCCTTAAAAAAAAAAAAGAGATGAACCTGGAGGGGAGATCAAGATGGCAGAGAAGGAGGATGTGAAGTTCACCTAATATTCACATCAAAAATACATCTATATGTAGAACAATTCTCACAGAAAACCAACTGGAAATGGACAGAAGATCTATATAACCAAAGCTGCAGGGAAGATCTCTGCATAGCCAGGTAGGATGGAGGAAAAAAAAGGCATCAGGATGGAATCTGCTCCCCTAGGAATGGTTTGTGAAGAAGAAAAGGCTCGTACAGGCAGACCTTCACCCTGAAGAGCCCCTTGCCTGCTGGGACATCTGTTGGGACAGATGGAGGGGCTGGAGGAGCCCAGGCTCCACTTGTGAGGATTGCATGCATACTGGCTTGCTAACAATCAGGGCAGAGAGAGGCCTGCATTGGCAGTTGCCACCTCACTACACTCCTCAATCTTAAGCATGCACCAGGCAGGTCTACAAATATATGCAGTGTCTAAGCACTGAATCTCTGGCAGACCCTGAGAAAGGACTCAATCTAGCTTCATGGATATAGCCCAGAGAGCCAGGGGTTTGTTTTGGCTTTGACTGCAGAGCTCATTGTCACTTCTTGCACAGTAGAGGTGGGTCTAGCTGTGGTGGACTTTGTCGGCACATGCAATGGGTGATGATACAGAAATGCACAGTATCTGAATACTGAGTCTTGGGTGGAGAGCCCCTGAGGAGAAGTATGTAGTGGTTTATCCCAAAGGAAGTGCCCTGGCTCCAATCACCTGACACTACAGCTTGGAACCAGATCTGGCATGGATAGAGGTAGCCCAGGTCCAGGCAGCAGCACAACCACCTTCATTCCTGCAGCCATAGTGCCCTGGCCCCAAGCAGCATCCTACTCTATACCACAGCCTAGCACCAGGTCTGGGATGTGTGGGAACACAATGGAGAAAGGGAAGTGACCCTGGGCTGCTTCCTGGCAGAACAACAGATGCCTACATGGGTGGTACATAAGTCTGCTGTGACCACACGATCCTCACCTGCTTCAGTGGTCACCTCCTTTAAGGCAGATCACACCCTCAAGGGCAACAGAGCCTAACTGAACCTGACCCTTAGGGCTTCTACTCCAACAACTGGGGAGCAGACACCAACACTGACAAGGCTATGACAACCACAGAGCAAAGAGGAGGCCTCTGCCCCGTGCAGGCTCTGTTTACTCCAACAACAAACACAATGCCTATAAGGGGATAACATCCAGCATACTCTGAGGAAAAATGTGGCTGGTATCCATATGAAAAACTGTCTTTGCACCAAAAATATTACACTCAGTATACACAGGGGTGCTCCTACATAAAAATACAGCTTCAAGACTACAATAGATAACTGTTTCTCCTAATTTTATAGAGAAAGAGAAAGTTAATAAAAAAGCAGAGGAACTACTCCCAATTAAAAGACAAGAGAAATCCTCCAAAAGAACAAGTAATAAAACAGAGTTCACTAGTCCACCAGATCCCAAGTTCAAAAAGGAGATAATAAAAATGGTAAAAGAATTAAAAGATTATCCATAGAAATGCAGATTACTGTAACAAGGAACTATAAAATATAAAAATGAACAAATCAAAATTAGACAACTCAATTGCCTAGATAAAAACCAATCTAGAAGCAACTAATAGCAGACTAAATAACACAGAAGAATGAATAAGTGATCTGGAATACAGAATAATGGAAATTTCCCAATCGAATAGCAGACAGAAAGGCAAATGAAAAAAACATAAAAGAACTATGGTATACTATATAAAGCATGCCAACCTATGCATAATAGGGGTTCCAGAGGGAGAAGAGAGAGGAAAAGGGATTAAAAATGTATTTGAAGAAATTATGGCTAAACACTTGCCAAATCTAAATAAGGAAACAGGTATCCAGGTACAGGAAGCACACAGAGTTTCCTGAACAAGGTGAACCCAAACAGACCCAAACCAAGACACATCATAATTAAAACGGCAAAAGTTAAAGATAAAGAGGGGATTCTAAAGGCAGCAAGAGAAAGACAAAGAGTCAGTTACAAGAGAACTCCCATAGGTCATCATCTGATTTCTTTATACTATAAAGAAGGGATCAATACAAGAAGAAGATATTACACTCATTAACATATATGCACCCAATACAGAAGCACCTAAAACAAATCCTAACAGGTATAAAGGGAGAAATTGACTGGAATATAATAAGAGTAGGAGACTTTAACACCCCACTGACATCAATGAAGAGATTTTCCAGGCAGAAAACAACAAAGCAGCAGAGGTCCTATATGACAAAATAGGTCAAGTGGACTTAATTGATATTTATAGAACAGTACATCCAAACAAAAATGAAAACAAAAACAAACCAGGATACACAGTCTTTTCAGGTACACATTGAACATTCTTTAGGATAGACCACATACATGGTCACAAAACAAGCCCCAACAAATTTAAGAGGACAGAAATTATTTCAAGCATCTTTTCTGACCACAGTGGTATGAAACTAGAAATGAACCACAGAAAGAAAAATGAAAAAAGAACAAACACATGGATATTAAATATGTTACTAAAAAATGAAATAGGTCAACGATGAAATCAAGGAAATCAGAAAATATCTCAAGACAAATGACAATGAAAATACATCCTTATAAAATCTATGGGATGCAGCAAAAACAGTTCTAAAAAGGAACTTCAATGATACAGGCTTTCCTCAAGAAATAAGAAAAAGGGAGTTCTCTCATGATCTAGTGGTTATGATCCAGTTCTTTTACCACTGTGGCCCATGTTCAATCCCTAGCCTCAAAACTAAGGTTCCACATGTGGCAAAAAAGAAAAATCCTACTTAAATGACCTAATTTACCACCTAAAAGAATTAGAAAAACAGACAAGACCCAAAGTCAGCAGAAGGAAGGAAATAATAAAGATCAGAAAACAAAATAGAGATTAAAAATTGGAAAAGATCAACAAAAAGGGCTGTTTTTTTAAAAAAAGATAAATAAAATTGACAAATCTCTAGCCAGGCTTACTCAGAAAAAGAGGGAGAGGACCCAAATAAAGAAAATAAGAAATGAAAGAGGAGAAATAACAAGAAATAACACAGAAATACAAAAAACCATAAGAGAATATTAAAATAGTTAAATGCCAATAAATTGGACAACCTAGAAGAAATGGACAGGTTTACAGAAACATACAGCCTGCCAAAACTGAGTCAAGAAGAAACAGATAATTTGAACAGACTGATCATTAGACATAACATAGGATCTGTCATTTAAAAAAAGCTCCCTGCAAATAAAAATCTAGGACTGGACAGCTTCACCAAACATATAAATAACTCATACCTATTCTTCTCAAACTATTCCAGAAGACAGAGAGGAGTGAACACTCTCAAATTCATTCTATGAGACCAACATTACCCTGATACCAAAAACAGACAAGACATTACAAAAAAGAAAATTACAGGCCAATATCTTTACTGAATGTGGACATGAAAATACTCAACAAAATATTAGCAAACTTAACCAAAAAACATATAAAGAGGACCATATATCATGATGAAGTTGCATTCTACCCAGGGTTGCAAGGATGGTTCAACACACAGAAATCAATCAATTTGATATACTATATTAACAAAAGGAAAGACAAAAACATGATCATCTCAATAGATGCAGAAAAAGCATTTGACAAAATTCAACATCCATTCATGATAAAAAAAAAAAACAACTCTCACCAAAGTGGGTTTAGAGGGAAGATATCTCAAAATAATAAAGGCATTTACAACAAATCCACAGCAAACCTAATACTTAATGGTGAAAAGATGAAAGCCTTCCCGCTAAAATCTGGAACAAGACAAGGATGCCCATTCTCACTACTTCTTTTTAACATAGTATTGGAAGTCTTAGCCACATCGATTAGAAAAGAAAAAGAAATAAGATGTATTCAAATTGGAAGGAAAGAGCTGAAACTCATTATTTACAGATGACATGATCTGATACATAGAGAACCCTAAAGTCTCCATACAAAAAGAGAACTAATAAATGAGTTCAGCAAGGTAGTAGGACACAGGTTTAATATACAAAAATCTATCTCACGTCTTTACACTAATGATGTGATATCAGAAAGTTAAAGTAAAAAAAAATCCTATCTAAAATTGTGTCAGAAAAAAACCAAAACCACCTATGGATTAAACTTAACCAAGGAGGGAAAGATCCATATGCTGAAAACTATACTACACTGATAAAGGAAATTGAAGATGATCCAAACATGGAAAAAATTCCATGTTTTTAGATTGGAAGAATTAATATTAATTAATAGATTGATAAAAATCTACAGATTTAATGCAACCCCCCTCCAATTACCCATGACATTTTTCACAGAACTAGAACAGGTGATCCTAAAATTTATATGGAATTACAAAAGACCCAAAATTGCCAAAGCAATTCTGAAGAAAAAGAACAAAACTGGAAGCATAACTTTTTTTTCAGTCTTCAGACAATACTACAAGGTTACAGTAATCAAAACAACATGGTATTGGCACAAAGAGAGACACATGGATCAATGGAACATAATAGAGAACCCAGTAGTAAGTCCATATAACTAGAGTCAATTAATCTATAACACTGAGGCAAGAATATACAATGGAGAAAAGACAGTCTCTACAACAAGGGGTGTTGGGAAAGCTGGACAGCTACATGTAATGGAGTGAAATTAGAGAGTTCTCTCACACCATATACGAAAATAAACTCAAAATGGTTTAAAGATCAAAATATGACATGACACCACAAAACTCTTAGAAGAGAACATAGATAAAACAATTATCTGAAGTAAATTGCAGCAGTATTTTCTTAGATGAGTCTCCCAAGGTAAAAGAAATAAAAGCAAAAATAAATGGGACTTAATGAAACTTAAAAGCTTTTGCACAGCAAAGGAAACCATAAACAAATCAAAAAGACAACTTATAGAATGGGATAAAATATTTCGAAGTGATGTGACCAACAAGGGGTTAAGTTCCAAAATACACAAATGGCTCATATAATAACTCAATAACAAAAAAACACCAAAAACTCAATTGAAAAATGGGCAGAAGTCCTAAATAGACATTTCTCCAAGGAAGACACACAGATGGCCAATAGGCATATGAAAAGATACTCAACACTGCTAATTATTAGAGAAATGAAAATAAAAACTACAATGAGATATTACCTCACACTTGTCAGAATAGCTATCATCAAAAAATCTACAAATAAAAAAATTCTGGAGAAATTGTGGAGAAAAGAGAACCCTTATACACTGCTGATGGGAATGTAAATTGGTGCAACCACTATGGAAAACAGTATGGAGGTTTCTCAAAAAACTAAAAATAGAGCTACCATATGATCTTTAATCCCACTGCTGGGCATACATTCAGGAAAAAATAAAAACTGTAATTTGAAAAGATACATGCACCTCAATGCTCATAGCAGTGATATTTACAACAGTGAAGACATAGAAACAACCCAAGTGCCCAAAAAGCAGATGATTGGCTCAAAAAGACATGGTATATATGTATAATGGAATATGATTCAGCCATAAAAAGAACGGAAATATTGTCATTTGCAGCACATGGATGGACCTAGAGAATATTTTACTAACGTAAGTAAGTCATACAGAGAAAGATATTACTTATAGGTGGACTCTAAAAAATAATACAAATGAGTGTATATATTAAACAGAAACAGAGTCACAGACACAGAAAATAAACTTATGGTTATCAAAGGGGAAAGGGAGTGGAGGAGGTAAAAAATAGGCATATGGAGATTAACAGATACACACTACTATACAGAAAATAGGTAAGCAAGAAAGAGTTACACATGGAGAAGGAAGGACTGAATATGGCTAGGATAACGATGGAGTCATAGATATTAAGAAATATGTCAATTTGAAGGTTGTATTATAGGCAATAAGAAGGTATTTTAATAATGGCCGTTTCAATTAGCTATTTCTTGCTAATATTTACAGGCATACCTCAGCAATAATGCGGGTTTGGTTCCAGACCACTGCAATAAAATGAATACTGCAATAAAGGAGTCACACAAATTTTTTGCTTTCTCACTGCATTTAAAAGTTATGTTTACATGATACTGTAGTTTATTAAGTGTGAAATCACTTTGAACTTTTCTTCTGCAGCTACTTCACCTCTCTCAGCCTTTGTAGAATTGAAGACAGTCAGGACCTTGCTCTGGATTAGGTTTTGACCCAAGCGATTGTTGTGGCTGGTCTGATCTTCTATCCAGAACAATAAAACTTTCGCCATATCAACAATAAGTTCTGTTTTGATTCATTATCATTTAGTATGCACTGCAGTAACACTTTTAATTTCCTTCAAGAACTTTCCCTTTGCCTTTACAACTTAGCTGTTTGGTTCAAGAGGCCCAGCTTTCAGCCTATCACGGCTTTTGACTGCCTTCCTCACTAAGCTTAATCATTTCTAGCTTTTGGTTTCCTTTACTTCAACACTTAAGAGGCCACTGTAAGGTTATTAATTTGCCCAATTTCAATACTGTATCTCAGGGAACAGGGAGGCCCAAGGAGAGGAAGAGAGGTGGGGGAATGGCCAGTCAATGGAGCAGTCAGGACACAAAAAATTGATTAAGTTTGCCATATTATGTGGGTGTGGTTCATGGTGCCCCCAAACAATTAAGATAGAAACATCAAAGATCATCATAACAAATATGATAATGAAAATTATTGTGAGAATTACGAAAATGTGGCATAGAGACTTGAACAAACGCTCTTGGAAAAATGGGGCTTACAGATCTCCTCAAAGCAGCCTTGCCATAAACTTTGAATTTGTAAAAATGTAATATCCGTGAAGTGCAATAAAATGAAGTAAACCAGTAATTTCTCCTTCAGTGTGCCTATTACTATTTCAAAGATTTTATTCTTTTACAAAGTTATACTGTTTTCTTGAGTATGAGTTCCTTGATGAAGTATTTGTGAGCAAGATGATGTTTCTCACTCTGAACTAAATGAATTTTCTTTGCTTTTCACATTCATTATATTTGAACATGTACTGAGACAAAGAACTGTTTTACTTTTTATAAATTATTAACTTTGAACATATGCCATTATTGAAATGACCTGGGTATGTTCTTTATAAAGTCATTCTCATTGCCCACAAAATTTGTTCACAATTGTATAGTTGTGTTGTGTAAGGAGTTGTTGTTGTCTAAGACCTCAGCATTTTCTTGTACTACTCAGTATTAATGGTCTTCAGTAGGCTTCTGTTAAAATTTGTTAATGAATATCTTAGTCTTTATTCTCTTCAGATACTCCAGTCATGAGTTTTTTTCCAAATGTAGAAAAAGAGAGTAGTTAATGCTTAAAAATTATGGAGAATGGCTATATTCTATTCCTTCAGGATGACTGTGGCAACACATTTTCCAATTCTACTGTCTGAACTGACCTTACACTACAGTTTCTCATGCACTGCTACATTGAGGTTACATGGCGAGCCACTTAATGGAGAAAGAGCCATTTGGGTACAAATGCAATGGTCCTGTTCTGGGACTTCACAACAGCTGTGATTGGGATGTGACAAACCAAGACACAGAGACATCCTAGAGGCCTCAATTCAGACCCTGGGGTCTTTGAGCTTCCTTTAGAATCACAGAGTATTAAAGAAGTAAGGAACTTAGAAATCACAGGGTCCAATTTGATTATATTACCGATTAAGAAACTTAGGCTTCTTAAAGGGAAGTACCTTGTCTTTGGGAGCTTGGGGTGTGTGTGACTCAGGAAAAAGAATGGCTCAAGGGCAAATTTTACTCCCATGTGCCAAAAATAATGTCTTAGAATGAGGCTGCAGGCTTTGCTGTATTCTTCGTATCCCTTAGAAATGCTCCTGGGCGTATCCTCAGAGTTAGGGGCTCATTCTACACATAATGCTGTGGTAGAAGTGAAAGGAAGATAAACAGCAAGCAGTGACCAGAATCTCCTCCTCTATACACTCTAGTTCATTTCATTCTTAAACCCCAAAACTAAATTCTTGTATAACTTATTAGCATGTGGCTTAAATTTATCTTAGAGCAGTTATCTTCTGCTTAATGTTTACCTTATGTATACTTCTTATATTGTAATGTTAGATTTGCCAAAGTGTCAAACATTCACAATATAGTTAAGCATAAAAAAAGTTACTACAAAGTACAGGTACCTTATTCTATAGAAGATGGTACCACTGTTGGAATCTTACCCAGATGCTATATGGCCTGGAATGATGTGTAAAATAGGGTTACTATTTCAGTAAGTTTCACTATTTCATAAATTAGTACAGTTTTGTGGCAAAGTCTAGAACATTCAGGGAATAGGACTACCAGAAACATTAATGTGGATTTAACCAAAAGCATTCCCCAAACTTGCCAGGACTTTTACTTCGCATTAAGAAACAGATGAGAAAGATAGGATATTTGGCTTTTAGGAGTTAATAAGAATGAGGAGGGACAAGAGGCACTTTTTGAAGTAGGAGACAGGGGAACTATAAAAAAACAGGCATAAAGACTACAAAAGCCCAGTGACTTGTTTTCCTTTAATGCATGACTGTCTCAAATTGGACCAGGGTGCTCCTCTGTGCTACTACAGCATCTCATGCAGGCTTCCGTTACTGATGACACTATTTCTATCTTAGTGTACTCACTAGTACTAGTCCTGGTGTATAAGAGGTATTCAGGATGTGTTCACTGTTCACTGTCTATTGAACAAGCATTCATATTGATATAAGCATGCAGTGGAGTTACAGATTTCATCTTGAGTAGCCTAGTCATTGTCAGAATGTTAATTATTATTGGCTACATTGTTTTAGAAGTCAGGGAAGTATAAACTATCTTTCAGGAACATTTTTATTAAAATAGTTAATAAAAAACATTATCTGGAAAATTTAGTTGCAGGTAAGTTTACTCCCTAATAAGGCTGGATAAGCAAGTTGTTGATTTATAGAGATTCCATCATTTCTGTAATTTATACCATTGAATAGAGACATTTCCAAGGATCGTTTGGAGGAACACTATCCCCATTATTTCCATCAACTCCTACTCCCCTGACAGAGCTGTTCCAAATAAACATACAAATTTTGGGTTTGCCTTGCAAACACAGGTTCTCTAGCCTCCTATAAAGATAGAGATTCTGGAGTCCCCATTTCCCAGACAGTGACCACATTGGAATATTTGTAACAGGACAGGAAACAAATACATAATGAGGCAACCACCTAGAGAAGCCAATTTAGTTTTTCCTTAAATAATAAGACTTCAGCTCTAAGCTGGGGTAGGGTTTCTACTTTCTGAAATCTTGGAACATCTTGCAGAATCACTTGGAGCCATAAAATGGAAGTGATTTTTATGAGAGAATGCATGGTAACATATTTTATTTAGAGTCTCCTGTGCCTGCTCATCTCCTAGGAGGAGAAATAGTCAAGTAAACACGATATTATAATTTATTGGTTTCTAATGTATACTTGAGATACTGCTTTCTAGTTTTAAATTCTAAGCATTCAAGAAACTATGGCTTTTCCATCTGATATCTTTATTGACCAATAACATGTATAGCAAAAATCTTTTCTTCCAATGTCTGAAGATCATTTAAACTATTTGAAAATGGATTTTTATTTGACACAAATTGGGCTTTATGACATTTATACTAAAAAAAATACTAAAATTGAACTCTAAATCTCTGGTATGAAGACCCCTCCTGCTCCCCTTCTTATTTTTCCATTGAGCCATGTTTATTATCTAAAGTCCAAATTGTTGCTAAAAAATTGATACAACCCACTTCCTAAAACCTGATTACCTAAGGCAACTAAAGTCTTCTATTTATTTCATTATTTACTTTAATAATAAGTTTGCTGAGTTGTGGTTTATGTCTTGTGCTTTTAATTAAAAGAAAAGAAAAACCCTAACTAGAACTTAAACTGAATCTGAAGAAAAAAAGGCTGGATCTTACAATTTTGTAATTGTCTCTGGCTCAAGGTGGCTGAAAAATGCTTACAATACTCATGTATACACTTACTCATGTAAAACAAAACCCCTTTGTTCCTCAAGTTCTTTAAAAAAGTATGATGTTCATTCCTTCCTCCCCCCTTTTCTTAACTTGTCCCCGACTCTTAATTGCCAGATTTTGTGAAAGGAAGTAACTTAACAACCTACTCAGCAACGTTTAGAATAGCTTCAAGTAAAATCATTTAAAACTAGAAGTAAAATCTTTTCTAAGACCAAAATTTAAACACTTGATGTATCCTTTATCCTACTATGCCCCATGATGTTTCTCTCCTTATAAAGTGGTCTACTAAATAAGTCTTAAATATACTTTAAAAATTTTAAATCTGGTCTTTAAGGAATCTTTGAGAGACTCATAGAAGAGTTATTTTAGGTAACTGACGTAAATTAGTATCAATGTGAATTAAGTAAGATGAGTTCATGGATCAGAAATCCGACTGTAAAAAGGGCAGTCATAGAATTTTATACAGATCTAGGTTCTACTTACAAAGTTCCTGAGCTAGTGTCTTTTAAAGAGAGTGGCACACTTTCTTCTACTGATTGAAGCCATACTGGATAGAGCAAAAATCTGTATGATGCTGAAAGCAGTTCATCTCAGAGCATAAACAAACAAAAATCAAATAAAACTGGAGTTTCCATTGTGGCTCAGCAGAAACAAATCTGACTAGCATCCGTGAGGAGGTTTGATCGCTGGCTTCACTCAGTAGTTTGAGGATCTGGCATTGCTGTGAGCTATGGTGTAGGTTGAAGATGTGGCTTGGATCTGGCATTGATGTGGCTGTGGTGTAGGCTGGCAGCTACAGCTCCAATTGGACTCCTAGCCTGGGAACCTCCATATGCCAAGAGTGTGGCCCTAAGATAAAAAAAGACAAAAAAATAATCAAATACAACAAAAATAAGATAAAAGGAAAAAGAATCCAATCCCTCCAAAAAGCAAAATATGAAGGGAAATTTAAGAAGTCAGATAGGAAATTAATTTGGTTATTTTGTTGGATTAATGAATGGATGAATAAGATAAAATATAATCTTAGGCCACTATACTTCTAAAATTAGGAAGCTGTAAGTGGCAAGGCAAAAGACAGTTCTATACATGCTTGATGGCTGATATCCAAGGTGATGTCTCAAGTTCTGTCAATGGATTAAACTTTTCATCTTATTCAAGTCAGTGCTGCCCATAGAACTTTTTGTAATGATGGATATGTTTGATATCTGCACTGAATAATAGTCACATACGGATAGTAAGTACTTAAAATGTGGCTAGTGTACATGATGAACTGAAATTTTACTTATACTTAGTTTTTAAAATTTAAATACTTCACAAACAATTCCAAAAATTACAGAGGAAGAAACACTTCTGATTCTATGAGGCCCCCATCACTCTGGTAATAAAATTGGACAAAGACACCACAAATAAATAAATTTACGGGCCAATATTACTGATGTACATAAATGCAAAAAATACTCAACAAAAATATTAGAAAACCAAATCCAACAATACATGAAAAGTATTGTACATCACCATCAAGTGGGATTTATCCTAGGGATACAAGGTATGATATACCGCATTAACAAATTGAAAAATGAAAACCATATAATCATCTCGATAGATCCAGAAATATATTTTGATAAAATTCAACATTCATTTATGATAAAAATGCTCTATAAAGTGGTCATAAGATGGAACCTATTTCAATATAATAAAGGGCATATATGACAAACACACAGCTAACACCATTCTCAACAGTGAAAAGCTAAAAGCATTTTCTTTAAGATTGGGAACAAGAGAAGGATGCCCAATCTTGCCACTTTTATTCAACATAGGATTGGAAGTCCTAGTGAGAATAACCAGACAAGAAATATAAAAAAAGGAATCCAAAATGGAAAATAAAAAGTAAAACTGTCACTGTTTGCAGAAAATCCTAAAGACACCACCAGAAAACTACCAGAGCTCATCAATGAATTTGGTAAAGTCACAAGATTACATATAGAAATTAACATATAGAAATCTGCTGCATTTTTGGATCATATAGCAAAAGGGGTGAAAATATTAATACCTGCCACAACATGGATGAATCTCAAAACAGTAAGTTAAACAAAAGAAGTCAGTCATGCAAGATTAGATGCTGTGTGATTCCATCTGTGTGAAACTCTGGGAAAGGCAGAGTATAGCGTAGCAGGTCACTGACTGCCTGGAGCAGGGTCTCAGGGAGGTGATTGACACTGAGGAGCATGGAAGACTCTGAGTGATGGAAATGTTCTATAACTTGATGGTGGTTACATGACTTTACACAATGACCAAAATTCATGAAGCTCCACACAACAACAACACAGCAGCAACAACAATAACAATTGTTGTTGTTGCTGCTGCTCTTGTTATTTCTACTTTGAGTGGAATTCATAGAATTTCAAAGGCTTTAAGGAAAAAAGAAAATCAGTGGTTAAATTTGGAATGCTTGAGCCAGAGAACTAAGATTGCTTTATTTTATTTGAATTACTTTTTGCTTTAAGTGGCAAGTACTTGTATTTGTTAAGATAATTAAAATGACTGTTGCATGGACACCTAAGTTTTTTCCTTGACTTGGCTATTGTGAATAGGGCTGCAGTGAACATATGGGTTCATGAATCTTTTTGAATTATAGTTTTATTTGGGTATATGCTCAGGAGTGGCACTCTGGATTATATGGTAATTCTATTTTTAACTGTTTGAGGAACCTCCATGCTGTTTTCCATAGTAGCCATACCAACTTACCTTCCCACCAACAATGTAGGAGGCTTCTTCTCTTCTCCACGCCCTCTCTAGCATTCATTTGTAGGCTTTTTAAATGATCACTAGTGTGACCCGTGCACCTCACTGAAGTTTTGATTTGCATTTCTCTAATGATTAGTGACATTGAGCACTTTTCATGTGCCTATTGGACATCTGAGTGTCTTCTTTGGAGAAATGTCTATTTAGTTTTTTGTTCATTTTTTGATTGGGGTTGTTCGTTTTGTTGTTGAGTTGTATGAGCTCTTTGTATATTTTGGAAAATAAGCCTTGGTTGGTTGTATCATTTGCAAATATTTTCACCCATCCTTTAGGTTGTCTTTGTTTTGTTCATGGTTTCTGTTGCTATGAAAAAGCTTGTAATCTGGTACTATTTTTACAGTCAAAAGAATGTGCTGCTGCCTTTGAGGAACAGACTTCACTTGTCCCCTGGTAGAGGAGGGAGGACTGGAGGGTCCTTCAGCATCCTCTGCTCTCAACCCAGTCCCTTCTGATCTGCTTCCAGGCAGCTTCCCTTCTCTTCAGATGCTTGTGGCTCCCCCTGGGACCCCATCCTCAGCAATGCTACCCCTGTTAAGAACATGGTTTGAGAATGGGCAGTGATGTTTTCCAAACTACCCCCTCCCAGCCCACCCTCCCCACCCCCAAAAACTTAAAAAAAAAAAAAAGAAATCTGCTGCATTTCTATACACTAACAACAACTATAAGAAAGATAAATTAAGGAAAAAAATCCCACTTACCATCAAATTCAAAATAACAAAATATCTAGGAATAAACCTACCTAAGGAGGTATATGACAAAATATCTAGGAATAAACCTACCTAAGGAGGTAAATGACCCAGAAGACTATAAGACACAGATGAAAGGAACTGAAGATGACAAAAACAGATGGAAAGATAAACTGTATTCTTGGATTGGAAGAATTAATATTAATATGATGAGACTACCCATGGCAATCTACATATTCAATGTAATCCCTAGCAAAACACCAAGGGCATATTTCACAGAACTTTAACAAATAATTTTAAAATTTGTATGGAAACATAAAAGACTTTGAGTAGTCCAAACTACTTTGAGGATCATGCTTTCTGACTTCAGACTATACCACAAAGTTACAGAATCAAAACGATATGGTACTAGCACAAAGAAATATAGATCATTGGAACAGAATAGAGAACCCAGAAATAAAGTCACATACCTATGGTCAATTAATCTATGGAAAAAGAGGCAGGAATATACAATGGAGAAAAGACAGTCTCTTCAATAAGTGATGCTGGAAAAAATGGACAGCTACATGTAAAAGAATAAAATTAGAACATTCTATGGTACCATATACAAAAATAAACTCCAAATGGATTAAGGACCAAATATAAGACCAGAAATGTTCTCTTCGAGGAAAATAGGCATAATACTCTTTGACATAAACTGTAGCATTATTTTTTTGAATCCATCTCCCAAAGCAAAGGAAATAAAAGCAAAAATAAAAAAACGGGACCTAATTCAATTCAAAAGCTTTTGCACAGCAAAGGGAAGTATTGATAAAACAAAAAGACCAGCTACTGAATGGGAGAAAATGTTTGTAAATGATATGACATATAAAGGGTTAATATCCAACATATATGAACAGCTGATACAACTCCCTCCCTCTCTATACACACCTCTGTCTTCTCAGTGTTTATATGTGGATCCTGAAACAGTGATAGAAAGCAATCTTCATCTTGCCTCCTATGACTCTGGCAAATCACTCTGAGTCAAAAGAAATATTATCTATATGGTTAAATTTATTTTTAAATGTATCTTTTTTTTTTTGGCCATTTCTTGGGTCACTCCCATGGCATATGGAGGTTCCCAGGCTAGGGGTCTAATTGGAGCTGTAGCCACTGGCCTACGCCAGAGCCACAGCAATGCGGGATCCAAGCCGCGTCTGCAACCTATACCACAGCTCACAGCAACGCTGGATCCTTAACCCACTGAGCAAGGCCAGGGATTGAACCCGCAACCTCATGGTTCCTAGTCGGATTTGCTAACCTCTGAGCCATGACGGAAACTCCTAAATGTATCTGTTCTACAAAACCCTGATTTAAAAATTGCATGGTGATCAAGTGTGATATTGTTTTGTATTTGAGTTTAAGAAAGTGTGTCATAAGAAACTCTTTTGTAATAAACTATAAGGGAAAAGAATCTGAAAAAAATATATGTGTATCGAAATCACCTTACTGTATACCTTAAACTAACACAACATTGTAAGTCAATTATACTTCAATTTTTAAATAGACTAATAAAAAACTCCAAAAGGATAGCAATCCATGCATCAATCTCCATTTAAAATGCAGCCTACAGAGTTCTTGTCATGGCTCAGTGGGCTAAGAACCCAACTAGTATCCAAGAGGATGTGGGTTCAATCCCAGGCCTTGCAGAGTGGATTAAGGATCTGTTGGTGTAGGTTGCAGATGTGGCTCAGATCTAACATTGCTGCGGCAACAGTTCGACCCCTAGCCTGGGAACTTCCACATGCTGTAGGAGTGGCCCTAAAAAAAGTAAACATACAAACAAACAAAATGCAGTCAATGTGAAGTGGTTGGATGGAGAATGATTAGGAATACGTTCAAGATCTCAATTTGAAACTATAGCAGGATAAATCTTTCTAGGAGTCTTAATAAAACCGATATTTAACAAGAAGAAAAAAAGAGTCTTTTTTTAAAATGAATAAAGGATTTTGGAATACAATGTGCATGATCATGTAATTTTATCTTTATTTTTTAAAAAATAATTGTTATTAGAGTATAGTTGGCTTTGAAAGTTGTGTTAGTTTCAGAGTTCCCATTGTGGCTCAGTGGTTAGCGAACTTGATTAGCATCCATGAGGCTACGGTTTCAATTCCTGGCCTTGCTTAGTGTATTGAGGATCCGGTGTTGCTGTGGCTCTAGTGTAGGCTGGTGGCTACAGTTCTGATTGAATCCCTAGCCTGGGAACCTCCAAATGCTACAGATGTGGTCCTAAAAGACAAAAAGACCAAAAAAAAAAAGAAAAAAAAAGAAAAAAAAAAGAAAGTGGCGGGTGTATAGCCAAGTAAATCAGTTATACCTATGTGTGTGTATGTGTCTGTAATTCATATGATCTCATATGATACTTGTCTTTCTCTGTCTGACTTCACTTGGTATGATAATTTCTACGTCCATCCATGTTTTTGCAAGGATCATACAATTTTCAATGTCTGAAGAAAAAGCTGTTAAAGTTATTTAATGTGGAATGAGCTTAGAAATTTTAATTAACTATTTAAACTCAAATAGAAGAAATGTTACCATTGCATCCATTCCTTTTTTATCTTCTGATGACTTCTCTGCCTCTTATCACTCCTCCCCCAAACCATATTTGTGATTATCCTTAAAAGACTAGAACTTGCTTTTATCTTCTGGAACTACACATTCCTCCTGGGTAAATAACTAAGTACTAGAGTGTTCAAGTTCATTGGCTCTGAAATCAGACTGTCAAGGGCAGACTGCAAGTGCCGTCACTTACTCTAGTGTCATCAGAGTTACCTCACTTTCCTTATCTATAGAGATAATAATAGTAATTATCTCTGAAGTTGACATGATAATTAAATGAGTTAAGAAATGTAAAGTACTTAGTAATAGTGTTTGGTACACAGTAACTGTTTAATAAATTTTTTAAAACATGATTTTGATAACGATTACTTTAAAGATTAACCTTGTACCAATGACTCTCAAATTTCTATCTCTACCCCTGTCTTCTAGTTTTCTTAATTTTAACAATAATGTCAAATTTTGTCAAAAAATAAATGAAATTTTGTCTTATCATTATATAAAACTGTAATATATCCACCCACCAGACATTTATTTAATACCTATTATAAGCTAGATACTTTTTTTCTAGTGTCAAGTATATAGAGGCAAATAATCTTTTTTTCTCTATTAAGTGAGAAGAACAAGTAAAGAAATGGTTGTACTACAATGTGATAAATATTTGGATTGGGGTATATAGGGGCTATAAAATTATTGAAGATTTGTCTAAATCAGACTTTGGCTCAAACACTCTGCGTTATCTACTGATGTATAACAAATTATCCTCAAACTCAAGCGCTTAAAACAACAAACATTTATTATTGCTTAGCTTCTCTGGGTCAGGAATCTGGGCACAGCTTAGCTGTATACTTCTGGCTCAGGGTCCCTCACAGGCTGCAATCAACTTATGGATAGGGGCTGCAGTGATCTCAAGGATCAAAAGAAGGAGGATCTTCTTCTAGGTTCACTCATGCTGTTGGCAAGATTCACACCCTCATGGGTTGTTGGACTAAGAGTTTCAGTTTCTTATACTGGCTGTTGACTGGAGGCCTTCCTCACTTCACTGCCATGTGGGTTTCTCCACAGGGCATCTCACAACTTCATAGCTGGTTCCCTCCAGAAGGCTCCAAAAGAGCAAGCAAGAAAGGTCAAGCAAGAAAGGTCAAGCATGACTGATGTCAGTCTTTTTTTGTTTAATTGAAGTATAGTTGATTTATAATGTTGTGTTAGTTTCAAGTGTACAGCAGAGTTATGGTTATGCTTATATATACATTCTTAAAACATTCTTTTCCATTATGGTTTATCACAGGCTATTGAATATAGTTCCCTTTGCTACACAGCAGGCCCTTGTTGTTTATCCATTCTATATTTAATAATTTGCATCTACTAACCCCAAACTCTCAATACATCTCTCCTCTACTCTCCTCCCTCTTGGCAACCACAAATCTGTTTTCTATGTCTGTGTTTCCATTTTGTAGATAGGTTCATTTGTGTCATATTTCAGATTTCACACATAAGTGATATATGGTGTTTGCCCTTCTCTTTCTGACTTATTCTACTTAGTATGATCATCTCTAGGTCCATCCATGTTACTGCAAGTGGCATTATTTAATTCTTTTTTATGTCCAAGTAGTATTCCATGGTGTATATGTACCACATCTTTTTAATCCATTCATCTATTGATGGACATTTAGGTAGTTTCCATGTCTTGGCTATAGTGAGTAGTGCTGCCATGAACATGCATGGAGGGGGAGATATATATTTTTGAATTGTAGTTTTGTACAGATATATACCCAGGAGTGGGACTGCTGGATCATATGGTAGTTCTATATTCTGTTTTCTGAAGAACTTCCGTACTGTTTTCCATAGTTATTGTACCAATTTACATTCCCGCCAACAGTGTAGGAGGGTTCCCCCTTCTCTACTCTTTCCAGAATTTGTAATTTGTAGAGTTTTAATGATGGCCATTCTGACCTGTATGAGGTAGTTCCTCATTGTAGTTTTGATTTGCATTCTCTAGTAATTAGCAATGTTGAACATTTTTCATGTGGCACTTGACCATTTATATGTCTTCTTTTGAGAAATGTCTATTTAGGTCTTCTGCTCATTTTCTGATTGGGTTGTTTGTTTTTGTTGTTGTTGAGTTGTATGAGCTATTTATATACTTTGGAATTTAAGCCCTTGTTGGTAGCATTATTTGCAAATATTTTCTTCCATTCTGTAGGGTATCTTTTCATTTTGTTTGTTTGTTTGTTTATTTATTTATTTATTGCTGTACAAAAGCTTGTAAGTTTGAGTAGGTCCCATCTCAGTCTTTTTCAACTGAATCTCACAAGTGACATTCCACTACATTTGCCATATGCTATTTGTTAGAAGTTAAGTCATAAGTTTAGCCAATATCTAATGGGAGGAAATTACACAGGGCATGAACCAGAAGGCAGGGATCACTGGGGACCATTTTGAGTCTGCCAACCGAAAATATAATGAATTATACATATCTATATATAAATTTATTTCCTTCTTTACTTTCTCCCATTCCTTCATTCTGTATAGATGCATTCATTGCAAAGTATAATTTTTCCACTCAGGAAAGCCAGAAGATGCCAATTAAGTCCAGACAAAACTAATAAAAATTATCTATATTCTGAATAGCTTCAATATAAAATGTGAGTGAGAAGGAGATAAATTCAGTGATCATACAGTTATCATAGACAGTTATGGGAAATACAGATACAAATTTCAATAGCTGCTATTAAAATCCTGGAGAAAACATTTCTGGGCTCTGCCACCAACCCCTAGTATCATGCTCATGGAGAGTTCTAACTTGGATCACCATGTCAGGAAAGTAGGCATGGTTCAGGGAACAGAAGGCTCTGTTGCTAGCTCTGCTACATGAATCACCTGGCCAAGCTTCTTACCATCTTTGAGCTTTGGTTTTCTCATCTATAAAGTGTCTGTGATGGGTGCCTTCTCTGCCCATTGTCACAGGACTCCTGTCACTTCCCACGGGAATACATAGGGAGATTCAACACGTTTTGAAAAACTGTCAAATAATGAGGCATTATTCTTTTGTTCATCATTAGATCTAGGATCACCTTTTATTATCAGTAGGTATTAAATTTTACAAGCTCAGATAACATCACAGAAAGACCCATTACTTTCAAAACAGTGATTTTGTTTAGATTTTTTATGAAAAGTGTTTCATGTCTTGGACCCCCATCTCTTCCTTTTCTTATCCCCACATATACTCATAGTCTTCCCACATTCTCAGTAAACAGGTGGTATGGATGCTTTCACAGATGTTGGACAAATCCATGCCCACTGCAAATGTGAACACAGACTTTATAATAATCATAATAAAAATTAGTTAAAAAATGAATGTAATCTATTATGAATGGTTTTAGACACCTTTCAAATTTCACTTCTAAACATTAAAAAATTTGTTTAAACAATCCAAGGTGATGAGGATCCTTGCATTATACTTAAGTTACATGTCTCATGACATTGATTTAGCTCTGTAGTTTGCCTTTCTCCTTGTGTTCCAGAGCCATCCAACTTATCTCCATGTGCTTGTTGTCAGTGAGACTCTGGATCTTGTCTTGACTGAAATGTGGGAGAAAAAATGTCCTGGGAAGAATCCTGAGGATCTGATAGAGCAGTGGTCTCCACACTTTTGGGTCAAGTATCCTATGGGTAAAATCTATATGAGCAGCATCTTTTATAGGTATAATTCTAAATTTATAAATTATATATGCATCAAGCTGTTTTAATATATTATGCATAGTATAAAAGATATGCAGTCTACAAATAGAAAACAGTGAGCAGAAACACAATACTTTAAATATAAAATTTAACACTACTTTTGTTAATGGTACACTAAACTTTTTCTCCTCAAATCACAGAGATTTTTATTGATGTCTAGACAGTTGTTTTTTTTCTCCATATGTTTTTATTAAAGTATAGTTGATTTACAATGTTGTGCTAATTTCTGCTGTATAGCAAAGTGACCTAGCCATACATATATATACATTCTTCTCTCCATATTATCTTTCATCATGTTTTATGCAAAGTGACTGGATATAGTTCCCTGTGCTATACAGCAGGACCTCATTCCTTATCTATTCTAAATATAATAGGTTGCATCTACTAACCCCAAACTCCCAGTCCATCCCACTCCCTACCCTTTCTCTTTGGCAACCACAAGTCTGGTCTCCAGTAGAAAGCTGGTTTTTAAATGCCTTGCAAATTAAACTGGAATCATACTATCATTTACTAATATTGAGAAGTATAACATACTTAGGGCTAGGCTCATTGTTTATAATAATTATGTATATGCACATTTCAACCTTTTCAAAAATTTTATTTATTTATTGGTCTACGTCTCAGCAGAACTGATTGGATCACCACTCCTTTTGTCTCTGAGTGTGGCTGAAAAGGAGCTCCTTCAAGAAATAGTGAAAATATCATTGTCTTTTTATTTATTTATTTATTTATTTATTTATTTATTTTTTAATTGTACAGTTGCACTATTTAATTATAATTATCATAAATTCTTGATGGAGAGGAAATCAGAATCAGATCTAAGAAGATTTCAGCATTCCAAGAATGATGTCAAATGACCCCTTTCATGGTGGATTATGCACTTATTTACTATGAGATACATTTTTTCTTCAGAGATTCCTTGTTTGTATATCAATTGTAGATTTTTAGATTGCAGTTATTCTGAAGTTTTGATATGAGTCTATATGTATATGAGATTGTTTTAAGTTGTTGTTCTCTTAACTGCAAGTGCATCTCCAGTGTCCTGCATTTGTACCCACCTCTTCTCATGAATTCTGATTTTGGTGGTATAATTGTGCATGGATGATTTCATATCTTTACTGTATACATACCTTTACTGGTGAGCCTTGTCATTTGCGGAATTTTTGTTTCCTATTGCTGTCTTTTCTTTTCTGCCTAGAGAAGTTCCTTTAGTATTTGTTGTAAGGCTGGTTTAGTGTTGCTGAATTCTCTCATCTTTTGCTTATCTGTGAAAGTTTTGATTTCTCCTTCAAATCTGAATGAGAGCCTTTCTGGGTAGAGTAATCTTGGTTGGAGGTTTTTTTCCCTTTTATCACGTTAAGTATATCATGCCTGTCTCTGAGTGTGGCTGAAAAGGAGCTCGTTCAAGAAATAGTGAAAATATCATTCTGCTTTTTTAAAAAAATTTACTCTTATATTACAAATATTATCACCAATCCGAAGTTAATTTTAAGGAAACTTATAAAGCTATTGGTCCACTAGTAAGTATTAATTTAGCTAAACAAGATGATATAATTTCTAAATCTGCTTAACCACCCAAAGATAACAGTAATGTGCTGTAATACTCAGAAAACAGCTCGAGAGCAAAGATGTCATCATCATCCTTCACCACAGTAGAGTGCAAACTGAAGTATCAACGGAGTGAGGGTACTTGTCTACTAAATATTAGTAAAATGAAGCTTTTTATTTTTAAATATAGAAATAGATAAAAATAAGTGTGTGTGTATATGAATGTGTGTGCATGTATATATATGTATATATATTTATATATTTGTCCAGAGCTATACACTCCAGTTTGGAGACCACTGTACTGGATCCCTTGGGCTTTATCCAGGTCCCCAGTGAGACCTAGGCCAGGACAAGTCAGCAGATGGAGCAGATACCCCTGCTGGAGCCAAATAGCTCCATTTTCATTTATATTATATTTTATACATTAAGCATTCTGATAAACTTTCATTAGAACAAAGAATTACACAGCTCAAGCATGTTTGAAATTTTCTTCTGGAGAAGCCTAGAAGCCCATGACCCACTGTTCTGACAAATATTTGAAACTGAACACTGTACAGTAAAGTTGTAAAATCATCTTTTACTAAAGAGCTAAATATACCAGTTTTTTAAGTTCCTGGGTTTTACATTTGTTTAATTTTTCTTACACGCAAAATCACAGTCTTAGCTCTAAAAGAAAAAAATACTTTTAGCTAAACATACTACAAAAGCATCAACTGTAGTTAAATGATAAATAAAGCAGTGGTTATAAAATGTGTTAATTTTTCTCTTAACTGAAACATTAAAAAATTTAAAACTTTTAAATATTTTATAAACATCATATTAAAGCAAAGCTTAAAAAGGATATGGTTCTTTCAATATTTCAGTGAACTTAATCTTGATTTGTCTAGAGGCTTTGGAAATGCCAGTTAGATCATGCATCCTAAGATAATATAAAATCAGTGGACTCTGACCTCCAAAGTTGAAGAGAACACGGTTAAACTCTGGACCATGACTACTATAATAGGACTGTAAGGGGGAAAAAAAAAGAATCAATGACTACTTTTGTGTACTTTTTAAAAACTGTAAATAAAATATAACTGCATTATAACCATAAATATAATTATTATCCAGTATATTAAAAGAAGTAAAGGAAAATTCTGTAAGACAGCTACTTAAATAAATTTACTAAAGTATGAGATTATGAGCATTTGCAGTCAGACTGTTAGTGTTCTTATCTAGCAGCAAGCTTGAAGACAGGCTAGTAGAGGTCATTCTGTCTGAGGAACAGAAAGAGAAAAGAATGAGCAGAGCCCCAGAAAAAAGGGCAGGAAAAAATATGAAGAACTCATGATGGAAACTTTCTAAGTGTTATGAAAAATACATTTCAAGAACCTTAACTGCAAAGTAGGATAAATTCACATCTAGATGCATCCTATTCAAAGCAATGAAAGACAGAACAAAGTAAAAAAAAATCTTAAAATCAACAAGAGAAAAAAAGTAAAATAAAAGAACCCCAACAACACTAACAAGTGACTTCTCATCAGAACAAGGGAGGCCAGAAGGCCATTAAAGTGCTGATGAATGGAGTTCCTCTCATGGTTCAGTGGTTAGTGAACCTGACTAGCATCCGTGAAGAGGCAGGTTTGATCCCCGGCCTTGCTCGGTGGGTTAAGGATCTGGCATTACTGTGAGCTGTGGTATAGGTCACAGATGCAGCTCGGATCCCACATTCCTGTGGCTCTGGAGTAGGCCAGTGGCTACAGCTCTGATTGGACCTCTAGCCTGGGAACCTCCATATGCCGCAGGGTGTGGCCCTAAAAAAGACAAAAATACCAAAAAAAAAAAAAGTGCTGATGAAAAAGAAAATGGCCATAAATTCTGTGTCAAGGAAACAGCAACCATAATTATGTTTGCTCCAGTATTCTACTATTGACTTCTTGTGGGATACCAGGTAAATATAACAATTACTCATATGTCAAGACTTTCCTCAATTTTTGTAATGCCTAGATAGAGATTTATTGTTGATTCCACCTCTTTTGCAGGGTGGGGATAGGATTTTGTTCGCATTTGTTTTTAATAATAATGAAATTTTTCTTTTGCTTATGGTCGCTTTTTCATTGCATTCATTCATAGTTGCTCCAGAATTATTTCAAATAGTGGGTCTATTATAATGAAAAGCCTTTCTTTGATGGTGAAACTTATTGTCAATATCAGATTATTTTCTATAATGTAAATCATTTACTTATCTTATTCTCCCATGACAATTTACATCAAGTTATATCCAGCCTGATCCTAAAAACTGCATGCAAAAACTGGACCAAGTTCTCTCTAGTTTAAAAGGAAATCTTGCCTGTCTAGAAATAAGTTTTATCACCCTTTTCCTGGCTCATGCCTTGGGTATATTGTAAGATAGGAGCTCTATCTTACTGAAGTTTTAGAAATAGACAGTTCTGTTATTTTTCTGCAGTTACCATTTTTTAAACTAGGAAAAGCACAGTACATAGATTCTTCTTCTGTTATGAGAATTTCTAACTTTTTAAGGATAGCTCAATCAGGCAAGAGCAGAAGAAGGTATTAAACACAGATCTGATGTTGTGTGGAGCCTTGACCATTTTCTTGGATATTTTAAGTTCTCAAGTTGTCCAAAGAACTCTTTTTTTTTTTTCTTTCTTTTTTGGCTGCCCCTCAGCATATGGAGTTCCTGGGCCAGGAATCAGATCCAAGTCACAACTGCGGCAATCCTGGCCCCTTAACCCACCATGCTGGGCTAGGGATTTAACCTGCATCCCAGTGCTCTCAATTCGTTGCCAATCCTGTTGTGCCACAGTGGGAACTCCTGTCCAACAAACTTTTGCTAACAACATACCAAATAGCCAAAAACAATTAACAGACGCTCCACTCCGTCCAATTACCCCCACAATGATAAGAGCAGAAAGCTGGCACAGAACTTTAATATTCCATAAAACAAGACTTTTATAGGGAAAGTCACTTTAGTACTAAATTTGAAGAACCAAACGATCCTATAAACTTTGGAAGGTCACAAGGGATGGTTTGGATGTTCAGTTTTTCTGTTGGCTTATTAAAAGATAATTGTTGACAGTGACTAGAAATCTAAACTTTGATTTTTGAGGTTTGAAGTGTGTCCTGTCAAAGCTCATTGCACAAGCACCCATTCAGTATATGGACAACACTGGTGCTTAGAAAACTTTTCTTGATGCTAAACTGCAATGTCTCCTATTGGTAAGAGTAAAAACTTTTTAGTATGTATTGGTTAAAAAAACTTTTTGAGCCACACAGAAAAAAAAATGCATTCCTATGGTAGCTTTGAAAACAGTTATTATGGCCTATAGAGTCTTGTCTTTTCTAGTGGAAATACCTTTAAATATTTTGGCCATTGTTCAAACATTACAGTTTCAGGGCCCTTTATCATCCTGATTATTTTCAGCTCAACACACTTGTTTGTTTACACCCTTTTACAATGCAGAGCTCCAGAATGAACATAACACACAATTATTGTCTAATCAGAGTAGATTCCATATGTTTAAACAGCTCATGAATACAGTAGATTTTGGAGTCAATAACATTCTACTTTTCACATATACATATACAGACAGAGCTTACTGTTCCCCAATCTTTTCAGATGCCTCCAAGCCAAGGCTTTATTATCCTATACTTATAAAGTATAATTGTGGACCTTTATACTTTTTCTACAGTTAACAGTTTATCTTCTAAGATCAGGCCTGTTCCTCTAGCCTGTTGTAAACTTTTGGTCATCCAATGTATTAATAACTCTTCCAAGCTAAATGACTTCTACATAGCTAATAAAAATAGCAACCATATATTTTTTTCTTTTTTTAATGCCACACCTATGGCATATGGAAGTTCCCTGGCTCAACATTGAATAGTTGTTAACAACTGCTGGCCTACACCACAGCCACAGCAATGTAGGATCTTAGTCATGTCTGCCATCTACACCACAGCTCACAGCAATGCTGGATCCGTTAACCCACTGAGTGAGGCCAGGGATCGAACCTGCATCCTCATGGTTACTAGTTGGGCTCATTACCACTGAGCCCACTTTTTAATTAAGTTGTTGATAAAATGTTGTGCATGAGACAGAGCCAATGATGCAGCAGTACAGTGAACTACCAAAGACACATCTGCAATTTGCTTTCTATCTTTTAATAGTGTCATCTGGAAAAGGTTACAAATCCACCTGTCCATATAACTTCAACTAGTGAACAAAGTGTAAAAGACAATTTTCAGTGCTTGCTGAAGATCAGATATATAATTTCTCAAACATTTCCCTGATTTCTAAATCTAGCAATCTTGCCCTTCTCCTCCACTACGCCCAACAACTCCAGCCTCCCATGTTCCTGAAGCCAAGAAGGTGTGATATTGCCATCTACCTCCAAATTGATTTGTAGAGGTCACCAGTTTCTATCCTATGAACTTACAAAACATCCTTGGCAGCACTATGAAGGTCGGAAGAGATTCTACATACTCGGATTATTAAAGAACAGGAGATATATGCATCCTGACTTTAAGATTAAAGTGGTTTTTGTATAGCCATAATTTGAGACAAAATAATGGTCAGACTTTACTAGATGATTCAGAAAAAAATTTATCAATAAAGACTGCAACAAATTTAAAACCTGTCTTAACAAGTCAAGAGATCAAATTCAGAAGTGCAAGCTAATGGTCTCATCAGATCTTGGCTAAAGCAATACAAGGTGGCAAGTTGTCAGGATCTTTATTTGAAGGGCACCTTCAGGAATGTGGAGAAAGTAAGCTTTCAAGACTTAAGAGTAATAGTATCTACATGTTGTCATTTATTCCAGGACTGTGTTTTAAGAGGTGGAGACAGGTAAATCACTGTTGAAAACTCCTTTGATTTTTTTTTTTTTTTGGTGTGTAACTCTGATGCTTATTGAGATCAGAGCCATGTTTGTATGCAAACCCAAGGAGAAGCAGTGCCAGAAGTTTGAGAAAAGGATAAATTCTATTCTTTTTCCTTAGAGATGAGGATTGTTTCAGAGATAAATATATCCTTTTAGTATTAAGTTTATCCTCTGCAGTAAATATCTTCTGATCATTACTGCCTTCTAAAATATATATCAAGAATCTCATAACAAACTGTCCACGTGAAACTGTTCAATTAATTATATTGGAAGTTAAAGAAGAACATTTTTAACAATAATTATGCTCCAAACCTTTGATGGCAGTTTTGATAATCTTGGTTCTTCCTTGGTCGCAGGCATTGTATGTGCTTTGGGGTTCGCTAAAATTTTCATCATATTGAAGTCTATAGCTAAAGGAGAAAATAAAATATTTTCTTAAATTCTGTTCTTTTTTTTATCACAAAAGGCATGATACCCCTTGTTTTTCCTAGCAATGCACCCTAAACGTGTATAAAAGGAGACTAGGATGTTGCTATAACTTTCCCCAGTCAGAGGAAATGACCATTTCATCTAAATTTTACAAATAGGACTTTTGAATTTTTCAATTTATTCATGTCATCCTCACAAACCATTCTATGAGCTAAGTAACTATTTATAGATGAGAAAACTAAAGTGCAGGAAACTCTATGACTTTTTAAAGGGTAAGTCTTACTCTATCATTTATTAAGAGTAGAGGATAAGGATGTGGACCTAGGTATTTTGCTTCTGAGTCCAGAGCTATTTTCCATGACCCTCTAGTTAAATGCAATAGGGAGGCTTGGGCTTCCACATGTTAACATCTACCTTTTCCATATACTGACAATACACCCACATAAGGAAAGACTTGGTAATTTTTCATTACAACCAGCATTTATATGCATGAGGGTACCCAGGGAATCTTGTCTTAAAGGAGAATCATATGATTTAATCAGACATGTCAGTCTAAAAGCACAGCAAGTTATTAAGGATATCTTAATGTAGAGAAGAAAAAAACAGGTAATCTTAGAAGTTTGTACTAGATTCTGGCACTGATAATTATTAGATGAATAATAATAACCAGGTAGATGAATGAGATCTAGAGATTGTGATGTTGATGACAAACCCAGATGAGTTGAAGAAAGTCACTTGGATTAATTTTTTACATTACACATTTTAAGATATTAGATATCAGCTTGAGATATTAGAGGCAAGTAGGCATTTATCTCTGGCAGAGATTAAAGAATTGGTTAGCGAGGAAACTGTATTTTAAAATTTTGAGTGGAACCAAAGTTAGATTAAGTTTGAATGAGCTAACTTATTAGAGTGAGCAGGAAGGTAATGAACCATGCAATTTTTCTACTTCATGCACACAACCCATTATGGAGGGAATCTGGCAATATCTACCAAAAATATCAACATTTTCTGTTTGACTCAGCAGTCCCTCTCCTGAGAATATATTCCACATACTGTCTTACATAAGTATAAAAATCTGTACAAACAAGATTATGGCATAATTTGTAAAATTTAGAGATTATAAACAACCTATGTATTTAGCACTCAAGTACTGGTTGAAAAAATGAAGGCAGTTCTATTTGATGGAATACTATGAGCTGTAAAAAAAAGTGAGCAAGATCCCCATACTGATGTGAAGATATCTACAGGCCATATAATTAAGTGATGAAAGCAAGCTGCAAAAGAGTGTATAGAGTATATTACCTGACTGAATTAATAAAATATGCTATGTTCAGTGTAAATGCAAGAGAATGAGAATATATACTGCATTTACCTTCATCTGTATAAAGAAAGACTAGAAAGATAAATGATTAAAAATATTTTCTCTGGGAACAATAATTTAAAAAATAAAACTTTCTCAATTTTGAATCATTCTTTTTTTTCCCTTCTTTTTACAGTAGCACCTGCTGCATATGGACGTTCTTGGGCCAGGGGTTGAATGGGAGCTGTAGCTGCCGGCCTACACCACAGCCATGGCAACATTGGGTCTGAGCTACATCTGTGACCTATGGCATAGCTTGAGGCAATGCCAGATCATTAACCCACGAAGCAAGGCCAGGGATTGAACACTTATCCTCATAGACACTATGTTGTGTTCTTAACCTGCTGAGCCACAATGGGAACTCCTTAAATCATTTTTAAATACATATTTAGGTGGTATTACTTAATTTCTAGTGTCTATGAACAGATATGGTATTAATAACTCAAAGAACTCTATTTCATGTCTGCTGTACCACAATAAAAGCCCTAGAAGATGACTTGATCTTTGATGTAGAATTATTATCAAGAGATTAATATCAGGTAAAGGTTCTAAGCTTATAGGAATGGAAGTAGACACAAAAATAAGAGATCAATGAAAAACACAAAGCAAATAAATTTTAGAAGTAAACGAGTGAAAGAAATGAAACTTCCCAAATGCCCTACATAAAAGAGGCCCCACCAAGATATGATAAGAGTAATAAGTAATTTTAGAATCACTAAATTTACTAGTCTTTTTCCTTTTACATTTCTCTAATCCATTGATTTATTTTAGGTAAAAATATTAATTTTTCCCTAATTATAGTTTTATATCTCCTCTGTTCTTAATTTTTCTTAATACTTGGGAAGATCACTTGAAATGCCAATATTGACTCTATCTGATGAAACTATAAGAAAGTATGTCTCAACTGTTCTGATTAAATCTTCAAAAATTTCAGTGACAAATATTTTCAATATTACTTTACCTACATTGGAAAAGTTTCATTTTCATAATTATCACCCTTTTAATTTTAGGGATATTATATCCCTTTAAAGGGAGACACTCATGCAAGTAAGTATGGTTACTTCTATCCATGTTTTGTAATTTTTACTCTCATAGTCTTTGAGACGCAAATAACATATCTTGGCAAAATTAAAGTTCATGCAGGCCACACACAATACTACATATTAATAAACTATAGAAGCAGAAAAAATGTTACTCAGGGATTCTATTTTAGAATGTATCTAACTTAAATTATAACTGATCTCAGGAGACTTTCAACTATTACTAAAATATATGGGGAATCAACTGTAATTAAAAAATGTTAAAAAGTTAAAAAAACTAAAAAAAATAAAGTGTACGGGGAAAAAAGGAAAGAGTAACACAAGTAGTCATCACACAAAAGGAATGTGATTTGAGCAAATAAAATATAAATGCAGTCTTGTTTTGATAATATAGAAAAATGATAAAATTATTTCAAGAAAGTTTTGCAACTCATGAATGTATTCTTATTGTCTTATTGTGTATATTTTCTTATCAGGCTTCCCAGATTTTTTCAGATCCTTATACACATACTTGTCCAAATCTCTTCAGTCTCCCATCTGCAGGCCCTGTCATTGGTTTGTGTAAATATCAGACCTCAAATAAGTTACTTATGTCTACATACCTATATACAGAACCTATATCCTCCCACCTTTCTGTAAACAATTCATGTTTTAAATTGGCATGTTAAAGCATTATGGACTTTTTCACAAAGCTCTAAATAAAATTTCTTATCCAAGTATGTTACATTAACATAATGCATATAATTGTAAGTAGCTTCACAGAGAGATTAAAGAGTTCAAATACTTGTAAATGACTTTTTTAATTATGAAGTGCTATGTACATGTAAGGTATCACTAGTATCCTTGGGTTTTATCAGTCCTGAAATGAATTTAGTATCTCTAAGAACAGAAGATTTTAAGCATGATAAAATTGTGATTTTGTTTCACATTTGCTTCTCAAGGAAAATATCTTATTATTATTTTGTTTGGGTATTTTTAGGGTTTACTTTCTTCTATTATTTTTTTTTCTTTTTATGGCTACATCTGCAGCATATAGAAACTCCCAGGCTAAGGGTAAATCAGAGCTGCAGCTGCTGACCTACACCACAGCCATGGCAATGCCAGATCTGAGCCACACCTGTGATCTACACTGCAGCTTGCAGCAACATTGGATCCTTAACCCACTGAGCAGAGCCAGGGATTGAGCCTGCATCCTCATGGATACTAGTCACGTTTTTAACCTGATGAGCCACAATGGGAATTCCACATTAATTACTTTTTTTATACATTATATCTGTATGTTCAAGGATTAAATCATTGCACATACAGGTTACAGATGCAAGACACAGTAATTAGCTTTTAAAGTATTTCTACGTTTTTTTGTAAAAAGAGATAAAGGACAAGTATCTGGGATAAGGAAATGATGTACTTATGAGCTAAGTTTCTGTAGAACCAAACATTGCAAATGTTTAGTAAAACAGAATAGATTTTAAGCTTGACTTGATCAAAGGTGTTGTTGAAGAGAACTGGACTCATTTAAAAATCTTTTGTGTAGAATGGAAAACATTAAAAAAATCAACCAGTAAATGGGCTCTGAAGGAAAAATTGGAACATATGTCTAGAAAATTATTTTTTCCCATCATCTGTAAATGCATCTACTTAAGAACTTTTTAAAAGATGCAAAAATTAAGACCAACTTTATTGCATATTCTAGCATATGCTATATTTGTTGAAAATAATAAAATAAAAAACTATTGAGACTATCTTTATTTTATAACTAAGCCTTGACAGTCTTGACGGATGTCATAAAAATGCTTTATACCTTTGAATTAGTGACTAATATAAACTTATTATTGATGGATTGTATGTTGAAACCATGTTCACACCATTCCATATCAAAAAATATCTTATAAAAGGGAAGGGCAGGGAACTGGCTTTTGTGGCTGACGCCCAGAAGATACATTCCTTGACAGATTGCTACTCATGACAAGTGGGGCTAATATTCATGGCTTCAATGTGACAATAACAAAGAAACAGTTCTTAAATGGCTATCACCTCAGGGCTTAGTGCAGAAGGAGCAGATACAAACACCTATCTTCCAATCCTCCACTCAAAGAGATGGATTTGCATATTTTCAAAGCTTCTGCCTGAGGTACTGACTTAGATCCTTTCCTTTGGGACACTAACAAGTTTTCACATACCTTCAAATACTGGAGCCACTAAGAAGAAAATAGTCTGCTTGGACAATCACAAAAGTTTGAGAGACAAAGAAGAGCTAAGACGAAGTTGAATGATAAGATTCATCTCCTATAAGAGGCTATGCCTTCAAGTCTGAGAGAGGTGGCTGTTTTATCTAATGCAAAGAGACCAATGCAGAGAGTCAAAGGAAATGAAAAAATAGAGGAAATGTTCTAAGTGAAAAAAAAAAGGTAAAGCCTCAAAGAAATGGAGATAACTGATTTACTTGATAAAGAGTTCAAAATAACAGTCTTTAAGATGCACACTGAGGCGAGGAGAAAAATGGATGAACAGAATAAGAATGTCAATACAGATAAAAAATACAAGAAAGTACCAAACAGAAATTATAAGCTGAAGGATTTAATAATTAAACTGAAAATATAATAGAGGGGTTCAATAGCAGGCTAGATGAAGCAGAAGAAAGGATTAGCAAACTCAAACACAAGGCAATAGAATTCATCCAATTAGAGGAGTAAAAAGAAAAAGAGAATTTAAAAAAGTAAAGCTGGGGGAGAGGGAGCAAGATGGTGGAGGAGTAAGAGATCATGCTCACCTTCTCCCACAAACACATAAAAAAAGCTACATGTAAAATGTCTTGCACAGAACGTCTACTGAATGCTGGCAGAAGAACTTAAACCTCCAAAAAAGGGCAAGAAATTCTTGACATAACTGGGTAGAACAAAAGAAAAAAAAATAGAAAAGGAATCAGGATGGGACTAGCATTCTCGAGAGGGAGCTGTGAAGGAGAAAAGGAACCCACCTTCTGGGAAGCCACCTAACTGGGAAGCCACCTAACTGATGAAAGATCAGCTGAGTCAGCAGGATCTCACTGTAGCTGAGAAAAGCACAGCAGCTGGACAGAGAACAGCAAAGCAGAGTGAGAGCTGCACAGATCATCCGAACCACCAGCATGGACACCACAGCCTGAGACACTCGGGCGGGGCTGGGTGCTGAGACATAGGCTCCAGAGGTCAGTCCCAGGGAGAGGACTGAGGTTGGCTCTGTGGAGACAAACTGAGGGGCTAAGAAGCAGTGCACCACGGGCAGGGGAATGGTGTGCTACAAGCTGGGGAGTGGATTGCAGGGCAGAGGGAACCCAGGAGAAGGTCCTGGCTGGCAGGAGAGGCAAGGTGCCACTGTTAGGGAGGGCGAGAGGAGGAGGGGTGGACCACCATAGGAAACTTCCTGTGCACACATGTGTACATGCCTGCAGTCTCTCAGAGGGCAGGGCAGCTCTGGCACAGACTACGGGTGGCAAGAAGCCTCTTGCTTGGGCTAGAGGAGATTGGGTGTTTCTTGTGCAGGCTACCAGTGGCCAGGCAAATCTTGTGTGAGCTAAGGACATTAGGGGGCTAAGTGTGATGTGGTGCCTCTTGCATGATCTACAGGCATCAGGTAAAGACTGCAGTGGTGGTCTCGGAGGCCAGAGGGAGGTGTGGCCTACCACCACTGGGGACCTGTGAGTGGGCTCCACCTGTGGCCCCAGTCACCTCAGGGGTTGGCAAAAAAAAAAAAAAAAAAAAAAGGAGGGCATTGCAATGAAGTACCATACGCTGCTGCTCTCACTCTGCTGGAAACATACCCTCCCTGCAGCTGCCACTGCCAAATGCTCTGGGTGGCACCCAGACAGTTAGTCACTGTTCCTTCCCAGGACCCTACAACTAGGAGCAGCTGCGCAGTACCTCCTGTGTGGGCTAAATAGGACAGGGTGCTTCTTGCGTGGTCTGCAGGTGGTGGGGGCAAACCACTGCAGTAATCTCTGACTCCAGAGGTAGGCGTGGCCCACCGACACTGGGGATACCTGAACAAAAATCACTTGCAGCCCCAACCACATGAGAGGGCACCAAAGAGAAGGACATTGCAATGGAATACCACCTGTTGTAGCCCTCGCTCCCCTGGGAGCACACCCGCCCTGCTGCTGGCACTACCAAATGCTCTGGGCAGTGCCCAGATGCTTGATTGCTGTCCCTTTCCAGGAACTAGGAGCAGTTTGTGCAGCACCTCCAGTGGGGGCAAGGCGGGATGAGGTGTTTCTTGCATGTTCTACAGGGGACAGGGGTGAGCCACTGCAGTTATCTCTTGCTCCAGAGGTGGGAGTGTCCTACCACCACTAAGGGTCCATAAACAGGCACCACTGGCAGCCCCAGTCACCTCAAGGGCATCACAGAGGAGGGCATTGTGACCAAACACCACCTGGTGGTGCTCTCACACTCATGGGAACACACCCACCCTGCTGCTGCCACTGCTGAATGCTCCAGGAAATACCCACATGTGTGATCTCTGTCACTTCTTAGGATCCTGCAACTAGGAGCAGCCTGTGAAGCACCTCATATGTGGGCTGAGATGGGCTGCTTCATGCATAGTCTATAGGTGGTAGGGGCAAACCACCAGTTATCACTGACTCCAGAGGCAATCATGGCCCACTACCACTAGGGGGCCCTGAACAGGCACCACCTGTGGTTCCAGTCACCTCAGAGGAGGGTACTGCAATTGAACACAAGCTGTTGTTGCTCTCATTCCCCTGGGAACTCATACACCCTGCTGCTGCCACAGGTGTGGCCCTAAAAAGAAAAAACAACAAAAAACAACCCCCCCCCCAAAAAAAAACCCCACAAATGTCCACTGAGTTTAAATTATGTTTTTGATGTCTGGGATACGAAGATGGGAAAAGACAGGGCTCATTCACAGGGTAGGTGAGAATGAGTCCAAGACATACTGTTAAGGAATTGCCGTGCAATAGGATAGAGGTATACTAGAAGAGAGGTAGAAATGCTGCAAGAAACAGCAATCCTCTCAGTTGCAGATCAGTTGGGAATTCCAAAGAACTGGGAAATTTCTGTTTGTCACCTACTGAATTACTTGAACAGTCACATCATATCAGACTGGCCTTTTGTTCATTCTACAACTCAAAGTATAAGGAAACTATAGTATAAAGATGTCTTTTAAACTGTTTTGCTGTGACTAATAATATTTTAGATTTCAGATCCAAAATTTAAAAAAATGAGACAATATTGAAGTGTTAATATTTTTCTTAAGTCTCCTTATTTAATTTTCTTCCTGTGTTTTATACAACCTCTATAGTTACTTCAACAGGATTTTTAAAAATTAAATTATTATTTTTTTTCTTTTTGGGCCATACCCACAGCATATGGAAGTTCCCAGGCTAGGGGTCAAAACAGAACTGCAACTGCCAGATTCTTTTCCATTATAGGTTATTATAAGATATTGACTATACAGTTTCTTATGCTATATAATAGATCCTTGTTCATCTGTTTACAAATTTATCCCTTCCTTATTTTCCCTTTGGTAATCATGTTTGTTTTCTATATCTATGAGTCTATTTCTGTTTTGTAAATAAGCTCAATAGTATCATTTTTAAAGCTCCCACATATAAGTGATATATGATGCTTGTCTTTCTCTAATTTACTTCGCTTGGTATAATAATATCTAGGTCCATCCATGTTGCTGCAGTTGGCATTATTTCATTCTTTTTTATGGCTGAGTAATATTCCATCATTACTGGTAGGCTGGGTCATGTTCAGAGGTGAGGCCAGAGGCAGATGTGGGCTCTTTAGTTTTTAGGCAGCCTTTCTGTGATTGGTGGGGCTGTGTCCCTGACCAGTCAGTTGTTTGGCCTGAGGTGTCCCAGCACTGTCACCTGTAGGCTATTGGGTGGTGCCAGGTCTTGGAGCAAATGAGTCAAAATATCAGCCACCAGCAGTGTTCCCCAACATGTCTGCCACCAATGTCTACATCCCCAGGTTGAGATGCAGCTGCCTCCCTCCCACTTCTGCTCCCCAACTCTCCAAGACTAGCAGGTAGGTCTTGCCTAGGCTTCAGTCAAATTACTTCTTTTTGCCCTGTGTCTTGGTGCACGTCCAATTTTGTGTATGCCCTTTAAGGGTGAAGTCTCTATTTCCTTCAGTCCTGTGGGGTCCCTGCTATTAAGTCCTTCTGGCCTTCAAAGCTAAATACTCTGGGGGCTCCTCATCTTTTCTATGCCAGACTCCTGGGCTGGGGAGCCTGATGCGGGGCTCAGAATTCTCGATCCTGTGGGAGAACCTCTGCAATATAATTATTCTATTTGTAGGTTACCCACCTGGGGGTGGGGGATTTGATTACTGTGAGTCTGCCCCTCCTACTGGTCTCACTGTGTTTCCTTCTTTATGTCTTTAGCTGTAGAAAATCTTTTCTGGTAGGTTCTAGTCTTTTTCATCAATGGTTGTTCTGTAGATAGTTGTGATTTTGGTATGTTTATAAGAGAAAGTGAGCATAGTATCTTTTTACTTGGCCATCTTGGCTTCTCTTAATAGAATTTTTTAAATTTATCAGAACACACCTTTATTGGGTCAATATTTTAATGTATGATTCTATAAATATTATTCTATTTTTTTCAGACTGTGACTCCTGTCTTCATTTGAAAAACATCACAACTATATTTATGGTGAATGTTTCACCAATGGCAGAGAATTTCAAGATGTTGATCTTCCTTTAAAAATTGCTCTAAAAGTATTTAAGTCATCTATGCAGGTATATCCCAAGACAATTCCACTCAGAGTTTGGGAGACTTCTCATCTAGGTCAGGTATTCTCCCTTCCTACTCACTAGAAGAGTGGATCTAACTCCTGCTTGAACAACAGTTTAAAGCTCATGTATGTGCCCTTATCCTGCTTTCTTAAAGCAGAGAAGTGTATTAGTTACGCCTTGGAGTCAATAAGCACATTTAAATGCCAGCTCTGCCATTTGAAGACTAAATGACCTTGAACAAATTAATGTATTTAAGCTTCAGTTTCTTCAAATAAAATTTGGAGATGATAATAGTGATTAACTTATAGACTTGTTAACTCGATAATATGAGATCATATATGAAAACCATAGTACTTGGCATCCTGTAAAGGTTATAAAAATGTTAGGCAATATTGTCATTAATTTCTTAAAGAGTATAAATCCAAAGTCACTATTACTTCATACCTATAAAAGCTTTGTGGGAGAAAATACTGAAAATATTGAGGAATGATTGAGTTATCTATTTCTTTAGAAAATATGAGACATATTCTTGAATTGAAGTAGGCCAGCAAAGAGCTATATATTGGAACTGAATTTTCTTGGCTACATGTATGGATCCATTTTTACCAGTCTGTACTCTATCTTCATGGTCTTGGTCAACATAGTGCAAATGTTATAGACTCAAATATGGCTGTATTTGCTATATCAATATAGCTCGTTATATTACAGAGAGCTCCTCTAGGGAGGGCATGTTAATCAATTGAGCTGCTCAGAAGTATTTACCTTTTCATCTTTCCAAGGCATATGATAGGACTGAATATCTACCCTCTTTGAGGCTGAGTATGACATTGCACTTGCTCTGGGCAACAAAATAATGAATTTGATTACAACTTATATATGTAATCTCCAGTGACCCACTTTCCACTTGAGTTTAAACTTCCTCATTTGTGAAAGTGAGGTCTTTAAAACATTTTTTAATTTGTTCAAATTATGTTCTCTATTTTAAATGATAAGAATAAGAGGATAGATTATTCTACCTCCGTAAGGTGGGGAAAAAAACCTACAAGTGTGATTTTTTTGAACCTCATCTATTTTCCGTTTATTCATATATTCATGTATTGCTTTGAGCAATATTCCTTGCAGACTATGTGAAAAACATCACAAATTTCAAAAGTTGAAAGAATAGAGTTGCTGATTTCAGTAAACAATTATAATAAAATAGGTTGATAAAATACATGCAGGTAATACCTGTTGAAAATCCAACATCTATTGCCAAATTAATATAAGATAAAGAGGCAAATTGATCATACCAGAAATAAAATTTGAGGGTGAAACAGACTGTGAGATGAAATAATCAGAGAAGGCTCACTTAAAAAATGATCAGATTTGCAGGAGTTCAGACACAAAAAGAATTCAGGTGAATGGAGTGAGGTTGGATAATAAGATATTTGAGCAGGACCTTGAGAAGACAACCCTAGTTGCAGTAAAGGGTTATCTTAGGGAATGTTCTAAGAATATGAAGAAAAAGAGCAAAGGAGATTAAGATGGAGTGTTTATCCTAGTGTAAGCAGATTTTTACTATGTGTCTGTCAGGAAATAACATGTTGAACTCAAATCTTTGAGGATGACTGAAATAATTGGTGAGTAATTACGAATTCATTTAAATACTACAGTTGCTTAACAAATGATGTGAGTGATGTGGTTTTTATTCCTTAAGTCATAATGTTGTTAGTGAGCCTAGTTATATCAAATTATTATAATTTTCGTAAATGAAACAGGAATGGGTGAACCCTACTGCTATGTAAATGATGGAGAAAAGAAAAGCCAAGTAATGCAGTTACCTGTTACTATAGAGGAACAGAGTACTATTGATAAAAATTTTAAAACATTGAAATGATAAAATCAAAGTGGTAAAGAATTCGTATTTTGGTGAGGTCAGTGATTTATATGAAATACATATGCTTCTTTCAGAATGGAGAGGTCAAATGTAGCAGGGAGAAAACTTTTGCAAGAGCTCATTGTGTTTCCCTTAGTAGTATGTTAAATGAAGGGTGCTGTGGTTCACTCATATCATTTCCTCTTTGTTTGGAGCCATTGTGCTTTAATAGGAAAAATGCTAGCAGAATTCCTAATGATGCAGTGTCAGGTCCCCACCCTTTCACCAAAATCTTTCCATAAAAATATTTACTCTAAGTTAGACTTCTGTACTGAACAAGGAAACAAGCATTTTACTCCATTATTTAAAAAAAAAAAAAATTCTAGGCTCTCAAACCTCTTCCATGGATGGATCCTCAATATTCAGTGCTAACAATATGCCTTAAAATAGGTTCAAACTTCATGAGCAAATTTAAAAAATTTATTTCTGCTTTTAATTAAACCAATATTTCTTTGTGAATGATAAATTAATAGTTACAATGAATGATTAGAATAAGAATTGATTCTTATAAGGCTGGTAATCCCACATTCTTTGATCTGACTACCATTAAGCTCCTACCCTGACTGTGAGACTAACTGAATCCAAACTTAATCAAATCCATCATACCATGAGAAGGGACACCATCAGAAGTTTCATTTATAAAAGCACAAAACACTAATAGAATTTATGGAAGGTTTTAATTATTTAGCACCTTGGGAAGACCTTCATTCTTAATAAAACTTTCTCAGGGAGAAAGATTGAGTGGCTACTACAACATGATCTAAGAGCCAATTTTATTTTTAAAGTAATTGGTACCACTACATTACAGTGGAAAGTCTATGGGACAGAACTGAATGGCATATATAGCAGTATTCTTCAAACACTGAAGGAAATAAGAAACACCTGGAAATCTTTTTACAATGCAGTTTTTGATTTTATTAGGTCAGGGGGCCTAATAACATCACAGGTGTTGGTGATGCTACTGGTCAATGGAGTTGCCTTTGAGTAACAAGGTGGCAGATAACACAGAGCTGCAAGAATTACTCTCTAATGAGATGACTTTGAACCTGCACTCTCATCTGTAAAATGGTACCATGAACATCAATCTCATAGGGTCACTAGAGAAATAAATGAAATTATGTTTGTGAAATGCTTGGCAAAGTTGACCTTAGATGGGAAGTGCAGAGGGAAAGCAGAAGATATAGGACATAATGTTGGTAATTGGGCAGATGTGGTGCTGGGAGTTTGTGGAAGTTTTCATTGCTTTAATTTTCTTGTTGAGGTATGAAGCAAAGTCACGATCTGAGATTAAGGCTGGGGGATGTAGTGTGGGAGATACGAAGAGAAAAAAGGTGGAAATAGTTGTTTTTGTGAGTGGTAAAAATAAAGGACTAGGGAGCACCATATGATTGCTTCACAGAATTAAAGCCCATTTGAGTTACGTGCTTAGGAATTAAAAATGAGACTAGTTAGCAGAGTTGAATGTTTTACCTATGTATACTGAGCTGCACACTTTCAGATGTGGGAAAGGTCAAAAATTTTTTAAATTATTTTTAATTAGTTACTTGACAAATTTTAAAAGAACTGAAGTTGACTACAAAGAAACTATCGGCCGCAGTATTTAATTAGGTAAGAAGGGAAGACAGGGCATCAATGGGGTAAGGGATAGTGGAAAGGTTAATAAAATCTATATACTGCTGAGATTTCATTTTTGACTTGGTATGTGGAAAGTTTTTGGAAATGTTCCATGTGTACCTACACTTGAAAGGAATGTATAGCCTTGATTTATTGAATGCAGTCTCTCTCACACACACGCACATCATAATCACAAATGTTTTCTTGATAAATATTCTTTACTAATTCTGTCAGAGTTAGCTACTATTTTCTAAGAGGGGAGGAGTAAAGTATTATGGATTTTAAGTGAAAAATTGTGAATTTGTCCTCGAGAGACTGAACATTTTTGTTTACATATTTGTTTTACATATTATATTTACATATTTCTAGGCAATGTTTTTGGTACATACATGTTCACACTTTTTCTTCTGTTGGATTGTTTATCAGTAGATAGTCTTTTTCTTTTAATGCTTATTCTTTTATTTTTTCTAATATGAATATTAACATACCAGCTTTCTTTTGGTAAATATTTGCATATTTTTCTTTTGCTTCATTTTTAACTTTTCCAGGAGCTCTTATTTTGGGCATTTCTTTTTTTGTGTTTGAGAATAAAAATGATTTTAAAATAATCTACTTGAGGCTTTTGTTCTGTGTAGCATGCAGTAGGTTTTATAGGCCAATGTTTCCACTTTAATAATTAGAAAAAAAAACTTAGTAAACTACAAAAATGCTATTTTTAATTATGAAAAATGGTACTTTTAAGGACATTGGAAACAGCAGAAACAAGTGAAAATTCCAGAGAGGGTAGAATCCTACCTTTGTGAGCTGAAAATCTCTAGTTATTTTCATACCTTGAAAGCATTTACTGATTTGGGGTGCTACTGAGAATCAGGCTTGACGTAGGCAGAAGCACTCTACTTGAGAGGAGACGAACTATCAGATCTGTGGGCTGGTGTAAAATCAACACAAGTCCCATGTACATGGCAGCTAATTTTTACCACGGGATACTTGCAGAGTTTTGGTATGGTGGTTATGAAAGGCTGGGGCATGGCCAGGCCAGGAACTTCTGAAAGGCTGCACCAAGTCTTTTACAGTTCTTAAGTAATGACTAGGAGACAATATTTCACAAATCTCTGGGTGGTCTTCCTCTCAGGATAGAATGTCAGATTTTGAAGACATATGTTATTGGAGGTTAAAGAGTTAAGCTCAAAACACTCAAAGCACAGAATTAACTATTGCTTTACCACTTCATGGCTGAGGATATAGAGACTTCCTTGGTTCTTAATTAAAGGTCCTCAAAGGCCATGCTCTCAAACAAGTAAGAACTACAGGTGGGCTAATCTTGCCAAAATGTAATCCAGCTGTGATCCATTTCAATCACTGATTAAGTTATGGTATTCAGTCCCTCATGCTAAATGGGAAAAGAGAGAACCATCTCTGGTAGAAAATAATATCATCTAAAGCTCTACAGTTACTTTATTTATACCTAATGCTTAGTGTACAATAAAAGACCACAAAGCAAGCAAAGTACTTAGTAGAAACGCACACATAGATGATCTGTAAATTAAAGTTAAGACATAAAGGGCTTTAACATACCATTTTATATATATGCTCAAGAAATTAAATGATGAACGAAATAAATGAAAATTTCACCACTAATTAGGATCAATAAAAAGAATAATGCATACATACTGGGACTAATTAATGCAATGTCTGAAATTAAAAATTCATTGAGTGGTTTTAAACAAGATTAATGAACTCCAAAGAAGTCCACAGAAAATATACAAACTGAAACACAGAGAATGGAAAAAACAAAATAGTAGAAGAGACATGATATGGGAGTCCTGAAGGAGAGGAGAGAGGCATTAGGGCAGAAGAACATTTAAAGAGATAATGATGGAGACTTTCTCCCACCTGGTTAAAAAGATCAACTTGCAGATTTTTAAAGGTTTAGTAAATTCTAAGGAGTATAAATATAAAGAAAACCATACTTAAGGACAGTCTACTCAAACTGCTAAAACTAGAGATGAAGGGAAAAATCTTAAAAACAAACAGAGAAAAAAGATACTACCTTCAAAGGAGCAACAATAGATTTTATTAACAGAAACAATGAAAACTAAATGAAATTTATAAATGACAAAAGAAAAAAAAAACTGCCAACAAAGAAATATGTGATCTGCAAAAATATGCTAAATGTGACAGTGAAATAGACATTTTCAGACATAAAATAAAAGGAGAGAACCTTCAGTACGTATTTTTTTAATTAAAAACTTTTAATTATAGTTGATGTGCAATGTTGTGCCAATTTCTGCTCTATAGTAAACTGACTCAGTTGTACATATATATACACTCTTATATTATCTTCCATCATGGTCTGTCCCAAGAGACTGGATATAGTTTATGCTATACAGTAGGACATCATTGCTTATCCATTCTACATGCAATAGTTTGCATCTACTAACCCCAAACTCTCAGTCCATTCCACTCCCTCCTCCCTCACCCTTGGCAACCACAAGTGTGTTTTCTACGTCTGTGAGTCTGTTTCTGTTTTCTAGATAGGTTCATGTGTGCCATAGTTTAGATTCCACATAGAAGTGATAGCATATGGTATTGTCTTTTTCTTTCTGACTTCACTTAGTATGAGAACTTCTAGTTGCATCCATGTTGCTGCTGTTCATTCTCTTTTATGGCTAAGTAGTATCCCATTGCATATATGCATAATGTCTTCTTACTCCATTCTCTGTCAATGGACATTGAGGTTGTTACCATGTCCTGGCTATTGTGAATATAGCTATTATGAACATATGGGTGAATGTGTCTTTTTGAATTGTAGTTTTGTCTGAATATATAACCAAGAATGGGACTGATGGATCATATAGTAGTTCTATTTTTAATTTTCTGAGGAACCTCCATATTGTTTTCCATAGTGGTTGTACCAAGTTACATTCCTATCAATAGTGTAGGATGGTTCCTCTTTCTCCACACCCTCTCCAGGATTTGTTATTTGTAGACTTATTAATGATGGCCATTCTGATCAGTGGTTACCTCACTGTAGTTCTGATTTACATTTCTTTAATAATTAGCAATGTTGAGCATCTTTTCATGTGTCTAGTGGCCATCCATATGTCTCCTTTGGAGAGACACCTATTTAGGTTTTCTGCCAATTTTTCAACTGGGTTGTTTGTTTTCTGTTGTTGAGTTGTATGAGTTGTTTGTGTATTTTGGAGATTAAGCCCTTGTCAGTTGCATCATTAGCAACTATTTCCTCCCACTCCATAGATTTTCTTTTCTTTTCCTCCTCCTCCTTTTCTTTTTTATTTTTATTACCCAATGAATTTTATTGTATTATTAGTTGTACAATGATCATCACAACCAAATTTTATAGCATTTCTATCCCAAACCCCCAGTGCATCCCCACACCCTCCAACATGTCTCATTTGGAAACCATAAGTTTTTTAAAGTCTGTGAGTCAGTATCTCTTATGCAAAGAAGTTCATTTGTCCTTTTTTGAGATTCCACATGTAAGTGATAGCATTTGATGCTGGTGTCTCATTGTCTGACTGACTTCACTTAGTATGATAATTTCTAGGTCCATCCATGTTGCTGCAAATTATTTCTTCCCTTTAATGGCTGAGTAATATTCCACTGTGTATATGTACCACATCTTTATCCACTCCTCTGTTGATGGGCATTTAGATTGTTTCCATGTCTTGGCTATCATATAGAGTGCTGCAATGAACACTGGAGTACATGTGTCTTTTTGAGTCATGGTTTTCTCTAATAGATGCCCAAGAGTGGGATTGCTAGATCAAACGGTAGTTCTATTTTCAGTTTTCTGAGGAATCTCCTTACTGTTTTCACCAGTGGTTGCACCAATTTACATTCCCACCAACAGTGTAATAGGGTTCATTTTTCTCCAGCACTTATTGTTTGTAGACTTTTTGATGATGGCCATTCTGGCTGGTGTAAGGTGGGACCTCATAGTAGTTTTGATTTGATTTCTCTAATAATGAGTGATGCTGAACATCTTTTCATGTGATTTTTGGCCATCTGTATGTCTTCTTTGGAGAAGGTGTTTATAAATTTTGGAGATTAATCCCTTGTCAGTTGCTTCATTTGCAAAGATTTTCTCCCATTCTGCAGGTTGTCTTTTCATTTTGTATAGGGTTTCCTTTGCTATGAAGAAACTTTTAAGTTTAATTAAGTTCCATTTGTTTATTTTTTTTTATTGTCATTACTTTAGGAGGTGGATCTGAGAAGATGTTGCTGTTGTTTATGTCGGAGAGTGTTTGGTCTATGTTTTCCTCTAAGAGTTTTATACTATCTGGTCTTACATTTAGGTCTTTAATCCATTTTGAGTTTATTTTCGTGTATGGTGTTAGGAAGTGTTCTCATTTCATTCTTTTCCATGTGGTGGTCCAGCTTTCCCAGCAACACTTATAGGGACTGTCTTTTCTCCATTGTATATTCTTGCCTCCCCTGTCATAGACTAGTTGACTGTACATGTCTGGGTTTAATTCTGGGCTTTCTATCCTGTTTCACTGATCTATATATCTGTTTTTGTGCCAGTACCACATGGTTTGATGACTGTTGCTTTGTTGTATAGTCTGAAGTCCAGGAGCCTGATTCCTCAGCTCCATTTTTCTTTCTCAGAATGGCTTTGGCTATTCTGGGTTTTTGTGCTTCCAAACAAACTTTAAAATATTTTGTTCTAGTTCTGTGAAAAGTGTCCGTGGGAATTTGATAGGGATTGCACTGAATCTGTAGATTGCCTTGGGTAGTATAATCATTTTGATAATACTGACACTTCCAGTCCAAGAGCATGGTATTATGTCTTTCCATCTGTTTGTGTCATCTTTGATTTCTTTCATCAGCATCTCTTAGTTTTCAGACTATAGGTCTGTTGTCTCTTTAGGTAGGTTTATTCCTAAGTATTTTATTCCTTTTGATGTGATGGTAGATGGGATCTTTTCCCTAATTTCTCTTTCTGATCTTTCATTGTTAGTATATAGAAATGCAGTTGATTTCTGTGCATTAATTTTGTATCCTGCAACTTTGCCAAATTCATTGATGAGCTCTAACAGTTTTCTGGTAGAGTCTTTAGGATTCTCTAGGTATGGTATCATGTCATCTGCAAATAGTGATAGCTTTACTTCTTCCTTTCCAATTTGGCTTTCTTTTACTTCTCTCATTGCCGTGGCTATAACTTTGAAAAATACTTTGAATAGTGGTGGAGAGAGCACACATCCTTGTCTTGTTCCTGATCTCAGTGGAAATTCCTTCAGCTTTGCACCATTGAGAATGACGTTAGATTTGGGTTTGTCATACATGGCCTTTGTTATGTTGAGGTAGGTTCCATCTATGCCCATTTTCTGAAGGTTTTTTAATTTTTTATCAGAAATGGGTTTTGGATTTTGTCAAAGACTTTTTGTGCATCTTTTGAGAGGATTCTATGGTTTCTATTCTTGTTTGTTAATGTGGTGTATCACACTGATTGATTGCAGATATTGAAAAATTCCTGCATCCCTAGGATAAATCCCAGTTAATCATGATGTGCAGTCCTTTTAATGTACTGCTGGATTTGGTTTGCTAGCATTTTGTTGAGGATTTTTGCATCTATGTTCATCAGTGAAATTGGCCTGTAATTTTATTTTTTTGTGGTATCTTTGTCTGGTTTTGGTATCAGGGTGATGGTGGCCTCATTGAATGAGTTTGGGAGTGTTCCTTCCTCTGCAATTTTTTGGGACAGTTTCAGAAGGATAGGTGTTAACTCTTCTCTAAACGTTTGGTAGAATTCTCCTGTGAAGCCATCTTTTCCTGGACTTTTGCTTGTTGGAAGTTTTTTAAACAGTTTCAATTTCAGTACTTGTAACTGGTCCATTCATATTTTCTATTTTATCTTGGTTTAGTCTTGGAAGATTGTACTTTTCTAAGAATTTGTCCATTTCCTCTAGGTTTTCTGTTTTATTGGTGTGTAGTTACATATAGTAGTCTCTTATGATCCTTTGTATTTCTGTGATGTCTGTTGTAAATTCTCTTTTCTCATTTTTAATTTTATTTATTTTTTATTTTTTTATTTTTTTTTTGTCTTTTTGCCATTTCTTGGGCCTCTCCCATGGCATGTGGATGTTCCCAGGCTAGGGGTCGAATCGGAGCTGTAGCCTCCGGCCTACACCAGAGCCACAGCAACATGGGATCCGAGCCACATCTGCAACCTACACCACAGCTCACAGCAACGCCGGATCGTTAACCCACTGAGCAAGGGCAGGGACCGAACCCGCAACCTCATGGTTCCTAGTTGGATTCGTTAACCACTGCACCACGACGGGAACTCCTCATTTTTAATTTTATTGATTTGAGTCCTCTGTCTTTTTTTTTTGATAAGTCTGGCTAAGTGTTTATCAATTTTGTTGATCTTTTCAAAGAACCAGCTTTTTGTTTCATTGATGTTTTCTATGGTTTTCTTCGTTTCTATTTCATTGATTTCTGCTCTGATCTCTATGACTTCTTTCCTTCTGTCAACCTTAGGTCTTGTCTGTTCTTCTCTCTCTGGCTGATTTAGATGTAAAGTTAGGTTGTTTATTTTAGCTTTTTTTTTTTGGTCTCCTGACGTAGGTTTGTATTGCTATAAACTTTCCTCTTAGAACTGCTTTTGCTGCATCCCATAGGTTTTGGAGTGTTGTCTCTTTGTTGTCATTTGCTTCTGTGTACTTTTTAATTTCCTCTTTGATTTCTTCAATGATACATTAGTTGTTTAGTAGTGTGCTGTTTAGTCTCCATGTGTTTGTGTTTCTTGCATTTTTTTCATGTTGATTTCCAGTATAGCGTTGTGCTCTGAGACGATGCTTAAAATGATTTGAATTTTCTTAGTTTCCAAGGCTTGATGTGTGGCACAGAATGTGATCAGTCTTAGAAAATGTTCCATGTGTACTTATTTTTTTTTACATAATGTTTATTTTTTTTCATTATAGCTGGTTTACAGTGTTTTGTCAATTTTCTACTGTATAGCATAGTGACCCAGGTACATATACACGTATGCATTCTTATTTCTCACATGGTCATGCTCCATCATAGTGACTAGACATAGTTCCCAGGGCTACACAGCAGGATCTCATTGCTAATCCATTCCAAAGGCAATAGTTTGTGTCTATTAACCCCAAGCACCCCATCCATCCCACTCTCTCCCCTCCCTGGTGGCAAGCAGAAGTCTATTCTACAAGTCCATGATTTTCTTTTCTGTGTTAAGGTTCATTTATGCCATATATTATATTCTAGATATAATTGATACCATATGGTATTTGTCTTTCTCTTTCTGACTTACTTCACTCAGTATGAGGGTCTCTAGTTCCATCAATGTTGCTGCAAATGGCATTATTTCATTCTTTTTAATGGCTGAGTAGTATTCCATTGTGTATATATACCACATCTTCCTAATCCAATCATCTGTCGATAGACATTTGGGTTGTTTCCATGTCTTGGCTATCGTGAATAGTGTTGCAATGAACATGCAGGTGCATGTGTCGTTTTCAAGGAAAGTTTTGTCTGGATGTATGCCCAAGAGTGGGATTGCTGGGCCATATGATAGTTCTATGTATAGTTTTCTAAGGTACCTCCATACTGTTCTCCAAAGTGGTTGTACCAGCTTACATTCCCACCAACAGTGGAGGTGGGTACCTTTTTCTCCACACCCCCTCCAGCATTTGTTATTTGTGGACTTATTAATGATGGCCATTCTGACTGGTGTGAGGTGGTATCTCGTGGTAGTTATGATTTGCATTTCTCTAATAATCAGCGATGTTGAGCATTTTATCATGTGCTTGTTGGCTATCTGTGTATCTTCCTTGGATGTCTATTCAGGTCTTTTGCTCATTTCATGGCATCTGCATACAGTGACAGTTTTACCTCTTCTCTTCCAATTTGGATGTCTTTTATTTCTTTTGTTTGTCTGATTGCCGTGGCTAGGACTTCCAGTACTATGTTGAATAACAGTGGTGAGAGTGGGCATACTTGTCTTATTCCAGATTTTAGTGGGAAGGTTTCAGCTTTCTCTACTGAGTACTATATTTGCTGTAGGTTTGTCATAAATGGCTTTGAGTATGTTAAGGTATGTTGCCTCCATACACACTTTGGTAAGAGGTTTGTTTGTTTGTTTGTTTGTTTGTTTTTGTCTTTTCTAGAGCCAGACCTACAGCATATGGAGGCTTGATGCTAGGGGTCGAATTGGAGCAGTAGCTTCTGGCCCACGCCAGAACCACAACAATGCCAGATCTGAGCTGTGTCTGTGACCTATACCACAGCTCATGGCAACACCAGATCCTTAACCCACTGAGCAAGGCCAGGGATTGAACCCGCAACCTCATGGTTCATAGTCGGATTTGTTAACCAGTGAACCACAATGGTAACTCCCTGGTGAGAGTTTTGATCATGAATGGATGTTGGACTTTGTCCAATGCTTTTTCTGCATCTATTGAGATGAACATGTGGGGTTTGATCTTCTTTGTTAATGTGGTGTATTACGTTGATTGATTTGCATATGTTGAGCCATCCTTGTGTACCTGGGATGAATCCCACCTGGTTGTGGTGTATGACTTTTTTATGTTTTTGGATTCAGTTGGCTAAAATTTTGTTGAGAATTTTTACGTCTATATTCATCAAAATATTGGCCTAAAGTTTTCTTTTTTGGTGGTATCTTTGTCTGTTTTTGGAATTAGGGTGATAGTGGCATCATAGAATGTCTTTGGAAGTGTTCATTCTTTTTCAACTTTTGGAAAAGTTAAAGGAGGATGGGTATTCGTTCCTCTTTGAATGTTTTGTAGAATTTGACTGTAAAGCCATCTGGTCCTGGACTTTTATTTGTGGGGAGTGTTTTTATGACATACAATTTCGTTTCTAGTGATGGGTCTGTTCCCTTGATCTTCTTCTTCTTGATTCAATTTGGCAGGCTATAAGTCTCTAGAAACTTGTCTATTTCTTCTAGATTGTCAAATTTGTTGGCATACAGTTGTTCATGGTATTTTCTCATGGTTTTTTGTATTTCTGCAGTATCCATTGTGACTTCTACTTTTTCATTTCTGATTTTGTTTATTTGGATTTTTTCTCTCCTCTTCTTGGTGAGTCTAGCGAGAGGGTTGTCATTTTATTTACTTTTTCAAAGAACCAGCTCTTAGTTCGATTGACTTTTTCTATTGTTTTTTTAATCTCCATTTTATCGATTTCCTCTCTGATCTTTATGATTTCCTTCCTTCTGTTGACTCTAGGTTTTGTTTGCTCTTCTTTTTCTAATTTATTTACATGTACGGTTGTTTATTTGAGATTTTTCTTTTTGAGGAAGGCCTGTATTGCTATGAATTTCCCTCTGAGCACTGCTTTTGTGGCATCCCATAAATTTTGAGTGGTTGTGTCTTCATTATCATTTGTCTCGAGGTATTTTTTAAATTTCTTCTCAATTTCCTCATTGACCCAATGGTTTTTTAGTGGCATGTTGTTTAGTCTCCATGGAGTCAGTTTTTTCTCATTTCTTTTCCTGTGGTTGATTTCTAGTTTCATGCCGTTGTGGTCAGAAAATATACTTGAAATAATTTCTATACTCTTAATTTTGTTGAAGTTAGCTTTGTGCCCGCATAGGTGATCAATTCTTGAGAATGTCCCACGTGCACTTGACAAGAATGTATATTCTGATTTTTTTTGATCTAATGTCCTGAAAATGTCAACTAAGTCTAACTTTTATATTGTGCCATTTAGGATCTCTATTGCCTGACTGGTTTTCTGTCTAGAGGATCTGCCCATTGATGTGAGTGGGGCATTAATGTCTCCTACTATGATTGTGTTCCCCTCAATTTCTCCTTTTATGTCTGTTAGTATTTGTTGTAGGTATTAGGGGCATATATATTGATGATTCTAATATCCTCTTCTTGAATGGATCCTTTTACCATTAAATAGTGTCCTTCTTTGTCTTTCTTTATGGCCTTCATTTTATTTTGTCTGATATGAGTATTGCAACTCCTCCTTTCCTGTCTTGTCCATTGGCATGAAATATCTTTTCCCCTACCTTCACTTTCAATCTATATGTGTTCTTTGCCATAAGGTGAGTTTCTTATAGACAGCAGATTGAAGGTCTTTGCTTTTTTATCCAATCTGCCACTCTGTGTCTTTTGATTGGCACGTTCAGTCCATTGATATTTCAGGTGAGTATTGATAGATATGTATTTATTGCCATTTTAAACCTTGTTTTCCAGTTGATTCTATGTTTCTCTTTTCTTCTTTTATTGGTGGGATGGTTTCCATTTATTTTATAATTGAGTACTTTTCTTTTCAGTTTTTGTGAATGTAATGTTCAGCTTTGATTTGTGGTTGCCCTGTTTTTTAAGTATGTTAACTCCTTCCTGTATCTGCTTGCTTTAGCCTAATAGTCATATAGGCTCAAATGCATCATTAAAAAAAAAAGAAAAGAAAAGAATCTATATTTTCATACTTTCCTTCCCCACATTGTATGATTTTGAGGTTTTTTTTTTTTATTTTAACATCTCCATGTTTAGATCTGTATGTTGGCTCATTTAAGTGATTGCTTTCCAAATGTGGTTTCCTCCACCTTAATTCTTATTTTTTTTTCTAATTTAGAAAATCCCTTTCAGTATTTCTTTTAGAATCAGTTTAGTATTGCTGTATTCTTTTAGCTTTTGTTTGATGGAGAAATTATTTATTTCCCCTTCATTTTTTTTTCTTTTTTGATCTTTTTTGCCTTTTCTTGAGCCACTCCCGTGGCATATAGAGGTTCCCAGGCTAGGGGTCTAATCAGAGCTGTAGCCACTGGCCTATGCCAGAGCCATAGCAATGTGGGATCTGAGCTGTGTCTGCGACCCACACCACAGCTCACAGCAATGCCAGATCCTTAACCCACTGAGCAAGGCCAGGGATCGAACTTGCAACCTCATGGTTGGATTTGTTAACCACTGCACCACGATGGGAACTCCTCCCCTTCTATTTTAAATGATATTCTTGCTGGATAGAGTATTCTAGGTTGTAATTTTTTTCCTTTCAGTGCTTTAAATATAACTTGCCACTCCCTCCTGGCCTGTAGTGTTTCTGTAGAGAAATCAGCTGATAGCATTATGGGGGTTCCCTTATAATTAATGCTTTGCTTTTCTCTTGCTGCCTTTAGAATCCTCTCTTTAACTTTTGCCACTTTTATCATAATATGCCTTTGTGTGGGCCTGTTTGGGTTCAACTTGTTTGTGGCCCTCTGTGTTTCTTGTATCTTCATATCAATGTCCTCTACATTTGGAAAGTTTTCAGCCATAATTTCTTCCAAAATATTTTCAATCCCCTTTTATTTTTCTTATCCTCTGGAATTCCTATTATGTGTATATTGGCCCACTTTATATTATCCCATAGATCTCTTATATTGCTTTCATGTTTTTTTCATTTGGTTTTCTGTCTGCTGTCCTGATTGGGTGATTTCTACTATTCTATCTTCCACATCACCAATTCATTCCTCTGCATTAGTCATTCTGCTCATTATTGACTTTTGCTCAGTTTGCATATCTGCAAATGAATTTTCTAGTTTTTCTTGGCTCCACCTTATATTTTCTAGTTCCTTTCTAAATAAATCTGCATTACTGTTAATATCCTCTCTTAATTCCTTCAGTATTTTCACTATCTCCCTTTTGAACCCAATCTCTGCCAGACTGCAGAGGTCTGTTTCACTGTTGACTGCTTTAGGTGAATTCTCCTGTTGCTTTAAATGGGAATGGTTTCTGTGCTTCTTCATTTTGCTTGTGTTTTCCTTTTTCTGTGAGTTTGGGGAAGCCAAACTGCAGTCTTATAAGGCAACTTCTTTGCAAGAGTACTCCCTTGTATTTTTGGGGGCTTACTATTTATTTTTGGTGTGGGATTTTGAATATTTGCTGTGTCTTTCTTTGGTGTGAGCAGGCTTTTATCCTCAGGATGCTAAGTGTGTTTTCAGGGAGAGGAGGCAATGGGTAGGGCCAGCAGTCAGTGCCTGGTCATTGGGATCTCAACAGCAGCAAGGACCTGCAGGAAGTTGGCTCAGGCTACTCCTAGTTGTAGAGCCCTGGGAAGTGGTAATGGGCTCTAGGCAGATCTACAAGGTGACCAGAGCATTTGGCAGTAGCAGCAGTGGGGTGCCTGAGTTCCCAGGGGAATGAGAGCAACAACAGCTTGTGTTCAATTGCAGTGCCCTCTTCTGAGGTGACTGGAACCACAGGTGGTGCCTGTTCAGGGATCTCTAGTGGTAGCAGGCCACGACCACCTCTGCAGTCTGTGATAACTGGGGTGGATTGCCGCCACCACCTGTCAACCTTGCATGAAGCAACCCATCTCACTTAGCCCACATAGGAGGTGCTGTACAGGCTGCTCTTAGTTGCAGGATCCTGGGAAGTGATAGAGATCCAGTGTGTGGGTATTGCCTGGAGCTTTTGGCACTGACATCAGCAGAGCGGGTGTGTTCCCAGGTGTGCAAGAGCACCAACAGGTGGTATTTGGTCACAATGCCCTTCTCTGTAGTACCCTTGAGGTGAATGGGGCTGCAAGTCATGTCTGTTCATGGACCCCTAGTGGTGGTGAGCCACTCCCACATGTGGAGCCACAGATAGCTGTGGTGATTTGCCCCTGTCTCTTGTAGACCATTCAAGAAGCACCTCATTCTGCTTAGCCCCCCTCCAGGAGGTATGGCCCAAGCTTCTTCTAGTTGTGGGTTCTCGTGAAGGGACAGTGATCAAGCATCTGGGAAATGCCCAGAGTGTTTGGCAATGGCAGCAACATGGCAGGTGTGCTCCCAGGGGAGCGAGAGCAAGAACAGGTGGTGTTCTGTCGCAATGTCCTTCTCTGTGGTGCCCTTTCAGGTGGTTGGGCCTGCAAGTGATTTTTGTTCCAGGTATCCCTGGCAGCAGTGGGCCATGCCCACCTCTGGAGTCAGAGATGACAGTGGCAGTTTGGGCCTGCCAACTGCAGACCATGCAAGAAGCACACTGTCCCACTTAGCCCTCGAAGAAAATGCTGCACCAGTTGCTCCTAGTTGTAGGGTCTTAGGAAGGGACAGTGACCAAGTATCTGGGTGCTGTCCAGAACATTTGGCAGTGGCAGCTGCAGGGCGGTGTGTTCTCAGGGGAGTGAGAGAAATAGCGTGTGGTACTTGGTTGCAGTACCCTCTTTTATTCTTTTTTGCCAACCCTGACATGACTCAGGTCACAGGTGGAGACACTCAGGCTCCCAGTGGTGGCAAGCCATGCCTCCTTCTGGCCTCTGAGATGACCACCGTGGTCTGTTCCTGACACCTGTAGATTGTGCAAGAGCCATGTTAGCCCCCTCATGCCTGTAGCCTACATAAGAGGTGCCTGGGCACCAGTAGCCTGCGCAAGAGATGTCCAGTCTCCCCTAAATGAGCAAGAGGCTTCTCGCCACTGTAGTCTGCATCAGAGCTGCCCTGTTCTCTGAGAGCCTGTGGTCATGCACACACTCTGGTGCAGGGAGTTTCCTATGGTGATCTGCCCCTCCTCCTCTCCACTCCCCAACAATGGAGTCTTGCCTCTCCTATGGGTCTGGACCTTCTCCCTGGTTCCCTCTACCATGGCTTTCCCCTCCCTAGCCTGTGGTATACCGTTCCCAGCCCATGGAGCACCAGTCCTTAGCCCCTTCGGCTGTCTCCACATGGCCAACCCCAGTCTCCTCCCCGGGACTGACCTCTGGAGCCTAAGTCTCAGTGACCAGCCCCCGCCTGAGTGTCTGAGATGGTGGTGTCCTGGCTGGTTGTTCAGATCATCTGTGTAGTGCTCACTCTGCTTTGCTGTTCTCAGTCCAGCTGCTGTGATTTCCTCCGTGGCTTTGAGGTCCTTCCAATCTTTCTGTCAGTTAGGTGGCTTCCCAGGATGTGGGTTCCTTTTCTCCTTCAAAGCTTCCTCTCGGGAATGCTAGTCCCATCCTGATTCCTTTTTTCTCTCTTTTTTTCCTTTTGTTCTACCCAGTTATGCCAAGAGTTTCCCTTTTTGGAGGTTTAAGTTTTTCTGCCAGAGTTCAGTTGATGTTCTGTGTGAGTCGTTTTACATGTAGATGTGTTTTTTTGATGTGTTTGTGGGAGAAGGTGAGCGGGACCTCTTACTCCTCTGCCATCTTGCTCTGCTCCCCCTGATCCCAGCGTCCCTTTAGGCTCCTCCCTGTTCCCACATGTACTTTAGAAGAATGTGTATTCAGCTGCCTTTGGATGGAATGTTCTATAATTATCTATTAAGTCCATCTGGTCTAATGATTCATTCAGGGCCTGTGTCTCCTTACTGATTTTGTCTGGATGATCTGCCCATTGCTTTAAGTGGGGTGTTAAAGTCTCCCACTATTATTGTGTTATTGTCAATTTCTCCTTTTAAGGTTGTTAGCTGTTGACTTATATATTGTAGTGGTCCTATGTTGGGTGCATAGATATTTAAAATTTTTTATCTTCTTGGATTGATACTTTGATCGTTATGTAATGTCCTTTCTTGTCTATTAAAATAGTCTTTATTTTAAGGTCTATTTTGTTGGATATGAATATTGCCGCTTCCAACTTTCTTTTGATTCCCGTTTGCATGGAATACTTTCTTTCATCCTCTCACTTTCAATTTGTATGTGTCCCTAGAAGTGAAGTGGGTCTCTTAAAGACAGCATATATATGGATCTTGCTTTTGTATCCATTCAGCCAGTCTACGTCTTTTGGTTGGGGCATTTAGTCCATTAACATTTAAGATAATTATTGATATGTATGTTCTTATTGCCATTTTATTAATTGCTTTGGATTTGTTTTTGTTGCTCTTTTTTCTTCCTTTCTTCTCTTGTTCTCTCCTCTTATGGTTTGATGACTATCTTTAGTGTTGTATTTCAGTTGACTTTTCTTATTTGTGTATCAATTGTAGATTTTTGGTTTGCGTTTACCCTGAAGATTTTATATTGGAGTCTATATATATATGAGATTGTTTTAAGTTGTTGGTCCCTTAGTTGCAAATGCATCTCTAGTGTCCTGCATTTGTATCCTCCTCTTCTCATGATTTCTGATTTTGGTAGTATATTGTGTGTGGATGATTTCCTATCTTTACTGTATATATACCTTTACTGGTGAGCCTTGTCATTTGTGGTATTTTTGTTTCTAGTTGTGGCCCTTTTCTTTTCTGCCTAGAGAAGTTCCTTTAGTATTTGTTGTAAAGCTGGTTTAGTGGTGGTGAATTCTCTTAGCTTTTGCTTACCTGTGAAGCTTTTGATTTCTCTTTCAAATCTGAATGAGAGCCTTGTTGGATAAAGTAATCTTGGTTGGAGGATTTTTGCCCTTTCATCATGTTAAGTATATTGTGCCACTCCCTTCTGGCCTGCAGAGTTCCTGCTGAAAAATCTGCCAATGCATTATCAGGGTTCCCTTGTATGGTATTTGTTTCTTTTCCCTAGCTGCTTTCAGTATTTTCTCTTTGTCTTTAATTTTGGTCAGTTTCATTAATACGTGTCTCAGGGTGTTCCTCCTTGGGTTTATTTTACATGGCACTCATTGTGCTTCCTGGATTTGAGTGAGTGGTTCCTTTCCCACTTTAGGGAAGTTTTTGGGTATTATCTCTTGGAATATTTTTTCTGTCCCTTTCTCTTTCTTTTCTCCCTATAATATGGATATTGGTGCATTTAATGTTGTCCCAGAGTTCTCTGACACTCTCTTCATTTCTTTTCAATCTTTTTTCTCTTTTCTGTTCTGCATCCCGGATTTCCACTAATCTGCCCTCTGCCATGCTTATTTGTTCTTCTGCCTCCTGTATTCTGCTGTTGGTTGCATCCAATGAATTTTTTATTTCAGTTATTGTGTTTTGCATCTCTGCTTGCTTAAGTTTTAAATCTTGTATTTCTTTGCTCAGTCTTTGCTGTACATCATCAATCTTTGCCTCCAGTCTATTTTCAATGTTCTTGATCATCTTCACTATCATCAGTCTAAAGTATTTTTCCTGGAGGCTGTTAATCTCCAGATCACTTAGCTGTTTTTCTGTGGTTGTTTTCTTTCTTCCTTATCTGATTTATAGCTCACATCCTTTTCATTTTTATACGTTTTTGGTGAGGTGTCCTTTTGGCAGACAATAGAGTTGTAGCCTCTCTTACTTCTGTTATCTGCCCCCCTTGTGGCTGAAGTTGGTATGGGGGCTTGCTGTAGGCTTCCTGATGAGAGGGACTGGTGCTTGCCCACTGGTAGGTGGGCCTGATTCCTATCCCTCTGATGGGTGGGTCTTTGTCTCTGGGTGAGATTAGAGGTGGCTGTGTGCCTAGAGGATCTTTAGGCAGCCTTTTTACCGATGGGTGGGGCTGTGATCCCACCTGGATCATTCTTTGGCCTGGAGCTTCTTAGCACTGATGGGTGGGACCAGATTTTCCCAAAATGGCCACCTCCAGAGACACACGCTAATAAATATTTCAGAGAGTTTTGCCTCCCATGTCCTTCCCCCACAACAAGCCTCATTCACTCCCTGTTTTCCCAGGAGATCCTCCAAGAACTGCAGTCAGGTCCAACGAGATTCCTATGGAGCCTCTGCTTTGCCCTGGGACCCAGTGTGCATGAAAGTCTGTGTGTGCCTTTCAAGAATGGGTTCTCTGTTATCCACAGTCCCTTGGAGCACCTGTGCACAAGCTCCACTCGCCTTCAATGCCAGATGCTCCAGGTGCTTTTTCTCCCAATGCCAGATCCCCAGGAGTGAGGACTTCATGAGGGTCTCAGAACTCTCACTCCTATAGGTGAGTTTATGTGATACAGTTACTTTCCAGTCTGTGGGCTTTCCGCCCGGGAGGTATGGGGTTGCTTATGTCATGTATTCACCCCTCCTACCTCTTGATGTGGCCTCCTCTTTGTCTTTTGGAGTAGGATGTCTTTTTTCAAGTTTCCAGTTTCTTTGTTGGAAGGTTGTTCAGCATTTGGTTATAATTTTGTTGTTTTCATAAGAGAAGTGGAGCTCCAGCCCTATTCTGCCATCTTAATCCTGTCTCCTCCTTCTCTTTTTAATGGTTTCCTTTGCTGTGTAAACTTTGTTAAGTTTGATTAGGTCCTGTTTGTTTATTTTTGTTTTTATTTTTGTTGAGTTGGGAGACTGACCTAATAAAACATTTGTATGGTTTATAGTATGCTTGAATTTTCAATATTATTCTTGTTATACATGAAATGTCAATACCATTATTTATTAATTGTGAGAAATGATAGTTTACTTAACCTCTTAGGGTCTTTATTTGTAAAACAGGGATAACCATTGTGTTGATTGTTGGGGGGTGGGAGGATGCACTGAAGGTTTGGGATGGAAATGCTGTGAAATTTGGTTGTGATGATTGTTGTATACCTATAAATGTAATAAAATTCATTATTAAAAAATAAACTATGAAGCTTTAGTGTGATAATGAAAATGCTCAGTAAACTCTATACCCATAGAGTTAGTCATTATTATGATAACCTGGTTTATAATCCATTTACTATTTTTGTTCTTATTTGAACATAATGCTCCAGGTGTCATCTAACAAGTACATGAAGTGGATACTGACAATATATTAGATATGCTGCACCTATTAAAATGCAGCCGTAAAGATTTTATTAGCTATTTTTAAGTCAACTTACACTGATTCATATTGCTTGCAATTAGTTAATTGAGTTTTTTAAAAATATGTTACTATGTGGCCATAGGTCCTCCAAATTTTGTCTTATTTTTTCTTTGCCTTTTTAGGGCTGCACCCATGGCATATGGAGGTTCCCAGGCTAGGGGTTTAATTGGAGCTGTTGGCAGAGCCACATTAATGCCAGATCTAAGCCACGTCTGCAACCTATACCACAGCTCAGGCAACCCTGGATCTTTAACCCTCTGAGCGAGGCCAGCGATCAACCCCCAACCTCATCGTTTCTAGTTGGATTCATTTCCACTGCACCATGGTGGGAACTCCCAAATTTTATCTTTATAGGTAGGCTTTTTAATTCACCTATAAGGCTTTATCTTTACTCCTATTATATTTCATCTTATCTGAGTCAGTTGATTGTTGAGATGTTGATTCCTGATCCTGTTTTCTATTGTATTGGCTAGCTATTAGAGCTTTTGCTGATGGTTAGTATGTTTTACATATAATCCATACCCTTATTAAAGTAATAAATATACAGATGGAAGATCCACACCCCTTCCCATACCTTGTCCTGGGCTCCTCTTCCATTGTTCACCCATACCTTTTTTTCTTTTTTCTTTTTTTTTTGTCTTTTTGCCATGTCTTGGGCTGCTCCTGTGGCATATGGAGGTTCCCAGGCTAGGGGTCTAATCAGAGCTGTAGAGGTCAGCCTAAGCCAGAGCCACAGCAACGCGGGATCCTAGCCGCATCTGTGACCTACACCACAGCTCACGGCAATGCCGGATCCTTAACCCACTGAGCAAGGCCAGGATCGAACCTGCAACCTCATGGTTCCTAGTCGGATTCGTTAACCACTGTGTCACGACGGGAACTCCCACCTGTACCCTTTATCATAGCCTTTAATAAACTGCTAAACATATTTTTGGATGAGGAAAAAGAAGACAGCAACTATGAAAAAAACAGAGAAAGTTTCTGCATGACAAAATGCCATCTCTTGGCCAGCAACAACCCAAATATTCTTCCCAGGGGAAGATTGTTTTGCACTTGTAATAGGAAGGTGTTGACTGCCAAAGCATGTTTCTGGGATGACTATTCCTAGACTCACTAGCTTCTGACATGCTGTCAACGTGGAATTAAAACCCTTCAGAGTGAAGGACATGTGTCCTTGGACATTGACTGACACCATACTCAGGGCCTCTGTGACAAAGGAAGGGAAACCAGATTTGTAATACATATAGAAACACGATGGAAGATTAGGAGACAAGATGGTGGACGAGATGGTAGAAGGACTAAGGCTCACCTCTGCTCACAAAAACACCAAAATAACAACTGTTAACAACCATTAACAAAGAAGACAGCAACCTACCAAAAAATTTATTCTACATCCAAAGACAAGAAGGTATGAGATGGTAGGAGGTGTACTTTCATGATATAGTCAAATCCCATACTCGCCAGGTGGGCCACCCATGAACTAGAAAATAATTATATCCCAGAGGTTCTCTCACAGGAGTGAGTTCTAAGCCCCACATCAGGCTCCCCAGTTTGGAGGTCTGGCATTGGGAGGAGACCTCAGAGCATTTGGCTTTGAGGCCAGCAGGGCATGAGTGCAGGAGCTCCATAGGACTTGGGGAAACAGAGACTTCACTTGTGGAGGGCACGTAGAAGTTTTCATGTTCACTGGGACCCAGGGCAATGCAGGGTCCCAGTGACTCCATAGAAGACTAGGCCAGACTTACCCCACAGGTCTAAGAGGGTCACCTGGGGAGGTGAGGGTTGGCTATGGCTCACTGTGGAGGCAAGGACACTGGTGGCAGATGAATCTGGGGATATTCATTGGCATAAGCTCTCCCAGAGATCGCCATTTTGGCATCAAGACCTGGCTCACTCAACAGCAGTGCTTCAGTGTTGGGATGCATCATGCCAAACAATAGCCTTGGAACGGAGACCTATCCATCAGCATACAGGCTACATAAGGTCATCCTGAGACTAATGCTGCCTCTAAACACACAGCTTGATATGGCTCTGCCCACTAGAACAATAAGACCCAGCTCCACCCACCAGTGGGGAAGCACCAGTCCTTCCAACCAGGAAGCCTACCTGAACCAACCTCATCCACTAGGGGAGACAGCAGAAGCAAGAAGAACTACAATCCTGCAGCCTATTGAATAGAGACCACAAACACAGAAAGTTAGACAAAATGAGAGAGCAGAGAAATATTTTCCAGAGGAAGGAATAAGATAAAACTTCAGAGGAATAACTAAATGAAGTGGAGATAGGCCATTTACCTGTAAAAGAATTCAAAGTAATGATAATAATGATGGTCTAAGATCTTGGAAAAAGAATGGACAAAGAGACTGAGAAGATACTAGATATGTTTATCAAAGAGTTTGAAGATTTAATGAACAAAAAAATAGAGATGAACAATATAATGACTAAAACAAAAAATACTCTAGAAGGAATCAATAGAACAAATGAGGCAGAAAAATGACTAAGTGACCTGGAAGATAGACTGGTGGAAATAATTTCTGCTGAACAGAATAAAGAGAAAGAATGACAAAAAATGAGGACAGTCTAAGAGACTTCTGGGACAATATTAAATGCACCAACATTTGCATGGCAAAAGGAGAAGAGAGAGAGAAAGGGCTGGAGAAAATATTTGAAGAAATAATCATCAAAAACTTCCCAAACATGGGAAAGGAAACACTCAAGTACAGGAAGCACATGCAGGATAAATCCAAGGAGGAACATGCTAAGACACGTATTAATGAAAATGACAAACATTGAAGACAAAGAGAAAATATTAAATGCAACAAGGAAATAGCAACAAATAGCATTCAAGTAAATTCCCATAGTCATCAGCTGATTTTTTAGCAGAAACTCTGCAGGCCAGAAAGGATGGCATGTTATATTTAAGGTCATGAAAGGGAAAAAAACTACAAATAAGAACACTCTACCGAGCAAGGATCTCATTCAGATTCAATGGAGAAATCAAAAGCATTACAGATAAGCAAACGCTAAGAGAATTTAGCACCATCAAGCCAGGATTACAATAAATGCTCTTTTAGAACATCTCTGAGCAGAAAATATCACAAATAGAAACAAGAAAATTATGAATGGGAAAGCTCACTGGTAAAGGCAAACGTACAGTAATGATAGGATATCATCTACACACAAATATGATATTAAAACCAGTAATTGAGAGAAGCGGTGAGTACAAATGCAGGATTTTGGAAAGGCTTTTGAAATTAAGAGATTAGCAACTGAAAACACTCTGTATATACACAGACTGCCATATTAAAATCTCATGGGGACTGCAAGCCAAAAATCTACAGTAGGTATACACACAAAACAGATAAAGCAATCTAAACACAATACTAAAAATAGTCATCAAATCATAAGAGAAGAGAACAAAAGAGAATGGGGAAAAGACTTACAAATCCAAAACAATGAACAAAATGGCAATAAGAACATGCATATTGACAATTATGTTAAATGTGAATGAATTAAATGCTTCAACCAAAAGACACAGACTAGCTCAATGGAGGTCAAAACAAGACCTCTACATATGCTGTCTACAAGAGACCCGCTTCAAATCTAGGGACACATACAGATTCAAAGGGAGGGGATGAGACCAGATTCTATAGAACTCTTAGAAGAAAACATAGGCAGAATACTTTGATAGTAGCAATAACTTTTTGGATCCACTTCCTAAAGTAATGAAAATAAAAACAAATGGGACCCAATTAAACTTAAAAGCTTTTTGCATAGCAAAGGAAACCATTAAAAAAATGAAAAGACAACCTACATAATGGGAGAAAATATTTGCAAATAAAGAGACTGACAAGGGATTAATCTCCATAATATACAAATAACTCATGCAGCTAAATAATAATAAAAAAACCCAATACAAAATAGACAGACAATCTAATTAGACATTTCTCCAAAGAAGACATACAGTTGGCCAATAGGCCCATGAAAAGATGCTCAACATTGCTAATCATTAGAGAAATGCAAATCAAAACTACAGTAAGGTACCATCCTACGCTGGTGAGAATGGCCATTATTAAAAAGCATACAAACAATTAACTCTGGAGAAGGTGCGGAGGAAAGGGAACTCCTCTGCACTGTTGGTGGGAATATAAATTAGTGCAACCACTTTTGAGAGCACTACGGAGGTTCCTCAAGTAACTAAAATTAGAGTTGCTGTATGATCTAGCTATCACACTCCTATAGTCCTTGAGGAGGAGCTAAAGGTCCCAGCCAAGGATGGGGGTGGGAAGGAGTTGTGGTATTTAGTAACTCTCTCTCATCAGTCATCAGTTAAGGAATTTCACTCAGGGATTATTAATTCTGGCCTTCCATGTGTGGGCAAGGTGAGTTCTGGCAGCCCTTCAGCCAAGATACAGTTGCAGGCTGATGTACAGTGAGCACCGAGAGATTTTCAATAGCTAATTTAACACATTTGAAGAAGTTAGGAAGAAAACCATTTAGAACAATACACTTAAAATGAAATTATTGAAATAAAAAGACATGTAATAGGCAAAGAGAATCTTGGTAGAAGCAATTATTAGATTGAGATTAGTTGTCACCTTTAGCCCTAAAGGTGTCAGCATCTAAAATTTTCTCTTTTTTTAGTGAGTTAAAAACTGCAGTAACAAAGTTGAATTGAGCAGTGACTCTCTTTTTAGTGTATTACCATTAAGTAGGATGTTCTGCAGGTTTGTGGTATTAATGCAGTTTTCCACTAAGCCTCACCAATCTAAATTTATTTCATTTTTTATTAAGAAAATATTAAGTCATGTCAAATATTATAGTTTTGTATCTCACAAGATAACCATATTGTGTCATTTAATTTTATGTCTGTCTTTTGCAAGCAACATATAGCTGGATTTTTATTTGTGAATGTATGTATTTAATTTTAACCTTTTCTTAGGGTCTGTCATAAAAATTTAACACATTCTTATTTATCACGATGACAAATGTGTTTGAAATTATTTTTGCCATCTTTTTTAGTTTTCCTCTTTTAACTAAAATTTTCAGTTATTTTTATTTTGCTTTCTTATTCTTGTCCTCTATTACTGTTTTTTCTTCATCCTAAACTTCTACCTTCCGCCACCTCCAATGCTGTAATCATTTAAGATTTTTAGTTCGAGATTGTCTTTAAATTTTAACATTGATATATAAGTACACATTGAACACGTGTTTTTAGTCTTCATTGCCCCTCCCTATTAGCACTAATGCATCTGTTTTTATGTATGTATGTATTTACTCATGAAGTAAAATGTGCATAGTACTCTATTTTTTGCCCTTTTTGGTATACAAAAGAATATGGTTGTATAATCACCACCACATCAAGAGACAGGACAGTTCTATTAATTTGGTAATCCTCTTGGGCTCTAGTGTAGTCAGTCCTTCCCCCAACTGCAGTTCCTAACAACCATTCATTTGTTTTCTGTACCTATAATTTTTGCCTCTTCCGAAATGCCATATAAATGCAACTACACAATATGAGTATTTGGGTCAGGCTTTTTTCACTTAGAATAACGACTTGAGATTCATGCATATGTTGTGCATATCAGTAACTGGTTTCTCCTTATTGTTGAGTAGTATTTAATAATTTTTTTTTGGTATCCCACATTTTCCTCTTTGAAACATTTTTTATTTTGCTGCAGCAACCCTTTTAGGGAGAGCCTGTAGGTGGTAGACCTTTGAAGTTCTTGTTTGTGCAAATTTATTTTTATTTAAACTTGAATAAAGTAATATTTTTACTGGCATATACTTTGGTTTAATGTCATTCTGTTCAGACTTTTGTAGGCATTTCTGCACTTTTTTCTAGGACCAAATGCTACTGAATGACATATCTGATGCTGATCTGATGTCTGGCCCTTTTATAAGCAGTTTAGATAACTTTTATTTGTTGAACTTTCAGAATTTTCTCAATGGTTTGATTTTAGTGGTTTCACTAAGATGTGATTCTTCATACTGCTTGGCTCTTGGTGGACTTTCAGTCTCAAGACTTGACTTTCTCTTCAACTTTGTAAAGTGCTCTTTGCTCTCCCTCTTTTCCTTCATATTCTCTCTAGACTTCCTTTTGTAGTAAAGCAGGGACTATCTGAATTCATCTTCCATATCATTTAACACTTCTCTATTTTTTTACTCTTTCTGTTTTTTATTATACTCACTTCTGCTTTTACTGATTATTAGGTTCATTCAGGCTCTAAATATTTTTTTGCTCTTATTTCCTTTTAAGGTTACTTGCCCTCAGAAGGTTTCTGCCCAATCTCACCTATGATGCTGCCACTGGAATTATCTAGTCATCTCCCTCATTCAAAACTCATATCAGAGACTTTAAAATGCTCTATTTATTTATTTTTATCCAGTCACCTTCTTCAAAGAGGAATGGATTACCCATTATTGAGGTCCTACTATAAGCCACTTACCAGCAGGAGCTCTCTTATTGTATTCTTATAACAACCTATTAGGTAGGTAGGCATTATTAAAACTCTTTTTACAAATGATGGACTCAAAGAAGTTAAGTTACTTGCCTACATCACACAATTATTAAGAATGCCAACTAAGGGAGTTCCAATTATGGCTCAGCAAGTTAAGAACCCGATATATGTTGTGGGTTTGATCTCTGGCCTCGCTCAGTGGGTTAAGTTATCCAGTGTTGCTTCAAGCTGTAGAGTACATCATAGATGCAGCTTGGATCCCATGTGATGGCTGTGACTGTGTGCAGGATAGCAGCTGCAGCTCTGATTTGACCCTTAGCCTGGGAAATTTCTATGCCACAGTGAGGCCCTAAAAAGAAAAAAAGAATGCCAACTAAAAATTGTTGCTCACCATCTGGTTCCACAAGAATGAAGTCACTAGCCACTGCAGCTACTGACCTTCAACACACCCCGAAAGCGGTTCAGGGTGAAGATCAGGAATGAAGCAGTCTGTGCTTTAGGAAAAACTGGCATAAAAAGCCATCACACAGTTAAGACATTTCAGGAGAAAATTTTATGATCCCAATTTCTTGCATCTTTTCATATCTAGAAAAGCACCAAAATCATTAATGGGAACATCTGCTCATCATAATTAGCTGCAACCGTCTGCCAAAATTATGCATGATTGCTCATATGCTCATCACTGAAATCACATATATACTGATCTCTCCATCCCCCACCCCTTTGCAACAGTTTCTCAGAGCTATGTGAGAGGCTATCTTCTAGGCTATCATTCTTATTTGGCCCCCCAAAAAACTTAACTCACAACTCTCATGTTGTGCACTTTTTTTCAGTCAACAGTTTTTGTGACCAACAAAGGAACCCAGAGCAACTTCTCTTCTTCACCTGAACTTTGTGAGGAACACAAGTTATATATCAGCAGATGCCTCTGTGCCCATCTGCCTCCTTGGAGAGTCCTGACAAATTTGTGTAACACTCTTCTGGTTCTCAGATCTTCCATATTGGTTGATGATCCTGAGTTCTATTTGGTAGGGTATAGCAGGTACCTGACTCCCCAGGTGAAAGATACTGGGAGAGCTTGGTTGAAAAATACTGAGGTTTGCTCAGCTGAAAGACACTCAGCAGTCTGGGCCTAGTGATTAGATAAGAGGGGTGATCTGACACATTTACTCAATTTGGCTGCCTGAATAGAATTTTTCATTATAAAAGTGGAAGATATTATATGAGAGCTTTGCACCAAAGAAGGATAAGACTTCTCTCTGTCAGTTATGTGTTTCATAGGCAACTAAGAAATTTATCGGAGTGGTGGGGGCAGAGTCCTCATACTGTGCAGTGGTCCCATAGGGAAACCCACTCATTAATTAAAAGACTTGTTCATCCAGGTATCATGTGTAAGAACTGGCCATTCAGTGATTCAAGCATCCACAGTGGTCTTAGACTACTGAAGGGAGAAACTGAGACAGGTAAGACAGATGAAAGGACTCTAGGGTGACACCTAGAGCAGTTAAACTCATAAGCAATATGGTGGGTCACCACACAATTTAATTAGAACATTTTATCCCCAACAAATTCAATTTTAAAATGGAAAATAGAGCCTCTCAAACAGAGAAATGAAGACTATCAGTGAGCCATCCTCCAACTAACACTCCAGCCAGGCTTATGTATGTACAAAATTTATACTTACAAGTACTTACTTAATTGGGAATTGAAAGAAAATCTTGCTGTGAAAATGGTCAAGATGTGCTCTTATATTGCATATGCCATTCCAAGAGAAAACTGGCTTGATAAAACATCTTTTCAGAGTTCTGATCCTGAGGGAACAACTCCTAAGAGAACTTACTTTTCTCTCCCTGTGCCTTGAGATGTGAATATTATTTCAGGGTTCTCAGGAGTTCCCATCTTATCTAGACCATCTCTAATTCCTGAGACTGAGGGGAAAAAAGGAAGGAAGGGGAAGAATTTAACTTATTCCAATTATTATTTATAAAACTGGAAAGTTTTATATTGTAATACCTGATTCATGACTAAGTTTTAAAGTGAAGCGAAGAGATGCCTGGTTGTGTTTGTCTATATGTCCATGTGTACATTATAAATACATATATCTCTACTTTTGAATAGTACTTTCAAAATTAATTTTTAAATGAGCTAACTTAATTGGCTTATTAAGTCCTTATAAAAATTCTTGGAAATATAGAGAAACTAACCCAAATGAATGTCAGGTTCACTGAATTGAGAAATAGTATTAAATTAATACCTGGTATTAAAATTAATTTAATTTTATTGATTTAATAATATATACATGTCTTTAGAGTCATCAATATTTATAATACTTTCATTGTACCTAATTTTAATAGAAGTTAAATAAGATCTTATTATATCTGTTGCAAATTTGTCAGCAAGAAAAATAACTTGACATGATGAAATTTTTATAAGTAAATTAAATGTAAATGAGACAAGAGCTTCTGGGTCAACCTTTTAGGAGTAGTAATGTTTTATAAATGTCTACTTAAAAATAATCTCTCCAGACATTTGGTAACTTAAAATTTTAGAGTTTTACTAAATTCAGTTAAATGATGGAATTTTACTGAATAACTAGGCCATTCCCGAATAAAATAAGATACTGAAATGTTAACTACTGAACACTGGTTTCTTTTTACAGAGAAACTAAAGGTATTTAGGACTATTAATAGATATATTTGATCCCACACTGAGATATTTTCTGTGAGGAGGCACATGTTTTTAGAAATTATTATTGGTATTTATCTTTGCCAATCTACAGAATGCTAATGTAAAAGACAGCTCATAATTGTTTACTTCTTAATTTTCACAGGAATTAAAGTTTTTAAAAGTTGATGATTCTAATTCAAATATGCAATTAAAGCTACTGAAATAAGGGAAACATGTTAGTATACAGTAGCAAAGTAGGATGTATATTTTTAGTAAAAGAAGGTATGAGAAATGGAGTTGTATTTTATTGAGGGAAAAGAAAATAATTTTTGTCCTAGAGTTGATTGTTCCTGGGTAGGGAAAAAAATAAAGAACAAACTAATATAAATATAGAAAGTTATGGAAGATTTATGGAAAATGACCATGAGAAAAGTATTCTGTGCATAATCAGAATTGGCTAGGTTTAGAATAAATTTGAGTAAATTTCAAAAGTAAGATGGTACAAAACCTGAATTTGGTTTTTCTCTCTAAGAGGACAAAATTTTTAAAAATGTCAGTCTGCTTTTGATAACAGACTTAAATTTATTTACCTTTTAAGTGATCTGTTCCATATTTGCATTTGAAATTTTTTATTGTCACTTTGGTTAAGTGAATAAGTGTTGTTTCATAGTGACCCATGATCCTATTTAACCAAGAGTTTTAAAACATTTTTGATATTTTTTGACAAATTTCCCAAATCAAATTCTAATGAAGCTCCTTTGATCTCTAGCTAACTCTGGATGTTTCAAAGGGTCCCTGAAACATCCTAAAGAGACATATTAAACCAATTAGGTTCATTTGGTATGTTAAATTACATGAGAAATATTGTCAAATGAGTAATAAATTTTCTTAGGCTATGTTGTATGGGTAAACGCTGTTAATATAAGTATTCTAGAACTTATATGGAATGCCTAAAAAACTGGTATGTCCTACTAAAATGTTATCAGTCATAAACCCGGTTATTATCTTAAAATAATGTATATCACAGGAGTAACTATTTCTTTGTCAATTGCATTGTAATAAGGTCTTCATTCGTGCCTTCTTAAGTCTTTTATCGTTCATAGATAGCTATCATTTTACTCTGATGTCTTTGCAAAATGCATTCTCTTCAAGAAGATTCATAGCAAGGACTTTTTCATCAGTTCCCATTTCTGATAACTTTCAGATCATACTGTTGAACTGGGCAAAAAAATTAAAGAATTCTAATGGAAAACCTGATAGCTTCATGAAACAGTTAACAAAAAGGATATGTTATATAGAATTGAGTGAACTGGTAAATATGGTTATAATTTTTATGGTTTCTGCTGAAATATTACTGGCTTTTAATCTGTGTTTTCCAGATACAAGGAAAATGTTCTCTCTAAACTAATTATGATTTATAACATTTTGGTAAATTATACCTTTGTAAACAGAATTGAAATAATTATCCCTCTAGAGATAGGAAACTCTTAGGTCCCCAGAAGCTTCTTTAGTTTAATTAGGAAGACTACCTTATAACAGATGCATGAATCTCAAGCAATTTTGAAGACCTCAAAAAAGAAGGCATTCACTCAAATATCAAGCAAAATCTATAACAAGCCCTGGTGTGGTTTTCCTGGCCTTGAGAGGCATTTAAAAAATTCAATCTGAAATTCCTTATTAAAAAGTCCAGGGTAGCCAATTTTAAAAGAGCCTGCATGATCAATTACATTTATGAAAAACATCAGAAAAGTTTATTGAAATAAGATTTATTTTGCAAACGAATTAGTCTTAATTTGGCTAAATTTGGAAGAAATGAGGATAATTATAGGAACAAAAAATGATGTTTCAGTGAAGATTAAATTCTAGTTTTGTTAATTAAGGTTTCTATTTACTAAGTCTCACTTCCCAGTTCTGGCTGTTATATTACTGTAATGGAATTAAATTATTAAAAGGACACTCTACATTGTTTCTGAAGCTTATCTCAGTAATCAATCTTTAGATAAGGATTGGATGCTCCATGACCTGCAACAGGAGACTCCACATACTGGAAAAGATATGATTTAAAGGATTATGTCCAACCCAGACAGAAGGACACTTATCAGGTCTCTTAACCAGCTCATGCACAGTGAAATTGAAGGAAATTGACTCTTAGATTAATATTTCCCATTTAGAAAGGGCCCCTAAACTGGACTGGTCTATAGAGATGATTGCTGACCTCAAACTTACCTTAAAATGCCACACAAACAGAGAAAAAACTACACTCACATCAGGACAAGAAGACAGCATAAGAAGAGAGCTGTCCCAAGATGTTATACCTGACCTGTATGATCATTTTTAGTATTTTATATATTTTTTGGACTTCTTTAACCTTTGCATATGAATTAAATGCTTTTTTTTTCTATAAGGATCATGATCCCATATACTAGTTTTAAAAATCAATCCAATTGTTGGGTTTGTGGTCAATTAGCTGTGTTTAGGACTTCTGGTTTATCTTGGTGGATTTCTTTTCTCCAAGGCTCTAACTAGGTGGCCCTTGGAACAGTTATTCTAGAAGAAAGAAGTTATGGTTTTGTTTGGGCCTCTGTTAATATTACTATTTGGGACGCTTTCACTTGGCTAATCAATCATACCTGCTCTGACCATTGCCACAAATATGAATTTTCTAAGAGTCTCATGCTTTACTGACTGAGCTAACCAGGTACTTAGGATTTTCTCTTAAAGTTACTCAAGCTAATCAGAGCCACAAGCAAAATCAGTCAAAGAATATAACCTCTCTCAGTTTTAGAATGGATTTTTATGGCTAACTCTAGACTATGAATCATTTAAGTTTAAGGGCCCCTTATGTTTGGAATAATCAAATTATGCCAAAGATATTCAGCCTAATAACACTAGGAAGTTGAGCTCATTTCCTTATGAACAAAGGCTGTATATCATTTCCCTTAAAGAGTTGTTACAGAACAGACTAAATCAGATAAGCGACCTGGATATATACTGGGCTGTACTTAATGGAAGTTCTTAGCTTAAATTCTTACTTATGACCTTACTAAACTACTACCTATATTATTTATGTACTGACTATTGCACAAGATTATTTTTTTCTTGCTTTACCAAATGTGTGACTGAGCCTTTGATAAAATCATGACTAGGTGACTTAAAGCAAGTAACCAGTTACATAGTTCTGTGCAAGATCAATGATTGTAACAGCGTAACTCTACATATGGGAAGAAGCAATAAGAGGGAACCATTTCCTGGACCATAACAGACTAGTAAGACAGATGGTCCAGAGACCTTTGGCTACTGTTAATCAGGCCAGTAATAGCACACTGAGTGGCCTATCAATGAAGTCCTTGCCTGACCTAGGAATGAGCATTCCTAGCACCACAGGACAAAATCGTCCTGAAATGCCTCACAAACCATGGTTGAATTTATGATCATGAGGGGGCACTGCCAACTAAAAATTACTGCTCACTATCTGGTTCTAAAAGAATGAAGTCACTAGTCACTGCAGTCACTGACTGTCAACATACTCTGAAAGGAGTTCAGGACTCTGTGCTCTAGGAAAAACTGGCAGAACAGGGCTTCACAGAGATAATTTAAGAGCCCATTTCTTGTATCATAAATTTAGAAAAACACTAAAATCATTAATGGGGACATCGGCTCCTTGTGACTAGCAGCAACCTTTTGCCAAAATGTGTGTTTGACTAAAGGTATTCCCCCTTCACTAATGTCATATATATATACTGATAGCCCCCATCCCACGACCTCTTTGTAGTAAGAAGTTCTTCAGAACTATCTGAGAGGCTGTATTCCAGGCTATAGTTCCCATCTGGTGCCAAATAAAACTTAACTCACAACTCTCACATTTTTTTTTTTCTTCCTGTTGACAAGAAGAATGGTAATTCAAATCCGGGTATGTCTGACTGCAAAGATACCCTTTCAATCCGAAAAGTCCTTCACGGGACAGTTGTTACATATCACCTCTAAACATCATATCCTCTCATACTGAACATTGCTAGTTGTTTTCAGGAATTTCTCTCTTAATATTCATTTGCTGTTTCTTAGTGGTTCCAACTTTTTGCCTTCTCTTTTCATTACATAGGCTTTGCTATTCTTGCTCCCATAACACTTTGTGTCATTTAACTTATGAACTCTCACAAATGAATTGCTAATGAGAAGAGTGAATCATTTTCCATGTTTAGTTTCTAAGATTTCTTATTTTGAAAGAATAGATTTCCAAATATTAACTTGCTTTAACTGATTACTCATATAAACCCCACCTTCATAAATTTATCTTAAAAATAAAAGCCTTCCAAGTTAGAATACATGAATTGCTCTTTTAAAATTATTGGACAAAAGTTTAGGAGGTTGCATTGTTATGGGCTATTTTAGAATTGTCTTCTATAATATGAATTTATTCTCAGAGGAATACTGCTTAGAATAGAAACCAGATGTGTTTTTCAAGACTAGACTGAAAAAAATGATAAACAAGTTGAAAATTAATATAAGAATGACCTAAGGGGGTTTCTAGAAACTTGAAGCATGGGTATAATAGAAAAAGTGTGTGTGTGTGTGTGTGTATGAGAGAGAGAGAAAGAGAGGAGAATAAAAAAAAGTAGAGGAGAAAAATGCAGCAAGAAAAGGAAGGGGAATGGATCATATAAGAAACAGTTTCAGAATTCAAAACCAAATAAAAAGTGCCTAAATCTTGGTAAATATTTAGTATCACCAAGGAAAAAGCATAATTTAATTTCTAACTATAAATCAAAAAGTAAAAATTTTGTAAGAAATTCCCAGTGGGACAAGATGAGGAGTTCCCATTTCATTACCATTTTTGAATTAGTCTTTAGTCATCCCTTTGGTTGGACTAAGTATTAGAATTATCCTCTTTGATTTTATTTATCGAAGGCAAAAATAGTGAAGTTAAATGCTATCCCAACAAACAATTCCATTTTAGAATAATTTAAAATATAGCAAAGCTTCATTTATTTGGAGTCCCTTACTTCAGAATTTGTTACCATTCAAACTGAATTTGCACTGAAATCTATCTTTTTGCTTTGCAGATATTCCCAAGGTAGAACAAATTAGTAGGATAAATCAGTTGTAGGGGGAGATTTTAAAAAATATTTAAAAGAGAAAGCAACTTTCAAAAATCCTTTAGTACTTTCACATTTACATTTGCCGATTAGTTAATAAACTATTTCCATATTTTTCTTATTGATTCGGTTAAGCCAAGTGACAGTCTGATTTATTATACATAAAGTTCTTGGCATTAATAAACAGTATTCTTTTAAAAAATATACAATAATTTTTTATTTTTACTAATTCAGCAACTTTCTAAACTCATGAAACAATGTTTCCGACTTCTAAGTTTCTTAGGCTAGGAAATCAAAGCTATAACCATGTGCAGTCAAAAAATCAGTCTTCTGTTTTCTTCTGGCTACTATCAAATGACTGATAGGACCATCTTTTTTTCCTTCAAATTGACTCTTTTTCATGGCATTAGATATACAAAATTTTAGTTTGTGACATTTGTTGTTGCTGTGTAATTCAATATGGCATAACATGCTGATGTGAACTACTCTACTACAACATTCCCCTAGAATACAGAAGCAATTTTCTCTTAGGTAGAATACCCAGAGAGAGTACTAAGTACTGATTTCTTGTAAAATACCAACATCATTATTAATGTATTTCTCAGTGTCACAAGAGTTGACTGAACCCTGTATATTAACCTATATTTGGACAATTGTGATACCCATTTGTGGCTAAAATCAAAGAATAAAACTCTTTTAGACTTTGTTACAATAGGATGTCATAACACAGCTTGACTTCTGTTAATTTCATGTGTTATAATACTGGGGCCTATGTTATTTTTGGTTGTCAGAAATATTCTTATTAGGAAAATGAGGGAGGATAGCCCTTAACATTTTTGTCAAAATACCTACTTAATCCTGTTAGAAAAAGAGATTTTGTGTGTGTGTGTTGGAGTGCCTTAAAAAGAAACTCTAGGTCTAATTCCATACTTCTGTGGTAATTGATCTACAAGATGCTGACTGGTTCTCATTTTAAAGGAGGAAGAAGTCCTCACAAAGTTTCCAGGATGATCACACTACTTATTATTATTACCCATTATACATCAGCTCAAACCAAAGTCCCCACCATTGATGTCAAGATCAGACACACATGGGTTTCATATCACTTCACTTTCCCTTGCAAAGTCTGTTCTGTTCCAGTTATACTGTCATTTAGTTTCTAGGGCAAACCAAGCTCATCTTCACCTAAGAAACACTTTTCCTTGTTACCGTTGCCTGGAATGTATTACCTTCACTTCTGATTTCTTCTTATCCTTCGGATCTCAGCTTAAATGTCACTTCCTCAGAAAGGTTTTTAGTGACCAGACTCAAACTACCCCTTCCCTTCCCTTCTCCTTTATGTTATTTGCTGCCATAGCACCTATTGATTTCCTCCTGTAATATCATCAGAATTCTTTTTATATGTTTATAATCTGTCCCTTCCTCCATAATTTAAGCCCCATGAGGTCAAGGACCTTGCTTATCTATTGACCAGTATATATCATATTGCATACTACCTAAATACACAGGAAGTGTTGATTAAAGAAAGTAGCTGAGTTAATCAAGGACCAAAGATTTGACTGCATCCTTGGAAACTCAATATGTAAAACTTCAAAGGAAATACCTGATAATTGCTTACATGACTCTTGGGTCTCTCACCAGACTGAAGATATAAGAGAGACCAAAGAAAGAGAGGAGGAGTGAAGGCAGAGAAGGTAGTGAAAGAGAGAAAAGGAGAGATAGAATTTGTGAGGAAGATTTCTTTTCTGTCAGTCCCCTTCATCACCAAGGGAGCAGGTGAATCTCTCTTTACCTCGAATCTACTGAGAGAGTCAGGTATTTGGGAAGTATTGAGGATCACAAGAAGATGCTGGGAACAGAAGTTCCTATATTAGAAAAAGAAGGCTAGAATTTTGTTTAGGAAAAGCAGAGATGTTACTAAATACTTCTGAGCAGAAAAATAACATGATTACAACTTCTGAGCTTTAGGAAGGTTAATCTGATAGCAACAGTTAAAATGGATTGGAGGTTGGTGAGAGGAGATGAAAAGAGATGGATTAGGAATAGACTTAGTACAAAAGATAATGATTACTTGACTTAGGCTGTGAAGGTGATAACTGATAGGAAGAAACAGGTAGGGAAGAAGTTGTGGTGGTAGAAATGTCACTGTTGGAACTGATTAGAAGAATAAGGAGAATTCATTATGACTGATTTAATATTAAATACCAGTGACGGGGAAATATGAATTATATTTAAAGATGGCAAGAACACTTAGTTTGAAAAGAAAGCTAAGGGGAACTATGAACCTCTTTTTTCCCATGCATAAGTTATTTTGTTAGCCACCAGTTTTACATGAAACTGTGTTTTACCAGACACCTGGCTTTTTGTGAACATATCTTCATACTAAACTTCTCTGTAAGTTTTTTCTCCTTCTTTATTACCTTTATTCTGTCCCCTTCTCCCACTTTTGAAAAGTTCATCTAGTTCTGAAAAGTCATGGTTTTAAAACTAGTATGTGAAAAATTAAACCAATTTTGTTATTAATACAGTGACATCAATGAACTATTAAAAAATTGTTGATGCTAGTTTTACCCCTTATTTTGCTATTCAGGCAATGAGTATGGAACCAAAGAATGAGAATTTAAAGCAAAGGATGTTATAGCCCTAATTGCACAGGGTGTTTGTTATTTTTCATAGTGTTTGCCACTTTGGGGTGAAGCAAAACTCTCCTCATGGCCATTATAACAATTTCCAACTGTTAGAGTGGCAATAGACTGTCAAAAAAAGGCACTGACATACAGCACTGAATCAAGGAGACTGATTATTTGCTGAAGTTAAGCACTAATTTAAGGATAGTCAAGGCACTTGAGAGTAAATTATATAATTTAACTTCATTATACAGATATTTCCAAATTGAAAAAAAACCCCACCTAGTTACTCTAGAGATCTTATTCCAGTTCTAAAGTTGTTTAGTAAATTCAAAATATGATTTAAAGAATTAGAAGTTAAGATTATCATTTCAGAGAACTTTTATAAATTAAATTAAACAAATTTTTACAGACCTGGAAACACGATGAGATAAGATGCATTTGTAAACTGAGATATTTATACAGTTGAGTCACAGGCACACCACAATTTTGAGCATATGACTCAGACTTTGTATCTTATATACAGTTAGTTTTAAAATGTTAGGGCATTATGCCAAGAGCGAGCACAAAGTTTGCATAATTAAAGATTTGTAGGCTCACTCAATGATTTCAGGGATTTTACTCCAGAATTTAAACTATTGTCTTTGACCAGGTCAACAAGAGCGAGCACAAAGTTTGCATAATTAAAGATTTGTAGGCTCACTCAGTGATTTCAGGGATTTTACTCCAGAATTTAAACTATTGTCTTTGACCAGGTCTACAAGGTTTGGAGTAGCAGGCCTGTACTCCAGATTATTATTATACTTAGACTAAACCTAAACTGCTATTACCACGACCGTCATATTTCTCTATGATCTAGCTCCCATCTATTTTTGTTTCCCTTACTTTTCTCAGCTTTTCCCATTGCTCATGTACTTCATTCACAATGGTCTTCTTTCAGTTCTTGGACCAAACGAAGGTCATTCCTGTTCCAGGAAGCTCAGAATTTACTTCCTCAGATGGGCCTTTCCTACTTAAAGTAGGACTCTCTATTCCATTTACCCCTCTACTTCCTACCTCCTTGAATGCCTTCTTTGCATCCTACCCACACCCAGAACACACACATGCATGCCAAAGATCAGAGTGTTTATGTTTATTCCCTCACTGGAATGCATACTCTGTCAGGGCAAAGGCCATTTCCAGAAATCTCACCATTGTATCTCCGAAAAGTTGAGGATAACATCTGGCACCAAGTAGCTGTTTGGTAAATATTTGTTAAGTGAATGAACCAAGGAAGTAAGTAATACTGGTTGTAGGGCATGGTCCAAAGTTGAGGCTGAATTCATGGAATGGGACTGATGGAAGAAAGATGAAGATAAATCCAGTGTGATAAAAGCAATGGGAAGGTAGTGGAAATAAATCTTGGACCACAATCTCAAATATGCAAGGGACCTAGCTTCAACTTTGAGAATCTCACCCCTCACCTGCCACCCCTAGTCAGTGGAAAACTTATGCCAGTTATTCTTGGGTTCACCTCTCCTGCTTCAAGAAGAGATAGGATTCAAGAGTTTTATTCATGGCCCAGGCAAGAGCCTCTGATTGGTGAGACCTTTGTCTACTTTGATTATTTCTGGGTGTTCATTGACTCTGCTCACATAGTTCCTTTAGGTCTGGGTTCTCTGCTCTTCCAGATTTCTTTTAAAACATGGGAAATTTTTATGAGGGGGTGCTTATAGGCCCATCTGTTAGACACGTGGGCGATCTTTACTCTGGAGATTTGCTGCCTCTGTTGTGTGCTGTGGTGCTACTGGAAATGCAGGAGCTTGGCTCTCCAAATAGACTTTTCTCTATGCTCTCTGGTCTATGGACTTATCTTCTCTGGGATGCTTCTCAAAGACACTTTTATGTTTCACTTCTTTTTAGGACACTTAGCACAACCCTTTGAAGTGGTTTAGGCTTTACCCTAGTCAGAAAGTGTCTATGACTTTTTTCTCCTCCATCTTTCCTTCCCAATCACAAAGTTTGGCTACCTTTTTTAAAATATGAAGAACAGAAAAATAGGATAAATGAACACAATTTAATATTTCTTAAATTTATCCTGCTAAATAGGAATTAAACTGGTTTGCATCAGAATGGAGGCAAGGAGTGCAATTCTGACTGTGTCACTGTTCGTATTACCATCCTAAAATGGCTTCCCACTGCTCTTAGGATAAAGATCAAACTCCTTGACATAGCCCGCGAGGACCCTCCTTGCCTCTCCAGCCTATTCACACAGCAAAGTCCCTTTCATTCTCTCTCCTAGAGCCTACTGGTGTTTCATTGTTGAAAGAACTCCTACCCTTCAAACTGCAGCTCTACTGGTATTATCACAGAGAAACTTTCCCTGTGGCCATTTATTGTAGACACTCATGGCACTATGCACCTTTTCTTTAGAGTACTTGTCCACGATGGTCATTTTTTTCTCATGAGAAATCCAACTACAATATTATGCCATTTTCATCTGTCAGATTAGCAAAATCCCCAAAGTTTGACAATACGCCATACTGAATAAGCACTCTTAAGTACTGTGAGTGAGACTGTAAAACTAGTGCAACTTCTGTGAGGGTATACTGGCAATATCTACACAAATTTTATTTATACACACATATATAAAATTTGACCGAGACAAACTCTGGAAATGAATCCTGTTTGCACAGTCAAAAATGATACTTTTGTAACTTAATTCACTGCAGCATTTCTTTTTTGCAACAGAAAAAGACCAGAAAAAAATAAGTGTTCAACAATAGGAGGCTCATCAAATACATTGTGATTTACCCATTCAATGGGGGTACTATGCAGCTTAAAAAAGGTGAGGAAATTTCCTAGATACCAAGATGGGAAGATTTTCTATTTTTATTTTGTAAAAAATGCAACATGCCAAACATTGTGTATGATATGCTACCTATTTATATAAAGAGGAGAAGTAAAAGAGGTATACATACACATATGTATTCAACTTGTCTATATATGGATGGAAAGCTCTGTAAAGATACACCAGCAACTAATAGAATGATTACCTATATTTTGGGGAAAGAATGGTAACTAGGAGGATGGGGAACAGGATAGTATGTCAGAGTGTACTGTAATGAAAATATTTAATGATGTTCCATTCTACAATTACATTATACATACTTATGAATTGTGGCACATGTTTAAAATTGCTTAAGTGCAAAATTTATTAAATAAAAGTTATTTTGCATCATTTACTTCTTCATGAAATAGAAGTTAGTCATTACTTCAACAACTGCCTATGTTTTTATGATATTCACTGAAATAGATTCTTTGTATTCTTTTCATATATTCTATTCCCAAATTAAACTAGACAAGTACTAGGCCTTGTTTCTTTCTAAAGAATCCCAAGTGATTATCTTTTCTAGGACATTTTTTAAGCCAATTTTTAGAAAGAGATGCAGGAATTCTTTGTTTTAAAATTTTAATCCTTTGTTTTATAAATTAAAACTCAGGAGACAGAAGTGTTTCCAATTAAAAATGAAGTTAACTCAATCTGGAAACAACCAGACATTCAGCAAATATTTTCTGTGCTTAGCCTATCACTATATGTACATTAAAACAAGAGCAATAAATACCTGTCAATGTTATTAGTACTAAGAACTTAAAAAAAAAAACAGAGGGTTAACACATCTAGAGACACCTACATTGCTCTTGGTTTCTGGAGAATCCCTCTTGATAATAAGGGCATAAGTGAGGTGCTTCATTTTATTAGCTGTGATGCTAGTCAAAAAGATTGTGGGCTCATCCTGAGTTAATTATTCTCCCTTATGGAAACTGATAATCAAAGGATACAAATACAGTTTCCTTGGTGAGACTTAATCCACTCATTAAGGGATCATATTTTCAAATCACAGAATACAATGGCATCTAATAAATTTAGGGTGCAGAGATTACAATTTCATACTTTGTTTCCTATTTTACAATTAACCCTACATAGCAGATTTTTAAAAAGCACTAAGCACTCTTCATCAACAAACAATCCATTTCTTTATTTAAGTCTTGAGCATTAAATTAGCAAATTTTGACTTCTGATTTATTGATTTCTTAGTATTAAATCTATAGGGTCAGTGTTGAATAGATGGATTTAGTAACTCCTGGATATCTTAACATGTGAATGGTTAATAATTTTTATTTCTTTAGAAGGAATATCCAAGTCCTAGGAGTTCTGACCCTGCTCATTACTATTCCCTACAAAACAAATGGAGGTATGATTCAGAGCACAGCAGCATCATATTTTCTTTTTTTCTTCTATTCCTTAGAAATACATGATGGAATATTTTGTAGCCATCTAGCTTTCTACAGAGGAAAATATAGAAAAGGCCACCATCTTCTGCTATAATAAATGTAGAAATTTCATATTTGTTGCCTAGAGAGTAACTAAGTGTATTAAAACTATTTCTGTGCTCTTGATTCTATTCCCCAAAAGCACAGACATATAGGGAAACTACATAAAGTATAATGCAATTGAATGCACTTAATTTCCTTTTCCTATTCGGTCTACATGCACCACCTGGTGGTAGAGTAGTGCATTTCAAGTACTGTGTGTGTGTGTGTGTGTGTGTGTGTGTGTGTGTGTGTGTGTGAGAGAGAGAGAGAGAGAGGAGAGAGAGAGAGAGAGAGCGCGTGCATGCAAGCGCACGCTGGGGGTATTAACATGGGAAAGAGAATTTGAATATATATTCCTAAATATTGATTTAGATTAACAATGCAATTATTTTGCAACAGATATCTCATAAAACACTAGAACGCTACTATATACACACTAGAGCAGGAAAGCAAAATAGCTTTCTGTTATTTACATGGGCTATAGCTCTTAAAATTACATCCCTAAAGTAATATTTATTACGTTGATGTTCTTACTGAGGGCAAGAATCAAACACTGATAACCAATATCGAACTAAATACTTCTTTTTGATTTTTAAGAAGAATAATTTAAAAAGCATGTATCTTCCTTCTTATATTAGTTGTTAGTATGAGTAACGAGTTACAGAATTTTAAAACTACAAGGTACCATAGAGTCATTGAGATTAATTTTACAATGTAGCAGCTGAGATTCAGAAAGGCCAGGTGACTTGCCTAAGGTCATACTGGTAATTAGTAGCCCAACTCAAATAAGAACATAGGTTTTCTTACTTTAAGTCTAGGAATATAGGACATAAGATTATACTCAAAGGCAATGCTGAAATATCTCTGTATGAAGAGATATACCCATAACTCTTGAAGACACTAAGATGTGAATTAATACATATAAGTAGTTTTATTCTAACATTCTGAATAAAAACATGTGATAGTAGAAATGCATGCACCATAAAGCTGTGGAAAAGATTTCCTACTAAAAAAATCCCTTACATAAAGTTCAAAGGAATATTTTTCAACTTATATACAACTGCTATATTATAAAGACAGTCTAAAAAATTCTCTTTCCCCTTCTAACTGCTTCAGAATCAGAGATTAGTTTCTACAACGTAGGTACCCATTTATAGATTTAAGCATAAACCATGTTCATAGCTCCCTCTCATGACCATTGAATGAATACTATACAAGCCTCCTTTATTCTCGCTGTTGTATTCAACTAACAGCTCACTGGTTAAGTTTTAATTGCTTCCAATGAGGTCAGCAAAGGTATTTATCGAAAAGCCCTGAATAAAAGGCTCCACACACACATACACAAGCTCACACGCGCTCACACACACAGAGAAAATCCTCTTGCCTGTTGATTTATGGAAACAATTATGATTCTGCTGGAGAATTTCTCAGCTGAGAAATAGTTTGTAGCTACACTAGAGAAGCTCAAGTTGCACAAGGCAGACAACAGACATGGAATTCTTGTGTATCCAGCTGTTATCAACAGAACAAGTAAGTGGCTGTTATTTGTCTTTAAAAACAATGCTGAATGTTTGTGAGTAGTTTATCTCTTTCTCTGGTTTTAGTACTAAGGGGAAAAGTAAAGTGACTAGCTTTTTGAGCCTTCTGATTATCTATAGTAATTATGCTGTAGAACTTACATAAAGATAAGGTTGAAATTCTCCAGAGCAATTCTGACATTTAACTTGAGAAATGTAGGCTGTTCAGGAGAAAATAAATGACAAACCACAAATGTAAAAGAATAAAGAAATCTAGAGAAAAACATTTATATTTTGTTAATAGTAGTTTTAGAACTGAATTTAAATAAATAGCTCTAATTGCAGGATGTTTCTTATGAAATAGGAACTAGAATGAATGGTACAACCCCATTCTGATTTGTCTCTACTAATGCTTAACTTTCATAAATCTACAGAGTAGTAAAGACATTGACATACTCTGTGAAAGCTGTTTTAAATGCATCTTCACAGTGTGAATAACAAAGTATGTTCTAATACTATTTACCCACTGACATTTATACATACAATTTTTCATCTTCTTCTCTTTCCTCCCTCCCCATTTGTTAACCTCTCATTGCAAACAGAAGTCAAGTAGCAAACAGCATCGCAGCAACTAAGCTTATTACAACCTGTTTTTATAAGGATATACCAACAGATTTACTTAAGGAGGAATTCTATATTGTTATCAGGAACTAAAGGATAAGGCTAACAATTTGGATAGTGCAACTACTCGTTCTTAAATCCATCTACAATTCACAGATAGGAAGAGGTCAGTGACCTAGGAGCAACGATCAACTCAAGATTTAATTTTCATTATGTTATTCATGAACACCCGGAGCACTATACTATAATGCGCAAATGGATACTGACATGGATCCTGCCAAGTTTGCTCTACAGATCATGCTTCCACATTATCTGTCTGGTGGGCACTTTATCTTTGGCATGCAATGACATGACTCCAGAGCAAATGGCTACAAATGTGAACTGTTCCAGCCCTGAGCGACATACAAGAAGTTATGATTACATGGAAGGAGGGGATATAAGAGTGAGAAGACTCTTCTGTCGAACACAGTGGTATCTGAGGATTGACAAACGAGGCAAAGTCAAAGGGACTCAAGAGATGAAGAACAATTACAGTAAGTAATGTTTTATTTATGGCACAGCTTATGAGCCTTAACGACTTGTGAAAGGATCACTTTCCAAATGACTTGCCTTTTCAGTTTCCCTTTTTTTTTTGAAAAAAATTAAATATCATTATTTATTTCCTAAATTGGGATGGTTAAACTATGTTCCTAAAAATATCTCCTGGAACGGAGCAAATCTACTAATATTATAGTTGGAGGTAATAACCCAACCCAATTTGAAAATATAGTCTCTACAACCTTAGTTCAAAGTGCTTTTATGTTAAGGGAAATGTAAATGATATTATTCATACTGAAATGTGATTTATTGTCTTCTAGCAAAACCCATTAGGAACTCTAATAGAGTACTCAGTAAATGCTCATCAAAATTAACTTACCATTCGTTTGAGGAATAGAGAATTTTTAAAAAATAATTTGATTTCCCTTGAAAAAATATTCCTAGGGTGTAAAATATTGAATTGTGCTAAAAATGTATTCAGTGACATTTACAACTCTGTACAGTTATAAAACAGAAGTGAATCTGTGGTATCCTTTTCTGATAATGTCATAATGAGCTTGTATTTGATTGCTTAATTATTTACCTAGCACACAAATAGGCTCCTTCTAACATTTTATTTAACTAAGTATTCCATGTTAGAAAAGTTCTGTGTTACCTTAAGGGAAATGTAAATGTGAAGGAGGAAATAAAAGTGAGTTGGAAGAGAAATTAATTCCATGATTTAAATGTAAAGCCTTATATTTCCCTCAGGAATCAATTATTCTTTTCATGTTAATATATCAGGGTTAGACTTATCATTTTAGCAGTTAGGATTAATAACCAATCTCAAAAGTCTTAAATTTTATGGGATAAAATATATACCTGAACATATACATTAACAATTTAAAATCCCTGAGTGAAAATAAATTTTGTTTGTGTTACTAGCACTTAATGTTATTACTGTATCAGTTTATAATATTATGTATGTTAAAGTCAGTTGAAAAAGAATGCATGAGGTGATGATGTAAACATTTGCCTAGCACAGTGCCAAGCTTGCAATGAATGTTTAAAACTTTCACTGCTTATTTAATAAATCACTTTTAGGCTTCTCAACTAATGAACAAAAATGGGGATATGTGGAGTTATGTTTCTAATACAAAAATGAGAGGATCCACTTTTTAACTATAATTGATACAGAATGTTAAGCCCATCTTAGTGGATTGCTAACAGTACGGCTTTATTATTACTGCTATTAATAATGTTATTATGTTAGTTCTAGGATACTGTTCTGATTATACTGAAGCTTAGTTAAGGAAAAACTATCTGGAGGAAAGTCTTGTGGCAAGTTACTTCTATGCAAGCAAGAGAATTTATTTAAAAGTGATTGAGATTTATAATGGATAATAGAACTTGGTGAAAAAAATGGAGCCCAGGTGGAATTTATGAAGACAGGTCCATGTTCCTATTTGTGAGTGACTTTGGAACCATTTCTTTTTCCAATTCTCATTTTTTTCATCTGTAAGATGTGGGGTATGTACAGATGATCTCCAACATACCTTGTATTTCTTATGGTCTATTCTATTTTTAGCCACAGAATATACAACATAAATGTGAATAATCTATGTACTTATCACACATACTGAATGAGATGAAAGTGAACATTATTTAATGATAAGTTGAGCTGCCAGAAATAATTTCAAATTGTGTTATAAGGTATTAAACCTAAACACTACAGAATTTTTCACATGCTAATTTTTAAAAATGCTTTTATCAAGTAATAAAAAAGTAAAAATTTAGATATGAAATCAGTGAAAATGAATAATATTCATAATTATTTGGTATCAATTGGAATATCTATAATTGGAATGCACTAATATATATCTTTTATTTTATATTAAATTTTCTTAAAATCATGAAACGTGTTTTTAAACATACACAAAATGCTAAAGTTCTTTTACAGTTTGAAACACAATTTAGCATTCACCATGAGTAACCATAAAGCCAATTTAGAACACTATTTCTCTTCTAACACTAATTCTACAGTAAAAAAGAAAGGAAGAAAGAAGGAAGGAAGGTCATTCTATATCAATATAAATTAGAATGTCACAATACCAATGTACTAAAAGACATGATATATATTTTGTAAATAATCTTCACTTCTATAAAGATTTTTCAGAGGCTGTCCATATAGTATACCTTATTGATATGGTAAATACTCTTGGAAAGGGAAACTTTCATCAGGGTCCTTTCAGTAAGCCCCAGACTGTTGTTAAGTTGTGTTGCTATCCTATTGATGAAGAAGCCTGTCAGGATTCTCCATAGATAAAGAGAAGCTAATTCACTGTCGTCTATAGGAAATCCTAATGTACTTCATTGGAAAATACATGGAGAATCACTTAGAAGAGAATTCTGATGGTCATTTCCTACTAGTTAAAGGAAAGCCTTAATTGAATGCTTCATGCATAAAAACACACAAATTGACACACGTGACATTGAAGCTACTGTATCCAGATACTAAGAAACACAGATACATAGAAAATACTGAACAGAATTTGTTTAAAAAGTCAAAGAAGGCAAAAAAAAATTGAAATGACAAAACTTATAGATTATTTACATTCCTCAATCCTTAATGAACAAATGAACAAAAGATGTTTCCTTCCTACTTCAATTAAAATGAGAAAGTAAAACGTAACTGCATTGTCTACCAGATGGAAATGAGCAGAGTTCAGAAAGTGGTAAAGACCAGAATCAAACTCTGAATTTCATTTGCAATGTTCTGATGCCTTAAATTCATTGACATGTTGTTAAACATCCTTCTTTGGAGGACTTTTAAGATGGTACAGATTTAAATGTCTCAGATGATAACATTTTGCATGAAAAGTTAGATTATCAGCTATATGAAACAGTTGTTCTCTGGGTTACCATAAGAAAGTTCCCAGTCCATTCTCATAGCTTTGCTTTGAATGAAAGGGAAAGTGACCCGACAATGTTAATGGATCTTGAAGGACTGCTTACTTCACCAACAGAAGCATTGTTCCCTCATAGGAATGTGGTTTATAAGATGTTAAAACAATGGATTGGAGTAGGTAGGAGAGGTGAAAAATCTGGGTGTACAATTCTGCTTCTATAAGGTGTTGGGCTTGGGGCAGGTACATGGAGGGCCTGGAGGAAGACAAGGGTGGTGATAAAGAGATGAATTTGATATCTCTGGGGAATTAAAAAAATACTTAAGCTATCCTGGTGGTGAAGATCTCACTTCAGGGTTTTCTTAATTTTAGTGTTGTCTTGTGAAATATTTTAAATCTAGATAAGAATGAATAAATGGCAGAAACAATGCACCACAGAACTCAACAGAAACTAGACTTGTATTAGTAGCCATATAAGCAGGACCTGACTATGTGAATATAGGAATTAATAAGAGGCCAAGAGGCACTGAACTGCATTTATGACTCTGGAGGGGAGAGAAGATATCACTGGAGAACTGGTCCTGAGAAGGCACGCTATTCTCACTCAGGAGGGAAGAGAGCCTCTCTTCTCAACTTCTCTGGTGGCACCACATTTAGCCTTTTAGTAGGTTTCTAAGCAATGAAACTGGAACCTAACCTGAACTTATAAAATGCCCCTCCAAAATGAAATACATATCCACATTCTCTGCAGAAGAAGAACGTCAATAATACCATAGAGGGACTGGCAATGTGTGGACAACACTTTCAGAGCTGTTGTCAGAGCTCTCCCCTTGGGGAAAAGGCCAGAGGGTGAATTTAGATCATTGGACCAGGCGGTCCATCGGCAGACAGAGGCAATCACTCCACACCTGACACAAATAACACTGCTGCTTAAGCTGGAAATTGAGGTGCCGAGTGAGAGACAGCAGCAGTGCAATGGGCAGCGACAACTGCCCTGGGAAAGAGATGTGAACTCAGTCTCTTGGGAAGGTTTTCTTGCTTTTGGCATCCAATTACTAAAAAGCTTTGCTTTTCCCATTCCTTTCGAGAAGAAATCCTTGATTGCCATAAGACACTGATTCAAGAAAAAGTATGCCTCACTTGTTATAATTAAGCATTGTAAGTTCCATAGCAAGAAAAGGGTTAGCCATTCTGAAAACTGGCCAACAATTTGGCAATAGGCTCTTTTGGATTGTTAGACTGTGTGACAGGAGATGGCCTAACAATTGGCAAAAAGCAAATAAACACACTGTTGTTGGATTTGACTTTGACCACAAAATCTTCAGTGACTCAAATTGTCAACAATTCTTTGGATAAGCTCCTGCTCAACAGGAATATGCTGGTAGCTAACAAATATGAAGATGGTAAACTTGCTTGTGTTCAGAGAGGTCTTAGCAAGTTAGCTAAAAAAAACCCCCACTAATTCACACAATCAAAATATAATAATGACAACCATATCTTTAGAAAAAAATAGACAATGAGGAACATATCTATGGAGCTGAACCAGAGTTACTGACGAAATGAAATCCTATAGAACTAGTGACTTGCATTTCCTTAAGTAAGTTGTTGAGGCTTTAAATTATGTAAGATGGCTAAATTTCTGGGGAGTGGATTTGGAAATACTAGCTACTCTTTGAAAACTCCAATATTAAGAATTATTTGTCATTTTATGATCTTCCTCTTTTTTTTTTTTTGCCTAATACTAGTGCCTGACTCTTTTATTTTTGAATTATTTCCCCAATATAATTTTTTTTTCTGCTGTACAGCATGGTGACCCAGTTACACATACATGGTTCTTATTATGTGGTGATAAAAATTTACTGCCACAGGTGCACCTCTTATTTATTTTGTAAATTCTCATCTGACCTAATTTCTATACCAATCCTGAGGATCTGATCATGTATTTTACCTTGTGACTCAGTTGTATCACAACCCTTCAGCCTTATATTTTATAGCTTTCAGAAAACCAAGTGAATTTGAGAGAATGCAAGAAGCTGGCTCTTAGATATATGGAAGGGATTCCTTTTCTAGATTTTTCTATTTCTCAGCCTTGGCTAAATTCTGTAATCAGCTCGGAAACTTTAAAAAAATACTGATGTCAGGTTTCACCCACAAAGATTCTCATTAATGATTTGGGGGTGCAACCTAGACATTAGGAATTTTAAAAGCTCCTCAGATAATTCTGATATGCCTCAAAGGCATAGAACCACTAGATTAAGGGGATCACATTAGATTAGTGGGGAAACCACAGCTCAGTTAAATCAGAATCTTGTGCAAGTGGGAAAGACCCAGGTACCAGTGTCTGTGTAAAGCTCTTCAGTAATTCTAATGTGCAGCTAAGGTTGAACATCACTGCTTAATGAGACAAAGGTTCTAACTCAGCAGGATCCCCTCAGAGTCCTGGGGATGTCTGGGAACCCTTCAAGGGCTTCAGAATTAATGCGTACCCTGGAGGATTTTTGAAATGGGCTCATCAGGAATGAATCTCTGAATAATGCATCAAGGAAGTTCTTTGGGCTCCACTTGACCTTTCTGACAAATCTTGGTGGCTCCAACATTTGGTGAACTGGCCTGAAAATGTGATGACAGCTCTGTAGCTACTACATAAGAAGGAATATTTGGTGAATGAGTTCATTGCTGGGAAAAAAACACGTCCTGTGCCACAGTTTCTCAAGGACAGTCAGGTCTGACTCCCTTCTGACACTTTCAAGTGGAGCTGCAGCAGCGAATCTGGAGTACAGGCATCAATGCCAGCTTACAAGGCACTTAAGTGAGCCACTTATGATGATGAACCCAGATGCCCCCAAGTTAGAATCACACCTCCTACTGCCATCCCACAAATATAGTGAGTTAAGGAGACAATCTCCAGTCTAGAAAATCCAACAGGGAAGAATAGCCTAGAGGGTCTACCCAGATTAGGGAAAGTCTGCCAACCTGGAAGTTTGTTTTCTTTGCAAAATGGGGATTAAGGCAAAGCTTTCTTTCTTTTCTAAAGATCTCAGCTTTCTTCTTCTGTATCAAAGATTTTTTTTGAATATAATACTTTTCTATGTTTTAATTTCACATATGGCCATAGTTGAGGAGGCAGGAATTGTGTATATCTAGGAATATGGAGAAAATGACATTAAATGAAATGGGCTTCCATCTGAATTCCTCATTTTTCTAAACCTTGTCTTTCTGTAAAAAATTTATTGAGGTAAGATTGACCTACAAAAAGCTGTATTATTTAATGTATATAATGATGAATTTAGAGATAAGTATACATCACCATAATCTATGCCATAAACATAACCATCACTTCCAAAAGTCCCCTCCTGTCCTTTTTATTACTGCTGTTGACAGAGGCACTTAAGATCTATCCTCAGCAAATATTTGAATATACAATTCTATACTATAAAATATAGACACTATACTGCACAATATATCCCTTGGACTTATTCATCTTGCACAACTGAAACTTAGAACCCTTTGACTAATGTTTCCTTGTTTCCCCCCACCCTCTAGCCCCTAGCATCCACCATTTTACTCTGCTTCTATGAGAGAAGTCTAATATTTTAGATTCTTCCTGTAAGATGTATCATGTAGTAGGTGTCCTTCTGTGTCTAGCTTATTTCACTTAGCATAGTGTCTTCCAGGTTCATATCTAACCTTTCTACAAGCAAAATAGGTCGGAAAATAAAAATTGTCTGTCTTTCCCATGGTTGTGAAAGCCACATTAAAGAATTACTGAATGTTTAACTGTTTCTTGACCAATAATCATGTCTGTATTTGAGATGATATCTGCACCTGATTTAGGTAGAGAAGCCATATTCCAAATCTGCTAACAAAGAAAATGTCATTCAAGTTATTCAGCTAGTTGGGTTTGCATAGTAATCTATAAAGACAAAGGGATTAGGGTGAGGAAGGAGAGGTGAATTATGCAAAATCGATGTCTAGGTGAAACTTGCCTTTTAGGCAGACAAAATCCTTTCAGAGAAAAAATAGTTTGATGTGAATTGGGAAGAATTGTCTCTAGAGATTCTTTAGTTGCTCCAGTCAACTTTCCTGCAGAGGAATGTAATCACTTCTACTGGAATGGCCACAAGTACTTGATGGAGCCATTGGCTAGTGTCCTTCTAAGAATAAAAAGGAAGAAAATATTTCTGTCTGTCAACAGGAAAGTAAAATGTGAGGGAGTAAAGGAAAAAGGACTTTACATAAAATTAATGAATTTTGCATTTAAACACAAAGGATTCTCAAAAATAGCTCTACTAAATTTTAAAAAACTGAAGAATAATTGATATATGATATTCCGCTAACTTTTCTGATGCACTTAAGGAATAAAGGCAATTGAATGCAATGTACTGATAAGCTAATAGATGGAGGATTTCTGAGATGAGAACAAACAAGACCAAAATAGTGTACAGAGGGGTTGAAATGAAAACAGACTAAGGTGTATGTTACTCAAATAAATGTTTTGAAAATCTGTGCCTAAAATTATAATAATTTGTTATTTATCCAGACTATTCTGAAGCTGAGTTTATTTTTCTAATTAATATAAGAAAAATGAGGCATATTTCAAATTCTTAAATAGCATATTTATCATGTTCTCTTAAAAGCTACCATAATATTTTCCATTTTGTTTGCCTATTTGAACTTCAGATGTAATTGTACATAATGCTGAGAAAATGATATGAAATAAAGTTCAGAATCAACTCAGTATGCAGACTTTTCTTACAGCAGTGATTCCAAAGTTTGTTTCTTAGAACACTAGTGTCCCTCAAGATATTAATGGTGTTTCCAGCAGTAGTTTGGGGGGCTTAATGGAAAATATTAGGTTAAATAAAGATGGACAAGTTTTTTTTTTGTTTGTTTTGTTTTTAAGAGCAGAAAATCGCTGAGCCTATACCAAACTGATATGAACTGCAGAACTCTAGGAGAAGTCTACCTATGGTTTCCCAAACTTATCTGTCAACGGAGCATATCCTCCACTCCTCCTATCCTTCCTATTCTCACCTTTGATTTCAGTAAAACATTTAAATTTCTAATTTGAAATTGGGGAGCTATTGCCTAGAGAACCTACCTTTGGTGTAGTGAAGAACTAGACCAAGCTTCCACTCAGTTGTCAGATCCCAATAAAAAGAAAGGCTGTAAGATGGACGTGACGCAATATCTTAAGAGTGATTCTCAACACAAAATTTATACTAAAGTCAGGAGCCTGCATATAATGTTGGACTATTAGGGTAGTATTTGGGGTATAAATGCTGGGCCAAATTCCAGAGATGTGCAGTGAGATATAAGCCTAGTTTGAAGCTCTTTCTGAGTTCTGAGCAGCTTTATAGGACCATTTTCCTATTTTGAAATGATACCAAGCTATCATTTGAGGAACCAAGAAACTGACCAAAAACATTTCCCATGTAGTAACCTAAAAATATTTTAGGATTCCAGCATGATTGAAAAATTTCATGTACCTAAAAACAGTACTCTTTATTTTACTTTACAAAAAAGCAATTTGAGCAAAAGTTGAAGTTACTTACATTAGATCAATAAAGAAGAAGTTTAATTTACTAGCCAGAAGCTACTTAGAAAATTTAAATTTAACATAAATAGAATTGGGGACTGCAAATTTAATGAACTAATTTCATACCCTTTGAAGAAGTCACTTATTTGAGGTTTTAAATATAACTGTCTTTCTAGTCATACACAACACATTTGCTTGCCTTATTTATTTTTCTTTTCTGTTTGCATTTAACCATGGCACTAGAATGTCAGTTCTGGAAAGAGAAGTACCCTGTCTTACTCTTCCCTTTATCTCCCAATGGCAGATAGCTCAATGCAAGGGGCAAAGGAAAGGACACAGAGTGATAATTACTCCTATTTCCCTCTTAATTTTTTATACATCTAAAATTAATTATAGATAAGAAATAGATCACTAAATTATCATGAAAAATTACTGTGGACAAGAATGAAAAACCTTGCTGAAATAAAAAAGAAGCACACCTCACTTCCTTTTTATTGTCTATTATTTTTTTCAAAAGTGTTAGCCTCCAGGCGTTCCCATTGTGGCTCAGAGGTTAACGAACCCTACTAGTATCCAAGAGGATGCAGGTTTGATCCCTAGCCTTGCTTGGTGGGTTAAGGACCCAGCATTATGTGAGCTGTGGTGTAGGTCACAGACATGGCTCGGATCCCGTGTTGCTGTGGCTGTGGCTGTGGCTGTGGCTGGCAGCTACAGCTCTGATTTGACCCCTGGCCTGGGAATCTCCATATGCTGTGGGTGCGGCCCTAAAAAGACAAAAGACAAAAAAAAAAAAAAGAAAAAAAAAGTGTTGGCCTCCAGAAACTTTGACTTAATGTTTTTCTAAAATGTTTTTATTTTAGAGGTCAATGATCTAAGTAGGCACAGGTACCACTGGTAACAATGAAAGGTGACTGGAAGGCCTGGTAAAGTCCAATGCTGGAAAGCTGTAGCCCTCCTCAACATTCATTCTTATTTTCATCTGACTGTCAACTAATTCCTACATACAGAAAACTATATGCAGAAAAAAAAATCATGGTTGATATTCCCTTCAGGAATATCTGCAATAAAAGGAAACACAAAGGGAAAAAACAAGCAGTAGGCTGATAATTTTGGGGTAGAGCTCTGCCTACTTATTAACAGCACTTACAAAACTGATGCTGCGCCTGGCTGGAGAGAGAAGAGGACATGTATGCGGGAGAGCTGGGGAGAAGTACAGAGCTGGTGAACACACTCTAAATTTGTTTTAGGGCCAGTAGCCTGATGCTCAGATAGTCTTTTGGTGACATAGGACATCTCTAACTGTGCTTTTGACCACAGGCCTGGTTCATATCGAGGCAGCTTTCATGGGGAGTTCCCCTTTAGGCAGTGAAAGGTTTCCTCCCTTATTTGCTTGAATAATGAAGACATCACATAAAACTTTCACAGATTGGTGATTTCTTTTTTCATTCTTTGTCAATTCAGCAAATAGTCATTGATACCTTCCCTATGCCAGATTGAGGCTACAGAAATAAACAAATCCATAATGGAGAATTGACAGATTAGTAGGGGGTAGAGGGCGAACTACAGGTCAGAGGGAGAAAGTTTAGAGCATGTTAGGGTGTTGCCCAACTCAGCTTGAGAAGGGGAGCATGGAAGTCATTCCTGGGTGAAAATGACCTGAAGAATGAGCAGGATGAGAGAGGACAAATATATTGCATTCAGAGGAAATACTTTTCCCAGATACTTGGTAGTAAGAAAGTACTGCAAGGCTGGAAAATGAAAAGTGATCTAATAGCTTTCCGGTTACCAATGTTATGCTCACTAAGGTAAACATTTTTTTTTCCTATTAAAAATAAGAGAAGTACATTTGCCCTTTATCAATTTTCAGACTTTGTGTAATCGTTCTGCTTACTAAAAATGTCTACTTCCCTGAAAGAGAAACTTTTTTTGAAGGCACAGTTAAGTTTTGTTAACTGGAATAATATTGTTTTTCTGGATAACTAAATATTTTTCTTTTTTTAATGCCATTTGAGTCTTTGATCATAATTGTTATCTGCTTAAGTGAGCTTGTTCAGTAATAATCACTGTAAAAGCTACCTTATCATTATGGAGGATTTTTTTTTTTCCCCATAATGGTTTCTGAAAATGGAAAGACATGGTGGTTTTGAGGCTTATGTTTAGCCTTTAGAGACAAAATTATGGAGGTTATCTGCCACATTCTTTAAGATAAGACAACTTTTACTACTATTAGAGTTGATTCACCGATTTCAGCTATTTAACCAGGACACTCAGTAGTCAAGCAGCTGTGCAGTCTTACTCCCTCTAAATCACTAAGTAGGTAATGCAGTAAAGTGTTTTCCCACTTAGATAAAGGTACTGAGGTGTCTATTTCTAAGAAATTGTGTTAAACTATCTTTCTGTACAAACGACACATTATAAAGTAATATTGAATGTTTAATAGACATAGGAAGGTGCTGTTAAGCTCTGAAAAGATTCTGGCTTAATTTAGTCTTCAAATTTTCTTTTAATTGGCTTGAAGTTGATCAGATATTGAATAAAAATTCATCCCCAAAATAAACATAAGTAAATCTATATCATGGTTGTTAAGTTTGTACTTAGATCTAAAGTTTATCACATTTTAAAGTACTATTTAATAGTTTATTAGGTATTCACATTAATATACTATTACAACTATTGTACTGTGTAGAAACAAATTTTGTTACAGTTATCATAAATCTTCTAATTTATGCAAAATTGCGCAATGTACAACTGGGAACATTTTTATTGAGTGACTAAATATACGGAGATCACTAAAATGATGTTAATTCTTTAAAAATACACATGCCAATATAGAAATTGGTACAGAACACTTCACTCCACTCTAATTAATCCTTAAAATACTTTTTTGCTATGAGGTTGCAATCACACTATCAGTCTAGAGAAGGAAAGAAAAGACCCTCAGGAAATTGGCCAGCTTGCTAAGTTTGTTAGTATATACGTTCTAGTTTTAAACTTATACATAGGCTTCCACAGTAAGATATCACTTCATACCTATCAGAATGGCTATCACCAAAAAGACCACAAATAACAAGCGTTGGCAAAGATGTGGAGAAAAGGAAGCCCTTGTACACTGTTGGTAGGAATGTAAATTGGTGCAGCTGCTGTAGAAAATAGTATGGAGGTTCCTTAAAAAACTAAAAATTGAACTACCATATGATCTAGCAGTTCCACTCTTGGGTATATATCCAAAGAAAATGAAAACACTAATTTAAAAAGATACATGCCCCACGATGCTCATAGCAGCATTACAAGCCAAGATATGAAAGAAATCTAAGTGTCCATCAACACATGAATGGATAAAGATGATGTAAGATACACACACACGAATATTACTCAACCATGAAAAAGAATGAAAATGTGTCATTTTACAACAACATGAATGGACTTGGAGTGTGTTATTCTTAGTGAAATAAGTCAGACAGAGTGAGATAAATACCATATGTTATCACTTATATACAGAATCTAAAAAATAAAACAAACTAGCAAATATCACAAAAAAAGAAAAAACTCACAGATGTAGAGAACAAACGAGTGGTTACCAGTGGGGAGAGAGGAAGAGGAGGGGTTAAACAGGTAAATGAGATTAAGATGTACAAGCCACTATGTATAAAATAAATAAATTACAAAGAGATATTGTACAGCACAGGGAATATAGCCAATATTGTATAACTATAAATGGAATACAGCCTGATGAATTCACTGTGTGATTTACATTATTATATAATAACGAGCAAGTAGGTCATGTTCAGAATAGTGCTTAGTACCTTACAGTCAACATAAGGTACGAAGATACTTTGATGGGAAAGAAGTGAGGTGTTTTCAGTTACACTTTTCCCTTACTATGATAACACAGGTCATTGATACTATTTTAGGATCACAAAATAACTACTATAAGAGGTAAACTTACTGAGTAGTTACTGTGTGCTTGGCAGAGTTATGCTCATTTTGCTGATGAGGCAATTTTGGCTCAGAGTTAGCTAGTGAATGTCAGAGCTGGGATATGAACCCAAGTAGGTTCAACTCCAAATCAGGTTTTATCAACATATGTATCACTATACTGTCACTGGTCCTATTAAAACACCACACATTAATTTGCATTATGCAGTAGGATAATTTGCATCTGAAGAACTATAAAGAGCTGAAATTTTCATCACTGTAATATGACCTAATGAGTACTTGGCATTATCTTATTATTAAATAAAAGCTTTACTCCAACCTTCCTGGTACAAAATATTTTGTCTTTCCCTTAGTTGGAGTGGAATCAGTTTATTTTGCTTACAAATTGCTAAGGATGCTGCAAAATTTGATTTGGTTGTATTTTAAACACATTTCTGATAATTATTAAAAATACTTATACTTCTGTTCAATTAGTAAGTATCTTCATAATTATTGTAGTATACATACACATATATGGTTTAATTAGGATTTCAGAGAGTCAGTCACTTAGTCAATTTTAGGAGTATAGCCAGACAGGTCACCTTGCTAAAAGCTGCAAACAGAAAAAATACAAAAATAAAAGAAGTTTCAGGAGTTCCTGTCGTGGCACAGTGGTTAACGAATCTGACTAGGAACCAGGGGTTGTGGGTTTGGTCCCTGCCCTTGCTTAGTGGGTTAACGATCCGGCGTTGCCGTGAGCTGTGGTATAGGTCGCAGACGAGGCTCGGATCCCGCGTTGCTGTGGCTGTGGTGTAGGCCGGTGGCTACAGCTCCGATTCGACCCCTAGCCTGGGAACCTCCATATGCCGCGGGAGCGGCCCAAGAAATAGCAAAAAGACAAAAAAAAAAAAAAAGTTTCAGAGACTTTGTTCTAATAAGCACTTTAAAAAGATAGTTTGAAGAAGAAATAGTTTATTGGCAAATTGCTTCTTTTGTCCATGATTTTTATGTTCTCAATTTCTTTCTAATCCTTTTAGGACTTTCCCATTAAAAGAGGCAGAATAAAGCAATAAAAATGATGAGTTAGTACAAAGATGGTATATAAAATTCTGTTTTCATAGTTTCCTTTTAGAGAAAACATTAACATATTTATTTAACACCTAGGAGTAGATTGAATTGATTAAAAGTCAGAGGCAGCAATAGGGACATGGAAATAATACCATATTAGGGTTTTAACCTTTTTTCTTCCAATAATTGATTGTCCTTGGGCAAGTTAAATACTTCTCTGGGCCTTGGTTTGTTTGTTTGCTTGTTTTAAATATAAAAAGAAGGGGGTTAGAGCAGATTGCTTGACTAGATTTCCATTGTAAAATGTTACCAAAAGTGCTAATAAGCAAATGAGAGAGAGAGAGAGAGAGAAGGTGTATTAGCTATAAATGCTGATTAATAGATTACCCAAAATTTAGCAGCTTAAAACATAGTTGTCAGAGGGTTGGGAATCTGGGGGCAGTTGTGCTGAGTGGTTCAAGCTAAGGGTCTCTCTTGAGGCTGCAGTCTTCACAAGAAGGACCTGTTTCCAAGCTCTCTTATGTGGGAATTGGCAGGCTGTCAACTTACTTTTTGCCCTGTGGGTCTTCCCATAGGCTTCCTCAGTGTCTTCTTGACATGGTAACTGGCCTCCCCCAGCCTGAGTGATGAGAAATTGGGGGGGTGCGGAGAGAGAAAGAGAAAGAAAAAGCGAGCACACCGCCAAGATGGAAGCTGCGGTGCAACACACCATCACTTCTGCCTTATCTTATTGGTCACAGAGAAAGGCCCTCAGGAAATATGGAAGGGAACCCACACAAGGGGGTGAATACCAAATGGTAGAGATCCTTAGAGGCCAAACTACCACATACGGTTTCTGCCTCTGAAGAACTTCTAGATAAGCTGGGAATCAAAGTATACATAAAGATTTAATTAAAGCTATACTAGAGAGGGAGCAGAGTAGGGATTTCCCATTGTGGCTCAGTGGTAATGAACCTGACTAGTATCCAGGAGGATGAGGGTTTGATCCCTGGCCTTGCTCAGTGCGTTAAGGATCCTGTGCTGCCATGAGCTGTGGTGTAGGTCACAGACGTGGCTTGGATCTGGTGTTGCTGTGGCTGTGGTGTAGGCTGGCAGCTGTAGCTCTGATTTGACACCTAGCCTAGGAACTTCTATATGCTATGGGTGTGGCTCTAAAAAGATTAAAAAAAAAAAAAAAAAAAAGGAAAGGCTTAGCTGATTTCCAGTGGCATATCCCTATTACTAGGATCATTTTCTCTTTTGTCTCCACACCAAGTGTTAAAAATATTAGTATGTTTCATATAAGCAAGGGTCCTCAGAAGGGAAGAATATTGCTTCAAAGTTTATAATGTGAAAATCTAGTGTTTATAGATAGGAAAAGAAAGAGATCCACAAACAGATTACATGTGGTCACATACAGTAGAAATACAAACACTGACCCCAAATATTAATTTATTCACTAGATCTTTTTAAGCACTGAATGATGCCAGAAACTGTGTGAGTTGTTGAGGATGCAATATTAGACAACTCAAGACAGAACTGATTCCTGCCCTCAGACAGTTTCTAGTAGTCCTCACTATTTGCCTCTGCCGTTTCCAATCCTTTCCTAACAAACCTATGGAGTGGAGTGGGCAGCACCTAACTGGTGGATGATAAGAACTGAGTAAAGATACAGGAGTTATTTTGAAGTCAAAACAGTGTATAATTTTAAAGAGAAAAGACAATGGTAGGAAATTTGAATTGTCTGGTATAAGCAGGAACAACTTGGAACTGTGTGGTTTTCTGCTGAATGCTCTAATAACTGTTAGTGGACTGCCTTTACATGAAGCTTTATAAAATAGGCAATATAAAGGACACTGAATATGGTAATTCTTGAGTAACTACTCTATACAAAGCACTAATAGCTGAGGTGGGAGGTCAAAGTCAGGAATAAGGAAAGGGGAGGTGGTGAGAAGGAGTTGGAGAAGAAGTGTAGAAGTGTAACACTTTAAACTCCTGGTCCTAAAGCCTAGGAGAATAAAATAAGCAGTGTAGATTTTCCCATATACATTATAATTTTACATAAATCCCTAACATTTTCACTTGCTGGAATGAGGATACTGTTTTCGGTTTAAATTTTCTTTCACATTAAAACTATGGTATATTTCTAAATGCTGATGTTTTATTAATTTCTCTTATTTTACTATTTGTAAAATAATGATGAAGTAATATGTATATTACAATTGGGATTAGGTGGGCAACAATTTCACGGGAGAAGACTTTTGGTAAAAATGGCAACACTTTATTTATTTAATGATTTTTATTTTCTTCCATTATAACTGGTTTACAGTGTTCTGTCAGTTTTCTACTGTACAGCAAGGTGATCCAGGCACACATACATATATACATTCCTTTTTCTCACATTATCATGCTAAAATGGGAACATTTTTAAAGTCAAGAGCCACTATTCATGGAATATTTTAACTAAATATCACATGAAGTTAAATGGCAATTTGCTCTAGATCATTAGGATTTAAATTGAGAATGGAATTCAATTAAACATTTATAGAGCACCTTTAATGAACAAGGTGACATCATAAAATAAAGGCTGTGAAGATAAATAACTTTTGTCTTTAGTGTGCGTTTTTGGGAAATAATTTGGTAAGTTCTGAAGGTTACTAATATGTTTCATATGAAGAAGGGAGAGATCAAGAGAATAAAAGTGAATATTGCTAGGTGAGCCTGAAGAGGTGAAAGGGACAGAGTAGAAGAATTAGGAAAAGAAAGTGTGCTGGAAAAAGTGGATTTGAACAAAAGGGGGATTGGTTGAAGAACTTTGATAGAGGATGAAGAGATTTTTGAGTCAAGAACAAAATGTGCCAAAAGGCATGGGTATAGCAGGGCCATTGTGAAGAATGGTGAGTCCTGCCCTGGCTAGCTGAGGGTGTGGTGTGGAGAGAGTAGCAACACAGAGCATAGATGGGTGAAATTCTTCAAAACACATTTTAACCTCACACTATAAAAGGAGAAGATAGGAGAACAAAAAAAGAGGGTGAAGATTGGGTGGGAGAGGGAAGAGACAGAATTAAAGGAAGGATGTGAAGAGGTAAAGAGAGAAGGACAGAGCAGGGGAAGAAGTAGGGAGAGAGAAGAAAAAGGAATACATAGATACATCAGTAGAGGAGAGATAAAAGGCAGAGGGATGCTCGGGAAGTTCTCAAGTCCCCAGAGATTTTGACAGTGTACCCTCCAAAGTTAGAGGGCCTGGGGGACACATCTTCCTGAGTAAATGGACTGTGATTTGACTAGTATTACCTTGATCACTCAATGAAATCATGCTAAAGGCCAGATATGTGAGCCTGTGGTTTCCACTCTGAGACAAGGCTTTCGCAAACTCATCTTTGTAATAATTTATGGAGACAACCCACCAGGCCCACGGCAAATAATTATAAATAATTTTGCATTGTATTGTTATTTCTTTTGATAACTGTTAAGAACTTGAGAATGTTAACTAAGAAATTCTTTCTGTACACTGCTGGCAAAATACTTTGAACTTTGCTTAGGGGGTATATACATTTGAGCATCTGTAAGGTTAAGAAATAAGCCAAAGGTGCAAAGCTACTCAGTGGTAGAGCCAGGAGACTGGAATCTAGGTTTCTAGATATCCAGAGGTGCATTAAAAAAGTCAGAAAAATATAACACGTAGCGAAGAAGTCAGAAACTAACATAAGAACTTCTCAATCTTCATGTAAACAAATTTTGTTTGAGAGGTTTCTTACACAAAATTTTTTGGAAATATAATCCTGTCCCTATAATAATTAGTACTTACAAGTAATAGAGAAATTTCTTTGAGATAGTATAAGACTTTAATGAATCAAGCACAACTTCTCAAGAAATCATATCCTCCTCTAATAGTGAACCCTATGTTTGACATTTGCCTATAGGGAGAAATATTTAAACAATTTAATTATAGTAAAAAAATCACATTCCACTTTATAGATATAAAAGTATACACAGTTATAGACTTCTTATAGTTTAAAAATAAGAAACAAAAGGAAATGTGCTAAGTGTACAAATGAAAAAATTAATGCCTACTATTAGTCTAAGAGACTCCATCCCCAACCCCTCAAATCATAGTCCAGTTTATAAAAAAACACTGCCCAGAAGGAAAAATTGCCCAAGTTTAGAGTAAGGATGAGGCAACATCTATTTTCCTGGAGTGTATTCAAACAAAATACATGATGTCATACCATAGAAGATCATTTCTCTTCAGACATCCAAGATCCTACATTTTGTTGATTATGTTAACATTATCATCAAAACGTTTTTCTCAAATTATAAATGTGAAGGCCATTACTATAAAATCAAAAGAAAGGGCAGCAGTTCCTGTCGTGGCTCAGCAGGATAAAAACCTAAATAGTTACTACTAACTTTATCTAAAAGAGTTTTGCAAAATTATCACCAATATGATGGAGAAAACAAAATCAAAGGTTCACAGTAGAGGAATAAATGGAATAAACAGCTGGTCTGCCTTTTGCTTTTCATGCAGATTAATATCTAAGCCAGAGATAGAACCCTCAAGCTCTTATTTTTCAGCGACTTAACTTTAGTTTCTACAACAAGAAAAGTCTTCCCCACTCACTGGCTGCTCCAGCTATTCTACGGATTTGAATGTTTTTGATTATTTTAATGCAGAAGAGCAAATAAAGAACTATAACCATCATCTAGCAAACTAATCTGAAGTTGAGAGGGTAGAACTATGAAGCAACACATTATATCCCTGTTTATAGCTGTGGTGCTGGAGGCCCAGATGAATGGAGAGGATCTCAGGAACGTTTCATAAATTACTAAACATATTCTTTCCAACCTTCTTGGCAACTCACTACTAATTTTTCTCTGAGTTCTTTTTCTTCCCATAGCTCCTGTCTCCTCTTCCTTCCCACTCCCTTTTCCTCCCTCCTTTCCTCTCCCTCTTTCTTTCTTCCTAATGCTTTTAGCTTCTTTTTTTCTATTTCTTTGCTCTAACTAGAAACAATATAGAACTGAAATACATATTAAGTACTCATTAAGATGAATGCATAAATTCCCTGTACTTGGATATAAAAAGCAATTAAAAATAATGTATATTTGTCACATTAAAAAAACCCTACTTACAGTTTATCAAAATGGACAGGAAAGTGATTGAAAATAAATATGCTAGGTTACAAGAGAGATATGTTCAGGCGATTCTCTGTACTTTTTTTTTAGTGATCTAAATATTCTTTGATGAGCATATATTAACTTTTCAAAAAACACAAACATATATGCATATATTTTTATGGATACATTTGATTATAATAAACTGTGTTGTTTTTTACAAATGTGGCTCTCATTTTCCTCTTCAATCACACTCTGACAGGATAAGAAAGGCTTCCCCAACCACTGGTAGTCTAAGAAATCCAAGATCTATAACTGTCAAACCTTTTCTTGGAGCTCTCCAAGAATGGAACCTCTCGCAATCAATTCCAGTATTATATCACCCTAAGAGTTGGAACACTTTCTCATATTTCAGGAAATTAACCCTGCCTTAAGTTAATGTCCTTTTTCTCTGCATATGAATAATAGATTGACATGACTAATAAAACACTTTCATGTACTTAGAGAAATAATATGTATCATCTCTATAATCATCCCTTGATGATTTCATCTAGTCTCATAGCTAATGACCACCAATTTATGTCTCTAGCCTAGACCTCTCTCCTAAAGTCCAGACTCATAAATTCATCTCTTCTGAATGCCTACTAGGCATCTCGAACTTAACATGTCCAAAATAGAAGTCCGGAGTGCCTCTCTCCCCAGGCCTCTTCAAAATGATAATGACAATGCCAGTCTTCCTACTAATTGGGTCCCAAAGCCTGGACTCATCCGTGACTTATCTTTTTCTTTCATAGTCTACACTCAATCTGTTAATGAATCCTATTATCTCTATCTCCAAAACATATCCATACCTGGTCACTTGCCACCTTCACTGCTATAGTCCAGGCTCCTATCACCTGTTGCCTAGATTACTGCAGCAGCCTTCAACCTGGTCTCCCTGCTTCTACCCTTGCACTCCTAAGCTGTTCTTCACACAGAATCAGAGTGATTTTTCCAAAGTATAAATCAGACCATGTCACTTTCTGGTCAAACTCTCTAACATTTTCCCAATTTACTCAGAGTCGAATTTAAAATCTTTACAAAGACCTACAAAACCCACAAGAGCTGCACCTCTCACCACCAGCTCTCACTACTGTCTGCCTTGTGTATGCTGCTTCATTCACACTCAACTCCTGCTGCTTGAGGACAAGGTCAGGTAAGTTCTTGCATCATGTCTCTTGACTATCTGTTTCTCTACCTGAAATACTTCCTTCCCTAGATATTTGGGTGGTTCACTCCCTTACTTCTTCCCAGTCTTTATGGAAATGTCACCTTCTCGCCGAGACCTTCCCAGTCTCCTCTCCCCAACACACATACTTCTTGTCCTCTCTTCCTTTATTTTCCCCTTAGCATTTATTGCTAATGTACTATATTTTTATTTGTCTTGTGTGTAAGGTATTTCCCAGACTAGAATGAGAAGGTGCTTAGTCCACTGTTATATATACAGTACCTAGAGTTGTTTCTGAAGCTCAGTAGGTGCTCAATAAATATATCCTGCAGAGGTGAAAGGATGAATTCCATAAATATTTATTGACTACTTGTCTGGCACTGGGCTAAGCACCAGGGGTAGAAAAGAAAACAAAGGAAATGTTGGTAGATGCAAACTATTACATTTAGAATGGATCATCAATGAGGTCCTGCTGTACAGCACAGGGAACTAAATCCAAACTCTTGGAATAGAACATGATGGACAATAGTATGAGAAAAAGAATATGTATACATATACATATATATGACTGGGTCACTATGCTGTACAGCAGAAATTGACACAATACTTAAATCGACTATACTTTAATAAAATAAAATAATGAAAATGCCACTCCTCTTTACTTAGGTGAGAAAAATGACTAAATAAATATAAATGCAGAAATTTGTCAGGGGAAAACTGAATGCAAGATGGAGGGAATTATGAATAGAACTTTAAACTGGCTCAGTATTGAGTTCTATTTTAAATACTGTGGTTAATATGTGTGCCTGGATTCAGGGATGTTAGACGACTTAGAAGACCAATTGTTATTTAAGATGTTTATCTTAGCACATTCAAATCACTCTAATTTATTACTAATATCAGAGTCATTCTGGCTTATAAGAGTTCTTAAATAAACAAATTTTAATTATTCTGAAAACATTACAATGTCTGCAAAAATGTCTATTTTCCCTCTAGAAAAATTTCTAGAATAAAAAGATACTAATAAAAAAAGGATTTCAAATATTAAAATGGAGTTTGGGGGATTTAAAATCTGAAACTTTATAAAACGTCCTAATTTGTCTCATCTAGCCTGTCAGTTACAATAAAAAAACAGCAGTACTTTTTCTACAACTGCATATTCTTGGCACAAAATGACTTAGAGGCATTTAATAAACATTCATTGAATTATTGAATGGTTGGATGACTAAATTAAAAACACCTTTACTTCTAATGACAGTAATAATACTATGAGATAATATTTATAGATCCTTTATTACATGTCAAGAATTCTGCTAAATGCTTTACAGGCGCAGTGATTAATTTAACCCTCAAAACAACTACCATGAGGTGGGTGTTATTATCTTCATATTACTGATGAGAGATACAAAGTGGTTAACACATGTACCCAAGGTCATAGAGGCAGTAGCTGGCAAGGCCAGGATTCAAAATACAAGTTGTCTGACCTCGGAGATTACACTAAACAGTGCCACCGTGGTGCTGCTAACAAGCAGGGGTGTGATGGGGGATGTGATGGTGCCTCACTAAGAAGTTTCACTGTCTGACTGATACTAGAGTGTTGAGGGGAAAGTATGGCTTCCATTTCTAAGGATACAATAGGAATACAAGCAAATCATAAGTCTGAGTTAGAGAGAGAGGAGAGGGAAATATGATAAGGTATCTTGCTCAAGGTCACTGGTGGCAAAGCCAAGACCAAAATCCATCCATTGCTCTGGGATTCCAAGGCAAAGCTTGTTCCACTACGACCATGTAGAGAATAACACATTCTGAAAAAGTAGTGTGGGGAAAAAAGCTTTTGTAAATAATATAAAAGTTATGCTTGAGAGAGTAGCTTAGAAAATTTAAAAAGCAACTATAACTTTACAAAATACTGTGGTCAATTTTTCACAAGTTTGATGTTGCTCTATGATTGACTCATTTAATTCATGACCAATATATAATTTTCCTATGGTTTTACCGTAGCGAAACAATAGACTCAGTTGGGGTTAAATAAATAAAATATATGGCCTCTGCACTGTGCAGACATTTTGTTCCTGATGTATACTGCCATAGTGATATGAAGTCACAGATCTGTATGAATTAATTTTAGGTTCAGGAATGTGTATATGTATTTGGGGGGAGGGACAGCTGATAAATATTCAAAAGCTACTTCAAGAAACAAGGGACAGGAGTTCCCATTGTGGTGCAGTGGTTAATGAATACGACTAGAAACCACGAAGTTATGGGTTCGATCCCTGGCCTTGCTCAGTGGGTTAAGGATCCTGCATTGCTGTGGCTCTGGTGTAGGCTGGTGGCTACAGCTCCAATTAGACCCCTAGCCTGGGAACCTCCATATGCTGTGGGTAGCAGCCCTAGAAAAGGCAAAAGACAAAAAAAAAAAAAAGAAACAAGGGACAGGGTAGTGTAAGGATTAGGCTAGTCCTGGATCCTTTCTTCTCCTTTTTCTATGAGTAGGTCTTTGCTTTGTAGAGTAATTTCGAGGCTAGAAATTCATTTCTAGCTTACGGGAGCAAGAATCACTGTTTACTGTTTGGACAGGGCGATAGCTGGCCACAAACTAGTTAAAGATCCCTACTTGGTTCTGGATCTTTTTAGAAAGGTCCATTCCTGTTCTCTTGCAGAGCCAGGAGCACTATATCATACCTTCCAAACATGACTAGTGAATAGTAATAATGCTTGACATTGGTGGAACTCTTCTGTCTGTATGGCACACAGCTAAGCAAGTCACATATGACACCTTATTTAATTTTCAAAATAATCAAATGAGGCATGCATTATTATTTTTCTTTTAAAAATGAAGAAATAAAGGCTCAGAAGGATGAAGTAACTTTGAATATGCCCAATGTATGAATAACTGAAGTGGTTTGGTAAGTGACTTCAAAGTGAGTGAGGAATTTTTATTCCTCATTATAAACTTTGATAATATATTATACAAATAAAAGGAAATTATGCCCCTAAGATCATTTAAATAATTACTTGGCTAGTGTAATGAACAAACTTGACACCTTAACTAAGAATCAGTAGGCCAGAGTTCTGGTTCTTGATCTCCCTGTGGCTTGTACTATGAATCCTGCAAATTGTTCTGCAAATTTTTCTCAGCTGCCATTCTTTATATAAAGGTTAAACTATGTGATTGCTATATCTCATTCAGCTCAAAAGTCCCATAACAATTTTCTTTTTTTTTTTTTTTGGTCTTTTTGCGTTTTCCCACGGCACATGGAGGTTCCCAGGCTAGGGGTCTAATTGGAGCTATAGTCTCTGGCCTACGCCACAGCCACAGCAACGCCAGATCCAAGCTGAGTCTGCGACACCACAGCTCATGGCAATGCCGGATCCTTAACCGGCAAGGCCAGGGATCGAACCCGCAACCTCATGGTTCCTAGTCGGATTTGTTAACCACTGCGCCACAGCAGAAACTCTCCCATAACAATTTTCAAGTGGATTTTTGGCTATTTTAAAATGCTGGGTGGGCTAAGAAATAGGGACATGAATAGAGATTTGAATAATACTTCCAGTCTGCAGAGAATTACTTATATTACCTTGGATTATATTACCAAGTCCTCACTTTTCTTGCTACTCCAAGTAATTTCTACCTACACAGACTCATACTGAGTTCCTAATACTTATTGCTACATATTTCTGAATGGAATGTAACTGCCATGAAGTCAATTTACCCATCATGTAAAATAAGACCATGAATTAGTAAATATTTTTTACTCCTTTACCTATAAGTCATTCTCCATAGTACAGTGATTTTAGTGTAGAAAGACAGTTATATGTCTATTTAAGCTATTTCTTCTAGGCTCAACAATGTAAATTCCCTCAACCATTACCTTTAAATGCAATTTCTTAATCCATTAGTCCTCTAAGAACACCGTCTAAAATGAGGTACCCAGAACACGGTGCTCCAAATTGAGCAGGGTGAGGCCAAGAACAGCAGGACAACTGCTTCCTCAGCAATACTAAACTTCTTTTAAGGCAGCCAAAGCTTTCCATTAATATGTTTTGGTGCAGATGTACTATACTGTTGGCTCATCTTAAACTTGTGTACTTAAAGTTCCATATCTCTTTCAAATGGCTTATTGCCAAGTCAGGTCTGCTCTGCTTCTGTTCTTGTGCAATTGCTATTTTGAACCTATATTTATAACATCTTGACACTATTTTTCTTAAATTTTATCTTGTTGGCTGTGTCTCAACATTCTAGTCAATTAAAAAAAATAGTTACATGTAAAGAGGTAAAATATACCTTGGGATTACTTAACTTTAGAGATATTGTCATTCTGGAAATTTCTAGTATTACAGTTCTTGAGTTGGGCAACAGGCTCTTAGAAACACATGGAGGAAACATGTCACAGACTTATGAAAAGAGGACAGTGTCAGGCTCAATCACAAACTAGACTGTGATGTTGCACATTCATACAAACGTAGCTGCATGGACCCATACGGAGAGGATCAGCAGCGCATGTGTCAAAGCTGTATAAGTCCATATGAGAAACAAATGAAAAACATAAATTTGTAGGATTGATGTGCCTTATTAGAGGGTAATTCACTATAAAGAAACCCATAATGGAATTAAAATAACAGAAAATTAATTTAGTATATATGTTAAGACTCAGAGCTGACAGGAGATGTAAACTGAGTAACTAATGAAGCATATGTTCATTGCTCTCCATCATCTTTCAGCAGTTTTCTGTTATTGCAGGCTATCTCTTTCCTCCAAATATTGGCACTTTTATTGTGCTCCTTACTGTCCAGAGCCCCTTGCCCTGGGCCTAACTACATTGTTAAAGATTTCTTTCCCTTGCTCTGATCCTTTAAGACTTTCCTGAATGCCATTTTTCAGGGCCTTCCTCTCAGTTGACCATGTCCTAAGAGATCAGTTTATAAATTGATGCTCTAATGGTTAATAGCTCAATGTATGAGCTTCCTTAGGAATATCCGCCCTTTAGTTGTGGGCCCTTGGGGACATGATGATTAATATAGAGCAATTACTTTACAATAGTACAGTTTCAGAAATGTAGCAGGCAAGAGTATAGATAAAAGACGTACTTTGGAGAAAAACTTTCCTATGCCTCTTGATTTCCACACCAGAGGTTTTTAATTACTTTCTCTCTCTCTCTTTTTTTTTTTTTTTTGGTCTTCTGTCCTTTTAGGGCTGCACCCGTGGCATATGGAGGTTCCCAGGCTGGGGTCTAATTGGAACTATTGCTGCTGGCCTATGCCAGAACCACAGCAATGCCAGATCCAAGTCGCATCTGCGACCTATACCACAGCTCATGGCAATGCCAAATCCTTAACCCACTGAGCGAAGCCAGAGATCGAACTCGCAACCTCATGGTTCCTAGTCTGATTCGTTTCCCCTGTGCCATGACGGGAACTCTTTCAATTACTTTCTTGATCTTTAAATCTGATTCAACCAAAAATTAGTTAAATTGAACTTGTTATAATAATGCATTTGAAAATAAATCTCATCTTATTTTTCCATAAAATCTATTACAGGCAATTACATAGCTTAGGTTCTTTGGAACTGCCTAGCTCTTCTTTTCTACATATGATCTGAGCCTGTTTGGAAAATATAACTAGTACAGAGATGTAGTTAACATACCTACAGCTAATCAACTCTTTTGAATGGACCAATAAAATGTATTGTCCTGTTCAGTGCCATCTACATATGGGTGTGGGGAATATTTAACTTCCACAAAAATATTTCTTAAGAGATAGTTTAATTCCACCCAAATTTCCAGATATAAATCCCATGACCTAAAAAAGGACATCAGAAAACAATTTTCTATACAATTTACATGTTTTTGCTTCCAAAATATCAATTAAGAATGTGGCTACTCATATGTGAAATGAATATTATCATTGAACCCTAAGCAATTTAGATATTGCTAATTTCTATAAAAATTTGGTAATGATAATTACTCTAACATTGAAAATAATGACTGAATAAGCTGTGTGACATAGAACCTAATGTTTTGTGAGAGAAGAAATTACAAGAATTAAAAAGTATTATTAGGCCAAAATTAGTATTACAGGGATGAAGATTTTTTTTTTCTGTGAAGTGTTCAAACAAGTAAATAATAAATTTTTACGCAACATTCAAATTAGAAATCTATTAATTATTGGAAATAAAGTTTAATAAAATTTTCAAAGATTGAGCTATTGCATAACTATAACCACAACCATAACCATATGTCAGATTACAATATCAACCATGATAATTCTGAGATCTTAATTTTACTGAAATTTCAGCCTTTATATTATAATTTTTTCCCACATCCTGTTATGACTCATCCACAATTCACCTTTAGATCTACTATCTAATAGACTCAATTACATTGATATTTTGAGTAAACATAAAATGAAACACAATCATAAGCAAAACATAATTTTAAAGTATATGTCAAATCATGAAAACTACCTCCTAACTTTGAAGGCTTTACTGAGGATTGACAGACTCCTAATTTAAAAAATCACTTTATTGAGGCATGACTCACATACAAGAACATGTACATATTTAATGTATATAACTTGCTAAGTTTGATATGTTTGGATATAACTTGATGAAATAACACCATCAATCTGTGCTAAAAAATGTATCTATTTCAAATTATTTGCTGACCAAGTTTTTCAAGTCATTCTTATATATCAGTCATGGAAATTCAATAAATCCTTTGTCTAGGATAACAAACTAAGACATATTTGCAATCTCTTTCTTAGGCAATGACTTATTTTTATGTTGTTCTTCCAATCACAAGTCATGTTTCAAGAGTCCAGGATCCAGGATTCTTTCAGAATTTGAGAGTCTGGGTTTACTAATTAGAGAAAAAAAGCACTGATAAAATTTTCTGTCAATATGATGTACTACTTTACTACCTGACATAGATTAAAAATTTGATTTGATGAGACTAGTCAGAGTTTTGAACATTGGGCTACATTATTTCAGATATATGAAAATTAAAATGAACCCTGGTTGACATTTATTTCTGTACTATCTGTAAAAAAGGGTGGTTGGTAAACAAATTAATAGGAAAAAATAAGCTATCAGAGAATATGAAATACTATTTACTGTCGCTTGGGGGAAAAGTTTCCACAGAATTGTTATGTAGTTCCAAGCCATTATTTTTTTCATCTAAGCAACTACATTAAAGAGAGCTCTCTTGGAGGTGATCTTTTAGTAAGTATAATAAAGAGATTGTAACTTGGATTCAAATCCAAGCTAAGCTAACAAACATTAGCTGTGGGAAAATTACATCATCTCTCTGAATCTTGGTTTCTTCTTCATTAGAGTAACAGAGATAAAGATATCTAATTTAAAGGATTATGAGGTTACTAAAATAATGAATACATGTTAAGCACAACAAAGGATATAGGAGATACAAGCAGCCAAAGAATGTTGACTGTTAAATGCCTTACTTAGTATGATATGGACAAAAAGATAACAAAACTGAATTTTAAAACATATTTTGCATATTCTTAAATTGGAATTTTCCTTCCAGTGGGCCCACATTTATAAAACGTTGCTCATTAAAAACTGTGCTGCTAATGTAATCGTGACTTTTCTTATTTCTCATAAAACTGTGGAAATGTGGTTTTTATAAACAATCTTGGATAATCATCCCAAAATACTGCATCAAGGTAAATGAAAAGTAATAGCATGTTTGGTCTCCATTTTATATACTCTTTTAGGACAACTGCCTTTTTTTTTTTTAACTCATATAGTCCTGGGTAATTGTATCTATGCTCATAATGTTGCTTCTGACCCATATGCTGATTATTCTGAAAACTGAAATTCCATTTCTTTTTCTTTTCTTGAGTTCTTGGTCCAAATAGCTAATGGTTACTAGATAGTTCTCCTGATGGCCTCCAGGATTTCAAGTTCAGCATGTTCCCAAATTTATAACCTTCCTCAAACCTGCTCTGGTCTTCTCTTCCTGATATATGCATTTTGCTATCATCCATTCAGTGTACCCAGCTGGAAGCATTGGATTCTTCCTCTCCTTTAACTCTTATTTTCAGTCACTGAGTCCTCTCCTACTATTTTAATGCTTAAGTATTTCTCAGATTGGCTCTACAAATCTCCTAGGAAATTGATATGGCTGGAGAGGCAGTGTGGTATGATAAAAGAGATGTGTCGGACAGGCTTGGATTTGAAATTCTGCTTTACCTTTAGTTGATGTATAATTTAGAGCTATAAACTTAATGTTCTCAAGCCTCAATTTCAATGAGTTGTACAAAATTTAAGCTGTATAATGTATATATAACAGATGATTATCAGTAAACACTCATTCCTTGCTGTTTTCCTTTCCTCTTCCACTACCAAGCCATTCTCACTGAAACTGATTTAGTTAAGGCTCTCATCACCCCTCCCTCCTAGTTCACTACACTAATCTTCTAAATAATTTACATTGTTAATTTTTATCAGCTTCTAATTCATCCTTCAGACTGTTACTATGTGTCTTTCTAAAACCAAAATTTAATTATTGTATTCCTACCTATAATTCTAACAATTTGACGGTTTTTTCAATGCCTACAGGGTCAAATTCAATCATCTGGCTTCAACATCACTTGCTAAATACCCTCTTCCTTTGTTCTAGTTAATCACTGCTGCTTGTCATGACTTAAATACACTAGGCTTTTTCACACTTCTGTATATTTCCATTGGTTGATCTCTTTCCCTTTCTTTGTTTATTGAGTAAGGAGATAAAAGATAGATAGGTCATACTTTTACCAAGAAAAAAAAATAGAGTGCAAGCCACATTGAAGTAGAATTAGCATGTTATCCTCAGAAGTAAGGACTAAAAACATTGCCTTGGAATCCCTGAGCCATATCACAAATCACCCAGAGGGAAGAATATTTATTAGGTCTCTTCCCTGTAGTATTAATTTCCTCCTCTTTTCCCCCTTACCAACTGAATGAATCCCAGAAAAACAGCACATACAGATAGAGTAGGGGTAGAAACACTAAGTATTCTATATAAAAATCCTCTTAATGATGATAGCCAACATTTATTGAATCCTTGCTTTGTACATAGAAAATATTTACCTATTGGCATATCCTCAAGTAAATGTAATTATTCTATGAAATTCCCTATTAACGAGAGTATTGGTCCCACTCAACTTTTCTATACTTTTAATATAGATGAGATCTTGAAGCTCTAGATAGTCCCCACAGCAACTGTACTCCTAAACTACTCTATATAGGACTTCAGGCTCACCATCCTCCATCAACCAATTCCAGGAATTTTAGAGAGCTAGGATAGAAAACAAGGACTGTATCCCCTAGAAAGCAGTACAACTGAAAGAGTAGTCCGGGGACCACCTGTATTAGGGTCACCAATTTTACTTATTAAAAACATGCTTCCTTTGTCTCAATTCTTACCGACTGAATCAAAATCTCTGTTATTAGGTTTCTCAGGTGATTTGCATGAATGCTAAGGATTAGGCACCTCAAGTCTAGGTAACATTTCTGTTCATCTGTGTGTCATTATGTGTCACCACTGTACTAGGTGCTGAATACACAGGGTTAACCAGCTGGACATGGTATCCCTAATGTATAGAGGTTATAGTTGTCATGAATTTATCCAGCATGAAAAGCAAAGTCAATCTATATTTCTACATTGATTTCTTTTGTTAAATAGCTCTTTTTTTGATGCACACCATGTTTAGAAAAGTATAGCAAAAGCCAGTATTTTTCAAAACAATTTGTGTATTCTCTGTAATGCAATGTAGTAAGGACATGTTAAAGTAGTAAGTGCTATACCATAAAGGTGCTTAGATGCAGTGCTCTGACATATATATTAAAATCTCATTCATATATATATATATAACTAAATTTATAGTTAGAACCGCCATCAGTTATAAAAAGAATTTATAGAGAAGTTCTGTAAGAAATATTTTTAACAACTTTATTCCTTATCAAACATCTCTGAGTCCTAAACATACACATTTTAAATAGGAGCATTTAAAACAAATGTTTTTAGTGTTGTAAGTATATATGCCTGCTATCTCTTGCTCAAAGTAAGAGAAATAAGAAAATATGCTCTTAGGAAAACTGCTCTATTTTGGGTATAGTTAATAGGAGAACATTTTCAGTTTGTCTTAAGCATGCCATCATTTCACTGTTGGGTATCATTAAACCATGGCTTTATTTTTTTCTTTTGGTACCCAGAAATATGCTTCTTCCAATTTTCACTGTAAAGCTAAAAATGTATTGGAAACTGCTCCAGAATGGGAACTATGTTGTAAAAGGGGATATTAGGAAAACTCTGGAAGCACTTCTATTAACATAAATAAGACCTGGCTCAACAAGCTATTACATGCTTTAATGTGTTTCTGCCTTTCATACCTACTCTCAAGAGACATTCTAAAATTTTAAAGTAAGTCTATGATTTTCTTTTCTGTGGAAAGGTTCATTTGTGCCTTAGATTAGATTCCAGATATAAGTGATATCATATTGGGTCACCATGCTGTACAGTAGAAAAAAAATTGTATTGGGGAAATAACTATTAAAAAAATAAAAAATAAAAAATAAAGTAAGTCTAGACTATAGAATTCTATTTTTGTTAAGCACATTTTATTGATTTTTTTCAGTTCTTATTCCAGATACATTACATGCTAGAGTTAATTTTTCAGAGTTTAACTTTTTACCCTATTTCACTTTGAGACTCAAATTATTAGCAAATTTCCATAGTGTGTTTGATGATAATAATAGCACCCTTTGTGAAAAAAGTAAAAAATGGAAAGTTATATTTAGAAGTTGAAGGAAAAAATGGAAAGAGAAAGCAGCTGGACAGCATCTTATATGACAGTTTTTTCTGCCAATTAAAATTACTTGACGGAGTTAAGAAAGGTTAATGTAAAACGTAATGCTGTGTAGGTAAGGTCTTTGAAGTAAACTTTCTCAAAAATTCTATTTCCATTTGTTTAATAAATGTGGCATTTCTACCATGGGTAAGCACTTATATATATATATAGGATGGGCTTCTCCTACATAAAAAAATTAATGTTCTAAAAGGAAAGATAACATACCTGCACAGGTAATTCTACAATAAGGCAGAATAATGTAAGAGTTCTTTCACAAAGGAGTTAAGAAATGTAGTTTGGAAATTTCTGAACACAGCAAAATGGCGAGGTTCAGGCGCTTGGGCTTAGTTTTGAAAGGTGAACAAAATGTTGACAAATGGACGTAGAGTGCAAGGTCACTTTGAATAAACAAAAGATTTAGGGTTGTGAGTGTCAGTGGCAGTCTGACTTTGTTACGTGATAACACTGGAAGAGGAGAGGTGACTGTTCCCATAGTGGGTCTGGGGTCATGTTGTGTGTATTACACATGTAATTTAATTTAAAAATTGAGAGGATTGCCCTTGTATTACAGAGAAGAAAACTCAAAATTGGAAATGGTGATCACCTTGCTAAGAGCACAGAGCTGTTGATTAGAAGAATCTAGATGAAAAGCTATGTCTCAAAGCCCAATACTGTTTTTACTACTACACCATGGTATTAAAATATAAAAACTATAATGCGAGCCAAGGATGCTGCATTTCCTTTCATTGACAGTGGGAACCTATTCAAAGTTTATACGCAGTTTCGTTTCTTAGGAAAGTAGGAAGCTGTTTACTGGGTATATTGGAGTGGGGAAAGATTAGGGTAAGACAGAGAGTCCAGCTAATACTATAGCATTCCAAGTGTGGTAATAATGGTGTTAGTAATAGAAATGGGGAAAAAAAAATGGGCAAACTGTTCTAGAGATGGAATTCATAGAAAGTAGCAATTTGATGTGGGAGATCAGAAATAAGAACTTTTTTTAAAATCACTTAAATTTAAAAAATGGATGATTTGGAAAATTGTGAGGGCATTAGATAAAACAGGAAAATCAGGAGGACTAAACTTGAAATTTGGTAAAATATAACTACTTGTGTCAACTCTAAAAAAATCTATAGCAATAGTTTTTATAAGAATGAATGTATTGTCAAATTCCTCAAACACCAGAAAATTTACTGTTTCTATTTCTCAAGAGGAGAGAAAACACAGAGTGCAGACCTGGAAAACGAGTTTATAAAATGAGTGTTATTTTCTTCAGAATCTTTGAAGCGGTCCCAAGGTATACCAACAATAATAGATTGCCAGTGCATTATTGATTCAATATTTAGAAAACAGAAGGCAAGTGTTGAGGCTTTATTTATCATTTAACATTAAGAGAGTTTGTGAATGCATTATATTAAAAAAAAAATAACCTAGGAGTTTTTGTAGTCCTCAATTAAGTAGTCTATTTTTGGAAAGGGTTTATAATAGATAAAAAAAAGAACAATTAAAATAATCTAATTCTGTGCTAATGTTAACATTAAATGTATTATACATATTACTGATATTACTTTTCTTTGGTGAGATAGTACTTTCTTGATTTTTTTTTCCATCACAATACTCATTTTATAGCAAAAGTAGGGATCAAAGGTGATAAAATACATAAAGAGTTTCTGAAAATTCAGTGAAAGGTGCTGAGGTAGGGCTTCAGCTTGATAAGATGGGTAAGTCTAGGTGTTTATAATTACTAATAAATTATTAATTCTCTGGGCAAAAAGAACAAAAAAAATAGTACATTTAAATAGTCACAATCCACAAATAAGCTATTATTTGGCTTTGAATCATATTTAAAGGTCGTTTAAACTCATAAACATGCACTTCCAGCCTAGTTAACTTGTGTTTCTAATTAGTGATCATTTAGAGGTTTCAGCTTTATTTGGATTATTTTTCATCCAAGATTTTCCTGTTCCCTGCTTCCCAATTTAAGATTCAACACACTTCATGCATTTTAAAATAATACGCACTGGAAGAAACTCTTTAAGAACGCAATGACTAGAAATGACTTTTTACCTTTGCCAAGCTCTTGTCTTTATAGAAATCAGAGTGAACTTTATGTTCCCATATTTTTTGACTCTCATGCAAAGTGAAAATGTAATACACAAGACAGCAAAACTCAGAACCAACTTTATGATAATGTTCCATTAAAAACAATGGGATTAATTACAATCATGGATACTTTTGAAGTTCCTAAAATTTTGTCTTTTAAAAATTTATTCACTAAATTTGATGAACAGACAAAAAATAAGCTTTGCAGATAAACTGAAAGCTTATTTCCTGCACAAGTATTCTGTTTATTTTTTTTTTCTAGGCTGCCCAATATCTGTTCTTTAATTATAAGTAATCAAATTATTTTTTATTAAGCTATTTGATAAAAGTTAGCACTGATTGTAAAAACATTGATCAATAATTCCTTCAATTATCCTCATTTCCTTTTTTTAAGACTACTCTCACATAATTAATACCTGACCATGTTCTATCCATTTTTGGTCATATCAATACCAACATTACACAATATCTTACATGTTTCCTGGGAAGTTTCAAAGTACTCCCAGTCTTTAGTCTAGGAGAGAGCATGTGTGTGTATATATCTGTTTCTCCTGCCACATTGTAGTTGACTGGAGGTGTAAGCTGTCCTGGAAGAGAGAAGTGTACCTTTAACCACTTTAAACCATGAAGGGTAGGCTCCCAATATGTTCTCTGTGTTAGATACTCTGGAATAACAGCACTTTCACTTAATACCTGCAGCAAACTCAAAAACTCTCTTAGAATTCAAATACCTATTATTAGTAAATCTATTCAGTGCATTTCCTGAACCTCCTCATCCATGTGTTGTACATTCTTGTAGTGTGGTTTTCTTTTCTTTTTTTTGAGACAGAAGAGTAAGAAGTTATATATAAGAAAAGAACTTTCATTTCAGCATCATATTTAATGCTTCTCCCTTCCTATCTGATACAGGGGCTACAGTTTCCTAAATCTTTATCTTAATTAACATATTATGAAGTCCTATTTTTTTCTTTTATATCTCACTGATTATTTTGCAAATTTTGTTCTTACACAAATTCATAGAAAATGGCCATAATTATAACTAATTATTTTATGCTTTAAAAAATGCTCTTATACATTTTCCAGGGGCCAAGGCCAGGCTCTGGCTCACAGCATGAATTGTGCTTGAGGCCTGTAGGCAGTAATGTGTGGAGCTGGTTCATCTTGGCTCCTAAGAGCCAACAATGTGCATCTTTTTCCAACTCCAAATTTATCTCTTAAACCATGCTGGTAGCTTGATAAGGGTATGAAATTGGACATGTGGGAGTATTTACACCATAGAAATTGGTAACTACAAATCAGAGCCTTTTTTTTTTCCCTTCTGAAGAGCAGTTGTTAAATATTTATCAGCACACCCTCTGCCTGTATATGAAGTTTTCACAGCTATCACCTTCCTCCCTTGGCACCACCCCTCATCACTGTCTAGCTTGTCTCTACCAAAAACAGACTTCACATTTTGTTAATGCTATGGCAACCTGTACATGGAAAGTCAGACCAGAACATCAAGTATCATGTGAGGGGCAGGCCCTGGATTCTAAAGAGAGTAAGAAAAGTGATATCCTTTCCCTGGGACTTACTGAAGTTACTTCTGAAACTCCCCTCACCCCTGCCAAAGAAAAAAAAAAAAAACCCCAAAACTCATTGCTTCTAGAAATGGATACAGTGAACACTTAATTATATCATACATAATCACTGGTACACACATGGATAACAATACACTGAGACATGCATACAGTCCTGTTTATGAAAGGTGAAATTTGAGTTTTAGTGGAATGAAATATGCTTTATGTGTTTGGGGTAGGCACTGGGTGTCTACATAACCTCTGATTGCACTGAAGGGTCTGGAACACATACACACAAATTAGCTCTAAAGCTCTAGTACCAGGCTGCCTTTGTTTTTACTACTTATACTTTGACATTTCTTCACACTCCAGGAGATCATTACCAAATATTCGAGGTGGGAGTATTAGTGAATTCCAAAAATGTTCTAGCAACAGCCAAGTCATAAAACAACTATTTTAACCGCCACACATTGTATTCATTATAGTCTGAAAAAAAAAATCCTTGATACCAGTCATGTATATTAATGATTAAACAAGTCTGAAACCCCTCTGGCACTTGTAAAAATTGTTCAGCTTCTCTGCCTTGGCAATATGATTTTCTCTACAGAGCAGAGACATAGTAGAGGTCAAAGCTGTATGGTCTTTGTGTGCAAAGTAAATATCAAAGAAGAGAGTTATGTGCTTATTTTTTGTTTTGCTTGTTTTTTCATAATTTGTTTGGTTTTGTTTTCAGTTTTTCCTTTTTAAAGGAATTTTGCCTAAGCCAAATTCTGCTATGTCAGAGAGCAGTGTGGATAGCTGGCATCCACGTAGGAATACTGTTTCATTTACGGAGGGCAGCCTTCCACTGCACACATTGCTCTGTGCCCCACCTCTGCCATTTGTCTTAGTCTATTTCCTTCTAGTCTGCGTCACCCTGATTCAAATACTACCCACCCTAATGGACTTCTTCAAGGCTTTCCTGTCTTCAGAAGTCCTTCCTGGTTGGACCACTGATATTGACCTTTTTTCTTCCTTACTTCTTTGCTACTGAGAGTCTTTCTTCTCATGTGGGCTAACTATAGGTCTCTTTATTCCTCAAAGGCAATTTATTTATCAAAGGTAGAGAGCTAACAACTTATTTTCTTATGTTTTCCACACCCTGACAATGGACCCATGTACAATTCTAGACACAGGGCAGGTACATAGTCAAAACTTTAATTTTATTTAGATTGGAAAACTATTAAATAGACATACTCCTTGGTCATTACTAAAGATACAAAAAGAGCAGTGGCTTATTTGACATCAGGTCTATTTTTCAATGCAATTTTTGGCTGATCTGAGAAAATGCATAATTCATGCTCTGGCACTTCTTTGCACTTAATGCTAGAGGTCTTATTTACCATGCAATCCCACTTAACTTGGTCATATTAGGTTGATCTCTGTAATACTTTGGCTAGAACAGTCTGTACACTGTGCATATAGGCAGTACATATATAGTAAACATATTCTCAAGTCACCAAAAAGGTAAGGGCAATCCCGATTATTTGGAGGAAAAAAATCTGATACTCAAAACATCATCACAAAAGAGATATCACAGAAAATTGAGTTGAACTCCCATATGCTAATAACTGTACTGACTTAAAATCAAACAGTTGAGTGCTCTCTCTCTGTATATGGTCAAAAGGCACCTTGATTATGTAATAGATATAGCTATTATCTATAGCTATATAGAACATTGATTATTGAATTTTTTGTACCTTAATCACATCTGAATATATTAAAAGGATCCCTATTTTAACTTTGTGTCTCCCCTGACTTCTTGTGCATGATCTACCCTCAACGGTGCAGAACTGGAAAACACAGGGGAAAAAGGTAAGGGCAGGTCACAGTAACCTTCACTGGGAGAAGGAAAGCTCACTTACCTTTATTCACAGATTCTATGACTGCTCTCTCCTCTTTATTTGGCTTTCAGTTAAGTTAAAACCCATTATAATATGAATGGTGCTTAGAATAGTGAAGATTTTGGAACATATAAAGGAGATGACCACTCTGGAAGAGTATCGATAAATTATGAACCTGATTTTACATTCAAAATAAATAATAATATTTTCTTCTTTAGGCCCTAACTTGGGCATTTATACATGCACCTTTGGCATATTGGGACTGTGCTGCGGTAGATACAGCATTGTCAGATGATAATGTGAGAAAAAAGAATGTATACATATAGGTGTAACTGGGTCACCATGCTGTACAGTAGAAAAAACAACTGTATTGAGGAAATAACAATTAAAAAAATAGTTAGCAAGGACCTACTGTATAGCACAGGGAAATCTACTCAATATTCTATAATAACCTATACGAGAAAAATGAATATATGTATATGTGCTGGTTCATTGTGCTGAACACCTGAAACTAACACAATATTGTAAGTCAACTGTACTCCAATAAAAACATTTTTTAAGACCCCCCAAAAAAAGTATCAACCAGTCTTTGAGGCTTTCAAGATGTTGTCTTTTACAGCACTCAAAATAGGTTTGAGGCTCTGTATTAACCATTTATGCAAGTATAATGTGTTAAGGAAACAAGCACATCACCTCAAGTACCCAACCCCTATCACCCTTACCTTGGAGCAGGCCTTGATCATCTTGTGCCTAGACCAGAACCCTCACCTCTTCACTTGTCTTGCCTCTTGGCAGTTCACCTCAAATGCTGCTAATAGAAGCATCTTTCTAACCTTTTCAGTGGCTCCCCATCCCCTGGAGGATAAAATCCCAAACCCAATGCATCACATAAGGCTCTTCATGATCTGACCCTGCTACATTTCGTTTTTCTCTTGGCAGTCCACCCTGTATATGCTACAAGTGCAGCAAACTAACCCCCAATGCCATGGTATTTTATGATTTGCATCTTTCTTATACAGTTCTTTCTGCCTAATTTACCCTCCCATTACTACGTTGCTGTAAAATAGTCAGGATATTTGTAGAACAGATGTTGAAGAAAAGCAGTTTCTAAAAGAGGAAAATTGTACCTACTTATTACAGCCCTTTGAGGAACTAAACACGTCAACATCATTTTTTTGATCTTCAAAATTATCTGATGTGGTTCAAAAAACAAGCTTTTTCTTTGTTCTTTTTTTTAGGGCTGTACCTGCAGCGTATGGAAGTTCCCAGGCTAGGAGTTGATTGGAGTTGCAGCTGCTAGCCACGGTTGTTAGCCACAGCAATACTAAAGCAACACCAGATCTTTAACCACCCACTAAGTGGGGCCAGGTATCAAACTGCATCCTCATGAACTAGTTGGGTTCATTACCACTGAGCGGCAACAGGAACTCCTTTTTCTTTTGCTTTTTTTTTTCCCCCAAAAAAGTTACTCTTATGATCCCAGGACACAGTTGATTTTTTTATTGGGGAGGTGAGATACTTTTCAAAACCTGGCTTTGGATAGGCTTTGTCCACCCTCAAATACCTGTATAGAGAATACTTCTACTGTATAGAAGAATACTTCTCTCTGCTATATATAGGGAAGTATACTTCTGTTAGCATCATTGGCTAGTTATAGTGATAAATCCCATAAGGGATGGGTTGGGAAGAACATGACTTTCCAAGGATGGGGAAGGAGTATTAGAATCTACATGGAGTATGTGCATTGAAAAATCCTAGGAGTTCTGGAACCATTTCCCTGAAGGATGTTCTATGCTCAACAATGTCTGCCACTACCCTCCTTCCTGGCCTATCGTTCTGAGAATCACTGGTTAAAGAAAAAGGAAGAAATTCAAAATTAGGAATTAATTTTAATGAATACTTTGAATGAAAATATGTAACAGTGAGATTCTTAAGAAATCAGTAAAATGACCCAACTTAGTCAACATTTTCTAACAGTGAGAATGCATGGTGAAGATGACGTTTGCAAATTGTGCTAACATCATTAAATTAGTGAAATAATCTAATAATGATAAAATTCTGACAGAATAACATATTTATGTAGGTAAGCAGAAAACTGGCAAATGAGTTTGTAATATATTTTGCTATAAAATTTAAATTATAAGATAAAGGGCTCTGAACAATAACTTCCTCACTGAAAAAGGTATCATGAAATCACTTTGGAGGTTTCCCTGAAGATATTATCTTAATGTGTAGTTGTAGCTAAAAGACCAGTCAGGTAATGGGCATCATCAGGAAGGAAGTAAGACACAAAACAGAACATATTATAATATCCCTGTGTAAACAACATAGTATATCTACATCTGGAATACAGATGTTGCCTCTTTGCTCAGCATTAATAACAACTACACAGTACAATGGAAGCATCCTAGAGTTAGAATAAATGAATGAATGATGTAAGACATATATGACGTAGGCTAAAAAAAATGTGGGCTATGCTCTAGAAAAATAAACACTAAGATGAATGTTAAGATGGACTTTATTCAATGTTTATAAAATCATAACAATATGGATAAGAAAAATAGAGACTTGCTAGTCAACTCAGGAAATATGAGAACTACTATGTACTTCTTAAAGCCTTAATGTGCTAGGAACAAGACAGAAAAATAGATGTGCTATATTACACAGCAAACAGAAAACATATGGAAGTTGTTACACATGTAAGTGTTGCATGCTAAAAATACAAATAGGTTTGAGAGAGGTTTAGCCAAAGCCAAAAAAGAAAAACTTAACATTGGTTAGAAAAATTAACATGGTTAGATGCTTGGAGTCTCTCAACTTTTCTGAGATAGCATCATGAAATACAATCTAAGATTGTATTAACCATCGAATTATGTACTTTGTATCTAATTAGATAAATTCAAAAATGTAATGAAAATTAAAAGGAAATTTAACAAATAGCTCTGGTTAATCGATCTTTAATCTTACTTCTTCTGGTGCTCAGTATGATTAAGATGCTCATAAATTCTTTAAACTGGGAATGATTGAAGACTTAACATTTGCTGATTTATAATACAACACACTAGTTAATATGGGGTTTATGTATCATTCTATCTACTTCAGCATTTAATGAGAGGCTGTCAAGTCCAAAGCCTTATACTAAGTACTAGGGATTTGCAGAAATATAAAATAATCTCCTCAAATAGCTTGTAATTTAGATGAAAAAATAGGGTAAAATTATAAATAACAATAGAAGAATAGAGGTGATTGCTAAGTGATAGTGTAGCAGCGCATTCTTAAAGTAAAAGAAATGGTGACAGATTAGGAAACTAGGTAAAACTTGCATTTCAGTTTGGCTTTGAAAGAAACGTGTGACTAAATGGAAGCTGTTAAAACACCAATTCCCAAGTCTCACTTCAAATCTGTTGGGTCAAACTTTCAGAGGAGCTGGGTGTTTGAAATTTTTAAAAGAGCTCATCATGTGATTCTATGCCGCCAGTCCATGAGGCAATGTTCGGGAAATACTGAAATAGAGATTCTATGTAATTACGGGAACTCGTGGGCAGAGGCAAGAAAAGTTCCTGGTAATTTGTATGGGAGAACAAGACAGTGAGTAAATCAGTTTGGAGCCAAAGGTTTGTGTAGGTTGCAGAGGAACAATTGGAGAAAACTGTAAAAGTAGGCTGGAGTCAGGTTTTGGAGGGCTTTGAATTCCAAATATAAGAGGTTTTTATTTAGTTTTGCTTTTAACAGAGTGCACCATTGAAAGTTTTGAAGCAGAAGAATAACTTTTATAACATGTTGTTTATGAATACAGAAAAGGTAAATATAAACTCAGAGTGGCCAGAGGCAACAATCTAGTTAATAAACTATAATAGTAGTTTAGGTACAAATAATGATGGCCTGGACAAAATGATGGCAATGGAAATGGAAGAGAACTAGATACACATTTGGAAACATAGAAAGGGCAAATGTGATAGTTTCTGGTAAGAATTTGGGGTATCTGGATCTTCTTTTTAATATTTTTATTACCTTCCTCTGTAAGCACAGATTTTTAAATTTCCTTCTTTTTCATTTCACGGAAAACCTTCACTACTCTGTATTAGAATTTTTGATGTGTGTCTAAAACTTACTAAGAGCCAGTGAGGAAAATGGCTTTAAATCATGCTTTAATGTTTCACTGGTAATTACTAGCATGATCTAAAAACCAAAGTATTTAGAATTATCTTGTTGCCTGGGTGGAAGAACATTTAAATATAAGTTAAAGAGGGGGAAGAGGAAAGATCACATTATATATCTGCCAGGCAGGGAAACGTCAGAGCACATATTAAAGTTTAAATAGACGGATGAAGTGAACGTGTAGTTTATCTTCAAGTTAGTGCCTCCATGAATTAGATGAAAACTACAAATGTCTTGATTCCTGGAGCTTAGCTATAAGCAAAATGAGAAAGAGAGTTTCCATAGTTTCTTCCTTTTATGACCACTTTCCTTTTCCATTTGATTCTTGATGTCCTATGTGTTTATTCCCTTCTAGCACAATCAAATCCTGCTCTCAGAGAAGATACAGTCAATTACATCACAGCATGAATTTATGTCTGTGTTATACTTTCCAGGCAAATTTGTATTTTGAATCTTATCTCTAGTCCTCTATAAAAAATTTAATTTCCTTTTGAAGTTTTCCTTTTCATTCAGGAAAAGTCAGAAAATGGGAGAGATCTAGGTAGTAGGAAGAGATTATTTCTATTTCACATAAAAATCTGATATTTTTCTCACATCTACCAGTATTATAGTATTTGCACTTATTCTAATAATTTTGGAGACATTTTTAGAACATAAAGTAATGTTTTTAGCAGATGTAAATACTTTACATGATGAGGTAAAGAGTTCTTTCTGAATAAAAGTATAGAACCTATAGAGATTACAGGGCAAAGCAAGAATATTTCCTCCTGTCTGATTCAGGGAAAATGTTTTCCCTGGCTTGGATGGGAAAATTGGCCTCTAATTCCATGGAGGCCATAAATGATAAGGAAAATGTCAGTAAATTGGTATAGAAATTTAATTCTGTGTAATACAATTTAATGATGTTCCCATGATATTATTCAGTAATATGCCACTGGAATCATCTTATTTGTTGCACAATTGAATAGTTTGCTTCTAATTCTGGCAGTTTTCTAACTCTGCTGAAACAAGCTGTTGCAACTTAAATTCTTTCAGAACAAAACATTGCCATTACTGTGCCATATGCCAATGTACTTTCTAAAGTTTTTTTTGTTTCATTTCTTTTCTTAATAAATCCCTGAATGAATGATGTGATTCTTTTTACCTAACCTAATAAGTTATTTGAGTGTTTTTTGACATCATTATGGAATAGACATAGGTTTGATAAGAACTATAATTGATTTATCCCCCAATGATGATGATGGCATGGAATCAATTCTCTTGTTGCAGAACATTTCCGTTATATTTGATACCAGAAATTATGCAATCATGTGGAACTGTTTTGAGTTTCATGTTAGTTTGATGGGAATTATACTTTCTGGTTTTTTGGTAATAATTTATCTACTTGTGTTTTTTTTTTTCGCTGGCTTTGCCTTGATTAGCTTTCTAATTTCTTTTAGTGTATTCCAAGTTCTGTCTTAGATCTGTTATTTAACAGTTACAGGGCATGCTTTTTTAGGGTAATGTGATCCAAAGACAAGATTAGCATTATCAACCACATGTATCAATGGCCTTAACTTACAATAGCAGATTCTAGGGTTCATGGGAAAAAGAAGAGAACCTGGAACCTGCTGGAGGTCACTCCCTCCACAAAGTCCTTTGTGTCACCTACTCCAGGAGAACACTGAAAAAAAGAAATGCAGGGAAAGAGAATCCACTTCTTTCCCAACTCAAACACTGAACGATTGCCTCCAGGCAGCAAAGTCAGCATGTGCATAGCATATCCACCTAATGGTCCTAATCTAACAGTAGGCTGATAATAAAACTGGTCTTTCATGTTAAGCAGCCAATCTGCTTACCTGACAGAATACATTTATTTCAACCTAAGATAATCTGGTGTTTGTTTTACTATAACTTTTGAGGAAGTTGATTTTGAATAACAGTCGTGCATTACTGAAGATTACCTGCTTATGTTTCAGGTTGACACCTTGAAACAAAACACTGGCAGCTGTATGATTTTTTTTTATTTAAAAAATTTTTGGTTTTAAGTATTTTATTCTCCACATTAAAAAATTCATTGGAGTATAGTTGACTGCTCTAAGTTCTGAAGCAAATACATAATTTTGACATTTTGATAAAACTTGGGTCATGATACATAACCCCATACATGTTGTTTATAAGAAAGTAAATGACTCATAAATCACCTAAAATAAAGACTATAATAAATTTAAAATTGCACATAAGTCTTTTATCTTATAAGTGATTTATAGACAATGGTCAATGTGAGATTTATATTACTCTGCTTTTGAACACATTTGCTTTAAAGAACCATTCTTTGATTAGAGGTAAATACATCATTCATTTCACTGAGTACCATCTATAAACAAAACTGCTATTTCTTTCAGAGATACTTTTAAAATTAAACATAATCAATTTAAAGGGTGTGGAGCATTAACAGTTTAATCATCAAAATATTTTATTAAATTCTAATAAATTATATACAATTTATAAGCATTATTTTATTTCATTCTAAATACCAGACCAACAAATCATTTGACTTTTCTTTTTCTTTTTCTTTTTTGGGCTGCACCTGCGGCATATGGAAGTTCCCAGGCTAGGAGTCAAATTGGAGAAGCAGCTGCTGGCCTACACCATAGCAATGCAGGATCTGAGTTGCATCTGCAACCTACACTGCACCTTGCAGCAATGCCTAATTCTTAACCCACTGAGTGAGGCCAGGAATGGAACCTGCATCTTCACAGACACTGGTCAGGTTTTTAACCTGCTGAACCACAAATGGAACTCCTTATTTGGCATTTAATGGTACAACATTTTTTTGTTTCCTTTCTTAGAGTCAGTACAGTTAAAACAGCTTTTTTTTTGTAGTTAAGGCCAAAACAGTGACTTATTGAGTAAATTATTAGTTGTCATTAAGAATTCAACAAACTACTTACTTAACAAGATGCTGATTTCACTAAACAGTGGACTAAAAGTAGTTGAGGAACTCATTTATAATAACTATTAACTTCAGTGAATAAACTAATTTTAATTACAAAGATCTTGTCACAACTGTGCCATGCCTTTAAAAGTAGTTGATAATAGCAATAATATGACTGGGAAGATACTGGTTAAAATGTATTGCCATTATCTTTCAATATTTTATGACTCTAGAAAGTCATAATAATAAGTAAATTCAAAACAAAAAATAATGGGAAGGAAGGATAACTGAGGAACTATCTAGCCACTTCAAAGAAAAGAATTCTCATTTTCACAGTACAATTAAAGAGTTCAATGATTCCATATTATCAACAGAGGAAGATATTAAATATAAATGGTAACTATGCTCCATTAATGTCTTAATGTCATTCTCACTAGTAAAAGTTAAGCCCTGTATACAATCATAGTCAAACTGGGACATTCCGATTTACTTCATCTTTTGAAGACACAGTATTGCAATCAGAGCATGGAAAATGATGAAATTCCAGGATGTGACCGTAGATTATGGATTAAAGAGGGAAGAAGGTTAGGAGAGCACATGTGAGCCTACTTCAAGTGACACCTACATATATTCCCCTTTAACATTGTGTATATTAGGAACACTGGGTAAAGAGAAAAAAATAAAAACACTACCATTATCACCATATTTTTAAAAGTCCAATATCATCTGAAATGTTTTGATGCTATGCAAATTTTTTTTTTTTTTGGCTAACAAACAATTCTGTTAACATTAACACCTAACAGAGATAGAATTTTATTGTGAATTTAGATCACAGAGTGATCTGCTTAGATGAAATTTAGGAACAAGATACAGAAAACTGCCATCACTTCAAACTCAGTATCTTCTTAAAAATCAAACACATTATCAGTCCCGCCCCAGTAAAAACAGCATCCTCTTAATTTTTCTCATGTACTCATTCTCAAAATCAGCCAGGTTTAAAATGATCCTTGACTTCTCCAGTTCCCTCTCCTTATGCCTTAGCTTCAATGTCCATTGGGCCTACAAGATTAGGAAATGGACACAGCAAGAAAAATGAGTAAATGGGACAGAAATAATTTGAATCATTGGTGTCAAGTATATTTTGAATATCCGAGTTCTACCACATTTGCTGACAGAAGCTAGATTTGACATTAAGGTGGTTCATTCCAGGATTATGTTCCACTTTCTAGAAGACTTTTTTTTTTTTTTCTTTTTAGGGCCGCTCCTGTAGCACATAGAGGTTCCCAGGCTAGGGGTCGAATTGGAGCTCCAGCTGCCAGCCTACGCCACAGCCACAGCCATACAGGATCCAAGCTGTGTCTGTGACCTACATCACAGCTCACGGCAAAGCCAGATCCCTGACCCACTGAGTGAGGCCAGGAATTGAACCCTCATCCTTGTGGACACTAGTTGGATTCGTTTCTGTTGCACCACAATGGGAACTCCATTTCCTAGATTAACAAAGTATACAGGCTGTGAGAAGGATATCATTCAGAAAGAATTAAAAGAAATGCATCCAAGAACTCAACAACTAGTCAGGAGAAGTTCCAGGATGTAAGGATATCAGGGAACTATTTGGAATGACTTGGGATGTATTTGCTGGGTTTGTCCTTGTGTCTGACATGGCCACCGATCAATGTAATGTAAATATAAGCTGTTATTTTTGGCTAGATGTGAAAGTGAAAAAGCTTGAGATGCTTTTTTTCCCCCTATGCTCCAGCTTATTAGAGAAGATATTTTTAGAGGGAGTAAATAAAAAAGAAACTAATTCAGGAAGGAAGCCAATAAAAAAGAAAAAAACTAAAGAGGTTAGGGAATCCAAACTATTATTAAGAATATGGCAAATGAAATAAATATAGAAGAGAAAGAGAACAGTTATGCAGAATGCTGAATATAGTTAAGTACCCAATAAACTTTTCCCCCCTACAAATGAACAGTTTTGTTTTTCTAACCAAAATAGGTAACTTATTGATTAAGACAAAAAAGGAAATACAAAATGACAGGTTCTATTTAGAAAGTTATAGACATGTACTGTCTAGACCATGTGGCTATATGAATTTAAATTAAATTAAAAACTCAGTACCTCCATCATACTGGCCACATTTCAAGTGCTTGATGACACATTTCAAGGGCTTGATGACACATAGCTGATGCTACCACACTGGAGAGCACAGATACAGAATGTCTCTAGCATCACATGAAGTTCTGTTGGACAATGTTGTTATATAGGATTCATACATGAAAACTAGAATATAAACTATCTTTTTAATTTTTCTTTTTAGGGCCACACCTATGGGCATATGGAAGTTCCCAGGAGAGGGGTTGAATTAGAGCTGCAGCTTCTGGCCTACATCACAGCCACAGCGACCCCAGATCAGGGCCGTGTCTGAGACCTACACTACAAGTGACAGCAATGCCAGATCCTTTACCCACTGAGTGAAGCCAGGGATCAAACCTGTATGCTCATGGATACTAGTCAGGTTTGTAACCGCTAAGCCACAACTGGAACTCCTAGAATAAAACCATCTTTATGATCTATATCCATAAGATTCTTTCCAATTTTCATAGGGTACATAACTAAATATGAAAGGCTTATTCTTTTTTTTTTTTTTTTTTTGCCATTTCTTGGGCCGCTCCCGCAGCATATGTAGGTTCCCAGGCTAGGGGTCGAATCAGAACGGTAGCCTCCGGCCTACACCAGAGCCACAACAACGCAGGATCCGAGCCGCGTCTGTGACCTATACCACAGCTCATGGCAATGCCGGATCCTTAACCCACTGAGTGAGGCCAGGGATCGAACCTGCAACCTCATGGTTCCTAGTCGGATTTGTTAACCACTGAGCCACGATGGGAACTCCCGAAAGGTTTATTCTTAGCATTAATGACTCATCTGTTAGTTTACTGATACCTGTGTTTCATTCTACAAAAATAAGGACTGAAATTAAGATTAAAAGAGGAATAAATGTAATACTCAAGTAAACACATGTGTGACATAATTCACTAGAGGAGGCAGGTATTCCTGATATGTGTACCAAGATGCAAAGGAGGGCTGGTGATAATTCATCAAGCTGACTGAATGCTGATATATGTGGGAATGAATGACAGCACTAGAAGAAACTTGGGATCTGTGGTGACACAAGTTCTGAATAGGAAAATGAAGGATATGAGAGCACAGGTCCTGTTTACCTTTCTTCTTCTGGTTTTAATTCCTGACTTTAGAAGTGGAAAAAAAAAGCTATAAAAGTAAAAACCTGGCTATTAACAATAGTTAACAGGACTTGCCTTTGAATACAGAACTCGCCTTTCTCGCTGGTGGCTGATAATAATGGGAAAAAAAATGGGCTCCTGGACTTTTTATATGCATTTTATGAATAATGTGGCTGATAGGAAAATTAAATTGAGGTGCATTGGTTAAGATATATTTGGCTTAAACAAAATTAGTTATTTCTTCATCCAGCGAACATCTAGAGAAGTGACTACTCTGCTCCACAAAATCATCTGAAGCTAACAAGCCCCAGTCAGCTCACTGTTCCACAATCGCTTTGTTCTCATAATTTAGGGTAGAATCCACATTCCAGCAAGAGGAGAGAACAAAGGAAGAACAAGTGGGTGCAAGGGGTTCCTGCTGGCTACCTCTTATGGAAGATTTCTGGAAGCTGTAACGGGGTACTTCACTTACATCACACCAGCTAGAACTTGGTCATTTGTCCAAACTGAACTTCAAGGGAGAATTGGAAATGCAATGTTTATTATGTGTAGCAAGCTAAAAATTCTACTTCGGTGGAAGAAAAGGAGAATGGAAATTGGGGAACAATAAATAGTCTTTGCTCAGACAGTTGGGAAGGAAAATACCAGTGTCTGTTATAGATTGAGGATTTAAGGACTGCAGATATGACAAGGAGAGAAGGAGAAGCCCAGTATGCTTCATGATAAAAGTGCCACAATCAAAACATATAATTTCGAATGGGTATAAAAAAAGCACAAAGTGCAATGTTAATAGAATATGGAAAAAGCTACATAACATTATACATTAGAGATGAATAAATTTCTCCTATTTTCAAATGACAAATAAATGAAAGGAATAGCTAATACATCGGGTGCCATAAATGTCTTATATACTCATGTATCATTTAGTTACAATTATTCCCTATCAATTTACAAACAAGATTTAAGGTGGCTGAATTAAAACTTTAAATAATGTGATAGGTAGGAACACTGAGTATGAAACAGAAACTATAAAGACCTGAACTTTAGTGAAAAAATAAGTCATATGAGGGCAAAATTAGGAGATATGATTTATTCACATGGATAAGGTCTTGGGCACCTTTCAACCTCAATATAAGCCATCAATGTTTCACTGCTTCGAAAATAGTTAACATAATTTTAGGTTGAATTAAAAAATTCAACTCATCATTTCTCTAGAAATTGTATGTGTACCACCCAGAGGTTTCTAAACTGCTTGGGGGAATGAAATTAATCAAAGGCATAATAGAATCTCCCCCCAACTTCTATATATTCTTTTAAAAAATCAATTTTATCTTTTTCCATTTTAGAAAAGAATGCTTTGAGTGCCTACACAGACATATAAAATATGGTTGCCTGGCAATTACAGAGATGAGACAAATTTGTTCATAACGACTCAGTTAAGTACTCCTTTCACCATATAATCAAATTATGATGGTTTTCCCTATTATATAAACCATTCACTTGTTGTCATGAGTGACATGGTGCTAAATTTATAACCTTAACAGGCTGTTGGTCAGCAACAGGAAGCATCAAGGATCCTGAGTTAAATATAAGCCAATAAAAAGCATAAAAATAACTCCACAATTATTTTTAGATACTCTTCTACCTATCAGTAAAATCTCAGTGCCCAAAATAGGGTCTGACAATAGTACATAATCAATAAATATTCACTAAATAATTTCACATGCTGTAGAAAATACTGTGACAGTCGTACTGGAGTTGGCTTCATTTTTTTGGGGGGGGTTTGATGATATTATTTGTGGAGCACTATTTGCAAATAGCAGAATTACACTTTCTCCTATCTCACCATTTAAAAACTAGGTGAAATTGCAAAAATAAGTAACCTAATTTTTTAAAAGCATAGAAGGATTCTATTAATCAAATCAGAGTAGCAAAGGGTATTTTGTCACCTTTAATGCTATGACATTTATATTTTAATTTACATTTGTTTTAATACATGTTTTTGTTTGTTTTTCAAGTGATTTTTATTTTTTTATTATAGTTGGTTTAGTGTTCTGTCAATTTCTACTGTACAGCAAAGTGACCCAGTCATATATATATATATATATACACATATGCATATATATATACACACACACACATTCTTTTTCTCACATTATCCTCCATCATGTTTCATCATTAACTGACTAGCTATAGTTCCCTGTGCTATACAGCAGGACCTAAATGTCCATCGACAGATGAACAGATTAAGAATATGTGGTATGTATACACAATGGACTACTACTCAGTCATAAAAAAGAACAAAATAATGCCATTTGTAGCAACATGGATGGAACTAGAGACTCTCATACTGAGTGAAGTAAGCCAGAAAGAGAAAGACAAATACCATATGATATCACTTATATCTGGAATCTAATATATGGCGCAAATGAACCTTTCCACAGAAAAGAAACTCATGGACTTGGAGAACAAACTTGTGGTTGTTTTAATACACTTTCACTTCTGCACATACCACATAAGATCATTTTGAAATATACTTGCCCACAAATCCTGTTTTTTTAAAAAACTTACTTGATTTAAAGACAGTAAGTAAATCATTTGTTAAAAGGGAATGGTTGATATTTGTATATAAAATGTGAATTACTATACTTAAGCATTATAAAATAGCCTTGAAAATATACTAATACAGGAGTTCCCGCTGTGGTGCAATGGTATTGGCTGTATCTTGGGATTGCTGGGACACAGGTTTGAACCCCAGCCTGGCACAGTAAGTTAAGGATCTGGTATTGCCACAGCTTCAGCTTAGGTTGCAACTGTGGCCCAGGTCTGATCCCAGGCCTGGAAACTCCATGTGCTATGGGGAGGCTGAAAAGGAAGAAAAAAAATATTGATATGTGGCTAAGCAATGAGATCCTTCTGTATACCACAGGAAACTATCACTTGTGATAAAATATCATGGAGGATAATGTGAGAATTAATCAAATCGGAGTAGCAAAGAGTGTTTTTGTTTGTTACTGATGCATATATATATATATATATATATGCTTATATATATTGATATATGTATAACTTGGTCACTTTGCTATATAGCAGAAATTGACAGAACATTGTAAATCAACTAAAATAAAATTTAAAAATATTAATATGAAATAAAATTTCTTTTTGAATGGCATACTTTTAATTATATCAATACTCCAAAATAATGAAATGATTAAAAATATTCTTAAAGAGGATGGTGAGATTTTATTACTGTAGTTTATGGTCTATATAAAGGGAAATCATGAACAGTATTCTCTCTTGGGGTAACTATATCTATATAGATCTAGTTCTTGCTGAGAAACTGGTTTTAAGTAAGCAATATAGCTGGCAAAGAGTCTGGAAGCCATGCTGTATAAGGTATGGCTGAAGAAACTACAGATGCTTTGCCTGATCAGTGGGGGAGAGGGGAACATGACCAGTGTCTTCATCGCTTTGAAGGGTTGTTATGTGGAAAAGGTACTGATTTATTCTGCATAGCTTTAGAGAATATAGCTGAGAGTATTTAGTAACACCTATGATCAAAGCTGCCTATAAATGCAACGAATCATTTCAGAATTGGTAATCTACAACAGATTAATGTGGGTATATAGCAGATAGATACATGAATGGAACAAAATAAGGTAGCCAATATAAGGTCAAAGAGAGGCTTTGCGTCAGTAACGAAAAATGTAATGACATATTTAATAACTACTATTGAAAAAAATAGCTAGCTATTTGCAGGAATAAAGTATCAGTTTAGAGTTTCACCTAACACCATACCCCAGAATTAATTCCAGATGAATTTGAGATATATATAAAAGAAACTACAAAAGCTAGAATAAAATATGTATTAGACAGTGGAACAGAAAAGTACTTTTAAGCATAAAAAACAATATAGTGAATTATCAATATAGTGAATATGGTTACACAAAATTTAATCATTTTAAAATAAATTAATGGACCAGGGTAGTGCAAGAGTAGATAAACAGTGAGGATTAGGGGCGGAACAAGGAATGCTGTGACTGCCAAAATATGCAGAGAAGAAATTGATGACTATTTACAGATTTCTTGGATTTGGTGCTTAGGAGGTCACTGATGGCCTTAAAGAGATAAAGCATTAAACAGATTAAAAGAATGCAAGTGTTAAATTCAGGAAAAGTGAGCAGATTTAGTCCATTTGTTTAAGAAATTTGGTACTAGTGAAATGGAAGCGGGGTAGTCTTTTGAAAAATTTCAGAGTTAAGGGAAGGGATATTTTATTCATCTGGTCCAAAGGCACAGACTAAAACCTAAGAAAACATCAAGGGCTCATAAACATATTTAAAACTTTGAAATTTAGATTGTGATAAGAAAATCTGACAAGAAAATTAAAAATAGAGATTAGCAAATAGTTGACTTATAAAACATGCCAAATTCATCATTTATTAAATTTTTTAATACTTCATAATATTTGAAAGTAATTTGATAATATTTTTTTACTTTGCAAGAATTCCCTAGAATGCATAATATTTGCAAAAAGTTGGTAGTGAATAATAAATTCATGAGTTACTTTAGGCCAAGTAATTTCAAAAGAAAATTTATCTAAAACTTTAAAATAGTTATAAAATATTGAATCTAATGAGAAATAGGGATGTATTTTAATGTTTGATTGGTGTAGGGCAGTCTGAGGATCTATGACTATCCTTAAAACAGTCCTGATTGAATGAAAAATTTGGGAAGCAGATTTCTTTACTCAAAAGGCAATGGAGGGAGGGACTGAAGATATCCAAGAGAAACAGGATTGGAAATCGAATCGAGTCTACTGCTCTTTGAAGGCAATTCTTTGGAATTTACAAAACGGTTCACACACGTTTAATAATAACTGGAGCAATTATATCCATTGGGTTATCATTTGTTTTTGTTTCCTATAGGAGGAGGAAATACTAACCGAATTTTGATATGCATTTATTAATATCCAGATATTTTTATGGCATCATAATTAAAGTCGCCAGATCAGGTTTCTAAAGTATTAATTGTGTAAAAATTATACTACTGAGATATAGGATTTTAATGTGTCAAAAATAGGGCACATATTTAGAAAAATTCTTTGCTATCCTTGTAATTATGATAGTGCATAAAAATCAAAGCAGTATAGATACATACTCTTTAATTAAAATCATACTAATGTTAAGATAGTAACCAAGTTGATCAAACATAACTGTTTTACATGCTTTGCTATTTACTTATATGATTAAATTATAATTTGCAACCTGATATTTTAAAATATCATTAACAAATTCTCCAGACATGTTGCAGTATACTGGCCATTTCTGTATGCATGGGCCATGGAAATTTTGTTTATAAACTTATATATACAGAGAGTTACATAAAGTAGCCAAAGCTATATAACCCAAATAAACCATGAGAAATAAAATTAATTTAGAAAAGCTGTTTTCAAACTTTTTAGTTGAGACAACTCTGTACTATTAAAATTACTGAGCACACCAGAGTTTTTATTCATATGGGTTATAAATACTGATGATTCCTGTATTCAAAATTAAACAGATATTTTGAAAATAATTATTATTTAAAAAATCACAATAATAACTCATTATAGGTCAACCATAATATTAGTGCAGGAAGAAAATCAGGCTTATATAATTGTAGTCATTTTCTTATGTGCTTGGCACATCCAATTAAAATTCCTACAGTATAATTTATATCCTGACATTTTCAAATTCAAATCTCCAATGACTCCTCATTGTCTATAAACAAAAGCTAAAATTTCTTAAATTGGCAATTAAGGCCCTCAACAAACTCTTTTGCACCTTTTTCTATTTCTTTGATACATTTCCTACTCTAGACAGATAGCTCTAATTTCAGTCTTCTGAAAATGACTTCTGTATTATTGACTCTGTTATCTTATACTTTTCTCTCTCAGTTAAAATGTTTCCATTCTACCATTATGTCAACCTTATCTATTCTTCAGGACACAATTCAAGCTCTTTCTGTTCCTCAAGTCTTCCCTTGAGCACCTAGGAAATGAACATCTCTTTCTTCTGAATTTCTATTGAATTGATTTTCCATTCTGTTTTTTGTTTGTTTGTTTGTTTGTTTGTTTTAGCAATTGCATATAATACTGGGTATCATTCAATTTGTTTCCTGTAGGAGGAGGAAATACTAAGTGAATTTTGACATGCGTTTTATTAATATACAGATATTTTGGTGGCATCACAATTAAAGTCACCAGATCAGGTTTCTAAAGTATTACTGGACCTCAGTAATTTTTATATCCCAATACAACCGAGAAATATACACAAATGTAGTGGTGGTCTGTTTATAAAATAGTTGTATTTCCCAGACTTCCCAAAGTGAAACTTACTCCTCGCAACTGTCCATATTTCACAAGAGAAGTCATTATCTTGGTAAGCAGATCTTAATCCATCACCAAAGACATTATTAAAAGTAATTAATAATAAACTCCAGACATACTACATATTTGAGATAAAAATAAATCATAAAAAGTACCACTGCAGTTCACCCTTGAATAAAATGGATTTGAACTGTGTCATTCCAGTTATACATGATTTTTTTCAATATATATGTACGATGGTACTACAGGATTCCTGTTTGGTTGAACCCACACATGAGTAACTCGTAGATACATGGGCCAACTCTGATACATGGATTTTCTATTGTGTGAGGCTGGCGCCCCAATTCCTACTTTGCTCAAGCATCAATTGTATAAATAGTTTCTTATACAATCATATTATATTATTAATTCAAATCTAGCATTTTCCTTTTCTTCAAGTCCCTTTACACCTCCTGTTCCTCTATTCAATATTGTATTTTCTCTTAGCTAGAAAGGAGAGTATTTACACATAGGTTTAGGATATCTTTCATGCTCAGTTTTAATTAGGGAATAAAGTCATAATGTTTGCTGGCAATTCTTTTACAGACCTCACAGTTCCTTTACTATTCACATTTTGCATTAATGTGGTATATCTGTTACAATCAATGAATCAATAATAGTACATACTGTTAAAGTCCATCGTTTACACTAAAGTTCACTCATTGCACTCTATAGCTCTATGCGTTTTGACAAATTTATAATGCCATCTATCCACTACTATACTATCACATAGAATAGTTTCACTGTCTTTACAATCTCATGCTTCATGTTTTCATCCCTACTCCATTCTCCCCAATCTCCTGGCAACAAGTGATCACTTTACTCTCTCTATAGTTGAGCCTCTTCCAGAGTGTCATACATTTGGAATCATATAGTACATATCCTTTCAGACTGACTTCTTTCACTTAGAAATATGCATTAAAGGTATATATTTTAAATTTTCAGACATTCTAATAGCTGTGTAGTGTTATTTTATTTAGTAAGTCCCTAATGACATATAATGTTGAGCATATTTTCATATGCTCATTTGCCATCTGTATATCTTTTCTGATGAAGCATCTGTTTGGACCTTTTGCCCACTTTTTAACTGGGTTGCTTATTTGCTTATTGTTGAGTTTTAAGAGCTCTTTATTTTGGAAATACTGGATGCATTATTTGTATACATCTATGTATGTATTTAGATGTACTTTTATAATATAAAATGAATGAATCTATAGCCTGGAGTCTAACATAAATACACAATGGTTAGGATTTTTCATCTAAGAATCCTAGCTGGACAGAAAAATCATAAAAGTAATTTAACATTAAAAATGTTTTTTTTTGGGGGGGGTACCAATTCTTAGTTTTAATGTGCCTAGGAGAGTATGTTTTGTCAAGGACAAAATGAAATGTTCTGAATGATCTGATAACCATTAAGCCACTGCTTCCATTTATTTTCAACTTTAAATAATTCTTAGTTATCATGCTAGAACATCTACATTAAAACATGGCCCTCAAAACTTTTAGATAGAAATCTTAAAAGGTTCAGCAAAACAAAATATTCATATTCATGCCATGGGAGGATATTTATGTGATAAAACACTAATTTTTTTTTTTTTGCTATCAGCTCATGAAAAGACACAGAGAAACCTTAAATGTATATTGCCAAGTGAAAGAAGGCAGTCTGAAAAGGCTACAAACTGTGTGATTCCAAATATATAACATTCTGGAAAAAGCAAAACTATGGAGACAGTGAAAAGATCAGTGGTCTCCAGAGTTGGTAAAGGAAAGAAATTAATAGGCCAAGAACAGAGGATACTTTAGGGCAGCAAAAATCTCTATATGATACAAAAATGATGGATATATGTTCAAACACCAAGAATAAACCATAATGTAAACTATGGGCTGTGGGTAATAATGATGGTCAATGTAGGTCCATTAGTTATAACAAATGTACCACTCTGGTGAGGGATGTTGATAATGGGGAAGGCTACACACATGTGGGGGCAGGGTATGTACGGGAAATATCTGCACCTTCCCCTCAATTTTGCTGTGAATTTAAAACTGCTCTAAAAAATAAACTCTTAATGAAATTTCTTCTCAAAAAGGATAGTTAAAATACTTTAAAATCATAAGTGCCATTGGTGGTAAGAATAAAGGATTAATATTAATTTTTGAAATATATTGGGGACATCAAAAATTCTGGAAGGAGATGTTGGGGAAATTTTTTTTTTTAAGTAATAGCAGTTTATACCAAGGTTCCTCATTTCTCATTCAAAGTGTAATACAGGCTTAAATCATAAATAGGCATAAACATTTAGATAAATTCATAAATGATTAAACCACAGGGAAAAAAAAAAAACCCAGGGAAGCCATTTGGGCATATTCCCTAGTTTGTCAGGGTGACATACTAAGGAATAAATTAATACTACTGTTGACAATTTTGTTGACAAAAATATTGATGACAAAGATAAATGGATAATTTAATTGACATATTGTTTCATTTTTCATGTTCTGTTGTGTGAACTGATCTTATTTTTTTGAACTCTGTCATTATACTACAATAGTCATTATGTTAACAATTTGATGTACCCCTGTAATATGCCTTACATATTTGGGAACAAATGTATGGTGTTATTTATATACATAAACTTCTCAACTGTAAATATAGATTAAAAAAAAAAACCCTCCTATATCTGCCTTATAAGAGACAATAGACATACTGGTAGACAAAAAGACAATTAACTTATTTTGGGAGTTGACTTATTATCGGCATACTATATATTTTTATATTATATTTTATGAGTAACTCCCTGGATCCTGGTTTGGAGGGCTGGAGTTCATAAACTTACATAGCTAATTCTTCTACACAACTTTGTGGATCTGTAGGAACATCCCTTCCCAATCTGCACTTGAATGAAAGAATGGTAACTTTAGTTTTTTCATTCTTGGGTTTTCTTGAATAAGAAAGGCCACAGTACAAGGGGCAAAACAGACTCCAGAGTCAGGATTGATAGGGTATTAAGTCTGCAGATACTACCATAATGCTCTCCCAAGCAACTGACTTCTGGATTTGTTGATTTCCTAGTGAAATACTCTTAAAAAAAATACATCAGACAACTAAGAATACTACTGAATTGGGAACATTGCTATTTTCAAGTCTGTCCTCATCCTGGTTAAAAGGAGAATTTTTAAAGTTTGAACATCTTTTTGCATGCTTATTACCACCTGAGTAATATATATTACACAGTATATTTTGTATACTTTATACTTTATATACAGTATATTTTACAAAGTATGCTTTGGTGTGGAATCTGCTCAGATATTTTGCCCATTTTTAACTGGGTTGTTAAAAATCAAAAGTTTTTTAATATTCTTAACTCCAGTGTGTGAAGGGGTAAGATTAACAATGTTCATCACCTATTGAGTGTCAGAGGGCAACAAAAATATGGTAGGCATGGATGGGGAGGAGGTATGGGAAAAGGATTTGGAAAAGGGCCACTATGAATATATTGTTATGAATGAACCTGATGGGAAGGTGTCCATATATCTTGATTAACAATACCTCTATCATTCTACAGTTACATTTTGTAGACAGTTGGTCTATAAAAGAAATGCCAGCAAATATTACAGATTTCACCCCCTAATTATACATGAGCATGAAAGATATCCTAAGCCTATGCATCAGTACTCTCCTTTCTATCTTAGAGAAAATATAACATTGAGTAAAGAGAGGAATAGGAAGAGTAAAGGGATTTGAAGGAAAGGAGAGGAAAACAGTGACTTCTTCACAACATTTTACAGTGGTAAGATCTTCAGATATCAACTATTCCATACGTTCTTAAATAGCTACATTTACTCAGCTTTGAGGGTATTACAAATATGTTACATCAATGAATTTCTTTCATATTCTTCATTGTGTTGATATAAATTTAACCTAATTGGATCCTGCTGCATAATAAATTACTTCTCTTTGATCTTCCTTTACTGAATGTGAAGAAGTGTTAGCTGTCAGATGCAGTGCTCCAAGAGGGCAGGGTTTGTCTCTGAACTGAGCCTAGCATAGAGCTAGCTCTTGAAGATCTGAATATTGCATGAATGTATCAGCATAACATCTTTTTTATGCTTGAAAGCAACTGCTACGTTTTTCCCTTAACTTCCCCTTCAGGGCTGTGTTTTCCAAAAGTCACCTTTTTTAATTAAGGTATATCTATGTATGTGTTTTGTTATTTATATTAGAATTTAACTTCTGGAGTTCAGAAACCAGTGCTGTTTCTTAATCTGTATTTTAAAAATACAGTACACTTCTAGGCATTCTGACAATGCCTCATTAACATCTAAAAAGATAAATATCCATTCCTTTGCATTTTCTTCACAGACCTCAATTTCTAGATGAGCAGCTGTAGAACTCTCAATTGGATGATTTCTAGTGTTAAGCATAGTATAATGGGAAAATGGCTTCTATATGCAACATATATGTGAAAGAGGTGAAAGTATTAACTAGGCTATATTAATTCTGATGAAGAGAGTAATCATTTTATTCTCCAGATAGAAAAACTGAAGCAAGAAGAATAAATAAGAGGATAAAGTGAAGGCATGGAGCAAAATAATCAAAATATCTTATAATTAAGGGAATATTTTAGAAAAAAGTTTCTGGAGCACTTGTTTATGCAGATAATTTTCACTTGGACTTTTCTTTACACAGAAAAGTTGAAATTATAATTAACAACAGTTACACAAAAAGGTTCACTAAACTTTTAATTTCTACATTGCTTTTAAAAATGAATTTTTTTTTACTGTACTTTTGTGAAAATCATTAAAATATAGCACCTAAGGAAAAGATATACAACAAAAGAAAACAGGTTAACTTTCCTGTGGTAACTACAAGTTTTGTAAAAACAATTTCAATAATGATTAAAAATTAATTAAAAAGGTATAAAGTTATAAAATATTATATGAGCAGGATTCATAATCTGGTTTTAGACTGTCTTTTTTATGTGCCAAAAAACTCACTGTTTAAATATTTAATCTTTTTTAAAGGTAGTAGGTTCTGTTTAACACCATTTACAATTGCTTTAATTGGAAATTTTATTCAATTTCAGTAGATTTAAGAAATATTCTGTTAGCAATAATTATTAATATAAAGTTCAAATAGAAAAGTAAAGACGTTAGTTAATTATATACTTTCACTATATTATATAACGATAAAGAGTCAGAACATCTGGGTTCAAATATCACTTCTGATACTTGGAAAAACTGGGTAATTTAAATTCTTTGTGCCTGAGCTTCTTGATTTGCAAATTAAGGATAATATGAGAACCTGCTTCATAGACTTTGTGATAAGTAGATGTATTAATACATGAGTGCTGAAACAACCCTTTGCATGTGGTATGAATTCAATAAATGTTAGGTGTAATTGTTATTACTACATAGTAAATTAGAAACATTATCCTAGAGAAGAAAAAGCTAAATTCAAATATGTAACCCTATTTTTTGAATCCAGCTATCTTTTTCTGCCAAAATAAAAAAATTAATAGTTTGCACTTTCCAGATTTAATAAGGACTAATCTGGTGTTTGCGTATGTGTGTTCTGGGAGTCTCAGTTTGAGTAAATAACCACATCAATAATCTTAACTTCCAGATGAAAAAAAATAAGAATAAATGATCATTCCTGGATAATTTATAAAGCTGAGTGAATAACTAACATGTCTTTCTGTGATTCCTTGTAGACATCATGGAAATCAGGACAGTGGCTGTTGGAATTGTAGCAATCAAAGGAGTGGAAAGTGAATATTATCTTGCAATGAACAAGGAAGGAAAACTCTATGCAAAGGTATTGATAATTGATAGCTTAGACTTAATATCTCAAACTTATTGTCAAAATTATCTTCCCTTTCTGAAAAGTAAAAATGGAATTAATTTCTCTCAAACTATATAATTCAATTATTTCATTCAAACATTTTATATTTAAGAATTAAGAACAAATGTTTTCTGTGTGAGTTTGGACAGATTGCTTAAGTTCTCTGAACTTTGGTTTCTTATCTGCGAAGTAAATTGGATTAACTGACCTCTAAGAATGTTTCTAGCTCTAAAATTCCATTTGCATTTAGATACTTAAAATAGAAAATGTTCATCTTTCAGTATTAAAGCACTTTTTTTAAAGTCTACCCAATTTGCACATTGCTGACATGAAAATTCTTGGGAAAAAATCCAGGCATGTGTTTATCAACATCAATCTCACATTCATGGGCTTTGAATTATAAACATTCCTATTGTTCCCATTTTATTACAATATGAAACATTTAACAGTTCATCCCACTACAATAAAGTCTAGTTGACTTTCCTTTGTATTCCTGGCCCAGGCTAATTACACCAAAATATAGGTTTAAATAAATGCATGGTGGGATGGATATGCAAATTAACTATTTTCTATCACTATCACAGGCAGTGTTAACAGTAAATTAAGTTATGAAACAATGTCTTCCAGCTGAGGGAGGCAGAGGCACTGCTAATTATATCAAAATCTCATTTGTCAGGGAAAGAGTGACTTGGGCATAGTAATGTTAAGTGCTGTTAATTAGGAAGAAATAGTCCTAATACTTAAGAAGAGTAGCAACTGACTTCCAAAACACTGCATGTTTGAAAGTATGCTGCATAACAGTGTATCATTTTATGTTTTTTAAAAATTTGTCTTTTTACAATTATGCTAAATAGAACTAATAAATTGCATTATGCCTGCTCAGAAAAAGGCATGTATGTCTCAATTCTATGAAATATCACTGCGTATTCTTTGCTGAACCCAATTCCTCTAACAATCACTTGGATAATGCTGTTTCTTCCATGTTTCAACAGAAAGAATGCAATGAAGATTGTAACTTCAAAGAATTAATTCTGGAAAACCATTACAACACGTATGCATCAGCTAAATGGACACACAGTGGAGGAGAAATGTTTGTTGCCTTAAATCAAAAGGGGGTTCCTGTAAGAGGGAAAAAAACCAAGAAAGAACAAAAAACAGCCCATTTTCTTCCTATGGCAATAACCTAATCATATATGGCATATAAGAAACCAGTTCCAGCAGGGAGATTTCTTTAAGTGGACTTTTTTCTTTCTATTTTTCTTTCCTTTCCTTTTTTTTTTTTTTTTAAAGTAACCATGAAAGGCTGGAAAACTACTGAAAAACTGATCAAGCTGGACTTGCGCATTTATGTTTATTTTAAGAGACTGCATTAAAGAAAGATTTGAAAAATATACACAAAAATCAGATTTAGTAACTAAAAGTTGTAAAAAATTGTAAAACTGGTTGTACAATCATGATGTTAGTAATAGTAATGTTTTTTCTTAAATTAATTTACCCTTAAGAGTATGTTAGATTTGATTATCTGATAATGATTATTTAAATATTCCTATCTGCTTATAAAATGGCTGCTATAATAATAATAATGCAGATGATGTTATATAAGATGTGTCAGACCTAAAGGCTGCTGGAATGACTTGTCAGATAATCAATCCAATAATAACTATGGAAGATGGGCAGTATTTGAAATGCTTTCTAGTGAAAAATTATGCAAAGGACTCTAAGCAGAAAAGAAGGAATGTTCTCAAAAATTCTATTACGGAATTGAATCAAATAAGCAGTTTTACAAAAGCTTAGGTGTAAAACATGCTTGTACCTATCAACAAGAATGACATTCTTAACACTGCTCAAATTGAAAGGGTATTGCTTAAAGGATGTTTTCAAAAATCTTATATGTAAAATAGCAATAATGATGATAATACTGTACTTCATCTCACTCACCACGAAATAACATTTTATAATTCCTAAAAGTAAATTCAAAAACCTTTTACTTTTTTTTTCAAGTAACATAATCTATCTTTTGTATTAATTCATATTCAGGACTATGGCTTTTAATAATGTTCTTCCCACAAATAATCACGCTTTTTTCCTGTGGTTACACCATTAAAACTATATTTTAAGTTGTATTAGAACTTTACTGTTTTGTTATTTAAGTTTATATTATTTATAAAAAAACAACCTTAATAAGCTGTATGTTTCATATGCTTTTAATTCTAAAGAAGTAACAAAACCGTCTGGCTCAACTGCAAGTTCTCCCTCTGCTTATGACCAACACCAAGTCTAGTACACAGCATTTGGGCCAGCAAATCCTGGATGGCAGACAAAAATGACAGCCTGCAGCAATTCTTACAATAGATGTCTCACAGGGAACAATACAAACATGTGAAATATGTTTTGCCACACACTCTTGTCAACTAAGTTGGATCTTATAAGTAAAATCACTGCAGATAAAAGAATTTAACAGGATTTTCAAGTTAGACTATATTTGAGTTCATGAGTAAAAATGTACCATTTTTTAAATATGCATCATTTAATCTTTAAAGTTAATAGTTTTTCTAATTTCTAGATATCTATACCCTTCAAAATATGGTAACATTTAAAGTTGTTTCCCTGTTAGGTGGTCAGAACACAGTGTCAAAAAATAAAGTCTGTAGTTAGGGATCTGAGGCCCTGAATATCAATGAAGGCTTGAAGTCAGGCTATAGATAATGGACTTATTGGCAATATACATTTCTACTTCATAATTCTTTCATTGGCAGATTTTAGTAGCATTTCATGGTTCATCAATAGAGTCAATATTCATCTAAAATAAACTGTTGGTGCATTAACAAGGGTGGTTTTATTTTTTTGTCTTTTTAGGGCCACACCCATGGCATGTGGAGGTTCGCAGGCTAGGGGTCAAAGTGGAGCTGTAACTGCCAGCCTATACCACAGCCACAGCAACTCAGGATCCAAGCTGCCTCTGCAAACAACACTACAGCTCATAGCAACTCCGGATCCTTAACCCACTGAGCAATGCCAGGGATTGAACCCTCAACCTCATGGTTAATAGTTGGGTTTGTCGACCACTGAGTCATGATGGTAACTCCCAGGGTGGCTTTAATTTTAAAATGTTTGTTATTTAAGTGTCTTTCTTTTATACAAGTATTATCTGGTAATACACTTATAGATGAGCGTTACATGAAAGACTAAGTCAATGGAAATAAAGATTCATTTGATTTTCTTGAGGCTAACCTACATGATGACGCTGCAGGAAACTAGGAAGAACTCTCCTTCCATAAACATAATGCCATGAATGATATTCTTTCCTGTTTTTTGATTCAAGGGCCTTGTAGCCTAGGTTCTTAGATCAGGCTTCTACGACTAGTGTCTTGTGAACACATTGACAGCGGAAGAGGACCTAGGTTTTTCATATTTGTTTCTTAAGTGCCTAGCTGAGTGTCTGTCCATAATCAATTTTTACTTGAATTCACTCAATGTTTGAATATCAATGGAGATTCATAATTAGACTAATCTTACTTCATTTTAAACATTTAGGGTGAAATGTATTTATATAAGATATGAGATATGTGAGAATCAAATACTTCATCTATAAAGTTATAACTATGACCAAATAACAAAGCAAGACTGAATTAACCAATATTTAGCAGTAAATCCAATCCAGTGGAGAGTCTAGAAACACTCACTTATAATTCTTTAAGCTCCCCCCCTTTACACTTCTTTTTTGTCTTTTTTTAGGGCTGCACCCACAGCATATGGAGGTTCCCAGGCTAGGGGTCAAAACAGAACTATAGTCACTGGCCTACACCACAGCCACAGCTACGTTGGATCCTTAACCTACTGAATGAGGCCAGGGATTGAAACTGTATCCTCAGGGTTGCCAGATTCGTTTCCACTGAGCCACGATGGGAACTTCCCCCACCCCCTTACACTTAACATGCAAATTTTAGAAAACAAAATCAGCATTAGTTACATATATATAAAACTCAAGGATCTTAAAACTGCAAGGGACCTTAGTCCTTCCCATTCATTCATAGACCAGGAAATTGAGATTGTAATAGACCCAGAATCACATAGCTGGTTAAGGTTCAGAGCTGCCATAAGAGTCTAAGTCACATAGCATGTGCTTCCTACTTTTAGATTATTTGGGTTATTAGCTAGTAGTATTTTCAAAATACTATTCCTATTGAAACATTACCTTTACATTTACATGCAAATGTGACATATTTTGGCAATTCCCTTCATATATAATGATTAGTCTATACTGTGATGATTTGACTAGTCAGGAGGAAAAGATAAAATTTCCAGTCTTGATTCCTATTCAACTCTTAAATGCACCTGTTTACTTACAAATGGAAAACACTGTGCAAAATATCCAGGCAAACATGTTAGTCTTTCTTAAATGTTCTTTGAAAGAGAAAATTGGTTAAATACATTGGTTTCCAAGAATTAGGAAGGAAAAAAATAGAAGAATATAAAATGGTAAAAAAAGAAATAGTAAAAAAGATACTTTCAATGTAGTTAGTGAACTAAAATATTTTTTACATAAAAATGCTATAAAAATAAATTATCAGTCTTTGAGTTGGCTAAAATTTGATTTAATGACAGAAGAAAAGGGATGCTGGAGCTATTCTTAGTTTCCATCTCTTAAAGTTTGCCCTGCTGGCTCTCTAAAATGACAAAGAACACAGAACTGAACCCTGGAACCAGCTGTAGTAAAAGGAATTCTATAACCACAAATACCCTAAATCAGTGCCTTTCACAATTGTTCCACTGAAATAGCACTACTAGTAGAGATAGAGAAAGAGTCTATGGAATAATGCAAAACCTAAGGCAAAAATTTTGTTGAATAGCTTTTCTCTTGAAATTCGTGCAATTTTTTCATTTTATTCCATAATGCATTTATGTCTGTCTTAATATGAAATTCATCAGTGAGGAAACGTGATGCATGAGAAAAATGTGCAAGTTTTACAATGTGGCTTCATTTAACTATGACCCTACTGCCATACACTTGGGCATGAATAAGACACAAGAGTCCATCCAACTTAACACACAGATGACAGACACATGGCTAACTTTATTTTGTATAATGTTTACTGTGAGCCAGAACGACATTAAAAATATTTAATGACCAGTATGAGTGAGGACTCCATACAGAAACTACTCAAAACTGATCAACAAATTCAGTAGCAGGATACAAGATTAACATTCAGAAATCAGATGCATTTCTATATATTAACAATGAAATATTAGAGAGGGAATAAAAAATACAATACCTTTTAAAATCATGCTCCCCAAAATGAAATACCTAGGAATAAAACTGACTAAGGAGGTGAAAGACTTATATGCTAAGAATAATAAAACATTAACCAAGGAAATTAGAGGATTCAAAGAAATGGAAAGATATTCCATGCTCCTGGATTGGAAGAATTAATATTACTAAAATGGCCATACTACCCAAAGCAATCTACAGATTCAATGCAATCCCTATCAAATTAACCATGACATTTTTCACAGAACTAGAACAAACAATACAAAAATTTATAAGGAACCACAAAAGGCCCAGAATTGCCAAAGCAATCCTGAGGAACAAAAACCAAGCAGGAGGCATAACTCTCCCAGACTTTAGGCAATACTACAAAGCCATAGTCATCAAAACAGTGTGGTACTGATACCGAAACAGACATACAGACCAATGAAACAGAATAGAGAACCCAGAAATAAACCCAGACACCTATGGTCAATTAGTCTTTGACAAAGGAGACAAGAATATAAAATGGGAAAAAGACAGTCTCTTCAGCAAATGGCGCTGGGAAAACTGAACACTTGCATATAAATCAATGAAACTAAAACACACCCTCACACCATGCACAAAAATAAACTCAAAATGGCTTAAAGACTTAAAGATAAGATAAGAAACCATAAAACTCCTAGAAGAGAATATAGGCAAAATATTCTCTGACATCATCCTTACAAACGTTTTCTTAGGTAAGCATCCCAAGGTAACAGAAACAAAAACAAAAATAAATGTATATACTAATCAAACTTACAAAGGGAAGTGTAAAAAAAAAAAAAGACAACCTACAGAGTAGAAAAAAATAGCTGACAAGGGCTTAATCTCCAAATTACACAAATAAATCATACAATTCAACAGCAAAAAACAAACAATCCAATTGAAAAATGGGCAGATAAAAAAATTAAAAAAAATAATAAAAAAAATAAAAATAAAAATAAAAAACTAAAAAAAAAAGAACTCATACAAGATGCTACAATGGAGTTAGTCTAAATTTAATCACAATAAAATGTCATAACTTATGAAAAAAAAAAAAGAAAGAAAAATGGGCAGAAGACCTGAATATACATTTCTCCAAAGAAGATATACAGATGACCAACAGGCACATGAAAAAGTGCTCAATATCACAAATTATTAGAGAAATGCAAGTCAAAACTACAATGAGGTACCACTTCACACTTTTCAAAATGGCCATCATTAACAAGTCAACAAATAACAAATGCTGGAGAGGGTGTGGGAAAAGGGTACCCTCCTTCATTGTTGGTGGGAATGTAAATTGGTACAACTGCTATTGAAAACAGTATGGAGATACCTCAGAAAACAAAATATAGAACTACCATATAATCCCGTAATCCCTCTCCTGGGCATATATCCACACAAAACTTTCATTAAAAAAGATTCATGTACCCCTATGTTCACTGAAGGACTATTCACAATAGCAAAGACATGGAAACCACCCAAATGTCCATCGACAGATGAATGGATAAAGAAGATGTGGTATATACACACAATGGAATACTACTAAGCCATGAAAAAGAACAAAATAATGCCATTTGCAGCAACGTGGATGAAACTAGACACTCTCATTCTAAGTGAAGTAATTCAGAAAGAGAAAGACAAATACCATATGATATCACCTATATCTAGAATCCAAGAGATGGCACAAATCGACCTATCTATAGAAAAGAACAAACTCATGGACATGGAGAACAGACTTGTGATTGCTTAGGGGTAAGAGGTGGGATGGACTAGGAGTTGGGAGTTAGTAGATGGCAACTATTGCATTTAGAGTGGATAAGCACTGAGATCCTGCTGCATAGCACAGGGAACTATATCCAATCACTTATGATGGAGGATGATGTGAGAAAAAGAATGTGTATGTGTAACTGGGTACACAGCAAAAAATGACAGAATATCGTAAATCAACCATAACAAAAATTTTTTTAAATAAAATAATAAATTTTTACCTCCCCACAGTATCAGGTACAGTAATGTGCACATAAGTACTTAAAAGTTACATGTTAACTGAATATATGAATTTTTTAACAGCTTGTATATTTACAGTATAGTTTATAAAGATCATAAAGTGTGCTAATGTTTTTGCCTTAAAGTACAAAGAGGAAAAAATAGGTTTCAAAATTAGGAGGGAGTAATAAAAACAGTTTTTCAAAAATGATCTTAATCTGAGTTAAAGATTATGTGGTATTGTACCATGATATGAGAAATGAATATTAAAACATTGGTCTTGTAAATAATCTAACCGCATACTGGTTAAAGGGAGCTTGCTTGTAAATCCTGAGTCATTCCAGATACTGAAAGTCTATAACTGTGTACATTCCAGTCCTAAAAAGGGAGATATGCCATTTTGTTTGGAAAGCAAATTTTAACTATCTGCTGTCTGCTTATCTCATTAAAAAAAAAAAAAAGTAAGTGCTTTTAGTTTAAAATTCTGGGGAAAACTTAACCGCATATGATAATAAGCATCTCAAATGTCAAGAAGAACAAAGTATGTTTTAAACATGTTTTATATTAGAAGCAGCAATTCTGAGACAGCAGACTATATGGAGCACAGATTATTTTGTTCCTTGAAAGTCTTATATATGCACATGCATATTTATACATATATATATATGTGTGTGTGTAAATATATACAAACTCATGTTTTACCTTCATTCTGCTCTTGATCTGCCTCAGGAGTCCTCCAATACACAGATTACAGTATTAATACCCCCCCCCCCACACACAGATAGAACTATGGATGGGGATGAATTCTAAAATAATAAATCTAAGCCACCAGTCTCTACTGCTAATTTTCTACCTCGATAGTCAACAAAAATTTTTGGAGATTATTCAGCACCTCCAGAAATCAGGCATAGAGTAGTGAAATGTTAGAAAGGGGGAATATAGAAATAACCTATTCTAATCATTTCATTTTTATCAGGTGGAAAAATAAGGTTAAGAGGGGTTATATGACATGCTCAAGGACATTCAAGTCTTTTATGGGTAAGTCAAATACATCAGAGCCGAGAAAACATTAGAAACTAAAAAAAGTCTCCAAATCAAAACATTCTTATATCCTTAGTAGATAAATTATCTGAGTCTTATGGTTAGCGGATTCTCCGCAGCGACAACTGAGTCCACTTGGGGATAAGAAACTATAAAACTATAAGTAGAATATGGTATCTCTCAGATGCTATGGACCAGCCCTTTTGCAGTAAGTTCCTATAGGACAATGGTCCTCAAAATTTTGGTCTTAGGGCCACTTTATCGTCTTATAAATAATTGAAGATAAGAACTTTTGTTTATGCATTTATTATTTCATTAAAAATAACAGTAATAAATAATTTCATGTTAAAGTAAATAGCATCTTTTTTATTTATTTATATTTTTTAGGGTAATAGACTTTATTTTTTTTGTTGTTTTTAATTGTAGTCAATTGTTATTTACCCAATACATTTTTTTTTCTTCTGTACAGCATGGTGACCCAGTTACATTTTTTTGAACTATGTTCAAGCAAAATTTTTGAAAAGAGTAATGGTGTTTCACATTGAAAAGGTCTCTAACAATTGGCTTAGTAGAAGACAGCTGGATTCCAATATCTACTTCCACATTTCTTTTGTGTAATACATCCTTTGTATATACATTCAGTATATAACATACACACACACACACATATATATATATACACACACACTGAAGCATATTAAGAAAATCTAGCATCACACAGATAAGCAGTCAAAAATGAGTATTTTAATGGCCTTTTCATATAATTGTGAATATTCTTTGAATACTATACCAAAACTTGACAAGTTCTAGTTTCTCTCTCTCTCTTTTTTCTTTTCTTTTCTTTCTTTCTTTCTTTCGGCTTTTTAGGGCTAAACCTGTAGCACACAGAGGTTCCCGGTCTAGGGGTCCAATTGGAGCTGCAGCTGCTGGCTTACACCACAGCCACACCAATGCAGGATCTGAGCTGTGTCTGCAGCTCATGGCAAAGCCACAGCTCACTGCACAGCTGTGGCAACACTTGATCCTGAAGCCGCTGAACAAAACCAGAGATTGAACCTGCATCCTCATGGATACTAGCTGAATTCTTAACCTGCTGAACAACAATAGGAACTCCAAGTTTTTGTTTCTTAGTGGTGGGCTGCAATATGGAATCTGAAAACAAATCACTGTGCTTTGTATACTGTATTGCATTAAAATCCATTAGTTTATCACACTTTTTAAAATCCATGTGTGATTTAAAAAAACATAATGCATTAGTCATTGGAAAATGTTGGTGCAGTGAGTTACACAGATCTTCTAAATGTTGATACATTTCTTAAAAATAAAAATATCACATTATTAATATTACCATTGACTTAGCAGGGAAGTCTTTAAGTATTGGAAAACTGTGAAGATCAGAGTAGTGAATGCAAGTTCTCCAAAATTTTTGTTTGAAAGTTTGAATTTTATTATTGCCCATAGCAAAAGCATTCCATATATAAGGATTAATGTGCTATTCTTTAACATAATTCCTGCAGCTGAGACATTTCTCTCTCCTCCAAAATGTGTGCTTTCCCTTCCATAGTATATAGTATTACCAGGTAGCACTTAACCAGAGTTTTTCTTTGTTAGCCTTCCGCATACCTAGGTGTAGCCATGATTTGTTCTCACTAATGGTATGTAATTGGACGTGATACAGGTAACTGCTAAGACTTTTATCCATTCCTCTTTTGTTTTCATGATGCAGATTAATTTTATAGACTTTAAGGTTCTATAGGATGGTGACCCCAGAAGGTAGAAGCGGCCTGGACCTCTAACTCAGTTATGTGGAGGATAGGCACTCACTGACCACTAACTAATGAGGAATCTCATAAGACAGCTTTAAATGTAGGTTAAGTTTCAGAGAAACGGAAGAGGCCTAAAGTTCAAATAAATACATAGATTTGAGCAAACTTCTACCTCAAAGAGATTTCCTCATAGTCACAGTCTAAGCAGAAGCCTACAGAAAAAATT